>NC_056663.1:21560000-22205000 GCF_018350195.1 Panthera tigris | reverse complement strand
AAATCTGATAAAACCAGCCTGGTAGAATCCTATTCAGAAAGAGGGAAAGATTCTCTTGGATATGCACCCATTATTGGGGTCTAGACATTTGAAATTGTGTCTTAAAAGTAATGAGACGGGCTGATGGAAGTCTTTTGATACGGGCCACTCAAAGATTCCTTGAGAGAAATGTCAGTCTAGGAGATTTTTGAAGAAATTGATTAGGGGCGCCTGGGTGGCTCAGTGGGTTAAGCATCCAACTTTGGCTCAGGTGATGATCTCGCAGTTTGTGAGTTCCAAGCCCTGCATCGGGCTCTGTGCTTCTGACCTTGTTTCAGAAAGTGGGGACAACAAACATAAGTGAGAGTTAACTTGGCTGTTAATGTGACTTTGTCTGAACCTTGAGCTCTGGAGAGCTTGGAATGGTGTTTTGCATCTCATTCAAAAATACAGTATGTTTCGAATGATAATTTTTCATTCTGGTCCCTTAAGACTTTTCGAGATCTCTCTCAAGGCATCACAGGCTATGAATAAAAATACTAGAGTATAAGGAATTGATGAACCACTTGAACTTTGTGCATTCACTGGTGATCCCTTGTTATTCCATTCTCATTATCAGAAGCTTCTTTTGCCAAAACTACTTTCCTTGACTCCACTCCTCGGACACAATTTGTTTTTTTTAATTTTTTTTTTAACGTTTATTTATTTTTGAGACAGAGAGACACAGAGCATGAACGAGGGACGGGCAGAGAGAGAGGGGGAGACACAGAATCAAAAGCAGGCTCCAGGCTCTGAGCCATCAGCCCAGAGCCCCACGCGGGGCTTGAACTCACGAACCGCGAGATCGTGACCTGAGCTGAAGTCGGACACCCAACCGACTGAGCCACCCAGGCGCCCCTCCTTGGACACAATTTGTATTACTTGCTGATAAGAAGCCTCCAGGAATGTACTCCTCTTCAACAGAGTCCCAGAACCACTCACATCATGTAGGCCATGATGTACCGCCACCGAAGCAGGATACAGATGATATTATTTTTCTCCATAAATGAATCTTTAGACCTTAAACTGTTTAATGGTTCCAGTGGGGCAGTGCAACTACTAGTAAATTACCGATGCACGAATTTCCCTTCTCTCTTTGGAACAGATTTTCTCTTTCCAACGGGGTATGATTAAGTAAAGATGCACGTGAAATGATGGATGAGAAATAGCCCAAACCATTGAACTTACCCTGGAAATCAATAGGGAGGGAGACAGACGCCCTTTGCACTCTGCTGTTGATTATTCCACCCTCATCCGCCATCACATCCTTCATCTTCATGCATCCCATGGACTTCAGGACACGTATTCCCACAGACACTTAGCTTGCGTCCCCTATATACATGTTTACTCATGTTCTTCCCTTCCTTTGCTCTGAAATGTCTCCCCTCACTGTCTCTATCTGTTGAAATCTCTCTGCTTCTTTAACGTCCAGTTAAAATTTAGTCTTTCAGGGCGCCTGGGTGGCTCAGTCGGTTGAGCGTCTGACTTCGGCTCAGGTCATGATCTCACGGTTCGTGGGTTCGAGCCCCGCATCAGGCTCTGTGCTGACTGCTTGCTCAGAGCCTGGGGCCTGCTTCAGATTCTGTCTCCTTTTCTCTCTGCCCCTCCCTCGCTCACGCTTTGTCTCACTCTATCTCTCAAAAATAAAATAAAATAAAATAAAATAAAATAAAATAAAATAAAATAAAATAAAATAAATGTAAAAAAAAATTAAAATTTAGTCTTTCAACAGCATGACTTAGAATCACGTCTTATATACAAAAAAATATAAAACCCAAAACAATCATGATTACTTCTAAGGGAAATATTTACCATGTTGTCAAATAAAAGCTCAGTGTTCCTACAGTAGCTTCATGTATAATTTGTTATTGCCTCCTGTATCATGCATTTCATTTAGGGACGTTTTGTCTTCTCACTAAATTTTACAGGTGTAATAACAACTAATATTTATTGAGAGCTTATTATATGCCAGGTACTGTGTTAAATTCTTAGAACATATTATAACATTTACAACTGTCTAAGCTCACAATTCCACTTATAAGTAAGAATCAAGACACCTAGAAGGATTGAATTAATTGCCAAACTTTCAACTCTGGGATTCAAAATGAACTCTTTAACTTCAAATCCATGTTCTTTACCCTGAAATTATTGTCAAATACCACACCATTCAGTAAAAATGTTACATACAAAACTGTAAGGTCCTCATAATAATTTTTTGAATGGAACTTCTCAACGTAAGACAACTACTTCTTAAATAAAAACTGTCTCATCAATAAAGTTTTGACAACACAAAACAGGAAGTGAAAAAAATGAAAAGAATACAGAAAGGCTTCCTGCCACACTCTAATAAGTCCATGACAAAGAGAAATATCTAAAATCTGGGGGGAAAAATCCAGCAACAAAAGTGCTAAAAATCTCCTTAGTCCTCTTTTTCTCTGTGTTGTGGCTTTTATAGTCCTATGTTCGCACTCTTCAAAGTGACTGTTTTTGGCAATTCACAAGTAGAAGAGATATTCGATATTCGATAAGACCAACTTCCTTCAAGGGATCTCCAAAAATCACAAGAAAGAATTTTTAAATTTCATTGACATTCAGTGTGCACACCATGTGACAAATTAGATATGGGAGGACACCGATAATACCGGCCTTATTTAATTCAAGGAATACTTAGCAAGTGCCTACGATTCAACATTTCTGTTTCTTATTCTGCCGTAATGACGTAATGAAGAAGAGCTGGGTTGATGGGTAACCCGTTTCTTGGCAACAATGATAAACACGAAGTACAGGAATTAGTTTGACTTAAAAAGAGTGTATATTCCCCCTGCTCTATGTTATGGAAGCTTTTGCCACGAACACATAAAATATAAAATATTCTTGCTGGGGAGAAAATGAAAATATGGCAAATATATCACTCAACCAATCCAGACTAGGGGATTACGGAACCCAGAGTGGGAGATACTCTTACCTCTTGACAGAAGAGGATATCCTTTCGAGTTTTTCTCCACTTTTCCAAAGCATTGACGTTTCCAGGTTTTACTTCAAACCTAACTTTCAAAACTGGCTTCCCAAAGGTTTCATTCCTCTTCTTTTGATGTATATACAACACAGGGTACTTTGAACTAATCATGTCTTAACAATGGGATTTTATTATAACCATCTTAATTTTTCTCCTTTCTGAAAAATACCTCTACAGAATTGTTATATTGGCTAAATATATCTTAACAATTTTAGCTGGGGCACATGATAATAAAGAAGACAAATGTCTTATAAATATTAATAAGAGACCATAAATATTTAACCTCCAAAATTAACTACTAGTATTTTATGAGAAGAGGTTTGAAGAAAGGAAATAAAGTAAATATTATCTTAATAATACATTTTCATATCATGAAATATATTATCTTTTGCTCTGTAAATTTCAAGAACATGGTCACGAACTTTTACCAAACATGATTATTTCCATCTGAATGTCTTAAGCAATCTACTTTGTATGCATAAGTGGTAGATCAGCAAAATACTAATTTTGTTTCTAGCTAGAAATGTTCAATACTTTTTGACTTACAAAACTGCATATTTTAAAATTGGATTAAAATCCCTTGTTTTTGTTACTTCTTAGTCATGTCTTTAGTTTAATATCTGTGGAAAGCATATTCCAACATAAAGTGCATTTCGGCAAATTCTATTTATGGCCATCACGTTTTATCAAACGATACATATAGCAGTATGATTATAGCTTTTGGGTTTTAATACTGAAATGTAAACTCTTCTATTTATTTAACTTACGAGTATTATTTGTGGTACAGTTTTTGAGAGTTTGGTAAAACATTTTGACAATATAATCAATTAAAATTCAAAATAAGGAAATAACTATTATCAGCAGGTGGGATTTATCCTGAGCCATGGAATTTACTCATTTTGTGATCAGCCACCAGAAAACACAATTTAGTTTTTTTCTACGGAAAGGTTAATTTAGCAGCAACCACACCTACCTTTCTGTAAGAGGCAAAATGGTTGATACAACCCTACATCATGCTGTTCAGCAAATGAAAGCGTCTATTTTATATGATTACAGGGAATGAGGCTCTGTTTGTTCACCAGGAGTCCAGGAATGCTCAAGTACTTTTCTGAAAAGGCTTGGAAAGCATGAATATCTGGGGAAAGCTTAAAAGAAACATTCAAGTAGAGGAAGATGCAAAACCAAAGCTTTTCTGATGATTCAAAAACCTCTGTTCCAGCTGAGGATTTAGAGTGAGAAATATTTATTCTTTGGGATTTATAAGGACTGGCCTGGACAACGGCTATAGCAATAAGGAAGTCATATGGCACCTAACACTGACACAAGCCTGGTTTAATGCTATAATCTGGGAGAAAATTAGCACACATAAGTTAAGGCTTTTATATTCTTTTAAAAGATGTATATTGCAAAGCCTTTATGGCCTACTTATAAGCTCCATGTAGTGGCTAGCACCCAGTTATAGTAGAGACAAATATTTTTTTCAGGCACTGTTTTACTGTCTTTTCAAAGTATTGCCAAACATAAAACCCAAAGAGCTTTACCAAAGACTGGGATACTTCTCTTCATTTCTTGGTTAAAAAAATGAAATAAAGCTATAGACAGCAGAGATAATTACCAAAGAATAATCAGTAAATTTAAATTTACTTAAATTTAAATTTATTATGCTATTTAAATCTCCCAGTTAATGTTTAAACCACATAAAACAATAATTTGTAATGGTTACGAAAATGTGCATTTGTGCATTCTTTCATTAAAATCAATGCAAGAGGCTATATTTTTAAATAGTTTCAAAACCTTTTACCTTTTAAATAGGCGTCTGTGACTCCTAGAATTTTATTACTGTCTTAGGACCCATTCAGATAATTTGTTAGAATGAAGAAGGGCGGGAAGAGGTATATTTACAGGAGATCTCCAAAGTAGGATTGTGATTACTCTTCCAACCTTGGCTTCCTATAATTTCATCAGGTGAGCTCTGCCGCTATTTAAAACTATCCCAGGCTGATGTCGTTTGAGGCTACTCTGTTTTTTCCTCCAAAAGTACTTTTTTGTTCAAAATACAGAACTAAGGGAATACTCTACCGTATGGAAGATTTTATAAAGACACAAACATAAAATATTCATTTTCTGAGGGATAATTCTAGTCAGAGGGGAAGGAATACCCTAAAATAAGATACATGTTTTTACCCCCATTTCTTGTCATTTGCTACTTCTGTTCCCTGAATCTGCCTGGGGCCATAGTTTACAATGTATTCCTTTTCACTGCCCCACAACAACCACACTGCTAGTCTTACAACTCTGCTTTTTTTTTTTTTAATTGTTTTTATTATTTAGTATTTCACACAAGCAAAAAAAAATATATTAATGTAAATTTAAAGTATAAAGAATAACAAAGTTAACTATGTTAACTACGCCCCATATTTAGCAATTAAGTATTTAATATAACCTTGAAGGTTCTTTTTGTACCTCAGTAATTCCTTCTTCTCCCATAAAAGTGTTAATACAATTTAAATTTACTGTTACTCATTCTCATGGTTTTCATCACATATTTGCTACATATATATGTCCGTGAAATATATACAGCTTAATTTGTAGGTTTATAGACTTTATGTACATGCTACCATACCATATTTATAACAGCATGTTTTTGTGATTTAGTCATGCCAACTATGGAAGGGCTAATGCCTTAATTTTCACCAGTGTAAATTACTCTTTTAGGTGATTATAATATATGGTGTTACTCATCTTCCTGGTGATAGGAGTTTGGATTATTTCTAGTATTTTTGCTATTAAACATAAAACTGCAATAAACATTCTTGATGATATCCTTTGTTATACATGACAACAGTTTCTAGTATTTTGTAGAGGCCACGGGTATATGCATTTTTAACTGCAAGAGAATGCCAGATTGAATTTTAAAAATCCATGCACAAAGTTACATTGTTACTAGCAGTATAGAAGTGATTCTTTTAGTCCACATCTTTGTCGGCCATGATTGTTTTGGAAAACTACACAAAGATCCCTGTTGAAATTTTAATCTAAGATCATTGGATATTTTGATCAATTTCTGAATGGCTATCTTTAAGATACTGGTCTTCTATAGATTTGATTTGTCTCTATTTATTTTGGTCTAATTTAATTTCTATGAGCATAGCATCGTGATAAATGTCTAGCAAGATTTTAAGCTTGTTGGCAAAGAGAAATGCAACTGGTTTTTGTATAGTGATTTTATTTTATTAAAAAAAATTTTTTTAATGTTTATTTATTTTTGAGACAGAGAGAGACAGAGCATGAATGGGGGAGGGTCAGAGAGAGGGAGACACAGAATCTGAAACAGGCTCCAGGCTCTGAGCTGTCAGCACAGAGCCCGACGCGGGGCTCGAACTCACGGACCGCGAGATCATGACCTGAGCCGAAGTCGGCCGCTTAACCGACTGAGCCACCCAGGCGCCCCTGTATAGTGATTTTAAATGCAGCCATTTGAATTGTTTAATGAACTATAATAACCTTTTTCTAAATCCTTGTGTTATCCTATGTAAGCAATTATTTATTTTGTGACTAATACATATGGGAGAAGATATTCGCAAATCATGTAGCTGAGATGGATTTAACACCCCAAACAATAAAGAATTTACTCAACTTTATATCAACAAATAAACAACCCAATTAAAAAATGAGAAGAGAACTTAAATAGAAGACATCCAGATGGTCAATCGGCACATGAGAAGAGGCTCAACAGCACTCATCATCAAGGAAATGACAATTAAAACCACAATGAAACATCATCTCACACCGGTCATATTGGATATTATCAAAAAGATAAAAAATAACAAGTGTTAGTGAGTATGCAGAGAAAAGGGAACCCGCATACACCGTAGGTATATTTGTAAATTGTTGCAGCCTCATTATGGAAAAGAGTATGGAGGCTTCTCCAAAAATGAAAAATAGAAATACCATATGATCCAGCAATTTAACTTCTGGGTATTTATCCAAGAGAACAAAAACACTAATTGAAAAGATACATGCATCCCTATGCTTAGGGCAGCATATTTACGATAGCCAAGACGCGGAAGCAACCTAAGTGTTCACTCATCGATGAATGGATAAAGAACATCTAGTGTTCACACACACACACACACACACACACACACACACACACACACACGAATATTACTCAGCCATGAAAAAATACAAAATTTTGCAATTTTCAACAACATGGAAGGATCTACAGGGCATGTATTACGTTAAGTGAAATAAGTCAGACAAAGAAAGACAAATAGCAAGTGATTACACTTATATGTGAAATCTAAAAAGCAAAACAAATCAAAACAGAAACAGACTCATAGAAAGTGGAAACAGACTGCTGCTTACCAGGGGGGGAGGGGTTAGGGAGCGGAAAAAATTGATGAGGGGAATTAAGAGGTACAAATTTCTGGTTATAAAATAAATAGGTAATATGGATGTAATGTAGAGTATAAGGAATATAGTCAATAATATTGTAATAACTTTGTATGGCGTCTGGCTGTAACTACACTCATTGTGGGGATCATTTTGTAATGTACAAAAACGCTGAATCACTGTCACGGTTCACACTTGTACATTAATACTCACCCCCATCTCCCCCAGTAGTGACACAGGCCACTACTGTCTAATTTATGTAACCACTTAAGCTAAACTTTAATCACTGTCTAAGTATTCATCACATCACCTTTCCTGCTCCGAGGGAAAAAAAAAATTGTCATATTATCCTAAAAGAAAATCCCCAGCATCATGTACCTTGGATAGTGTTTGGCATTTACTGAATGAATAAAGGAATCATGACAGTGGAAGTCAGACTACATAGAAACTTTCTATTAAGTGGTTTTACCAAACATAAAGTTTATAGAGGAAATTCCACATTGTCAATGTGGTAAAATTTGGCATCATTGTTTTTATTGTGATATTAATAGGAATCCCCAGTTCTTTATTTATAACTTTTATGCTTTTTTTCTCCTTTCCTTTTTGCACTGAATAGGATCTTTAATAAATACTAATTAGAAATGGTAAAGTAGGCATCTGTTCATGATCTTAGAAGATTTTGATGTTTTAGTGTTATAGATGATGTCACTTATATCTATTTATTTAAAAAAAATTTTTTTAAACATTTATTTATTTTTGAGACAGAGAGAGACAGAGCATGAACAGGGGAGGGTCAGAGAGAGAGAGGGAGACACAGAATCGGAAACAGGCTCCAGGCTCTGAGCTGTCAGCACAGGGCCCGACGCGGGGCTTGAACTCATGGACCGCGAGATCATGACCTGAGCTGAAGTCGGCCGCTCAACCGACTGAGCCACCCAGGCACCCCTTCTATTTATTTTTTAAGATACCCTTTGTTGGGTTGAGGAAGTACCCCTCCCCTGAACTCCTAGTTTTCTAAGAGTTTTTAAAAATCATAAATGGTTATTGATTTTTTCAAATGCTTTTTCTTTACCTAAAGACGTGATCATATAGTTTTCTTCTTTATTTTATTAAAATGGTAAATTTTAATTTCTGAATACTAAACTAATCTTAATTTTCTGGGATAAACCACATATGGCTATGTGTGGCATCTCTTTTGTATTTATTGAATCCACTTTGCTAATATTTTATGAGTAGTTTTTGTTTCTGTTTCTTATGAGGGATATTAGCATGTAGTTTATTTTTCTTACAATTTTGTTTCCAAGTTTTAGTATCCAAACGATACTGGTCTAACGTGTTACTAAGTGTTTTCTCTTTCGCTAGTTTCTAAAAGAGTTTGCACAGAATCAGCATTATTTCTACCTTAAATGTTTGGTGCTATTAAGATAAAAATCTTCAGGCCTGCAACTTTCTTTATGGGACAATTCTTAATTAAAATTCAAGTTGTTTAAAATATTTCAGGCTTTTTACATCTTCAGTAATTCATGTCTTTTAAGTAGTTCTTCCATTTTATCTAATTTGTAGAATGGTAGAGCCCTATTAAATATCTTAACCTTGGAATATCATTGACTTGATTATGTTTTAAAAAATTATTTATGAGAGAGAGAGCGAGAGAAAGAGAGAGAGAGGCAGATAGGGAGAGAAAGAGAATCCCAATCAGGCTCTACACTGTCAGCACAGAGCCGGACACAGGGCTTGAACCCATCAACTGTGCGATTATGACCTGAGCAGAAATCAAGAGTAGGACACTTAACTGAATGAGCCACCAAGGAGCCTCATTGACTTTAAATTCAAAGTCTTATGATGGTGACACTAAGTGTGAACTCCCAATGACAGAACGATGTCACCCTAACGTGTGACTTTATGCAATATGGTCATTCTCTTTTGTTGTTGTTGTTATATTCTTCTTGATAACCCGTACTCTCTTCCTTATCCATCCAACACATTCCCGTGCATCTTTCAAGACTATTCTCAAATTTTACTTTCTTGTTAAAGATTCACTGGTCCTACTTATGTCCAACATTTCATGTAACAGTGTCACCACCCTTTAATGCCTCATTTCCTTATTTGATTATTTATTAAAAATTATTAAATATTCTATACCAGGCATTATCCTCAGTTTTGAGTGTGTAAGATATTAAACACATAAGGTCTATTTCTTCACAAAAATTTAGCATCCACTAAATAAATTAGATAGTAAGCAAATAAGCAAATAAGAGAAGAGATTTGTAGTGAGAATTTGAAGTAGATCAGACCTGAAAACACCCAGGTAAATGGACATTTTACCAAAAGGGCAGTATGCACAAAGAATGGAGTATTTGGGAAGAATGGAGAAGAAAATGGTCAGTGGGCAGGCGGCGGGTGGGGCGGGATTTAAAAAGTAAAGTAGGGAATTGCCTAAGTTGTTAATACTATTGGCTGATGGGATTTGTTTTACCTATTTGAAGACCTGGGAGATGGTGTATTAGACGACCTATGAAATTTTTCATATGCTATATAAAACCTAGAGCAAGAATGTGACATTAATGACATTGTAAAAACATTTAAAAAGTACAGTTATTAGGTGGACAGCCATTGTAGCATTCTAATTTATGAGCAGTTAATCGTTTTGCTAGAAGTATCCCCATACCATGACAGGAGGAGATTATTCCAAGAAAATGTTTATTTTATTGAATTATTTCTTGGTGATTTCATTTCTATCCTCCAGAACTGGTACAGAACTAGCAGACATATATATTCATTTCGCTGTCTTTAAAGCCATTGTTTCAAATCTTCTTTAGAGACGCAGCAATGAAAGACTGAATGAGAAACTCATAAAGAAATTTTTAGAAATATCAGTATTCATATACTTTAGATAGATATGTTAAACAGGGCAGAGAGATCATATACAAATAAAGGAATTTATAAAGATCATTGTGGTATATAAAAAACTGTATAGCCTTGAGTGACTTGACATAGTTATTCTTTCTACACTTATCTTTTTATTTTATAAGCACACCTCTTCACCACAGTAAAATCTTCAAAAAAATGACTAAATCAGTCTTTTATTGCTAAATGGATATATTTTAGGAATAAGGGTCTTAATTCCAAAGAAATTAAGTGAAGTGAATAATTATTTAACACAACCTACACTTCACCTTACAATCGGACCTTTGGATCCCATACCTAACATTTGGCGGTCGACGTCAAATTTAACGTGCTAGTATATTCTATCTTTATTGTTACTATTGTGTAAATATGTTAGCTCAATTCAGATGAATGCTTTACTTTCTAGTCTGTAACCGCATTGGGCTCATTTCTATATATATCGTAATATCTGATCCATTGTTTTCCTCAGAGAGGGCCTTTGGTAATCTTTTTAAGTTTAAATAAACTAATCATCTAAGATACTGTTTTTTTTTTTCTCACCCATATTTACCTTTGTGCTTTATTTTCTCATCTAGGTAGGCAGATGATAGCCCCACTTCTGAGGTTTCACTGAGTTGGGACCGTATAACCAGTACAGGCCGGTAGGTAGTAAGCATTTCTTGGTCCTAAGCATTTAATTCCAGAACACATTTCTCTATTGTCTCTTTTCATGCAGAATAACAGAGGTGACATGTTCCTGATGGTGTAGCTAAAAGATGAAACATCTTCTGGTGGCCTCACTCCCTAAATGTCTGTGTGGAGCAGAGCCCTGTAAAAACCTCCAGTGGATATACAGTTGAGCACAACGTTTGTTTTTCTTCTGAAGCCACAAAGATGTTTTGGAGCCTGGGTCACTGCAGTAAAGCACATTTGATCATAACAAACTCATACCTTTAATCTTAAGGGATTAAAAAAAACCCTAGTGTTTGTATAAATCTTATTATTATCTTCTCGTTTCTTTTTTCTCAGTGAGGAGTTGTTCAAATGGAAAAAAAAAATCAATAGTCTTAATGTGTCATATATAAATAAGGAACCATTTGCTCTTCAAAGTACCCATTGTTCTATGTAGGATGGATACTAAAAAAATGATTTGATTACAGCAGATACTGAAAAAAAAACTTCAGGGGAGAAGGCTTGTACGTAACAGATGTTCAATACATTCTTCTTAAGAAAAACCTCGCATCATTGGGGTTTTGCAGATGTCCTGAAGTTCACAAATAAATGAATTTGTAGCAATCCTGAACCAGATATGTATTGTCCTCATGAGGTTTTGTCCGGAATTAGATAGAACCCTCAGCTTTCTGCTAGAGATTTTTAAATCAAACTTTCCAAAAACTATAAAATAGACATATCTCAACATGCTCTCCTTCAGCGGCTCATTTTACTTTAAATTGAACCTATAATGGATTTCTGGCTAGTATGTACTACAGGTTTTTCTCTACAGCAAATCAGGATAATATACCAACGTATGGGTGTGTGAGAGGAGAGTTGTGTGAATCTGTTCTTGTCATCATCTTACCACACGCTTACTTTATTTGTTATAACATTTCTCTCTCTATCTGGTTCCTTTCTAACCTCATAAGGCTATGTCTTAAAACAATTGAGGAAAAATGAATAAAAATTACAGAAACATAAGAAAAAGTGTTTTTAAGATATTGAAGCCTCGAGATTCAATATTCAAACAAGGCTAGATTCCTATGAGTCCCTTACTATTTTTCAAACTGCTCCAGAAATCGTCTGCATTTTTTTCTTTCTAAAAGCTATCACTAATAATCATTTCTTGAGGGTATGTGCTCTGTGAATTCAAGATTAGTGTTTGTGGCCTATCAACTCAACTATTTCCTTCTTTGGAAAACAAAGAGAGGACTTTCTACATGTGATATAAGAAAACAGATCGGAATTTTCAGAGTTTCAGTTTGTAAGACACATGTCATTGTTTACAGAGCAGTTTCATGCTACATCGTCAACACCCTTTTATAAATATTTCTTGGTTTCATACCCACCCAGATCCCCTGCCCCACTTTCATTTTTTATTCTTGAAAGTAGAATTTATCACTCTGACTCTTAGGTCAGCAGGCTCCTTGTTCAACAAGCCTTCAACAGTTCAAAAGTCCTGAAGGTACAATTAGAAAGAAACAAGAAACTCACAAACAGATTATTTATATGTCTGGGGAAAAAGCCAGAGGAATGACTCACATCATATTCTACTTTCACTCCTTGCGGGACAAACTACCTTGGGACACAAATTTCTAATATTTACTATATGCAGAAATTCTATAATATGAAAAAGGGTGTATTGACAGACACTTGAAAATAATTGTTCTTTTAATATCTGTTGGTTGAGAGGTGCTTAGTAACAGAAATCTTCCAGTAACACTTTTATAATAGTTCATGGTGAGTTGTGCTGTGGTTAAAAGAAATAATCTGTATCTATACATCTGTATCTATGTATCTAAGTTCTCACTCATGTTAAAGATTGGCAGCTATGGTTTGGTTACAAAATTACCCTGTGTGTTTTCGAATATGAGCATCTCAGTTGCTAAAGCAGACCCTGTCAGAGACAAGCAGTTCCTGTGGCAGAGAGAAACAATCAACAGGATGCGTCAAGCATGCAGTGACTGTTAAGAGGAAGAGATTTTCAACATTTCTATTCACTCTATATTGGCCAAAGTAAATCATACGGCCAAAACGGACAATAGGATATGAAAATATTCTCCTCCCCCCCAAAAAAGGCAGTCTAAAACACATGGTATGGTAGATCGCCTGTGTACATATTGGAAATTATTGAACTACCTATATCCACAATTCTTAGAATGTGACTTTCTAGATTCTCCCTTCAAGATATGGAGATGATTGCACCACTCTTTAAAGGGGTCTCGGCCTTGCGATTGACTCCCGATGACAGATTGTGATATAAGGGCTGGTATTCCACTTCTGAACGTAGATCTTAAGAGCCTTTCACAGTTTAACTGTCTTCTTCTGGATCCCTGTCATATCCTGAGAAGAGACAGTTCACCCAACTGAGGTAATCCTAGACAGGTCAGCCACAGCCTGCTTCTCAGTTTACTACAAATGCATTAATGATCCTAGCCAAGATCAACTAAGTATGGACATGAGTAGAAACCTCATAAACTAATAAACTCGTGAATGAAAAAAGATTGTTGTCTTATGTCATTAAGCTTTGAGTCATTTTGTTACATTACTGTGGAATTACCATGACAATAGATAACAAACACATGACAATTAACAGGGTAAAAAATTTTACAGCAAAGGGGTAGTGGTGAATGACTCAGAAAAGTAGTATAACTTTATACATCTTTTAAGTGAATTCCATTTATCTAAAATATAGATACAAGAAAACATAGTATATTTGACTTTTTCTTTGCCAATTTTGATACTTTTATTTATTTTGTTGTCTGATTGCTGATGCTAGGACTCCCAACACTATGTTAAACAACAGTGATGAGAGTGGACATCCCTGTCGTGTTCCTGATCTCAGGGGGAAAGCTCTCCCTGAGGATGATCTCCCTGAGGATAATAGTACCTATGGGCTTTACATATAATGGCTTTTAGGATGTTTAGGTATGTTCCTTCTATCCAGAATTTCTTGAAGGTTTTTATTAAGAAAGGATGCTGTATCTTGTCAAATGCATGAATTCACCAAAGTTGCAGGATACAAAATCAGCGTACAGAAGTCAGTTGAATTTCTATACACCAATAATGAAACAACAGAAAGAGAAATAAAGAAATTGATTCCATTTAAAACCATAAAATACCTAGGAATAAACCTAACCAAAGATGTAAAAGATCTGTATGCTGAGAACTATAGAAACCTTACAAAGGAAAGTGAAGACACAAAGAGAAAAACATTCCATGCTCATGGAAGGGAAGAATAAATATTGTTAAAGTTTCAATACTACCTAAAGCAATCTACACATTCAATGCAATCCCGTCAAAATTGCACTGGCATTCTTCTCAAAGCTAGAACAAACAATCCTAAAGTTTGTATGGTACCACAAATGACCCCGAATAGCCAAAGTAATGTTGAAAAAGAAAACAAAAGAGGGAGACATCACAATCCCAGACTTGAGCCTCTACTAAAAAGTTATAATCATCAAGAAAGTAAGGTAGCGACACAAAAACAGACACATATACCAATGGAATAGAATAGAGAACCCAGAATTGGACCCACAAATGAATGGCCAACTAATCTTTGACAAAGCAGGAAAGAGTATCCAATGGAAAAAAGACAGTCTCTTTAGCAAATGATGCTGGGAGAACTGGACAGCAACATGCAGAAGAATGAAACTAGACCACTTTCTTACAACATTCACAAAAATAAACTCAAAATGGATGAAAGACCTAAATGTGAGACAGGAAACCATCAAAACCCTAGAGGAGAAAACAGGCAACAACCACTTCAACCTTGGCCGCGGCAATGTCTTGCTCAACACATCTCCAAAGGCAAGGGAATTAAAAGCAAAAATGAACTACTGGGACAGCATGAAGGTAAAAACCTTCTGCGCTGCAAAGGAAACAATCAACAAAATTAAAAGGCAACCGAAGGAATGGGAAATGATATTTGCAAATGACGTATTGAATAAAGGGTTAATATCCAAAATCTATAAAGAACTAAGAAACTCAACACCCGAAAAACAAATAATCAAGCAAAGCAATGGGCAGAAGCTAAGAACAGACACTTTTCCAAAGAAGATGTCCAGATGGCCAACAAACGCATGAAAAGATGCTCAACGTCACTCATCCTCAGGGAAATACAAATCAAACTACACTGAGATACCACCTCACACCGATCACAGTGCCTAAAATGAACAACTCAGGCGACAAGAGATGTTGGCAAGAATGTGGAGAAAGGGGAACCCTCTTGCACTGTTGGTGGGAATGCAAACTGATGCAGCCGCTCTGGAAAACAGTGAGGACGTTCCTCAAAAATTAAAAATAGGACTACCCTATGACCCAGCAATAGCACTACTAGAAATTTATTCAAAGGATATAGGAGTGCTGAATCACAGCGGCATATGTACCCCAGTGTTTATAGCAGTGCGTTAAACGATAGCCAAATTATGGAAAGAGCCTAAATGTCCATCAACTGATGAATGGACAGTTTATATATACAATGGAAGAAGATGTGGTTTGTATATACAATGGAATACTACTTGGCAATGAGAAAGAATGAAATCCCGCCATTTGCAGCAACATAGATGGAACTGGAGTGTATTATGCTAAGTGAAATATGTCAGTCAGAGAAAGACAGATATCATATGTTTTCACTCATATGTGGTACTGGAGAAACTTAACAGAAAACCACGGGGGAAGGGAAGGGGAAAAAATAGTTACAGAGACGGAGGAAGACAAACCATAAGAGACTTTTAAATACAGAGGACAAATTGAGGGTTCATGGCGGGGGTGGTGGAGAGGGGAAAATGGGTGATGGGCATTGGGGAGGGCTCTTGGGATGAGCACTGGGTGTTGTATGTAAGCGATGAATCATGGGAATCTAACCCCAAAACCAAGAGCACACTGTACACACTGTATATTAGCCAATTTGACAATAAATTATATTAAAAAATACATTACATATGTTTTTATTCAGACTAAAATAGATTAGTACATAGAAGATTCATGAACTTATTTTATTTTATTTAAATCCAACCTAGTTAACATATAATGTAATAATGATTTCAGGAGTAGAATTTAATGATTTATCTCTTACATACAACAACACCCAGTGCTCCTCCCATGTGCCCCTTTGATTCATCATTTTTGTATCCTTTGGATAAATACCTAGTAGTGCAATTGCTGGGTCATAGGGCAGTTCTATTTTTAATTTTTTGAAGAACCTCCAAACTGTTTTCCAGAGTGGCTGCACCAGCTTGCATTCCCACCAATAACGCAAAAGAGATCCTCTTTCTCTACATCCTTGCCAACATCTGTTGTTGCCTGAGTTGTTAATGTTAGCCATTCTGACAGGTGTGAGGTGGTATCTCATTGTGGTTTTGATTTGTATTTCCTTGATGATGAGTGATATTGAGCATCTTTTCATGTGTCTATTAGTCATCTGGATGCCTTCTTTGAAGAAGTGTGTGTTCTTAAACTCTTTTGCCCATTTCTTCAACTGGATTATTTACTTTTTTTGGTGTTGAGTTTGATAAGTTCTTCATAGATTTTGGATACTAACCTTATCCGACATGTCCCAATAGTTCATTTTTGTTTATATTTCCCTTGCCTGTGGAGACCTATCTAGTAAAAAGTTGCTGCAGCTAAGGTCAAAGAGGTTGCTACCTATTGTCTCCTCTAGGATTTTGATGGCTTCCCGTCTTACATTTAGGTCTTTCATCCGTTTTGAGTTTATTTTTGTGTATGGTATAAGAAAGTGGTCCAGGTTCATTCTTCTGCATGTCGCTGTCCAGTTTTTGCAGGACCATTTGCTGAAGAAACTGTCTTTTTTCCACTGGATATTCTTTCTTGCTCTGTCAAAGATTAGTTGGCCATATATTTGTGGGTCCATTATTGGGTTCTCTATTTTGTTCCATTAATCTGATCTGTGTCTGTTTTTGTGCCAGTACCATACTGTCTTGATGATTACAGCTTTGTAATACAACTTGAAGACTGGAATTATGATGCCCCCAGCTTTGGCTTTATTTTTCAACACTACTTTAGCTATTCAGGGTCATTTCTGGTCCCCCACAAATTTTAGAATTGTTTGTTCTACTCTGTGAAGAATGCTGGTGTTATTTTAATAGAGAGTTCATTAAATGTGTCAATTGTTTTGGGTAGCATTAATGTTTTAACAATATTCTTTTTCTAATCCATGAGCATGGAATGTTTTTTCATTTCTTTGTGTCTACTTCAAATTTCTTTTGTAACTATTCTATAGTTTTCAGCTTACATATCTTTTACCTCTTGGTTAGGTTTATTCCTAGGTATTTTATGGTTTTCAGCGTAGTTGTAAATGGGATTGATTCCTTGATTTCTCTTTCTGCTGCTTCATTACTGGTGTATAAAAATGCAACCAATTTCTGTACGTTGATTTTATATCCTGCGACTTTGCTGAATTCATGGATCAGTTCTAACAGTTTTTTTTTGGGGGGGGGGTGGAATCTTTTATGTTTTCCGCAAAGAGTATTGTGTCATCTGTGAAGAGTGAAAATTTGACTTCTTCCTTGCCAATTTGGATGCCTTTTATTTCTTTTTGTTGTCTGACTGCTGACTCTAGGACTTCCAACACTATGTTGAATAATAGTGGTGATAGTGGGCATCCTTGTCGTGTTCCTGACCTTAGGGGGAAAGTTCTCAGTTTTTCCCCATCAAGGGTGATATTAGCTGTGGGTATTTCATATACGGCCTTTGTAATCTTGAGGTATGTTTCCTCTATCCCTACTTTCTTGAGGGTTTTTATCAAGAAGGAATGCTGAATTTTTTCAAATACTTTTTCTGCATCTATTGAGAGGATTATATGGTTCTTATCCTTATTTTTATTAATGTGATGTACCACATTGATTGATTTGTGGATATTGAACCAGCCCTGCAGCTCAGGAATAAATGCCATTTGATCATGTTGAGTGATTCTATTAATGTATTGTTGGATTCAGTTTGCTAATACTTGTTGAGAATTTTTGCATCCATGTTCATCACAGAAATTGGTCTGTACTTCTCCTTTTTAGTGGGATATTTGGTTTGGGGCTCAATGTAATGTTGGCCTCGTAGAATGAGTGTGGAATTTTTCCTTCCATTTCTATTTTATGAAACAGCTTCAAAATAAGAGGTGTTAACTCTTCCTTAAATGTTTAGAATTCCTCTGGTAAGTCATCTGGCCCTGGACTCTTTGTTGGGAGCTTTTTTATTACTGGCTCAATTTCCTAACTGGTTATGGATCTGTTCAACATTTCTATTCCTGTTTCAGTTTTGGTAGTTCAGATATTTCTAAGAATGTGTCCATTTCTTCCAGATTGCCCAATTTGTTGGCATATAATTGCTCATAATATTCTCTTATTATTATTTGTTTATCTGCAGTATTGGTTGTGATCTCTCCTCTTTCACTTGCGATTTTATTTATTTGGTTCCTTTCCTTTTTCTATCAGCCTGGTTAGGGCTTTATCAATTTTGCTAATTCTTTCAAAGAACCTGCTCCCGGTTTCATTGATCTGTACTACTGTTTTGTTTTGTTTTGTTTTCAATATCATTGATTTCTGCTCTCATCTTTATTTTTTCCCTTCTTCTGCTGGTTTTGGGCTTTCTTTGCTGTTCTTTTCCCAGATCCTTTAGGTGTCAGGTTAGGTTGTGCATTTGAGAGCTTTCTTCTTTCTTTAGGAAGGTAGGGATTGTTATATACCTCCTTCTTATAACCACCTTGTTGTTAGATCTTCTTGGTGGATAAACATCTTAATTATGATACAGTGCCTTTCTTCATCTCTTGTTACAGTCTTTGTTTTAAAGTTCAGTTTGTCTGACAGAAGTATGGCTAGTCCGGCTCTCTTTTTTGTTATATGCATTAGCATAATACATGGTTCTCTATCCCTTCACTTTCAATCTGCAGGTATCTTTAGGTCTAAAATGAGTCTTTTGTAGGCAGCATAAAGATGTGTCTTGTTTTTTCCATTTATTTATTTTTGAGTGACAAAGAGACAGAGAGAGCGCAGATGTTGGGAAGGAGCAGACCCAAAGGGAGAGAGGGAATCCCAAGCAGGTCAAATCAACAAATTGCCAACTGAGTTTCTATAGAATAAACTTCAAATTTAGAGAATGCACCAAGCATCAAATGCTCTTTTCTTACTCATTTTTTCTGGGAGAATTCAGTATTCTCATTTTTTATAAGACATGTAAGAATAAACAATGTGTCTTAGGTTAAGCATAAAGAATAGTAATTTTTAAGTTTATATTTTGAGATAAAGAGAGCACAGGGAGGGGCAGGGAGAGAGGAGGAGAGGGAGAGAGAGAGAGAAAGAGAAAGAGAGAGAGAAAGTGAGAGAGAGAATCTCAAGTAGGTTCTGCCCTACCAGCACAGAGACCAACAAGGGACTCACATTCACGAACCATGAGATCACAATCTGAGCCGAAATCAAGAGTCGGATACTTAACCAAATGAGCCACCCAGGCTCCCCAAGAATAATAATTTTTAGAATAACTTTATGATTTACCATCCCATTGTTCTTTTTTGTTCTTAGATATTTTATCTCAAGATTTGTCAACATTTCATAGTACATTCTCTTTCCTAAAAGTTTTCATTCTATCTAACTCTGTGTACTCCATGTTCCTTTATCTCTTCGTGTTTCAATAGACTAAGTCTAATTAAATGATGCTTTTTATTGGTCTGGCTGTAAAATAAATGCATTACTAAAAAGCAATCTGCTCTCTGTGGCTTGCCTTTAGTTTCTCTCATGGAGACAGTTTTGTCCTTACTATTTCAACTCTCATCTCAATAAGGAAGAATCCCCAATGTATATTTCTGATATTGACCTATTTTCTGTATTAAGCCATATTTTCAGCCACCTACTAACACTTCCTGTACTCTTAAAATATATTTTTTTTCTAAAATTCAATTGCCTCTGGTCAACTACATTGGAAATATTACTCATCTTTCGCCAGTCCCTATGTTTTATTCTCTCGTGTCTTAGTCACTAAGGCACACTTAAATTCTTACATCTACTTCTTTGTGCATTATCAACTTTATAATCCACTTACTTACCAGTTGATACTTTGACTAACCTTTTCCATTTTGGGTTTTTCCAATTTAATCTACCTAGCACATTAATGCTGGAGTAATTTTCCTAAAACACTATTATAATAAGGACATTCTCCCTTCGAAATTTCTTTAAAAAAGTTTTGAAATTCCAATATGTTAACATACAGTGTAATATTAGTTTTTAGTTGTTTCTTAATTCCACCTATGAGTGAAATCATATGGTAATTTGTCTTTCTCTAACTTCTTTCGCTTAGCATAAAACTCTCCACCTCCATCTACATCAGGGCAAACAAATGGCAAGATTCCATTCTTTGTTATGGTTGAGTAATATTCCATTGTATATAAATACCAAAACTTCTTTATCCATTCATCAGTCACTGGACCCTTGGGTTCTTTTCATAGTTTGGCTTTTGTAGATAGTGCTGCTATAAACATCACGGTGCATGTATCCCTTTAAATTAGTGCTCTTGTATTCTTTGGGTGCAATTGCTGGGTCGTATGGTAGTTCTACTTTTAACGTTCTGAGGAGCCTCCATACTTTTTTTCCAGAGTG
Source organism: Panthera tigris (assembly GCF_018350195.1). NCBI lineage: Eukaryota > Metazoa > Chordata > Mammalia > Carnivora > Felidae > Panthera > Panthera tigris. The sequence goes on along the minus strand of NC_056663.1, from coordinate 22,184,372 downwards.
GCTGCACCAGTTTGCATTTCCACCCACAATGCAAGAAGATTCTTTTTACTACACATCCTCGCCAACACTTGCTGTTTCTTATGCTTATTATTTTAGCCATTCTGATAGGTGTGAGTTTTATGGCATTGTGTGTTTTTGTTTTGGGGTTTTTTGCTATTGTTTGTTTTTTGGGTTTTTTTTTGTTTTTGTTTTTGTTTTTGTTTTTTTGCATTTCTCTGATTAGTGAGGTTGAGCATCTTTTAATGTCTGTGTATCTCCTTTGGAGAAATGTCTGTTCATGCCTTCTATTTTTAATTAGATTGCTTGTTTTTGGGGGGGGTGTTGAGTTGTATGGGTTCCTTAAATACTCTAGAAACTAACACTTTATTGGATATATCATTTGCAAATATTTTCTCCCATTCAGTGGGTTGTCTTATAATTTCGCTGATTGTTTCCTTTGGTGTGAAGAAGCTTTTTATTTTGATGTAGTCCCTATGGTTTATTTCTGCTTTTGTTTCCCTTGCCTCAGGACACATATTTAGAAAGATGCTATTATGGCCAATCTCAGAGAAATTACTGCCTGTGCTCTCCTCTAGGATTTTTTTTTTATGGTTACACATCCTACGTTTACATCTTTAATCCATTCTGAGGTTTTTTTGTGTGTACGGTATAAGAAGGTGGTCCAGTTGCTTTCTTTTGCATGCTGCTGTCCAGTTTTCCTGACAGCATTTGTCAAAGAGACTGTTTTTCCCCCCGTTGGATATTCTTTCCTTCTTCATCAAAGATTAAATGACAATATAATTGTGGGTTTATTTCTGGGCTCTCTAATCGGTTCCATTGATCTATTTTTTTTTTTTTTTTTGCCAACACCATACTTTTTGATTACTACGGCTTTGCAACATAACTTAAAGTCTGGAATTGTGATACCTCCAGTTGCTTTTCTGTTTCAGGATTGCTTTGGCTATTCTGGTTTTTCTGTTTCCATAAATATGTTAGGATTATCTGTTCTAGTTCTAGTTGTGTAATAACTTTATGGCTTATGACAGACAGAGATCATGTTAAATCTGTAGATTACTTTGGGTCATATGGTCATTTTAATAATATTTGTTCCCCCAATACATGAGCATGGAATATTTTTCCATTTCTCTCATTGATGTTTTATAGTTTCATAGTACAGATCTTTCACCTCCTTGCTATTTTGTTCCTAGGTATTTTATTATTTTTGGATACAATTGTAAATGGGACTATTTTCTTAATTTCTCTTTCTGCTACTTCATTATTGGCATATAGAATGCAACAGATTTCTATATAAGGATTTTGTACCCTGTTCCTATACTTAATTCATTTATTGGTAGTAGCAGTTTTTTGGTGGAGTCTTTCGGGTTTTGTAGATATACAGTATTAAGTAATCCGTGAACAGTGGAAGTTTTACTTCTTCCTTACCAATTTGGATGCTTTTTATTTCTTTTGCTATCTGATTGTTGTGTCTAGGGTCTCCAATACTGCGTTGAATAAAACTGGTGAGAAAGGATACCTTTGTCTTGTTCCTGTCTTAGGGGGAAAGCTCTCAGTTTCTCACCATTGAGTATATGATGTTAACTACTCATGATGGGCTTTATCATGTCGAGGCATTTTCCCTCTAAACCTACTTTGTCGAAAGTTTTTATTATCCATGGATACTGTACTTTGTCAAACACTTGCTCTGCATCTATTGAAATGATTATATGGTCTTTATCATTTCTCTTGATGCAATGTACCACACTGATTTGCAAATACTGAACCATACTTGCATCCCAAGAATAACTTCTACTTGATTGTGATGAATTTTTTTACTATTTTTAAAAGTTTTTATTATTTTTAAAAATTTATTTTGAGAGAGCACGTGTATGAACTGGGGAGGGACAGGGAAAGAGGGAGAGAGAATCCCAAGCAGGCTCCACCATCAGCACAGAGTCCAATGTAAGGCTTGAACTCAGAAACTGTGGGATCATGACCTGATCTGAAATCAAGAGTTGGCCACTCAATTGAATGAGACACCCACATGCCCCAGAGATTTTTTTTTTTAAGGAATTTAATAACTCTCCTTTAAATGTTTGTTAGAAATCACCTGTGAAGCCATCTGGTCCCAGGCTTTTGTTCGCTGGGAGTTTTTTCATTACTGATTCCTTTATATTGCTAGTAACAGGTCTGATCAAATTTTCTATTTCTTCTGATTCAATTTGGGAGGTTATATGATTCTAGGAATACATTCATTTCTTCTAGGTTGTCCAATTTGTTGGCATATAATTTTTCATAATATTTTCTTATTATCCTTTGTATTTCTGTGGTGCTGGTTGTTATTTCTCTCTCATTTGTGATTTTCTTTGAGTCTTCTCTCTCTCTCTGTCTCTGTTCATGAGTCCAGCTAAAGGTTTATCAATTTTATTGACTTTTTCCAAGAACCAGCTAATGTTGTTTTTGGTTTCTATTTCATTTATTTCTTCTCTAACCATTATTATTTCCTTCCTCCTACAGGTTTTGGGTTTTGTTTGGTTTTCTTTTTCTAACTCTTCTAGATGTAAGGTTGGGCTCTTTGAGATTTTTTTTTTTTTTTTTTTTTTTTTTTTTTTTTTTTTGCTGCTTGATGTAGGCCTGTAGTGCTATAAACTTCCCCCTTAGGACAGCTTTTGCTGTATCCCAAAGGTTTTGGACCTTGTATTGTTCAGTTTTGTTTTGCTTCTTAAAGTTTTTTTTAGTGTTTATTTATTTTTGAGGGAGAGAGAGAGAGAGCGTGAGCAGGGAAGGGCAGAGAGAGAGGGAGACACAGAATCTGAAACAGGCTCCAGGCTCTGAGCTGTCAGCACAGAGCCTGACACAGGGCTCAAATCCATGAACTGTGAGATCATGACCTGAACTGAAGTTGGATGCCTAACCAAGTGAGCCACCCAGGCACCCCAACTTTTTAATTTTTTTTTAATATTTTATTTATTTTTGAGAACAAGAGTGAGACAGCAGGGGAGGGGCTGAAAGAAAGGGAGACCGAGAACCCCAAGCAGGCTCTGCATTGTCAGCTGAAAGCCCAATGTGGGGCTCAAACCCATGAACTGTTAGATCATAACCTGAGCTGAGTTGGATGCTCAACGAATTGGGCCACCCATGCACCCCTGGTGTTTCCATGTACTTTTAAATTTCTACTTTTATGTCCTGCTTGGTCCATTCATTATTTAGTAGCATGTCATTTAACCTCCATGTATTTGTGGTCTTTCCAGATTTTTTACTATCATTGATTTCTAGTTGCAAAGTGTGTGGTTGGAAAAGATGCATGGTATGACTTCAATTTTTTTGAATTTGTTGATACTTGTCTGCCCCAAGCTCACTGTTGGAGCCTTAGTCTGACTGGTATAGGTATTTATCTTCTCCTTTCCCATTGCAGGAGTCACTTTGGAGTGGTGTCGGCCTTTCTTGGGCTGCTTGCATACTGCTAGGCTTGTTGCAGCATTTTGGATGGATTACTGCCAAGGGTTGTAGAGGCTAGGTCCACAGGAGAACATGGGGGTGGGGAATGTGGTGCCAGCAAAGGGTGTACTCGATCTGCTGCAGGAGAGGATCTGGAGCCACCCAAGAAACTCCTTCCAAGACCAGGATTGAGCAGGCAGGTCTGTAGAAAAGTGTATGAGTGGGGCACTTTATCAGCAAGCTAGGTAGATAGTATTCATGGTGAATAGGAGTCTTTGTATCTAGGCTTGGGGATGGGAGAGGAAAATGGTACCTGCCAGCTCTTGTGTTCCTGAAGAAGTCTTACTAAGTTTCCTGCCCGTCTTGGGGTGCCTGGGTGGCTCAATCAGTTAAGCATCTGACTTCAGCTCAGGTCAGGATCTCACCGTTCCTGAGTTTGAGCCCCGCATTGGGCTCTGTGCTGACATTTCAGAGACTGGAGCCTGTTTCAGCTTCTGTGTCTCCCTCTCTCTCTCTCTCTGCCCCTCCCCAGCTCATGTTCTGTCTCCTTCTCTCTCAAAAATAAATAAACATTAAAAATTATTAAAGAAAAAAGATTCCTGCCCCTCTAGGACATGATCTGAGATTACTAAATAACTCTTTTTTTTTTTTTTCTGTATACCTCAGGCATTTTTCAAACTTCTATTTCTATGCTGTTTGTTGTGTTGTCTCTTTAAGGGTGGGGTCTCAGTTTCCTGTTGCCTGCAGCTCTCCCAGAGCCAAGACCACTGAAGTCCCAAATGTTAAGCCCCATTGATTATAACAGGTCATTTTCTGGGTTATTTATACAGATGTTGGCATTATTTACTTAGGGACAGGGTGAGCCTAGGTTCCTCCTACTCTGCCCTCTTCTCCAGAAATCTAAAATTCAGTTCCTTGGTCACACTAGCTACCCTTCACGTACTGAATAATTACTTGGAGCTAGTGGCCATGTTGGATACAGCCATCTTAGAGCAACTGACATAGTGATTTTCATGAGTAGATTTGATTAAGTGCATTAAAGGGGACTAGCTGAAAAATGTGGATGTCCAAAGGTTGATGATTTAAAGGTATTGTTTTTGTAGCATGTATACTTGCTTCCAAATATTAAGTATTTTATCACAGTAATGGGTAAATTAAAAAGAATGTGTGTTTCATTTTGCCTCTATGTGCCTGACTTAAACTCTGTTTTCCAGCCAAAAAGTTCTAATTGAAAAAACATCCTAAATAAACAAATCTGTAACGAATGCTAACTATACGCCAAACGCTGTGTTAGAAGTCATATATCTTGTATCATTTAATCATCTAATTTGGATAACTGATCTATTTAAAGCTTTTCTCATTCTCTGCAATGTTTCTGTACAGCGTTTCTAGTGAAATGCTGGCATGGGAATACATGTATCTGGTTTCTATTTACAACTCTGTTTACAACTCTGAGCCACTTGTATCACTTTGGAGAAATCATTTGAAATCGATTCTCCATGCTGCTGTGACACAAAACCTAAAATTAGTTATATATGGAGTGATATCGCCTTCCCTTCTCCAATCATAAACAATTGGTCACTTTTGTACAAGGATAAAAACACATAGGAAACAAACCTGACTGGGTTGTGACAACACATGGCTACATCTTGACTTTTGACGGGAAGAAAAAAGGCACTTGAGATTTAAGGCGTGTTCCTTAAATAAGCTACAATACATTGTTTTTTTATAGTTCTCCACAGTACCACGTGAATTTGTGTACCAATGAGTAAAATAAAGGAGACAGTTTTTAAAACAGCATTCCTAAGTGATTAGCTCAAAGCCAGGTAGGATTACCACGTGTCAATCCACATTTCTGCAATATTTTTTAAATTTTCAAAAATATTTATTTATTTTTGAAAGAGAGAGAGAGCCTGAGCGGGGCAGGGGCAGAGAGAGAGAGGGAGACAAAGGATCCGAAGCAGGTTCCAGGCTCTGAGCTGTCAGCATGGAGCCTGACGGGCTCAAACTCACAACCTGTGAGATCATGACCTTACCTGCAGTCAGACGTTTAACTGACTGAGCCACCCAGGTGTCCCTACATTTCTGTAATATTAATAGGCAAGGACACAATCACAATTACATAAAAGTCATTAGCCACACATTTTCTATTAAATATCCTATCACTGTTCCTCTGTTTCCATAGCCACAAAATGAATAAACCGCTCAGAAGTTTGAAACCATGACTGCCCACAGACCATGATCTTGCCTCTAACTCTATCATAAAACATCAAATTCCACCAGGTGTGCATGAATGTGTGTGATTGCAAATGCTACTGTGATTAGCAAATGAATGCCTTATTTCTTTATAGGATAAAAATGACATCACACATAAACTCACAAAAACAGTTTTGCATTCTTACAGAGGAAATCATGTGTTTTAGGGGCAAGAACGCTGCTGGGAATTAGAAAAGCTTTTCTTCTTCTGCTTGTGGCCTCATTGCTGACACGCTGTTCAGAATTAACATCAAACTTCCCACTGCCTCAACTTGCTCATGTGTGTAATGAGTTCTTCTGTTACACCCTCAGTATCTACTTAACAGGAATGATATGAAAATTAATTGGGGGAAATCTATAATCCGCTTACTGCTGCTCTAAGAAACATATTTAAAAAGAAATAAGCCAAAGTTACTTGGTAATTAAAATGTTTTATAAATGTCCTCAGAAATAATACATTTGATTTAATGGTTTGCAAAATGAGAAAAAAAATTCAACTACTTTCCACTTTGAATTAAGGACTGACCATGCAGCTTCAGCAGTTATGTTTTCCAGGAACACACTACTCATCACAGCCTATTTCTCTCATCGGGATACAGAATAAAAGGTAACCATTTGCTCTAACACAGCAAAATGAAGATATCCATATTAACCAAACACGTGTGAGTAGACAATAATTATTCCTAAAGGATGAAAAACAACACCTTGCTTTGCTGGAAGTCTTGATACAGATGGCACAAAAACCCTACAGCAAATCACATGGAATAAGGTTTTAATGTTGAAATCCACTGATCACACATCACACATTAAGAACGCATGCGTTTTGAAAACACAATGAAAAGAGAGATTGGAATTATAATTTTAGTGGAATGTAAGTGCCACTATAATTTTTAAGGATTTTTTTTAAAAAACAATAGAATGAAAATTTACACTAGGGTAAGAAGTAGAACTGTACCTTGTAGTAAGGCCTCAATAGACAGTAAATCACATAATCTCACTTTAGGAAGAAATCTGGACATACAACCAGAAAATTCTATAAGCCAGGCACCAGGGGTAACTATTTGGAATATACTGAATCACCTCCCACATTGTAGCTCAAATAACAGAATGTTCAACACAGAAGAGACCGAACATTTTGAAATGTTATTCTACTAATGCTAAAAAACAGCACAAAATACATTGAACTAACACTGAAAATACACACATACAGGGACACCTGGGAGGCTCAGTTGGTTAAACGTTTGACTCTTGGTTTCAACCCAGGTCATGATCTCATTCATGATTCATGGGTTGAGCCCTGCATCGGGCTCCATGCTGACAACATGGACACTGCCTGGGATTCTCTCTCTCCTTCTCCCCCTCCCCTATTCACTCTCTCTGTCTCTCTCTCTCTGTCTCTCTCAAAATAAATAAACTCAAAAAAAAAAAAACACACACATACAATATTTAAGAAATGCTGCCTAATAAATGAAAATCCTGAATCTCTATATGTGTGTAACGCAAGATTACAAACTCATATGCATATGTGGGTCAGCAAAAGACACAGACTTAGCAAAGCCAGGTTTTCATCTTGGATTTGAGACTTGAATTCTGAGATCCTGTGCAAGTCAAATTTTGTCTCCTGAGAAATAACAGAACTAGATGGAATTATCTTTTCATTCCCTCTAAGCTGAAATCTCTGAATCCTGTGAATTCCATCTTTCCTTCAGTTATAAGATAAAATGGTATTTACCTGATAGATTGTAAAAACCAATTAAAGAGGTTGTAAAAAATATTACACACTGTTAATGTTTGTAAGCACTTTCAAATCTTCAAATAATTCAATTACAAAACTATCAGAATTCTAGCCAATTTTCATAAAAACATGTCCTTATGGAAGCCAATATTGGCAATCCTAAACTCATAAATAAAACAAAGGATAATGGTCTTTTAAGTTGTAAAACCTAAAGCCAAGCAAATAGCCCCTGTACCGAGTTTTATGTAACAGACATATTTAGCTTAAATAAATAAGATCAGTTAGGAATGTCTACTAGCATGTTTAAATCAGTCATTTCTGTCATCATTTACAACAGCTCAAAATTAATCAATGAAAATGTGTTTATTCAGAGGGTGACTGTACAGAAAAACTAACAAGCCAATGTAAAAACAGGTTGAAACACAAAAATCAGGAGCTTCAAGAAACACTCGGTACCAGCTCACACGTGATGAACACCTCACATCAGACGCCATTTTAAGTGGCTGATATTTACTTGTTCCTTAAATTCTCACAGCTCAAGAGGGAGACATTACCACTGTGACATGTACACAGATGATATCAAGCCACAGAGGACTTCAGAGATGCTCACGCTCACCCAGCTACCAAGCAGTAGAGGTAGAATATGAAGCCAGGAATTCCAGTTCCAGAGTCTATGCTTTCTCACACTACTGCCGGAAGCCAAGCTATCCAACCAGCCTGATGGCAGGGCCCGGGCGGTGGACGGATCGGGACTGCAGGGCGGCCCGACAGTGAAGCTTCTTGTACTCCTGCTTTTATGTAATTTGGCCTTAGTGTTGGTCGGGGCAGCCCCCCTACCAATGAAAGTACCTGGGGATTTGTTGGTTGGGGAATCGCCCATGACAGGCCTCCCGGGAAAAGAACCATTGGGGAAAGAAATAAGATTCCGCAGGGAAACTGTGTGGCCCTGCATCCAGCCCTTGCCACCCCCTATAAAGACTCCTTTACCTAAAGGAAGGACAGCCCCATATGTTTCCCAGCCAAGGAGGGGACAAATGGGTTCGAAATCCCCACCCCGGCAACAAAGGAATGTATCTATGGAGACAAGTTACTCCAACCCCTAAGACCACTGGGCCCCCAGGAGGCATTCCAGATGATAACTGGACCTGGTGGGTTAAGGTACAGAACGGTTCATTAGTTCCTAGGTATACATTGTCTCTCCGGGAGCTCATAAGGCATCGGTTCCCAGAGCCCTCTTGGCTCCCTCCCGGCACCCCAGACCAAAGCGAATACCTTTGTTCCTTGTACCGCAAAAGGTTCAAAAGAACAATTAAGAAGTCATATCCCTGTAAACGTTCCACTTGAGGCGTTGAGAGATAGAGGGCCTTTCATGAAAACAGCAAAGCAAATGCTTTACAGACAAACGTAGATACATAATGAAAATAATAGGAAGAAATTAATCAATAAGCAAAAGGGCAGGAGGGAACATTACAAGAAAATAACCATGATGTCCCTTAATGGGCGATTACACAAAGGAACGTTTTTAGAATTAGGTAATGCCGAGAAACATAGATGACACATGCTACAAGGAAATTGCTAGCAAATCTAATGCCGCGTTTGCCGCAATAAAGCGGCCAGTCTAACACAGTGTTGCTGTCCGTGTCCATTTGTTATTTTTGCCAATGCCGTGCATCCTTCGGGCACCCCTCGACCTGCTGGAGCTGGACTCCGGCACTCCACAGCTTCCTGACACATGTTGTGTAGTTTGGGAAGCAACAGGTAGGTCAGTCTGACTCAACTACAGGAAAATATGACATGGTGGTGAAAACTAGCATTTGGACAATCTGGTTCAAATGGCCACGTAGGAAGTTCCTGAACTCGCCTTCTCCCACATCAAATCTGCAGATATTTCCTCTGGAGGGGGGGGAAGCTAAAACTGTCAAAGCAACCCCTTAAAATCAAGCAAACAAGAGCCCAATGAACTGGAAATGAAAGGCTGAGCCACAGGGCCGTAAAACACACCCGGGGGGCACAGTGACCAGAGAAGGAGATCAAAAGCAAGAGTTTTTCCCTGAGGAGTAAAGGATCTGTTCCCCATTGTAACTTTTAAGACATGGGGGGTGGGGGAGAGGAGAAAGGGGGTGATGGGCATTGAGGAGGGCACCTGCTGGGATAAGCCCTGGGTGTCATATGGAAACCAATTTGACAATAAATTATATTTAAAAAAAAACAAAAACATGCACCTGAGGGATGAGCTCCCAGAACATTTGACTCTGAAGACCAATGGGGCTCATGCCCATGAGACCCCTGGGTCTATGGCAAACTGGGAAACATCTCTTTAAGAGCCCAGAAGCAGACTCACCTGCCCCCAGGGCCCAGCACAGAGCAGCCCTTTAAAAAACTCCCAGACTTTTGGGAAACAGAATTATTTCTTAATTTGCAAGTACTGGTCTAAGGGGCAGGGGCTTGCTGCATACTCCCTGTGGACGGAGGCTGGTGCGTGCCATTTTCCTGCTCTCCCTCTTTCCCTCCTTTCTCCCGGGTGTCATCTTTCTGCTCTAGCTGGTGGGCACCGTCTTCTCTATTCTCCCTTTTCCTGGCTAATGTCCATGGGCACCATCTTTTCTTTCTCCCTTTTTCCCCCCTTTTTTCTTTCTTAATTTCTTTTACTTTTTCTCCCCCTCCCTTTATGGCAAGTGCCATCTGTGCACTCCTTCTCCACCCCACTCCAGCCAGGGGGCACCGTCTTCATGCCCTCCTTCTCCTGTGTTCTAGAGCGCCAGTATCTCCCAGGGGACAATGTCTGTGCATGTCCGGTGCCTCAGTTTTGTGGCTGCCGCTGAGGCAACACTCCCTGAAAACCTGGATGCGAAGGCCGGAGGGTCTTGCGATCCTGGATCTCATGAGACTGCAACAATCAGAGAGACTGCTCTTGGCAGACTACCACTGCCAGGGCACTGCACAGAAAGAAGACTGAAACACATTTCCAGTGTTTCTGAGAAGGAGGCCTATCTGGTTATCCAGCAGCTTTGCCTTGAGGCAGACTTCTGGGTTGTCACACAGGAGCCTAAGGAGGTGCTCACAGGGAATGGGAGTGGTGAACTTAACCTTTGCACTCTCCTTCTGTCTTGCTCCAGCTCACTGGTACCTTACGGAAAGGAGATTTTACCCTTACCTGGTGCCCTGCCGTTGGGGCTGCTGTCAAACCACCAATCCACATTATCTGGCTCTGGTGGCCAGCAGGGCTTAGCTCATGGATCCCACAGGACTACGACCAACAGAGAGTTCTTAAACTACCATCCCCAGGGCATGGCAAGAATCAACAATCCGGGAGCTCAGGCTTTCTAGAAAAAGCCCTATTAGATTATCATCATAGCAACAGCCAGAGGAGCAGGATTGTGATTCAACACATCTCTATAGGGCTGAATGTTAACCTTTCCTGGAATCTCAGGAGGCAGACGTTACCTTTGTGCTCCCTTTCTGAGCACTCCAGAGTGCAAACATTTCTCAGAGGGAGCTCTTATACGTGTCTGACACCCCAGTTTCCACTTCTGACACCCTGGTTTTTGTGACTGCTATCCAGAGGACACCTCTGGATTGCCTGGCTCTGGTAGACAGCAGGGCTCGTATTTCTGGGTCCCGCAGGCCAAATGATCAGAAACACAGTTCTTGGCAGGCTATGACTCCAGGGCACTGTACAAAGAACAGACACCGAAACACACTCTTATCTCAGTAGATACAGAAAAAGCATTTGATAAAATTGAATAACCATTTACGATAAAACTCAACACAATGGGTTAAGAGGTAATATGCCTCAACATAATAAACATCATTTATGCTGAGCCCACAGCTAGTACCATACTCAGTGGTGAAGAGCTGAAATATTTTTCGCTAGGACCAGGAATAAGATAAGGATATATTCACTTTTGTAACATTTATTCAACATAGTTTTGGAAGTCCTAGCCAAAACAATTAGAAATCAATTCCATTTATAGCTGTATCAAAAAGAATAAAAACTAGGAATAAATTTAGACAAGACAGTGAAATTTGTACACTGAGAACCGTAAGACAATGAGGACAGAAATTAAAGATGAGACAAATAAATGTAAAGATATTCCAGGCTCTTTTGAAAGAAATGATACTGAAAGAATTAATATTGCTGAAATGTTCATAACATTCTAAGAAATCTACAGATTTGATGCAATACCTATCTAAACACCAAAGGCATTTTTCACAGCAATAGAACAAAAATTCTAAACTTTTTATGGAACCACAAAAGACCATGAAGAGCCAATGAAATCTTGAGACAGAACAAAGCCGGGGGCCTTTGTACCTTGAATGCAAGCTATATTACAAAGCTATAGTCATTAAAACAGTATGGTATTGACATGAGAAACACATAGATCAATGAACCAGAATAGAGAGCCCCAAAATAAACCCACACATATATGGTCAATTACTTTATGACAAAATAGCTAAGAAGATATAATGGGGAAAGGACAGTCTCTGCAATAAATGATGGTGATGTTGAAGAAACTGGACAGCCACCTGCAAAAGAATGAAACTGAACTACTCTCTTACACCCTACCCACAAATTAACTGAAAATGGATTAAAGACTTGAGTGTAAGACCTGAGACTATCACACTTCTAGAAGAAAACACATGCAGCAAGTTCCTTGACATTGGTCTTGGGGCTGATCTTTTGGATTTGAAACCAAATCAAAGGTAACAAAAGCAAGAAATAAACAAGTGGGACTATATCAAACTAAAAAAATTCTTCACCAACAAATGAAAAGGCAACCTACTGAAACGGAGAAAATATTTAAAAGTCATGTATCTGATAAAGGTTTGATATAAATATATAAAAACCACACACAGCCAAACACCAAAAGAGCAAATACAATAAAAAAAAAATCGGCAATGGAACTGGATAGACATTTTTCCATAGAAGGCACAAATGGTCAACAGACACATGAAAAGAGGCTCAACATCACTCATCATCAGGGAAATACAAATCAAAACTACAATGAGATATCACCTTACCTCTCAGAATGGCTAAAATCAACAACCCAAGAAACAATAGGTAATGGTCAGGATGTGGACAAAGGGGAACTCTCTTGCACTGTTCATGGGAATGCAAACTGGTATAGTCACAATGCAAAACATTATGAAGGTTCCTCAACAAAAAAAAAATTATGTCTACCATAAGATCCAGCAATTTCACTTCTGGGTATTTATCCAAAGAAAAAAAACACTAACTTGAAAAAAATATATGCACTCCAATGTTTACTGCAGCATTATTTGCAATATCTAACATCTGAAAACACCCTAAGTCTCTATCACTGGATGAATGAATAAAGAAGTTGTGAATATACAGTGGAATATTATTCATTGATAAAAAATAAAATAAAATCTTGCAATCTGCAATAACATGAATGGACTTTGAAGGTATTATGCTGAGTGAAATAAGTCAGACATAGAAATCAAATGCCATATACTCTCGCTTCTGTGTGGAAACTGAAAAGAAAAAAAAAAAAAAGCCAAGCTCATAGTTACAGAGAACAGACTGGTGGTTGCCAGAGGCAGGGGTGGGAGATGAGCAAAATGAGTGAAAGGAATCAAAAAGTATAAACTCCCAGTTATAAAATACCTAAGTCACAGGGGTATCATGTACAGCATGGTGACTACAGCTAATAATACTGTATTGTACATCTCAAAGTTGCTATGAGAGTAAATCTTAAAAGTTCTCATCACAAGAAAAAAAATCGTAACTGTGTGCGGCATTGGATATTAACTAGATGTTTTGTGGTGATCATTTCACAAAATATATAAATACTGAATCATTCTTTTGTACACCTGAAACTACTATCACGTGTCAATTACATCTCAATAAAAATTTAATAAAACCAATTCTAATACATAAAGATCACCCATGAGGGAAAAAAAAAAACAGATTTAGAGAGTTTGTGTGGTATCAGGTGCTCAGTCAAAGAGTCTGGATTGGTGTGAGATTATTGAAATTTTCCAAGTTGAGAAGTGATATAATAAGAGTAGAGTGTGAAACACATAAGCTGGCATTACACACAGTGTGTTAGAGAGACCCTGCCAGTTAGGTGGCTCACACTCTCATGAAAATTATCTGGCACTTGACTCCAGAAGGGAAAGACAGGGTAAGAAATGCAAGGAAGCATTGTGAAAATCAAATGACTAAGGCAAGTGGTGACAAACGTGTGCCCTAACGATAGGAAGTTCCAAGGTTTTGAATTTGATCCACTTGGAAATGCATGATGCCATTCGAAAAAAAGAACATCAGAAAGCACAATCAGTGTGGGACAGTTAAGACTGAGATGATGAATTCAATTTTAGGTTTTTAAACACACCCTAAAGCCTCAGTTTAATATGAAGATTCTGAAGATAAAATAAGCTTCTATCTAATGCCCTCTTCTGGGCAAAGAGAGTTCGTAAGAGAACATGTCAAATTTTCAAAGGCTAAGCTGCATACCAGTTTTTGAAATGTCACTGAAAAACATATTTAGACTTTGCATCATAAAAGGATGAAATCATTGGCCAAAGAAATAAAATCCATGTAAACCTGGATACTTTCCCAGAAAAGGCATTTGCCATTTTAAAACGCTGAGGGAAAATGGGAAATAAATTTTAAGTAACAAAACGAATTTGGTACTTCATATCATATAAACGATTTCTCCATCTGCAGCTTTGTACCTGCCAGTCTAAATAATTTGAGGTAAAATACTTTAAAAATTTTAAGAAAAATCTAATAGCATTTTATGTACGTATGTATATATACGTATATGTACATCTATACATGTACATATGTATGTGTATATACATTTATGTATATATTACGCATGTATTTATTTCTTTTATGAATAAAAAGAAAACTTCTTGTCCTTCTCCTTCTCTTCTTCTCTCCCATTATACTATTTTAGTCAATCGTGTTATCTTTTTGGGGCATATATCCTTGTGTTCGTAGGCTGTATGCTTAGGCTGTTATTTAATGTGTCAACGCTAGCAATATGTTTTTACTTTAAGATGTAATCTATGAGGCAATAAATTGGCTCATTTTGTAATAATTCTTTTTCCAGTTTTTGTTAGTTGGGCCGTTTCATCATTATTAGAGAATATAATACTTATATAATAAATATAATATTTTGTCATTTTAGGTCAGCTTTTCTTTGTTCATAATTTTATAATAAAAATGTTCAATACTCACCACCGATCTGTTTCTGTCTGATGTGGTTTCCACAATAATCTGTTGTTGAAATGAAGCATAGCCTTTAGTAGTAGAATCATCAGGAAGTCAACATTTCCCAGGTACTGTGTGTTCAACATTGTTTCTCTGTAGGATTTTGATTTGAAAGAAAGGCTAGTTAATTAAAAAAATCCTTGGCTCAGAATTTCTTTCCTTGAATAGCATTATATATGGTTCAACTGTTTAATAACACTGAATGTTAGCTGGAAAATTTCCCAGATCTTGCACCTTTCTGAGATTCTGAGCCTTGTTCCGTGACTTCCCAAATTTCCCCAACAGGTCTGAGCTGCAGTTGCCCACAGGGATAATTTACTTGATAAGACCATATGAATAGATTTCATGTCTTTCCTCTCTCACTTCCCCACTTCCCTCCTGTTGTTTTCTGACTTCCCTTTCCAAATAAACTACTTATATTTAAATATTCGTCTGAAAGATTGCTTCGGAGGGAACTCAAATCAAAAGTCTGGTCTCAGAAGTGGTCCTAGAAAACAGATCTCTCAGGGTACAATTTTAGAATTGGTCAATCAGCAAAACTAAAAGGCAATCGACAGAATGGGAGAAGACATTTGCAAACGACCTATCAGATAAAGGGTTAGTATCCAAAATCTATCAAGAACTGATCAAACTCAACACCTCAAGAACAAATAATCCAGTGAAGAAATGGTCAAAAGACATGAATAGACACTTCTCCAAAGACATCCGGATGGTCAGCCGACACATTAAAAAATGCTCCACATCACTCATCATCAGGCAAATACAAATCAAAACCACAATGAGATACCACCTGACATCTATCATAATGGCTAACATTAACAACTCAGGCAACAATAGATGTTGGCAAGGATGGAGAGAAAGAAGATCTCTTTTGCACTGCTGATGGGAATGCAAGCTGGTGCAGCCACTCTGGAAAACAGTATGGAGGTTCCTCAAAAAATTAAAAATAGAACTACCCTATGACCCAGCAATTGCACTACTAGGTATTTATCCAAGGGATATGGGTATGCTTTTTCAAAGAGGCACATGCACCCCAATGTTTATAGCTGCACTATCAACAATAGCCAAAGTATAGAAAGAGCCCAAATGTCCATTGATGGATGAATGGATAAAGATGTGGTATGTGTACATATATACACATATATATAAACATATACATACACACACACACAGTGGAGTATTACTTGGCAATCAAAAAGAATGAAGTCTTGCCATTTGCAACTATTATTGCATAATAACTAGAGGGTATTATGCTAAGTGAAATTAGTCAGAGAGAGACAAATATTATATGACTTCACTCATATGAGGACTTTAAGATACAAAACAGATGAACATGAGGGAAGGGAAACAAAAATAATATAAAAATAGGGAGAGGGACAAAACATAAGACACCCTTAAATGTGGAGAACAAACAGAAGGTTCCTGGACAGGTTGTAGGAGGGGGGATGGGCTAAATGGGTAAGGGGCATTAAGGAATGTACTCCTGAAATCAATGATGCACTACATGCTAACTAACTTGGATGTAAATTTAAAAAAAATAAATAAAATAAATAAATAAATAAATAAATAAATAAAAGAGTTCTAGGACCCAGATCTAGATACAGCAGACATAAAGAGTAAAGAATGTAACAACAATTTTCTTTCTGAAATAAATTTCATGATAATGAAATTAAAAAAAATTTTTGAATTGGTTTACTCATATACCAGATGGCAACATGGGCTCTATTACTAGGAGTGTGATTAAGAACGAGTATGATGCCTATCTGCCCAATAACTTAAGGTGAACTGGGATAGGGATTGGTGAAAAGGATAGGCGATCTTATGCAACATATCAATCACGAAAGACATGCATAAATTGGTAAACCTGTAAGAATTATGAAATCAGCTCCTCTTGGAGCTGAAATCTTTAAGGAAGGAAATGGCAGGCTCATGTTAATCAATTATTAATTCAGGGCATGGTGTGAAAGCCAGAAAGTCTCCATGTCAATATCTAAAGGGCCTTTTGTTTCCAGCAGCAGGGAACAGACTGAATATTGAGTCCAGGATCTAATTGTGAGAGTAAAAGAGTTCCAAAGAAAGCCAAATTAGCATATGTGACAAGGCTCCTATGATAAAGTCAGGGTACAAAAGTGCCCTAAATCCTCTGGGCCGGGAGAAGTGGTCCCATTCCCTTTCCTAGAACAATGGTCTTTGTAGAGACCAAGAGAATGCCTCATCTTAGGCTGATGGCCTTGCTGTTGTCTTCCTCAAGATCTGCTCATAACTTCTCTCACTGCTTCTAAGTGACTTCCCACAACTGGTAAGTTATTTTCCAGCTCTAGAAGGACAGGCCATTCACCAAAATACTGCAAGTGTTAGTTAAATACACAAGCAGGGACTGGGAGAATATCCATGGGTATGAACCTTAATAGTTATATATCTTATAATACAGTGGAAAACGGTTATAGTGCAATGGAAAATGTAAAGTAAAATGGTTATTTTAGGAAGACTATTTTTACAGTTAGTGAAGAAATTTTGTAACATAAATTAGACACACAGTTGGTAAGTTCCTAGCTGTGGTCCCACGTTCCTCAATTAGCTTACCTCTAAAATATTTCTTATTCTCTTTCAGGTTCTCCAAGGCAAACAAGGTCTTTTTTTGTTACACCCACTCTGTGTTATTTATCTTGTTCAATGTTTAGAAACTGATTAATCTTTAGAGGAGATTATACTTTATCTGGGTCTTAAATAATTCATTCAATTTCATAGCTAATCTTAGTTTACTCATTGTCACCACATTCAAAGTCAGTGCAGTCCCATTTACTCTGTACCCAGAAATTATCTGAACTTCTTCTCCTCTTAACCAATTTCCAACCTTTCAGAGCTGAAGACAAACTTGATTAAAATTTTCTTTGATAACCTTTCATTTGGGTAATATTGGGTGATTTTTCAACCAGTCTGTGTCATCATTCATTCTGAGGGAAGGAAAAAACATCCTTATTCTTTTAAAATTGAATTCAATATGAGAATAAACATAACATGTATTTGCATATTTGCTACTTGAAATTAAATGATCAATCATCAGTGTACTTCCTAAATATTAAAATGACTACATTAAATTTTTTTTTTTTTTTTTTTTTTTTTTTTATAATTTTTTATTTTTTTTGGGACAGAGAGAGACAGAGCATGAACAGGGGAGGGTCAGAGAGAGAGGGAGACACAGAATCGGAAACAGGCTCCAGGCTCCGAGCCATCAGCCCAGAGCCTGACGCGGGGCTCGAACTCACGGACCACGAGATCGGACCGCGAGATCGTGACCTGGCTGAAGTCGGACGCTTAACCGACTGCGCCACCCAGGCGCCCCTAAAATGACTACATTAAATTTTAAAAGCCATAGTCTTTTGAATCCTGCTTTTGGTTCAATTTTTTGGTTCAATAACAAGAATAAATTAGGGGAAAAAACTAATATTAAAAATAATGTTTCATTTTGAGGATAACATTAAATGTTCTAGCAACAGCTCTTAATCAGTATGTAAATGTGCCAGAAAAATCACCTGTTTGCCATGATCAAAATATCAAATCTTAGGGAAAAAATATCAAAAATTCATGCTGCCCTAAGTTAAAGACATTGTCTTTATTATTAAAATTTGCTTTAAATAAATGATAAAACAGAAAATGCTGGTAGAATATTAATTACCAACAAATGGAAAGGCACTTAAATTTTTTAAAAAAGGTGAGACAAAGATCAAAATGAATTATCTAACTACTGTGGAATAGATATATCTTATTACTTAACCTTCAAAATAATGTATGTAAGGTAATTAAATTATTCCTATCTTAAATGTGGGGAAATGAAGTTCAGAAAGTTAAGACTGATTAGTCATTACTAAGCCGGTAGATATTGATTTTGTTGAATGTCTTTATCACAATAACAGAACACAAAGACAGAACAACATGGTAAGTGCTTTGTGTTTATAATTTATTTGATGTATTGTACTGCATTGTATTGTATCGTATCAATAGTTATTTCTAAAGGTCAGTGATGTGAACAAGGGTTCACTGAAGAATACAAAGTTATTCCAGACATTGTCTTTTGGAGAATTGATTTTGTCCTATCTCAACTTCCATCATGTGTTATGGATCTCTTTTAACTCAGTCCTACATTTCTCACTCTCAATTTATAGTTATTTCAAAATTGAAATTCATGTCAAGGTTGTACCACCAGAGGCATTAAAGCATTCAGCATTATTAAATTATTAAGCATCTATAAAAATTAAGCATTATTAAAATTAACTTCAAATTCATATTTGTGCAAATGAACATAAAGATAAAACATATGTAATTTAATTAAGTTAGTTCTGCAAGTGTAAGTCTGAAAGTTGGAAAGACTTTATTAACATCAAGTGGGTGAACAGCTTCTGGCGTCTACACACTTTTAGTGCTATGACATGAGGAGCTATTAGTTTAAAAACACAGAACACAATTGCTATGGAAGGTAGCATCTATCTCCACAAGGAGATAAGCTGCTAAGATAAAACTTTGGAATCAACACAGGACAGTGATTCAAATGTGTTTAAAGAGATTCATTACATTTAAGAAATAAAGGTCAAATTTTTTTTGTAAATGGATTTTGAGACGTAATTTATATATAATAAAGTATGTGGATCTCAAATGATTACCTGCATAATTTCTTTGTCAATTATATGTGCTCAGGTAATAACCACACAAAGAAAATTAGAGCAATTCCATCATCCTAGGAAGGTTCTTTATGCCCTTTTGTGTTCAACACACGCCTGCCATAGACTAGTGCTCAGTTCTGTTAATTATTTATACTTTTTAATGATTTTCATTCCTACTTCTTATTTAATTTCCTCTTTTATATATTTTTAAAGTGTTTAAGGTTTAGATTATTTTTACTATTTTCTTCTTTTTTAAAATAGGCATGAAGCTATGACTTTCTAAGTCTTGGCATGATCCTACAATTTTTTCATTCAAAAATAAATGTTTCTGGTTTTCCTTATAATTTCTTCTTCAAGCTATTAATTTTCCATAAGCTATTCTTTGTCTATTGTTATTTAGTTATTTACACTCTTCTAATTTCTCTGGTTGCAGAATGGCTGCATCAGCTTGTATTCCCACCAGCAATGCAAAATAGCCCTCCTTCTCCGCATCCTCACCAACATCTGTTGTTTCCTGAGTTGTTAATTTTAGCCATTCTGATAGGTGTGAGGTGGTATCTCTTTGTGGTTTTGATTTCTATTTCCTTGATGATGAGTGATGTGGAGCATTTTTTCATGTGTCAGTTGGTCATCTGGATGTCTTCTTTGGAGAAGTGTCTTTTCGTGTCTTTTGCCCATTTCTTCACTGGATGAGTTGTTGTTTGGGTGTTGAGTTTGATAAGCTCTTTATAGATTTTAGATACTAACCCTTTATCTAATATGTTGTTTGCAAACGTCTTCTCCCATTCTGTCGGTTGCCTTTTAGTTTTGCTGTTTCCTTTGCTGTGCAGAAGCTTTTTATTTAAAAAAAATATATTTAACATTTATTTATTTTTGAGACAGAGAGACAGAGCATGAATGGGGGAGGGTCAGAGAGAGAGGGAGACACAGAATCCGAAACAGGCTCCAGGCTCTGAGCTGTCAGCACAGAGCCCGACGCAGGGCTCGAACCCACAGACCATGAGATCATGACCTGAGCTGAAGTTGGACGCTTAACCAACTGAGCCACCCAGGCACCCCAAAAGATTTTATTTTGATGAGGTCCCAGTAGTTCATTTTTGCTTTTGTTTTCCTTGCCTCTGGAGATGTGTTGAGTAAGAAGTTGCTGCAGCCAAGATCATAGAGGTTTTTGCCTGCTTTCTCCTCGAGGATTTTGATGACCTCCTGTCTTACGTTTAGGTCTTTCATCCATTTTGAATTTATTTTTGTGTATGGTGTAAGAAAGTGGTCCAGGTTCATTCTTCTGCATGTCGCTGTCCAGTTTTTGCAGGACCATTTGCTGAAGAGACTGTCTTTTTTCCACTGGATATTCTTTCCTGCTTTGTGAAAGCATATGTTGGCCATATATTTGTGGGTCCATTTCTGGGTTCTCTATTCTGTTCCATTGATCTGAGTGCCTGTTTTTGTACCAGTACCATACTGTCTTGATGATGACAGCTTTGTAGTATAGCTTGAAGTGTGGGACTGTGATGCCTCCTGCTTTGATTTTCTTTTTCAAGATTACTTTGGCTATTCGGGGTCTTTTCTGGTTCTACACAAATTTTAGGATTATTTGTTCCAGCTCTGTGAAGAATGCTGGTGTTATTTTGATAGGGATTACATTGAATATGTAGATTGCTTTGGGTACTATTGACATTTTAACAATATTTGTTCTTCCTATCCAGGAGCATGGAATCTTTTCCCATTTTTTTTTGTTTCTTCTTCAATTTCTTTCATAAGCTTTCTATAGTTTTCATTGTATAGATTTTTCACCTCTTTGGTTAGATTTATTCCTAGGTATTTTATGGGTTTTGATGCACTTGTAAAAGGGATCTATTCCTTGATTTCTCTTTCTGTTGCTTCATTATGTCCCTATTTTTTTTTTTTATTAAAAAAAGATTTTTAACATTTATTCATTATTGAGAGAGAGACAGAGCATGAGTATGGGAGGGGCAGAGAGAGAAGGAGACACAGAACCTGAAGCAGGCTCCAGGCTCTGAGCTGTTAGATGCTTCACTGACCGAGCCATCCAGGTGCCCCATTATGTCACTCATTCTTACCTTTATTCCTTCTACTCTGTTATAAAGCCTATCTTTTTTTCTGTTTTCTATTTGATTTCTAGTTATGTCCACTTGATTCTCTTATAGCTTCTTTCTTTTTTTTTTTTTTTTCATTTCCCATCTCGCTGGACATGTTGGCCACCTTTCTCACCAGATACTTCATTTTTAGCATATCATTTTAAAGACCCTTTTGTGATATTTCCTATTCTTGGGCCATCTCTTATCTATTTATATTGACTATCTTCTTTTCAGTCACATGTTCTTTTTCCATTTTTATTTTGTTTTTTGGGTGTACCAGATATTTTGTATGAAATTAGAAACATGTTATGATGTTGAAAACAAAATCTGCCAAAAATACTGGCTCATACTGCTAAACTGCTAGAGTCAATAAGCTGAATCAGTAGTATCTATTGTGGAAATAGGTCTGGGTTTTGCTGCAAATTTTATTTGATTCAATTCCTCAATGGCTTTTCATTATTCTAAGTGCAAAATAAGAAATTTTCCTTCAGTAGAATCTGGTATTTAAGCACTGGTATTATTCTTTTAATGTTTATTTATTTTTGAGACAGAGAGAGACAGAGCATGAATGGGGGAGCGGCAGAGAGAGAGGGAGACACAGAATCGGAAGCAGGCTCCAGGCTCTGAGCCATCAGCCCAGAGCCCGACGTGGGGCTCGAACTCATGAACCGTGAGATCGTGACCTGAGCTGAAGTCGGACGCTCAACCGACTGAGCCACCCAGGCGCCCCATCGCTGGTATTATTCTGATAAACCATTTGTTCTTTACAGCCAAGCCCAGTCTTCAGGAATCTTAAGGTATCTTTGCTTCACAGACAGGCTTCTAGGTTTTGGGTTAATAGAGAAATCTATTTGTTTTCTAGTCCTGCCCTTGGCTTACTCTTGGCTGTGGCCTCAGGCCATGATTCTAGTCTTTGGAGTAGATACAGATGATTTACCTTGTGTGAAGGCTGAGAATAGTCAGGGAGAATTTCTCTCAAGTTTTCTGCCTTTATCTTTCCAGAGTTGAAAGCCAACCACGTCTTGGAAATTTTCTCTGAGTTCTCCAGTGCCAATCCCAGATTTCAGTTGCTGAAAGTCTGAAGTGCCTTCAGTTAATTTATGATGCCCTGACCTTAGTCTTTGATAAAGAATCTCCATGCATATGTGAAAACATATGAGACATAATTGGCAGCCAGGTGTAGACTCATGTGACGGCTGTGGTGCCTCAGCATCCTAACCAGTTATAATAGTCCATGTGCAGTCATAAGATGTTCATTGCATTTATAATAGTTGTGCTTCCTCTTTACTGTTTCTATGGTAGCTTTTAGTATTATCACTACTCACCAGAGGTGAAGTGATGAGATCGGCCATGATTCCCTGATTTCCTAGAAAGTAATGTCACTATCTGAAATTTGGTTGATTGACTTTTATTGAACCTTCAGGTCTTGACGGTAAAACAAATGAGCAAACAAACAGACAAATAAAAAAAAAACACAATGATTTTGTGGTTTATTTGGCTTACTTTGGATGTCAGGGGATGAGTATATTTTTTCGGTGAATTTACATTATTACTAGAAGCAAAATATGCAATCAGATAGTCTCTGATTTATAAGATTTATAAGTCTCTCATTTATAAGATTAAAAAATAACTTTAAATACAATGGATTAGGATATCATTAGAAACAAAGTCATGAGATATATGTTATCTATATATATGCTTTATTTGCTGACAACCTTAATAATTTCTACTTAATTAAAACCATTCTCAAACATACTGTTTTTCAGTATTCCATCTTTCTTTCTGATAATCTTAGAAAAACATGCCTCCATAAAATATTATGAATATTTTTCTATGAAGAACGCAGTATTTAAAATTTTCCCCAAATGCAGACAGAAAGTATTTAAATTTAAGAGAGATAGCTTGCAAGATACCATCTCATCGTGGAATAATGTTATCTAAAAGTGCGTAACATCTCTGGTCCAATAAAACTGCTGGTTAGAATAGTGTCCATGTGCATCTTTCCTGGGATCGTTATATATCCAGTCGCTGCCTGCTGAATTACTTGCACAGAGGAGCTTTTTGGCTTATTTTACTCCTGAAGAAATATTAAGAAAAATAATACCAAGTACATTTATAGAATTGAACTGATGCATTGTGACAATGTGAAAAATACCTCAATCTAACAATGTGTAAAAGTGATGACATGTATTTCAGCAATATTTGATTGTTGGTTCTACAAGGAGCTGGGTATTTCACATAAAACATGAAACCCTTTATATACATATCATTGCATACTTATACTTATCAAATAGTCGTTTCTTTCACAGGAAAATATTGCTGTTATTTTATTTTATGCTTTAAATGTGTAATTTTCTAAGGAATAAGCAGAGCTGAGAAAAGTAGTCTTCTGACTCAGCAAATCTGTTTCTAAGAATATTTAATTAGAAAAATTTTGCTGCAACTGTCCTTTTTAGTGTTGCAAGGGCTACAAAACAGTTTTAACTCACCTCCCCAATCAGAAAACAGAATTGATTATCATGCAATATAAAAATAATATAAGATTAAGTTAAGTCTGTTTATTTCTATAGGTAATTTTCAGCTTCTTATAATTTTTTGTTTGTAACTCAAAGAATGAAGATTGGGAACACAAAGTTTCTTTAAAAATAACCTGCATGTGAATATCCTGCATGTGACTAGGAACCCTAACTAACCTGTAGGTGATAAAACTGTTTTGTATTTAGATATGCAAACCTCATTTAAATATCTGATAAGATTTTTATGGACATCTTAACTATACACTTTTTATTAACAGAACAATGGAATCTCTTTGAAAAACAATTTGTGAGGTTTTCATGAAAGATTTCCTACGTATAACAGCATGCTAATGATAGGCAAAGACTATGGGTAGAATCTAGGGAGGGGAGGGGGGAGTTTCTAAATAATCTGGTACATGGATGGCACGAAATATTCTGAAAAGCACAGGTTTGGTGCTTCTGGTGAAAGTCAAAGTTAAATTACTTATTCAGGATTTTTAGGCTTAGTCTGAAATTGGATAGTTAATATCTTAGAAAAGGTACAGAGAATTTCTAATTCAGAATATTCCAGTGAGCGAAGGAAATGATGGCGGAGTTGAACGACCCTAGACTTTCCTTATCCCATGAATACAACTAGATACAACTAGATAACTATAAAGTCATCCTAAGTACTGCAAAAATCGACCTCAAGACTGGTAGAACAAACTCTATAACTAAAGGTAGAAAAGAGGCCACACTGAAGAAGGTAGGAAGGGTGGAGATGCAGTTTGGGAGAGAAATTGATCTTGGCCACTACAATGGAAAGGGAGCCACAGTATTGGAGAAGGGCAAGAGAGAGACTAGCACACAGAGGAGCATAAGGGGAAAAAGAATTCCCATATCAATTGGCTTAGAAAGCAGAAATGCCAAATTTCATGAGCTCTAGCAACCCGAAGGGCTTAATGCCTAGAGTTTTAAGGGTCAGCAAGTTTGGCTTGAATAGACCCCAGAGGGAACTGGGGCTGGTCTTGGACGGAAGTCAGGGCAAACAGCCCATGGACATACAGAGTGGAAAGAGCAATCGGACGAGTACCTGAACACCTAGTGGGGAGATTATTTATTCATCTTGGAGCATGTTCTAGAGAGGCAGCATTCATAGAAGACCCCTCTGGGGACACAGGAACTGAGAAGGGCCACTTCCCTCCCACATTCCTCAACACAAACAGAGAGCCACCTGCAGAAACCAGCACATCACTGACACTCACTACCTAAGTTAGTTTACACAAAGCTCCACCAGCTCAGTCATTCTTGCCTCAGTCCCAGCACAGTGGAACCCCTCTCTCAAATTGGCCCAAATCCTGCAAGACTGCATTTCCCAAGTGGTAATTTTGTGGAACCTCAGTTCTGGCAATGGTAGTTAGATGTCTCATTTCATAAGCAGACTAGGATACACTAGTTAAAACTCACCACATTCAGGCTAGGGACCAAATATTGCCCACAACAGACAAAGATAGCCTCTGTAGATGACAGAGCTGAAGGATAAAGGGGTCAGAACACAAAAGCAGAGTGCATGCAGCACACATAGGAGACACTTCCTAAAGTGTCATTACCATCATGAATAGGAGACATAGCTGACTTTCCTAACACAAACAGGCAGAGACTTAGACAGAATGAGAAGAGAGAGAAATTTGCCACAAATGAAAGAACAGGAAAAGGCCATAGCTAGCGATCTAAGCAAAAGAGATATACATGATGGAGCATTTAAAGCAATGGTCATAAGGATACTCACTGGAATTGAGAAAAGAGTGGAAGACATTAGTGAGACCCTTAACACAGAGATAAAAAAAAAAAAAACAATCATAAATGAAGAGTGCAATAAACAAGATTAGAAACATGCTAGATTCAATGAACAGCAGGCTGGAAGAAGCAGAAGAATGAATCAACAAACTAGAAGAAAGGGTGATGGCAAGTAATCAAGCTGAACAAAAGAAAGAAAAAATAATTATGCAAAACAAGAATAGACTTAGAAAACTCACTGACTATCAAACATAGCAACATTCATATTATAAGAGTCTCAGAAGAAAAAGAGAGAAAAGGGGCAGAGAATTTACTTGAAGAAATAATAACTTAAAACTTCTATCATCTGGAGAAAGAAACAGATATCCAGATTCAGCAGACTCAGAGGACCCCCAATAAAAACAACAAACACAGATCCACACCAAGATACACTGTAATTATAATAGCACAATAAAGTGATAAGAACAAAATTTTAAAGTAGCATAACAAAAAAAAGACTGTTATATACAAAGGAAATCCATTAGGCTATCAGCATATTTTTCAGCAGAAACTTTCCAAGCCAGATAGGAGTGGCATGATATAATCACAGCGCTGAACGGGAAAATTCTGCAGCCAAGAATAGTGTATCTAACATGGCAATCATTCAGAATAGAGGGAGGGGTGAAGAGTTTCTCAGACAAATGAAAAACTAAACTAGTTCATGACCACTAAACCAACCCTGCAAGAAATAGTGAAGGGGAGTCTGAGTAGAGAGAAAAGACCAAAATGGTAGTATGGAGGTAGGAAACACCTTTACAAACTAGTAAACATGAATATTATTGTTAAAAAAATCAGTCAAGGAACTCACAAAATAAAAGAATGTAAAATAAGACAATACATACTTAAATAGTGGAGAGGAGAAGAGTAAAGAATGGGTTCAAACTTAAATAATCATCAACTTAATATAAACTGCTATATGCTAAAGATATTATATATAAACCTAATCGTAATCACAAATCAGAAACCACTAATAAATATGCAAAGGGTAAAGAGAAAGAAATCCAAATACATCACCAAAGAAAACCAGCAAACTATAAGAAAGAAAGATCAAAAAGGATCAGAGAAGATCTTCAGAAACAACCAGAAAATAAGTAATAAAATGGCAATAAGTATATATCTATCAATAATTACTTTGAATGTAAGTGGCCTAAAAGCTCCAGTTAGAAGACACAGGGTAACAGAATGGATAAAAAAATAAGACCTATCTATCTGTTGCCTGCAAAGACTCATTTTAGATCTAAAGTCACCTGCAGATTCAAAGTCAGGGGATGAAGAAATATTTATCATGAAAATGTATGTCAAAAGAAAGCCAAAGTAGCATTACTTATATCAGACAAAATAGACTTTAAAACAAAGACTGTAACAAGGGATAAAGAAGGACACTATATAAAAATAAAGGGGATGACCCAACAAGTAGGTATAACGATTACAAATATTTATACACTCAACAATGAAGCACCTAAATACACAAAACAGTTAATAACAAACATAAAGAAACTAATCAGTAATACTACAAAATAGTAGGGGACTTTAACACCCCATTTCCATCAATGGACAGATCATCTGAACAAAAAATCAACAAGGAAATAACGGCTTTGAATGACACACAGGACCAGATGGATTTTACAGATATACTCAGAATGTTCCTTCCTAAAACAGCAGAATACACATTCTTTTCTAGAGAACATGGGGTATTCTCCAAAACAGATCAACACATTAGGCCACAAACAAATCACAACAAATTCCACAAGATCAAAGTCATACGATGCATCTTTTCTGATCACAATGCTATGAAACTAGAAGTAAAGTACATGAGAAAAACTTGAAAGACCACAAATACATGCAGGTTAAATAGCATGCTACTAAACAATGAATAAGTAAATCAGAAAATGAAAGAAGAAATTAAAAAGCACATGGAAACAAATGAAAATGAAAACACAACAGTTCACAACCTTTGGGATAGAGCAAAAGTGCTTGTAAGAGGGAAGTTTACAGCAATACAGGCTTATCTCAACAAGCAAGAAAGATCCAAATAAATGACCTTGTATCTAAAGGAGCTAGAGAAAACAATAAACAAACCTGAAACCAGCAGATAAAATAATAAAGATTGAGCAGAAATAAATGATATAGAATATAAAAAAAATTGAACAGCTCAATAAAATCATTAGCTGGTTCCTTAAAAAAAATCAATAAAATTGATAAAAATCTAGCCAGACTTATCAAGAAAAAAGAGAAAAATCCTAAGTAAATAAAATTACAAAAAAGAAGGGAAAAATAACAACCAGTACCACAGAAATACAAAGGATAAGAGAATATTATGAAGAACTATGTGCCAATAAATTGGACAACCTAGAAGAAATGGATGGATTCTTAGAAACACATAACCTACCAAAACTGAAACAAGAAGAAGAAAATTTGAACACACCAATTACCAGCAAAGTATTTGAATTAGTAATCAAAAACTCCCTACAAACAAATGTCCAGGACCAATTGGCTTCACAGGCAAATTCTACCAAACATTTAAAAAAGAATTCATATCTTCTCAAACTATTCCAAAAAATATATGAGGAAGGAAATTCATTCCATCAGGCCAGCATTACCTTGATACTAAAACCAGAGAAAGCCTCTACAAAAAGAGAGCTACAGTTCAGTATCTCTGATATATATAGATGCAAAAATTCTCAGTAAAATACTAGCAAACTGAATCCAACAATATGTTAAAAAATATATTTACCACAATCAAGAGGGATTTATTCCTGGGTTGCAAGTGTGATTCAATATTTCCAAATCAATCAACCTGATACATTACATCAATAAGAGAAAGGATAAGAACCATATAATCATTTCAATAGATGCAGAGAAAGCATGTAACAAAGGAAAACATCCATTTATGATTAAAAAAAACCCTCAACAAAGTAGGTGTAGAGGGAACATGCTTCAAAATCATAAAGGCCATATATGAAAAACCCACAGTGAACATCATCCTCAATGGGGAAAAACTGAGAGCTTTTTCTTTATGGTCAGGAAGAAGACAGGGACGTCTACTCTCACCACTTCTATTTAACATAATGCTGGAAGTCCTAGGCACAGCAACCAGACAACAACAACAACAGCAACAATAAAATAAAGTAATCCCAATCAGTAGAAAGAAGTAAAACTTCCGCTGTTGGCAGATGACATGATACTCTATATAGAAAACCCTAAAGATTCCACCAAAAACCTGCTAAAACTGATAATCAAATTGAGTAAAGAGCCTGATACAAAATCAATGTACAGAAATGTGTTGCGTTTCTGCATACTAAAAATGAGGTAGTAGAAAGAGAAATTAAGAAAACAATCCAATCCAATTTAAAATGGCATCAAAGATAATCAGATACCTAGGAATAAACCTAACTAATGGGGTGAAAGACCTGTACTCTGATAACTATAAGTAACTAATGAAGGTAATTGAAGACACCACAAATAAATGGAAAACCATTCCATGCTCATGTATTGAAAAAACAAATATTTTTTCTACACTACCCAAAGCAATCTACACATTGCTTTCCCTACCTAAGTACTGAGAGTATTTTTCACAGAACTAGTACAAACTATCCTAAAATTTGTATAGAAACACAAAAGACCCTGAATAGCTAAAGCAACCCTGAAAAACAAAAGCAAAGTTGGAGGCATCGCAATTCTGGACTTCAAGCATTATTACAAAACTGTATAAGCAAAACAGTACGGTACTGGCACAAAAATTGATCAATGGAACACAATAGAAAATCCAGAAATAAACCAACAAGTATATGGTTAATTAATCTTTGACAAAGCAAGAAAGAATATCAATGAGGAAAGGACAGTCTCTAACAAATGGTGGTGGGAAAACTGGACAGCAACATGCAACACAAAGAAAGAGCACCACTTTCTTATACCGTACACAAAAATAAATTCAAAATGGATTAAAGATCTAAATGTGAGACCTGAAACCATAAAAATCCTAGAAGCGAACACAGGCAGTAACTTCTCTGAAATCGGCTGTAGCAACTTTTTTCTAGATAGGTCTTCTGATGCAAGGGAAACAAAAGCAAACTAAACTACTGGAATGACATCAAAACAAAAATCTTCTGCACAGCGTAACAAAACTGAAAGGCAACCTGTGGAATGGGAGAGGATATTTGCAATTGGCATATCAAATAAAGGGGTAATGTCCAAAATATATAAAGAACTGATACAGCTCAACATCCAAAAAACACATAATACAATAAAAAAAATGGGCAGAAGAGAATAGACATTTCTCCAAGGAAAACATAAAGATGGCCAACAGACATGAAAAGATGTTAATCATCACTTACCATCAGGAAAATGAAAATCAAAACTATAACGAGATACCACCTCACACCTGAGAGAACGGCTAAAATCAAAAACAGAAATGAGATATTGGCAAGGATGTGGAGAAAAAGGAAACCTTTGCACTACTGATGGGAATACAAACTGGTGCAGCCACATTGGAAAAGAGAGTGCAGGTTCCTCAAAAAATTAAAAATAGAACTTACTATTACTTACTATTCAGCAAGTGCACTACTGGGTATTTACCCAAAGAATACAAAACACTAATTCAAAGCGATACCTAAACCTCTATGTTGATAGCAGCATTATTTACAACAGCCAAGATATGGAAGCAGCCCAGTGTCTACTGATTGATGGATAAAGAAGATGTGGTGTATACGTACAATGAAATACTATTCAGCCACAACAAAGGATGAAATCTTGCCATTTGTAGTGACACGGATGGATTTAGAGAGTATAATGCTAAGGGAAATAAGTCAGAGAAAAACAGGTACAAGACGGTTTTGCTCAAATGTACAATTTAAGAAACAAAACAAACAAGTAAAGGGGAAAGAAGAGAGAGAAAGAGAAATCAACGAACAGACTCTGACTATGTAGAACAAATTGATGATTACCAGAAAGCAGATGGATTGGAGGACGCGTGAAATACGTGATGGAGGTTAAGGAGTGTGCCTGCGATGAGCACTTGGTGATTAATATAAAAACATAAAATACAAATGAAATTGTAACATCAAAGAAAAGAGAACACCCTGTGATGGGTTCTTATGAAACTTAATAAATTAACTCTGAATTATATTATGGAGTGATCTAGGACTTTATTTTGAATAGTAAGTCAGTGCTAGAAATTTAGAGAGATTTACCTGCTTTGCCAAGTTTCTGGGTCGAAATAAGATAAAAATAACTGTGCACTGCAGAGCAGACGAGAACATCATCGCAAAGCCCTAATGATGTAAAAAAAGGAAATAATTATGGAATGAAATCCTTATACGCCATTATTTGTGGAATGTAAGTATATTACATAAACTAAACTTTGTCTCTTATATCTGGCTGTAAGGACTCTCTCAAGATCAGAGCCATTATATGTAAAATAATATAAGGCTGAGCACATAGTAGAAATGAAAGAGCAGAGTTTAGTTTCATTGGCTAGTTCACAGTGGCCTGATTATTTTGGATGATGATCCTGAACTTAGTGCAGGCTGATATTGGAAACTCTGATACATGACTGCATATCATCATTGGAATGTAAGTATACAATATCAAGAAACTGCCCTTTCGTTAAGTCGTTTTCCTTATTAAACTAATATATGTTAGTTACTATTCTCGATGTTTAAACATAACTACATCATGGCCTTATTGTCTCTACATATTAACTTAATTCTATGCTTTGTCTGTTTTTCAGACGTGTATTATAAAATCAAAACCATGTCATCCATTTTTAAATCATTAAAAATAGAATGGAGAATACATACCTAGAATTTCAGCTCTGATATTTAATTTTGCTTATTAAAATCATTTTATAAACACTTTATTCAATGTAACGAAAGCAAATTACTTGTGAAGATATAAATAAATTCAGACATTTTTCATGAGCACTAAAAGTGTTGGTAGTTTCCAAACATAGGGATTTTCTCTTTCAGTGGGAGACAACAGAACAAAAAGCAAATTAATACTTAAAATTATGATAAAAATGGGTATTTTTTATATTTAATAGTAATGATAGTACATTTTAGAAATCTACACTGAAGCAAAATATGAAATAATAAATATCTGATCTACTGCCAAATAATAATTTCATTAAAAAAATTTTGGTTCCCATAACTTGCCAGACATTGTGCTATGTTCTCTATAGTATAAATCATCACCACTCTTCATCTCTAGAAATTTTCATTATCTCAAACTGAAACTCTGTACCATTTAAACAACAACTTCTCATTCTGTCCTTCCCTCAGTTCCTAAAAACCACGATTCCACTTTTTGTCTCTAGGAATTTAACTGTCTAGGTACCTCATATAAACGGAAAAATACAGTATTTGCCTTTTTGTGTGAGGCTTACTTTACTTAGCATCATATTCTCAAATTGTAACATACGTAATAACCTCCTTCCTTTGTAAGCTGAATAAATTACCTAATGTGTATTCACTGCATTTTCTTTATCCGCTTTTCTGTTAGCGAACATTTGAGTTGTTTCTATATTTTGGTTATTGTAAATAATGTTGCCACAAACATCGGCCTACAAATATCTCTTCAAGGTCTTGCTTTCAACACTTTTGGGTATACGCTTAGAAATGGAATTACCGAGTCATACGGTGGTTCTGTGCTTACGTTTTCGAAGTGCCACCTTACTGTCTTCCACAGACGCCACACCATTTCACATTATCATCAGCACTTCAGAAAAGTTCTAACTTCTCCACGTCCTTCCTAACATTTGTTATTTCTGCCTTAAAAAAAAATAATAGCCATCCTAATGTATGTGAAGATGTAATTGTGGTTTTCATTTGCATTTTCCTGATTATTAATTATGCTGACCATTATTTCTTGTGCTTATTAGTCATTTGTGTATCTCCTTTGGAGAAACGTAGATTCAAATCCTTTGCCTATTTTTATTTGGGTTGGTTATTTGCTGCTGTTGTAGTTTTTAATCCATTCTAAAGGTTAATCCTTTATCAGATGTATGATTTACAAATGTTTTCTCCTATTCTGTAGGTTGTCTTCTAAGTCTCTTGATAGTGTCCTTTGATGCAAAAAATGTATTTTGATGAAGTCCAATTTTTTTTTCTTTCGTGGCCTGTTTTCAGTATCATATCCAAGACATATCATTGTCATATCTACTGCCATGAAGATTTGCTCTGTGTTTCCTCTAAGAGTTTTATAATTTTAGCTCTTACATTTAGATTTTTAACCCATTTTGAGTTAATTCTTATGTATGGTATAAAGTAGGATGCAATTTCATTCTTTTGCATGTGGATATCCAGTTTTCCCAGAGCAACTTGTTGAAAAGATGATGCTTTCCCATTGAATGATCTTGCCATACTTGCTGAAATTCTTTTGACTATATATATGAAAGTTTATATTTGGGTTCTGTATTCTATTCCATTGGTCTATATAACTGTCTTTATGGTGGTACCACAGTTCTGATTACTGTACTTTTGAGTAAGTTTTGAAATTAGGAACTATGAGTCCTCTCACTTTGTTTTTCCTTTTCAAAACTGTTTTGGTTACTCAGAATTTCTTGAGATTCCATTTGAATTTTTGGATTTAAAAAATCGTTACTATTATTTTTTAATATTTTTCTTATGTTTTTTCAATTTATTGTTGAGAGAGAGAGAGAGAGAGAGAGAGAGAGAGAATGCATGAGGGAGGGGCAGAGAGAGAGGGAGACACCAAATGTGAAGCAGGATCCAGGCTCTGAGCTGTCAGCACAGAGCCCAACATGGGGCATGAACCCATGAACCACAAGTTCATGACCTGAGCCAAAGTCAGATGCTTAACCGATTGAGCCAACCAGATATCCCTAAAATTATTTTTACAAAAATGTCATTGAGATTTTAATAGGGATTGCATTGAATCTGTACATCACTTTGCAAAGTACCAACATCTTAACAACATTAAGTCTTCTAATCCATGAACATGGAATGTCTTTCCATTTAGCAATGTCTTCTTCAATTTCTTTCAGCAATGTTTTGTGACTTTCATTATATAAGTCTTTTATCTCCTTTGTTAAGTTACTCCCAAGTGTTTTATTCCTTATGAAGCTACTTTATTTCTTTTTGTAGCTCCAGGACGTCCTATGATGTCAAGCACAGCTAACATTATAAGTTGATGTTACAAATATTTTATTAAAAAAAAGCCCTTTGAACAACTTTCCAAGAAATACATCAAAGCAAGCAAAGGGACTGCACTATTACTATGACACATTAACACTTTAATGTGTAAGAGGAAAATAACAATAGATTAAATTTGAATATAATTGGAATGAATAATTTAATAAAGTTTCATTTGTGAAATTGAGATACATCTCTACCAAACTATAGTTGATCATTCACAAAGGTATTTTTTTTTAGGTTTATTTGCTTATTTTGAGAGAGAGAGAGAGGATGTGAATGGGGTGGGGGGCAGAGACAGAGAGGGAGAGAGAACCCTAAACAGACTCCCTACTGTCAGCGCAGAGCCTGATACAGGACTTCACCTCATGAACAGTGAGATCATGACCTGAGTCAAAATCAAGAGTTGAATGCTTAACCAACTGAGTCACCCAGGCTCCCTACAATGGGTTTTGAGTATCTTTTTATCATTTCACTTCATTTCACTTCATTTTATTTCATTTCATTTTCTTTTTTATTTGAGAGAGCCAGAAGGGGATAGGGGCAGAAGGACAGAGAGAGAATCTCAAGCAGGCTCCATGCTCAAAATGGACCCTGATGCAGGCGTTGATCCCATGACCCTGGGATCATGACCTGAGCCAAAATCAAAGAGTTGGACGTTCAACTGACTGAGCCACACAGGCGCCCCTTGATTATCTTTTATATGCCTGTCATTGTACTCTATGTTGAAATAACTTATTTTGTTAAACTATTAAGTATGAATCAACAGATAATTTCTTATATGATCAGAATATATCATCATCTTTATACTTGCTTTATAAGCATGGAATATTTTACAAGAAAATGACCTATTATTTTTCTTTTTTAGTGTTTGTTTATTTTGGAGGGAGGGAGGGAGGGAGGGAGGGAGGGAGGGAGGGGGAGAGAAAGAAAGAAAGAAAGTGTAAGTAGGGTAGGGGCAGAGAGACCGGGAGACACAGAATCTGAAGCAGGCTCTGGGCTCTTACTTGTCAGCACAAAGCCTGATGCAGGGCTTGAACTCACAAACCATGAGATCATGACCTGAGCCAAAGTCAGATGCCCCAACTGACTGAGCCACCCAGGCTCCCCAAGAAGCTATTATTTTATAAGTTTGTTCCAAAATAACACTGTCTGTTAGCAAAACATACAAATCCTTTGCTTTTTCCTGATAATATTATCTGCATATTTCAGCTTATAAAAATAAAACTGTTTATGACATTAAATCAATTAATAGAAGTTACTATCAATTAGTACTCTAAAGTAGTGATCACATATGAATTTTTGTAAAATTTTTATTTTTAAGAAATATGTAATAACACATTTTATGAATTTTATATTATATAGTTTTTATCAGCACTCTTTGTAGAAGTTTATAAGTGCATATTAAAAGTTCTTTATGTTGAATCAAGACAGATGTTTCAATAGGCTCTATCTCTTATTTTTTCATCACTTGATTTTTTTTTTAATTTAATTTTATTTTTTATTTTTTAAAATTACATCCAAATTAGTTAGCATTTAGTGAAATAATGATTTCACGAGTAGATTCCTTAATACCCCTTAACCATTTAGCCCATCCCCTCTTCCACAATCCCTCCAGCAACCCTCAGTTTGTTCTCTATATTTATGAGTCTCTTCTGTTTTGTCCCCCTCACTGTTTTTATATTATTTTTGTTTCCATTCCCTTATGTTCATCTGTTTTGTCTCTTAAAGTCCTCAGATGAGTGAAGTCATATGGTAATTGTCTTTCTCTGACTAATTTCACTTAGCATAATACCCTCCAGTTCCATCCACATAGTTGCAAATAGCAAGATTTCATTCTTTTTGATTGCCAAGTAACACTCCATTGTATATATATATATACCACATCTTTTTCCATTCATCCCTCGATGGACATTTGGGCTGTTTCCATACTTTGGCTATTGTTGATAGTGCTGCTATAAACATGGGGGTGCATGTGTCCCTTCGAAACAGCACACCTGTATCTCATGGATAAATGCCTAGTAGTGCAATTGCTGGGTGGTAGGGTAGTTCTATTTTTAGTTTTTTGAGGAACCTCCATACTGTTTTCCAGAGTGGCTGCACCAGCTTGCATTCCCACCAACAATGCAAAAGAGATCCTCTTTCTCCGCATCCTCGCCAACATCTGTTGTTACCTGAGTTCTTAATGTTAACAATAGGCTCTATCTCTTAAGTGAAAGCCAGAATATCTCTCTCACTTTTGCTGTCTGCAGCATCTGTTTTGATATACCATTTTTAGTTCTCATATTAGCAATCTATTTTTTGTATAAGTCTGGCTAAGATTTTAGTAACTGTTAAGTTTTTCATAGTGCCATTATTTTAATTTACCTTTTTATTATAAGTTTTATTATGTTTTAGATTAATTTTTGTTCTCATCTTTATTATTCCTTTCCTTCTTTTTCTTTAGATTTGGTATATTGTAAATTCTTCTAGATTCTTGACATTGAAATTAGTTCATTTGGTTTTAATATTTATATATGCAAAATTTCCATATTTTAATATATACACCCTAGTTGTTCCCCACAAATTTTGTTATGACATATTTCTATTTTATTTTCAAAATATTTTCTAATTTTCCAGGAACTTTTTTGACTCAGGAATTATTAGAATAATTCATTCAATTTCTAGACAATTGAGAATTTTCTAGTTTCTTTTTTCCTGTTTTTTGAATTAATGTCTAGATTAATTTTGTTTTCAGAGAACATATTCTATAATTCTTTGGCGTCTTTGTGGAAATTTCTTCAGAGCATAGAGTCGCTTTTGGCATCTATGTTTCCCATGTATGAAGAAATTCTTAGTTACCATCTTGGTTTTTGCACCATTCTATACATGGGCCATTATTCTGATGTTTGTTGATCAGATTTTCTACAGTTTTTATATCTTTATTCTATCATCTATAAAATCGCCCCTCTCCCATGATTTCCCTTTTTTAGTTCTGTATACTTTTTATGTAGATAGTTTGAAATGATACCTTTTAGTACATGAAGATTTAAAACTGTGGTATCTTCCTTGTGAATTCACTCATCATTAGGAAATTTTTCTTCTCATCTCTATAAACATTTCCTGACTTAAACTCTATTTTGTCCATCTGTGAGTTAGTGTTTGTGTTATACATATTCTCCTCCTATTTAAGTGTTTGGTGTTGCTATATTTAAAGTGTTTCTCTTGTAAACAACGTATTTTTTTTTACTCCCCAGGTACACCCTTGGTTTACTTGGCACATTTAGACAACATCAGGTCATTGCTATCTTCATGGGCTTTCACCTCACATTTGCTGTGTTCTCAAGATTTTTCCCCCTGGAGTCATAGAGTAACGACCGATAGAAGTAAACAGGAGATGTGATGCAATCCTCAAAGAAGTGACAGAGAAGTATGCCTGTAAGGCTGTTACTCAGAATGACTAATCGTGAATTTAAATTTAATGCCATCATTATGGTAGGTATTTATTTCTAACCATGTTCATCTACTTTGATCAGTAACGGCATAAATGAAGACATACATTCAACTAGGGTTAGTGCTTTACTGAGGGAATATGTTGGAAGCAGAAATGAGCAAGAGTTGAGGGGGTGTGGAAGGGGAGCGATTAAATGACGCTGTATGGAATTTAAGCTAACAGGGATAAAAGTAAGGATACAAAGCAATGTTGGACAGTAATCAGAAGACAATATCCATGGAAATTACATCTAGTTGTGTACAAGTGTTCTTAGAGTCATTTCAGCTGAAAGGAGGGCATGACAGTTGAAGAGTGGGATAACTGAAATTGAGGTTATGGAGATGGTGATTTAATAGTAACGACAAGGTATAGGATATCAGTGGGCTGGGCAACCAAAGTAAATGAGCAGATATGAGGAGAGGAGACCAAATAATGGACAGGTCAGGGTATTGGAAAAATCACCAACAAACATATGACAGGAGGAAGATGTTTAAGTGCTAAAATCTTAAGGAGTAATGGAAACTGGAGAAGACTGTAACAAGAGTCTGAGTGGTTCATACAGTTTGATGGCATGAACTTAGGAGATGGAGAT
Organism: Panthera tigris; assembly: GCF_018350195.1. Classification (NCBI taxonomy): domain Eukaryota; kingdom Metazoa; phylum Chordata; class Mammalia; order Carnivora; family Felidae; genus Panthera; species Panthera tigris. The sequence goes on along the minus strand of NC_056663.1, from coordinate 22,146,422 downwards.
TTTAGGAAAGCATTTTTGCCTATCATCTCTCATGAAAATTTTATGATTTCCTCCATAAGGATTTCCATATTTATTAATTCATTCAGTAAATATTTTTTTTTAGTAGTCTAGACACTGTCCAAGCCACTTACCTGTACTTCCATCTTCCTGAGATATTTTCTTGCATTTGAATTATCTGGGGAGATTATTTAAAATGTTAATGAAAATATACCACTCTTCAGCTTAAAACCCTCCAAAATCTGCCCATTACACTTAAAGTGAAAATTTCTTACCAAGTCCTAGAAAAACTTGACAGTGTTGAGAAAGGCAGTCATATGCATGCAATCTTTCTACTTCTCTTGATTGCACAAGAATGGGCCTGGGGCCTGGAATACTTTCTTACAGAGAGATTAAAGAGCTCTCACAGTCTGTTCTGGGCTGACCACCTTGTGTATGAACATATTTCTCTGTTCTGGACTCAATGCGTGCTTCTTTGCTTACGCATGTCTCATATACACTATCTCCATTCCAGCTAGTTGGGAAAGGAGCCCTTAGCCTTCAGCACAAAGGAGGTGCATGCAGATCACTGCCTGTGTAGGCTGTGGGACGAGACCCAATGGCCACAGGGGATCGATGACCTATATTGATGGGGATCTTAATTCTGTTTCTTTACTATGTGAGTAAAGTTCATTCCATCCAGGGCCTGTGTGAGTCAGGTCTTTCTTGGAGACCCAGAACCATGGAGTAAATTGACCTCCTTGTTCTGCTGCTCCTGGTGGCAGACATTGTTAGGCTATTTCCAATCCTCTATGCTGGAAATGGTCATCAAGTATGTCACTGCCATGAACAGTTGGCTGACGGTTTCTTCACCAACATTTATCTCCTACATTGATCTTTCCACACCATGCCATAGCTATCCTGGCACCATAAAAATCTTTCAACTGGCCAAGCTGATATCCATCAATGGGACAATATACTTATTGATATTTTTTTCCTGAAAGTCACTTTTGCCAGATCTTTGCAAGGTTGCCCAACATTTAAGACTTATTTTACATATCATTTTTTAAAAAATGGTCTGCTGAACCACTCAACCGAAAATAACAACCAGCCACCAGCCCTTGGTCCTATCTTGGCTTCATTTTCTTCAAAACACAATACAGTATGAAATTAGACACTTGATATTATATAAAATTACAATGTCTATTATATATTACTTGTTTACTGTATGTTGCTCACACAGAAATGAATTTTTTCAGAAGGGCAATGTTTTGTCTGTTCACCATTTAATCTCTAGTCACTAGAATGGTTCATGGCATACAAAAGGTGTGAATAAACATTGGTAAAAGGAAAAAAAGAAGGAAGAAAGGAGCAGGGGAAGAAGAAATGTTTGAGAATGTCTACTGAATAATTTTAAACTGGATTATAAAGAAACCTATCTAATAGCTTTTGGTAGTAATTTCTTTCTCTCAGAATTTCTACATACTATGTGTCCACTAGCAAGTTACTATGAAAAATCAAGTAAGCTTGACTTTTTTCTCTTGTGTATATCACTTTTTCTATTTCTGCCTGGTTACTCGAGGGATTCTTGACCCTTATATATCAATAATAAACTAGTGTCTTAGTGTCACATTTTACCGTAGTGTCCTCTAAATACTATTCCTCTAGTACAATTTATCCTCTCATTCTGTAGAGAAAGTTCTCTAAAGTTTTTGTCACCCAAATTTATAGGACAATATATTTTGTTTCATTTCTTAAACTGTATGTTAGGGATAAATATTTACTTTTGTGGCAGATGCATTATTTCTGTCCCTCAGATCTAACAGCTTCTCTGTAAGTACTTTAATTGCATGTCACCAGCCTTTCTCTCTCTCTCTCAAGCATTTTTATCATGCTTGTGGTTCATTTTTCAGCAATGTCAAAAACGAGCCCATTTTTATTCATTCTAAGTTACTTATATGACCATTAATAATGTGAACTCTAGTGTCGGTATGTTCCTTAGCTCAGAAATTTCTCTTTCCCTAATAATCTCTGCTTCATCAGCTTATTTCCCAACTTTTACTTATATGGATTTTTATTTTTATTAAGGCTTTCTCTAATAGAAAGTTTTTGTGCAGAATCATAAACTTTGGTTATCAGAGTTACATTCTTCTGGGCCGGCCACACTATTTTGGTTGCTATCACCTCACCCACCAGTTTGGTACTATGTTTTGGTACTATTTCTTATTATCTTACTCGTGGTAGCAGTTCTAACAAAATCTTGTATTTTCTCTATGCCTTCCTTCTAGAACTTCTATAAAAACCTGTTGAAACGAGTGTCATCATATTCCTTACCTCTTAACTTTTCTTTCACATTGGCCATCTCTCTATCTCCCAGTGGGCTGCCTTCAGAAACGTTTCCACCTACTTTGTTTTCTCTTGATCTAATACTAGTCTGTTATTTAGACCATCTTAAAAGGTAATTTAATTTTAAAACCTTAATAGTTTTATATTCCTAAATTTTTAATACTTTACCATTAATTTGTTTCTGGTTTCACTAAAACGTGTTCTTGTCATATAATGGATATGATTCACCCCCTGACCTCCCCTAGGGTATTTGATACACTTGCTTCAATGTCCACTATTATCTCTATTTCTTCCATTAGAGTTTTCCCCATTTGCTGAGTGCTGGCTCTCATGACGCTGACCTTTGCCAATCCTTTTGGATTCCTGCTGTGCCCTCAGGGGAAAGTTCTACTGTGTGTTTAGAGTTACAAAGACTTCTTGGCTGGTATCCTTGCTGCCCATTCACTCCAGCTGTGGTAAGCTCCTTCTCAACCAATCTCCTGCATTGTCTTCCATTGGCTTCCTTTTCAAAGAGTCACTGTCCTTCAAATTTATTGTTACAAGTTATATTTGTGCTCTTATCTTTAACACTTATATTTTGCTTTCTTTCCTCTTTTTGTTCTATTGTTTGTCTTATTTCTCATGTAGACTTCAATTTCTTAGATAGCTTGTTTTTATAGTATGTGCACGCACACACACACACACACACACACACAAACATGTATGTATAAAAAGAGGGAAAATATATACTCATTTCTCTTGGCCCTCTACTTCCAATATGTATTAATAGTATCTAGAAACTAGAGAGCTACTTTTAAAATTAGATTCTTCTGTTTAAATAACTGATTTTTAACATTAACATTCAACTTTTGTAACTAGATAAGCAATAATACCATAGATATCTATATTATGCTATGTGGTTTGTTTGGGTGCTTATAGTCAGATATTGTATGTATAACTTTTGTGTTCTTGGGCTCTTAGTTGTATTCAATATTTCAGTTTGCTGGTCATCAAATTTAACTACTTTTAAACGAAGAATTATGTATATTTTTAAATTCCTGTATAAGTGAAAATGTCTTTCTAATGTCTTTACCCAAGAAAGAAATCTTAGATGAGTGAAAAATCCTTTATAACATTTTTCCTTTTAAGATTTTGCATATATTTCTCCACTGCCTTCTAACATTGAAAGTTGCTGAGAAGTCTGCCATCAGCTTAATTCTGTCTTTTTAACAGGTAAGTTATTCTTTCTTCCTGCCTGGATAGTTATAGGTTGTTTCCTTATCCTTCATTCTGGTCTTTTTGGAAAGTTTCATAATTTTTAATTGTTTCTGTTACATTTGTTCTGTATTCTTCTTTACAATTATGTTGAAAGTTGATTTTCTATATTTATTTAAAATAAATTTCATAATTGTTCTCATGTATTTTTTTATGTTGCATCATTGAAATATGGCGCATATATATATATATATATATTTTTTCCCTAATTATCAGTTCAGTTGCCTAAAACACCAATTAAGCTCATTGTTGGAAACAAAGAATTTAAAAAAAATAGAATTTTCAAACACAAGCACACTGGAAGATCATATTTATGCATAAAGTTCAAACGGTCTGCTCAAACAATGGAATGGGTGAAAGAGAGTGATTATCACCAGACTGGCATACTGAGTAAGATATTTTTGAAAGCCTAAAATTTAAACTGTGAAATAAATATGTGTGTGTACTTGAATACCAATTCAGAAAGTTACTGTACCATTTTTAAAAGTAAGCAAAATAAAATAATTTATACAAGAGTGAAAAGAATGTTGAATGCATAAGTTCATCTTATAACTGCGGTATTTACAAGTCAAACTCATCTTGGAATACTCTACTAAATGCTGTTCACCACATTCTCAGGATAAATTGTAAACTCCAAACAAGTCCTTAGGAGACTGAGGTGTATAACGAAAAGAAAAGGTGAGAAAGGAAGGCAGGAAAGAAGAAAATGAATGATTCGGAAGGCTCAATAAAATGTTATTATTTCTGTAAAAATTTTAGAACACTAGGGTTAAGAGCAATATTAAAATTTAGTCAATTGTCAACATGGGAGAGAGGAAGAAGGTATACCTCATCACATGGACCTGTAATTAAGATTCTGGAGTTCAATTACGTTTCATTTAACTTGGCTCATTCAGGTTGGGAGTCAATAGGGGACATCAGTAAGAGTAGTGTAAATTCCGAGCATAAATATGGATGGAAACAATTTTATGAATGATCCTGAATTCAAGATGAGGTTCTACATAATTTTATATGCACTGAGGTGCATCAAGTGTTTAGAGTGGGTATATGATTCAAACACATCTGTGTATTGGGAAAATCAAACTGACTGTTTTGATTATGAGTAGGAGAGGTACAGGGAAACCAGATCGAAATCTATTTCAATAATCCAAACAGGCATTTTAATGGACTTGATGGGAATGGAAAATTTTGTAATATTTCAGGAGATGTTATAAAGTTAATTTAAGTGAACTTCAGAACAGAAAAAGATCAATGCAAAGTTGACATCGTAAATTAGCAGTATGTAGTTACGAATGACCAGATTCACTCTTACGTGTTTAGAGACAAATGTGACAGGGAAAATGATAGATGGCAAGAGGGTTACATTTTTGCAGTCTCTTGAAAACTCTCCCATCAAGGCTGGTGATTTCTAAGTTAAAAGCACGTATTTTCCCTAGAAATAATTTCCCTTGTCATTAGAAAACAAGTTGTGTTCTTCCAGTCTCCTATTCTATCACAATTCAGAATGATTCTGCTGACAAAACTGAGTTTACTACTTCTCTATTCAATTTTTTAAAATGGCATTTTGCATGCTCAAAATGGTACTCTCAAAAAATAAAATAGATTTGGACTTTCTGACCCCAAAATATTATTTGGCTTATGGAGAATTCAAGGACACTATGAGAAATACGGGAACAGCACCTACACTGGCCCATCATATTTTCTCTGACAATAGTGAAGACAAACGTAAGATGCTTGGTAGCATAGTGATGTTATTCTTAGGATTACATGAATACCCCGGTGGAAACAGGACTACGTGCATGTCCCTCTGTCTCTGTCTCTCTCTCTCTCACACACATGCATATATATTTTTTCACATTAAAAAAAAAATCAGATCAGGATGATGGCATCATTTACAAGATTTAGCAATTTTAAATTGAGATAACCCCATGTTCACATTCTCTAATTCAAGTTACAACAGAGGTGAAGCAATGTTCAGTTATACGGTATCCCAAAAGGATGAATAAGTGAAGCAGAAATGAAAATAAGCTTAGTTTTTATAATTGTAATGCAATGAACATACCTGTAGTTTTTTTTCATAAATGTATGGACCCACATTATTGGTGCGTAGCCAGTGAAAGCATGGTTGAAAGCACATCTTAAACTATGATTCTTGGGGACTGGGTGGCTCAGTGGGTGAAGCATTCGACTTCGGGTCAGGTCATGATCTCACAGTTTGTGGGTTGGAGACCCATGTCGGGCTCTGTGCTGACAGCTTAGAGTCTGGAGCCCGCTTCTGACTCTGTGTCCCCTCTCTCTACCCTCCCCTACTCATGCTCTGTCTCTCTCTCTCTCTCTCAAAAAAAAAAAAAATTAAATTAAAAAAAAATTATGATTCTTTTCCCTGGTGGTGCACACTTTGGTGTGCTGTCTGGATGCTCCAGCAAAGAAGGAAGGACTTGTTGCCCCAGTTGTTAAGTGGGTTGTGGGCAGATTTCTGTCAGCTATCAGTTCCTTTAGAATCACCTCAGCTGGAGAAGGTGCCATCATATCCCTTTGTCCTGAGGGCTCACATCCAATGACTGATCTTAGAGGCTACATTGGTTTGGCCAGTGCACCCACCCCAACTAAGGACAGCACTGATGGGCCATTCTACCTTTTCATGGGGTTAACCAAGATTGTCTCAGGTCTGCATCCCAATCCAGCCACTTCCTCTGCCCAATCCTGAATTCTCTTCCATTTTTTTCTCAAGTGCTGATCTCAAGGGGACTCCTTAGTAACCATACTGCGTGGTATGCATAGTGCCATCATAAATTCTGCTTCCCAGGTACCTAAACGACCACATTTTCTTTCATGACAAAACTCAGAAGACATCGATTAAAAAAAAAAAAAAAAAGAAAAAAAACCTTTCCTCATTTATTTCTCAATAAGAGCTGTGTGTTAAGTTCACTGCAATATAAAGGTCAGGTTGCTATTTTGAAATTCCCAATATGGAACTGCCCTGCTTAGTGATCCTGCAGTAGTGCTTAGAAAATGACACAGGACCTACTGCTAATCCCCATATTCAGTACTACGCTTCACTGGCAAAGAAAGGACAATGATAATTTTCCACAAGCAACTAAACATCAGTACATTAAATATGCTATTCTTATTCCTTGGAATCTTTACAGTTATCCAGAAATATCGCTAGAATAGCACAGTAGATCTTGAAAGTGAAAGGAAAACAATGGTTTGTAGAAGTATTTGAAAACCAATGTAATGTGGAAAATAGAAATTTATGTTGAGCAAATTCCTAGGTAAAAGCAATTTATTAGCCTTCTTTTATACAAGGACTTCTATAAAACAACTGTTACACTGTAGTTCTAATAAGTCATTATCATATACTTCTATTTTTCCTCAAGCCTTATCTATGGAAGAATGCTAGGTAAAACAAATCTTTTAGATACAATTAAAAAAATTCCAATAGTTCCCAAAAGGAGGAAAGTCTTTTTTTATGTCACAAAAAGGTAAAATGTATAGGCTTTTAAGGGGGAATCCTGGGAATTTTCTAAATTAAAATAAAAATATTTGTAGCCTGGGGGCGCCTGGGTGGCTCAGTCGGTTAAGCGTCCGACTTCGGCTCAGGTCATGATCTCTCAGTCTGTGAGTTCGAGCCCCACATCGGGCTCTGTGCTGACAGCTCTGAGCCTGGAGCCTGCTTCGGATTCTGTGTCTCCCTCTCTCTGACCCTCCCCCGTTCATGCTCTGTCTCTCTCTGTCTCAAAAAAAAAAAAATAAATAAATAAGCGTTAAAAAAAAAATTAAAAAAAAAAAATATTTGTAGCCTGTTACAGAGTGAACTGTATTGTGGGGAATAAGCTTAGGAATTCCCTGGGCCTGCATCGATGGGTTAACAAGGCATAAAGAATTAGAAAGCCATAGGATGCTCACACACAAGTTTGGGTAGACAAGATTAGGTAAATAGGTATAGAGAGGGCGGGGCAAAGGCCCCAATATAAAACAAAGGTGCATGCATAAAGGAGATTAGGTGTTCAGGGTGGAAACACCAGCCAACTTAGTACAATAGCAGAAAACTGCTTTCACAGGAAGGAAGGAAGTACCAAATGAAGTAAACAGGTAAACAGGACTATAGACTGCAAAGTTGCCTAGAGTGGAGCAAAGGCAAGGCAAGGTGCCTTATGACCCTGTGGTAGCATGTCCTGTCTTTCCTGCCCCCTAGACCAGTTTAGGTAAAAGGAGGTGGTGCCTCATGTCTGCTATAAACAACCTGCCACCTGGGCCTGGCCGCAGGCTGCCTGGGGCCAGGATTTTATTTTGTAAACTCAAACCCCTAACCCCTCATAACTTCAAAACCCTCTTTCCCTCCTGTCCTTGAGTGAATGTTCACAGTTTCATTGTCCCTTTGTGCACATTCATCACCACATTTGTAAGCCTTCTGATCCTAATAAAAACTGAGCAAGGACCCTTAATGGGGCTCTTGTCTTCTCCCGGACATTAGCCATCTCTCACGTTTTAATCCTGCGTCCCGCTTTCTTACTAGATAAGAAAGAACTCTAGACCCAGAGTTTACAACACTGTGCCTCTCCAAAAAATAGGTATGTTGAAATCGTAATTCCCAGTACCTTAGAATGTGACCCTATCTGGAAATAGGGTCTTTATAGAGACAGTGAAGTTAAAATGAGGTAGAGTGGATCGTAATCCAGTAGGCCTGGTATCCTTATAAAAAGCAGAAATTTGGAAAGAGAGACAGACACGCACAAAGGGAAGACTATGTGAAGAGACACAGGGAGAATGTCATATGAAGTCTGGAGATACACTGCCACTAGCCAGGGAACACCAGAGACCAGCAGCATAAGGAAGACATAAGTTCCCCTACAGGTTTCAGAGGGAACACAGCCTGCTGACAACTTGATTTCAGAATTCTAGGCCCCCGAAAAGTGAGGAGATAAATTTCTGTTATTCTAAGCCACTCTGTGGTTCTTCGTTATGGCAGCTCTACAAAACTAATATAACCCAACACCTTCAAAAGTAAATTTTGATATTTTTTCATTTTTTGATATTTTCTTGACCACATGTTCACTTATATGATTTGATACTATGTATTATATACATATGATGATCTATTTTGTATGTTTAAATTTTTTTTTTCAACGTTTTTTATTTATTTTTGGGACAGAGAGAGACAGAGCATGAACGGGGGAGGGGCAGAGAGAGAGGGAGACACAGAATCGGAAACAGGCTCCAGGCTCCGAGCCATCAGCCCAGAGCCTGACGCGGGGCTCGAACCCACGGACCGCGAGATCGTGACCTGGCTGAAGTCGGACGCTTAACCAACTGCGCCACCCAGGCGCCCCTATTTTGTATGTTTATATGTGAATGGTTTCCAAAGCCATAGTTGCCATGTTATTACTATTTTATATTACTGTAATGAAGGGGTGGACCTACGCCGGCCGACCAAGCCTCCTCCCCTTGAGTAACAGGACTCCGACCCTTCCCCAGCCAATCGGCCAAGGCCACAACCCTTCCCCAGCCAATCGGCTGAGGCCACAGCCATTACCTCACCAACTGCCCCTAGACCCCAATAAAAGCTTTGTGCTTTGAAATTCGCTCTCTCTCTCCGGCATCTCACCGCTGCGTCGGTGCAGGTAGGGGATTGAGCTCGAGCTAGCTCGAATAAAGGCTCTTTTGCTTTTGCATCGGACTCGGCTCCCTGGTGGTCTTTGGGGATCACGAATTCTGGGCATAACAGTACATGTCTATTATTACAAGCATTATGCTAAGATGAAGATCCAACTTTACATAAATATATACCTTTGAAGGAAGTTAGATCTAAAGTCAGTCTAAGCAACTGCAAATTGCAGCCTGGGTTTAAGGAGCTAAATTCCAGCAGGACAACTGAGTATTTGTTCCAGTTCTAAGCAACAATGTCCTTGCGGAATAAGATGCATTTCGTACCCTCAAACTCTGCTCTGATTTTCAGTTATACTGATGTCATAACTTTCTAGGTGGGCATGTTAACGGCCCTGGTGATTAGGTCAAAGGGTTTTGGGGGAAGCAATGAGAGTGATTTAATTAAAAATCAAGTTTAGGAAAGTTGTACATAATATTTAATAATGATGAATAACTTGTTAAACACATTTATTTTTGAAAAGAATTATTTGTTTTTAATGTTTATTTATCTTAGAGAGAGAGAGACAGACAGAGAGAGACAGAGAGAGAGACAGCATGACCAAGGAAGGGGCAGACAGAGAAGGAAACACAGACCCAAAGCAGGCCCCAGGCTCTGAGCTGTCAGCACAGAGCCCAATACGGAGCTGCAACTGACGAACTGTGAGATCATGACCTCAACCGAAGCCAGGCTCTTAACGGACTGAGTCACCCAGGCACCCCAAGACATCTCTCAGGCATTATTTATATCCTCAGTAACGTACTGAAATATCACATAGTGTTAGTTATTTCAAATGTATGAGATATCCTCCTGAGGATATCACATTCTGCTTTTGCCATCACATCATAATTTAAAGAAAAATGAGCACTCCCTAAGGTCATTATATCAAGCTAGGATACAGGAGGCAGAGAAGAAGTTATCAGTGAAGAGATCCTGAGGTATTTGAGCACACCTCCAATAATGAACATTCTGGCCGGAAATGCTTACAGTACCTTAGAAACTGGTTATACCTCTGCACAAAAGGCTATCACTTGTCAGTAAGAGTAACCACGGTCATTACAAACAACCAAATCACTGCCCTTCACAGAAAATGGTTCAGAACAGTCTGATCAATGTCCTATTTAATCAGATTTTCACTTTCGTGGACTGCTATGGGTCTAACCATTCACAGTTTGGATGTGACCTTAGCAACCAGACATAGTCCATGTCCTAAAGATCCCAGGGCATACATCTGAATAACCACATGTCAGGGAAGTACAGCCCTTCAAGGATGATGTGTCACCTTCCTACTCACTCATGAGAATGTCGCACTAGAACATGCAATATATTTTCATTTTACCTGAATTAGCATTGTAGCATTTCACATAGTAATGTAACTTCACAAGTTTAAAATTTCCTGTGTGAAATGGATCTTTGAGCCAGGCATACTCACCAAAGTTTGCTAGGGTGGCTCACTGTTGGCCATCACTGGGAATCATCAATTGTGATCAAAGTGATTTCTTAGTACTCTTAGGACACCTATAAGTTAATTACATCAATTAGTTTATACTTTCAACCTTGACATTTCACTAGCAGCTGGAGTGAATTGCAAGGGCAATATGTTACTCAGTGTGGGTTATGGGAGAAGAATAAGCTGAAGACAAATTTCATCTTCTAACAATTTGCTTAGGAAAGCAAATTGTTGGTGACCTCTGGGACAGGGAGAAGTATAAAGAGAGAAAGGAAGAGACGGGTGGTGGGAGAGAGAGAGAGAAAGGAAGGGGGTGGGGGGACAGGTAGCTCTTAGAGGTAGCATATTACAAGTGAAGAAGAAAGAGTGAGGCTGTGTAAACTGTAAAATTCTCAAAAGAGTTGGAACAATGAGCAAGTACAGCAATGAAGCCTAGCTAGCTAGGTATTTCTTTTATTTCTACATCCATTTTGGTGCCTGGAAACCCCTTGAAATTGTTAAAGGTGTTCAATGTTCTTTCATTAAGTAATATTTGGTTATTTCCACTTTGGTTGTAAATTGCCTTTTATCAGTAATCCTATACTTATCAGTTCATGAAGGTCCTTCTGCTATAAAATAATGTCAGCTATAGACAAACTTAGAGTTAAACACCATTCTTTTTGTTCTCTATAGATGACCAAAAGTATGATGCACCAGACTATGCTTGAAATAGAGAACCATTCTGATAGGTAATGACCTTTGATCTAAGGGTCATTCTTAAGTGAACTGGCATTGTTTACATGAACAGAACAGGTAAATAAGGGAAGAAGCAAAAGTGAGAAGCTATCTAGGTTGTTGTTAAAAGCATGCACTATGTCACAGGCAAGAATTCCAAATGGAGGTTTCCTAGGTACTGCATATATCATCAAGGCGAGTAACATAATCTTCACTGACTTTAATTTCCTCATATATTAAAGAACGGCTATAAAAGACTGACCTCATCAGGTTGTTGAGAAACATAAATGACATAATGAATACAGTCATAAAGCATGTGGTGCCTGACATATAGTAAGCACTTGATAAGTATTAGCTATTATTATATTTATTATCACTCTCACATCAAAGTTCCTTTTGGTGTGGGCATTTCCACCAAAGGATTTCTTTTATTTTTCAAGTGAAATTGTAACAGTAAGAATAATAGACATTAAAATAATAGATCTCTGAGTGGATAAAATACAATTTGGTACATTTCTGAAATAGGTTTATTTTTAGGTAATTATTACTTATATTAAGTAATAATTATATGCACCAATAATACATTAATTATTTAACTTGTTTTCAGTTTTAGTCTGTAAAGTTTAATCAAATATTAATCCCTGATCATTGTCAGTGTTCTAAGTTCAGTTTCCTCAGTTTGGAGATTTTAATGTTTATATTTGTTCTCCTTGCTATTTCGACCTATACTTTTATAATGATTGTGTTTGTAGTCTCACAAAGTAAAATCTATTGCACAAAATTGAAACTACAGTCATATACTAAAGTGTAACAGCAATGTCTAAACCAGATTTTCTTATTTTTCTCCTGTTATAGAAATGATCTAGATCTTATATTTATTTTTTCTTGACCAGGAAGTAGATTTGTCACCTTGTTGAGTTGCCTTTCTTCTTGCTACATTGATAGAGGGGACAGAAGCACAATATAATGAATCAGACTTAATTCTTTCCTCTGGCTGGCTTCAATGATGATTCAATTATTCTCAATAAAAAGTTACTGAAGACGTACTATATGTAAAATTCTCATAGGCTCATAGAAGAACAGTGTAACCATTATCTCAGCATTGTTTTTTCCTGTTTGGACCACTTTCCAGAACTGATGTTTTTTCAGTAATAGGATTCAAATTTTCCCAACATTGCTGTATAGCTATGGAAATTTTTGTTAGCGACTCTTACCTTGTACAGAGGGAAAACAAGCTTATTCAAATGGTGTTTCGATATCTTTGCATCTGTAAACTGAAATAATTCACATACGTTGTAAGTTCCTTGATATAGTAATTACTTCATTCATTTCTTATGCATTTAAATACTATCTAATTCTGTACTGGGACATGTTATCTGTGAAATAACAAAATAAATTGGATAATAATATATCATTTACAATTCTTATTTAGGAAAAAAAAAGAGCCAATAAGAAAATACAAAGAATTGGTATGTCACATCAGACACAAAGAAATAAGAGATTTTATAAGGTATCAAATTTTACTCCTGTTTTCAAAGATACAAGAAACCATGAGACAGAGAGGAAGGAAAAAGTATTGGATCCCCATTACAGCTCTCAAGGGGTTCCTTTGCTGCTTCGGGACATAGCCTGGCTAAATTTGACTTAGCAAATGAGTTGTCTAAGGAGCGTATGCATCATCACTTACACAAAATAAGTCATTTTCATCACGAAATATGTTCCTTTCTAGGAATGCTGTAACAATTCGCCACAGACTTGGTGGCTTAAAAGAGCCCAACTTTATTCTCTTACAGTTCTGTACATGAGAAGTCCAGGGTGGGTCTCACGGCGTTAAAACCAAGGCTCTGGCAGGGCTGCATTCCTTTCAAGAGGCTCTAAGCAGTTTTGGGCTTGTGACCTCCTTCCTCCATGTTCAAATGCCTAAACAGAGTTGAGTCCTTCTCACACTGTATCGCTTTCCCTTTTGTGTCTCCCTCTTTCCTGTTTCTTTATGATTATCCTTCCTGTAATTACATTGGGTAGACAGATAATGCAGGATAATGTCTTTATTTTGGGGTCAGCTGATGAGGAATTTTAATGCTATCTAGAACCTTGACTCCCCTGTAGCCATCTAAGATAATATTTTCACAGGTTCCAGCGGGGGACTAAAACATGGACATCTCCTTGGTGGGGCTGGGGATGGTTCATTATTCTGTGTATGTCAACCACCTCCATTTTATGGTTTGATACTAACATAACGGAAAATGCATTAAATAAATCCACAGTATGAAGTTTGTTTCCCACGAACAGACCTAGACACATCAAATGCATCCTGCTAACATCATTTCAAAGCAAATACCATTAGTATACTGCCAGGTAATTTGACCAGGTTGCATTTTTCTTTTTATTTCCTGGGATAATCTCTACAAAGAAAGAACAGATTGCAGGCCTTTTGCTAATCCTTATTTTCCAAAATGATGGAGAATGCATTTTATTATTTTATTTTGTTATTTTATTCTATTTATTTTTATTATTTTTATTTTACTTGTAAGTAGGTTTCATGCCCAATGGGGGGCTTGAACTCAATGACTCCGATATCAAGACTTGCACACTGTACTGACTCAGACAGCCTGGCACCCCCTACAATGTAATTTAAAGTCTTGGTTTATGTGAGTGCCTCTATATCAAACCAGATATACACTAACTTTTGTAGTATAGAATATGCTACAGCAATATATCAACCAATAGTTGAATAAAAATATGAAATGTTATATATTATTAACATTCCTTCTCCATGTAGAAGAATAAGTCAACAAACTGCCCTTCTAAATAAATTATATCTGTCTATATATTGCCTGCCTATCTATCTATCTATCTATCTATCTATCTATCTATCTATCTACTTACCTACCTACCTACCTATTTGAGACACAGAGAATTTTTTTACTCTTGGCCACATGCTTCTGAATCTGACCCTCACCTCAACAAGAAAGGAATTTAATGACTCTAAGCTCCACCCATTTTGAGAAGTGTGGAGCCACATTTCATCTAAAGTCACATACCTTAAGTGAATCTATTGCCACACAGTACATGTTGGAGAGCATCAGGATCCCTTAGGTTATATTTGGCATGACAACTGATTAAGAGAAATTTCTTATTTTTTTAAAGATAGGATGGACTCTTATTCACTGAAGAATAATATGTTTTTGATACAAACAGCTACCAAATATAAATTTCCTCTCCCAAAATTACACCCAAGTATTCACTGTGCTTCTTCTCTCACTTAATTCAAGACTGTACAAATGTCACTTTCTGCAGAGAAAGGACAATCCAAGTAATAACCCATCATTATAGGTTCCTTGACTCAACTTTCTCTCTTACAGCACTTCTCAGGATCTGAAACTATACCATTTATTTATTTAGTTAGGAGAGCCTCCCTCCACTACTAGGATAAAAGCTTCATGAGGAAAAAAACCTAAAAACTGCTCAGAACACAGATGTTTGATAAATATTTCCAGAATAAATGAATGGAATAACAGAAAAGATAAAACAGTCACATTAAATCTGCAATTTCTTTTTTTTTTTTTTTAATTTTTTATTCCTACAGGAATAGTTTAGAAGATCAGCTTTAAAGAAAAAAGTCTCAGCCTGGAGCCTGTCTCAGATTTTGTGTCTCCCTGTCTCTCTGCCCCTCCTCTACTCGCACTCTTTTTCTGTCTCTCTCTCTCAAAAATAAACATTAAAAAAATTTCTCTTAAGATTTAGTGATATTTAGAGCAATATATTTTGCAAAGACAGTATTTACTGGTATGGCAGACTAAATAATGGCCCTGCTAAGATACCTATATCCTAGTCCCCAGAATCTGTGAATATGTTATATAAGCTAGCAAAAAGAATGTTGAAGATACGACTGAGTTGAGAATCTTGACATGGAGAGATTATTCTGGATTACCTAGGTGAATCCAATGTAATCACAAGGACTCAGATATAACAGGGCAGGAGGGTTGGAAGACAGTAAAAGTGATAAGGCAACAGGAGCAAAGAGAAAGAGAGGAAGATCAGAAGGTGCTCTGCTGTTGGACTCAAAGACGGAAGGAAGCGAATTCTCCCCAAAGGTGGGTGGTCTCCAGAAGTTGGCAAAGGCAAGGAAACTGATTCTCCCCTAGAACCTCCAGAAGTAATCAGTTCTTGGACATTTTCACTTTAGACTCATCTTGGAGTTCTAACCTCCAGACTGTAAAATAATAAACGTGTTGCTGTCAGCCACTAAGATTGTGGTCATTTGTTAGAGCAGTTACAGGAAAGTAATACAATTGATAAACTAGTGGTAAGTTATTGATTATAGGAGATATTGTCAAGGCTTGCTTCATAGGATTATTTTATTAAAGTTCTGGGTTTTTTAAAAAAGAACAGTTTGAGAAAGTAATCTTCATGAAGTCTACATAAAGTGTATTTTCTTTCTGGCAATTTTAGATTAAATGCTAGCTGGATATTGGCCAGAAATACAGTAAAAGCCTAAAGAATCCTGTTGCCTCTGATCAAGCTAGAAAAATATATAAATCTCTCTTGGTCCAAATTTTATGAGAGGCCCTCTAGTAGTTTTCTAGGGCTGCAGTAACAAAGTACCATAAACTGAGCTGCTTAGAACAATAGATATTTACTGTCTCACAAGTTTGGAGTCTAGAAGTGCAAAATCAAGGTGTCTCTGCAAGGCCATGCTCCCACTGTAGGCTCTAGGGAAGAATCTGTTCCAGGCCTCTCTCCTAGCTCCTGATGGCCCCAGGCACACTTTGGCTTGTAGATGAATCACATCTCCTTGCACCTTCACATTTACTTTCTGTGTGTGTTTGTCTCTATGTCCACGTATAACCTTTTTATATAGACACAGGTTATATTGAATTAGGGCCCACCCTAATGATCTCATAGTAATGTGATTACTTCTTTAAGACTGATTTCAAATAAGATCACATTCTGAGATACTGGGGATTAGGACTCCAACATACCTTTCGGAGGTGGACATACTTCAACCTAAATTGTTGCAACTTGGATTCAGAAAAAGTAGGATCCAAGAATGCCACAATCTCAATACCATAAAAGACTAACTTACATTCAGTTTCAAAGAGATGTGACATCTCCATACAACATGGCATCTAAATAGAGAAATATTTATATATTTGTATTTATATATGACCATCAAGGCATATATAATATTTACTTCTAACTCTCATTCTAATCCAGGACACGATTTATACAATTTTAAATGGAGAAACATTGCTTGATATTAAATTTAGTCTCTCAATTTATTTCTTGAAAGTAGGAAAAGAGCAAAATTTGAGGCCAGTTTTACTTAACTTCATTCAGTAAATAATGTGTCATTCCATGTTTTAAATGCATAAACTCAAATCATTTTTTAACAATCACAAAGGCGGTTATAGTCAGTCTGCATTGGTAAAAAAACCAAGATGATCAGCAGGAAGCTGAACTCATTTATAACGATGAATAAACTCAAAACAATGATCATTTCTAAATTTCACATTCTGTTATCCAACATTTGAGAAGTAACAGTAATGACTGTCATGTGCTTACTGTGACAGGCTTTAATGGGTATCACCACCTATACTTGGAGACCATTAAAATTCCCATTTTAGGGGCGCCTGGGTGGCGGAGTCGGTTAAGCGTCCGACTTCAGCCAGGTCACGATCTCGCGGTCCGTGAGTTCGAGCCCCGCATCAGGCTCTGGGCTGATAGCTCGGAGCCTGGAGCCTGTTTCCGATTCTGTGTCTCCCTCTCTCTCTGCCCCTCCCCCGTTCATGCTCTGTCTCTCTCTGTCCCAAAAATAAATAAAAAACGTTGAAAAAAAAAATTAAAAAAAAAAAATTCCCATTTTAAATCAAGAAAACTGATGCAGAGGCGACTTAATAAACCTATTCGTATTCTACAGATTCGAAGAGGCGGTAGGAGGATTTAAATTTATATATGATGCCAGAGCTTATATTCTTAAACACTATAGCATATTGGCTTCAATAGCTACGAATGAAATTCTTACATAATTACACATCCTTTATAGGGGTTCTGTAAACCGGTGCGAGTAGAGTCACATGCTTTGGACATATACCCACATAAATGCCAGGAATCTCCAATGTCCTTCTGACCCACTTCCTTTTCTTTCTTTCTCATTTAATGAAAGAAAAATGGAACATGATGGCAGTAGATACCTGGAAGGATTGGCAAGGTCCCAAACTGAGGAAAACCCAAAAATATAAACTACTTGTTTCAATGCTAAAGGTTGAAAACTTAATTTACACTACACATAACCAGTAATTTTCATCTTACGACACTAATGTATGGCTTGAACTTATCCACTCAAATCAGAGTAAACAATTAACCCATGGGCAGGTTATGTAACAATGTTATCCTTGAAAACCGTCTTCTTGGAAGTATGAGTATATTGTCTGAGGTGAACTGAACTAACCCTTCCCCTTGTAAATTGGGCAGTTAAATATCAGGTGATAATGTGAAGTAATTTATGAAACCTCTAAAAAGTGGAGTTGGTTCCTTGTTATATTATAGCTCCCGTTCTTATAATTTGGCAAATTTGATTTTTTAAATATAAAAAAAATCACAATTTGAAGCATTAAAAATTTAGGCTACAAAAATTAACATCTCTTTATTAAATAAATCATGATATAAAATTTTGATTAAATCATCAGATACTGAAATTCAAATCGATAAATACTAAATGAGCTATGAATTTCAAAGTTGTGAGTCTTTGGTTATAAAACTGAAATATTTTGGTATGCGCATGTTGTATGTAAATGAGGTCATCATGCCATTATTACATATTTTTCTAATTAAAAATCTAGCAGTTGCCTTTTTACTCACTTTGTTGAGATTCCTGGGCATGAAACTACAATACTAAACTAGATCAACGCATCTTAGCAAGGTCCAGTTAACAACAGGTCAGAAAGGAATTGTTTTTGTTATTGACTTCATAATAAATGTAAATACTTTGCTGAAACATATTTAACAACAGCTGAGAATGTACCTGTATTATTTCTTAAAATAATGCAACCAAATAAATCATGTTAACTATCAAATTCTCTACTTTTATTTTAGTAAAAAATGTGTCAGACTTAAAAAAAAAAGCTAATCCAATGTATTAAGATTATGTGCACAAAGGATTTAAATGATGCAAATTTTCCTCTAATTATGAAAGGAAATCATATTTTGACAGCTCTTGAAAAAATAAAATTATAAATAACACCAAAAAATCCATTTTAGAGAAAAAAAGTTTTATATAGCCACAATATCTTACACTATAAAATGAAAAGTTGACTATGCATAAATTTATTTTAATGAATTGGCTCTCAGTTAAATCTGACTTAGTAGGTCATAGCCCCCCTTCAGCAGGAGGCAGTTATGATAGGTCATCCTCCCAATTCTTAAGGGCAGTTAGGAGTCATGTGTTCAGAGGGAGTAATAAGATAGGAAAAGATAGGATACAATAGGCAGGGAAAGGATAGGACCTGAGGTCCCCAGCGGGGGGAAAGACATATTTTGGACCAATGCTGGGAGTGTCTGACCACAGCAACCCCTCCCCCTGCACCCCCAGGCATAAGGTTCCTCTTAAGAATGTAATAGACACCATCTACTCCGCCTCAGCTTTCCCTCAGGAATCTGACAAAAGACCTAACTAAAAATAAGCAGTAGACCATAAAACGTATGACCCACAGGAATGATACGGCCATAGACCACCACTCACACAATGGAAACGAGCCAATCAGGGAAGGACAACCAGCACATAGAGCTATCAAGCCAATGAGGGTAGGAACAAGGAGGAAGGGGAGGGAGGGGCCACCAGAACCTTATAAAACAAGGACCCTTGCCTATTGTTGCGGGCATTCACTTTTGAATGTCCCCTCTCTGTAAAGAAAGCTTTCATACTATTATTTCTTTCTAATATTGTACTCTAATAAACCTTTGCCTGCTGCTCAACCCCCCCCAAAAAAAACCCCAAAAAAACAAAAAACAAAAAAAAAGACTTAGTAGGTACCAGCATTGATGATACTGAGAAATCAACAGACATTATTTAAACTGTATTGAGTACTTTCTTAACATTGTTTAAATAATACCAAATAAAAATATACAAATAAAAAATGTAAAGAATTAAAAATAACTTGGGAATAAGCATATACATTGAAGATTACTTGCACAGTGAGACACCTGCTCAAAACTCTCATCAGTGAAGGAGCTAAATAAACATTTAATACATTATCAAATAAAAAACTATTTCTAGAGTGTATGGGAAAGTGACTATGTTTCCAAATAATTTAAAAGTTGAATGCAATCTTTTACATTTTAGAGTAAAAGTGATTCTTGATGATTTAATTTACTGAAATTACAATCAGAGTTATGCTTGGGCCAGGTGTCAGTAAGCACACACAGGTAATTTTATCCTTAGTATGTCCAGACTCCTCACCATCCTCCACCTTGATCTTTCCTCAGCTCCTCAGTGCCCAGGGACAAGATTCACCAGTACCCCCTGGTATGGCCATAGGGTAGTTTACAGCCAGTATCCACTCAAACTTGTCAATATCCATATCAAACTGTTAAAAATCATTAAATATTTTCTGTATCACTACTTTCAGTGTTCCTAGAGCCTTCTCTGATGCCCATTTATTGTTTTTTTTTTTTAACATTTATTTATTTTTGAGAGACAGAGCGTGAGCAGGGGAGGGGCAGAGAGAGAAGGAGACACAGAGTCAGAAGATGGCTCCAGGCTCCGAGCTGTCAGCACAGAGCCCGACATGGGGCTTGAACCCACGAACTGTGAGATCATGACCTGAGCCGAAGACGGATGCTTAACCTACTGAGCCACCCAGGCGCCCCTTCTCTGATGCCCATTTAAAAAGCTGTTCACAGAAAAATCACCGATATCTAAATAAAAGATAAAGTTTAATCTGTTTTGTCTCTCATGATATTTGAATTTTCATACAGATCATGGCTCAGTTAAGCCAAAGGAAGTCTCAATCTCTCTGCTTCAAGTTTCGGAAAAGGGACTCCCACTTGCCTTTGGCTGTCCCTTTGTTTCTCTGATTGCTGTTCACCTTCCTTGGAGAAGAACTTACTCCTCTAACTGGAGGGCTAGGACGAAGAGGCAGATATACTTATCTCAGCCTTTCCACCTCTCTATTTTACAGATCTAAACTGTTTGGTTCACTGGTATTAGCCCCTCAATTTAGAAATTCACCTGGATTATAGGATGAGCTCAGTAAGGATTAGTTAAATAAAGAGCATATGCTATGTAAATTGCATGCCATCGCTCAAATATTAACATGCTCATTTGGTCTAAGATATAAACCCATATTCTACACAGACTTTGTTAGTATTCAAGTAAATAATGTTATACCCATTTCACTGTCTTTGATCCAACTCTAATAGGCTTAGAATTCAGACAGAGATAATGACTATTATTTGTTGGGTGTCCTAAAACCCATAAAATAGAATTGAAAGGAAAATATAATGATACAGAGTTCAGATCACCATACTAGAATACTTTTTTTTTTTTAATGAGGGCTGTTTAAAAATAGGATATGTTGTCTTGAGTGTATCCAAGCTCAATGAAAAATTTTAACAGATAATACGTACTTAATTGAGAGGATGTTGTAGAGATGATCCCAGGGCCAAATGCAGAACTGGTCTAGATGTATCCATCAGTGTCTAGTTATGAAAGCAGGAACCACTCCTGACATTTCAAGGAGAGAAGGATTTAATGCCTACACAACTTTTGGAAGGGCAAAAGGAGCAAAACCAAGAGGGGGAAAATAGTGAAGGAGTAACAGGGAGAAGGAATGTTACTTGGAAGTCAGAAACTTCTTTCTATCCCTGGTCTGAACACTGGAACGAGCCCTTCAGATGATGTAGAAGCATCGATGCAATGGTTGTTTTGACTGGTGCTGAGCAAAAATCCAGGAACATGGATTGCACTGATTTTTGCTGCAACTCCCACTAATATGCTCGTGACCTTTTCACCTAAGGTTGCTCCTGGAGCCCACAGTCACTTCCCCATGTTGCCAATGCTGCCACCAAGGACACCAGAGAAGAAGAAAATTAAAAAAAAGAAAAAAAAATGCTTCTTTCTTCCTCCCTCTGCAATCTCTGGCCAGTGCTTCCAATTGGTCAAATCATACTGGAAACCCACTGGCAAGGGAGCATGGGAAGATTACTTTGCATACTTTCATCTTTCATACAAAGGAGAACAAAGAAAAGTTGGAGTGAAGCTGAAAGTACACAAGTATATGGAACATGAGATAATGTATTTATTTGCTAACAAGGTTTTTAAAGATGTAACAGAAATGTGTTACAAGGTAAAAACTACTCACTATTAAACCTCCAAGAAAATCCTATATGACAAACAAGGAAATTTAGACGAGGTAAATTATAAGGAGTATCCATAGTATCAACAAATACTATTAAACTACAGCTTTCAAAGTATGTATAATATATGTGTTTATAATTATACAAGGATAGAACTAAACTAGAGAATTAAGAAACGCTAACCTTCCCAACTACATTTATGACCATAATTTACAATAAGGAAAGATTGATGTGGGAAACTCTGAAAAGCCTTCAGAAGGAGATCAAACTCAACATGCCCTTGTAGATTAGTTAGAATTTGGTTATTTTAGATTAATATGATAACATCAGCAAAAGCAACCAAACTGAGGTAACATGTATATGAGGAAAATGGAAAGAGCAAAGTGAGAAGAACCAGTCTCACCAAAGGGTTTAAATGTAAGAGTGGGGTCAGATTATGAAGGATCTAAACTTATACTCAAAGTAGTGCAAAACTACAGGGCAGTGAGGAAACAGGATGAACAGAAGTTTCTCTGAAATTTACTTTGTTAGATTTTACTTGACAGTCGGCCAAGTGAGAAAGGCCAAAATTCTATTCTCCACACCCATCTATAAGTGATGCTCAGTGTAAAATATATTGGGAAGTTTGGGAAGTCTTCTAAATGTTGCTTGGGGTATCAAAGTTGTATTTGCAGCAACATTCAATGCTCTTAACTTTTTCTGACTTCTTTTCCCTCCATACATATTCTTCTCTTCCAATTCGATCACAGTAGGTAACAGATAAATAGCTGTATAATATTAATATTAACAGAAGTTAACATAGACAACTCTTGGAGTCAATACAGCATCATGGTTAAGGGAACTGATGTTGAAGACCAAACTGCATAAATTCAAAACAAATTCTAGATTTGTGTGACCCTGGATATGTTATTCAAACTTCTCTTTGCTTCCTCTGTACAAGGTAGTGATGTAGAATTTACATCGCTAGATTGTTGTCAGGATTAAATGCAATGACAATATGTGAAATACTTAAAACAGGGTCTGACACACACGATATTGTATGTGTTAACTTTATTTTCTCCACTATCCTCAGCATATGGTTCCTAACTAACTCATAAGTACCCCATTTTGACAGGTACCATTATCTCTTATTCATTTTATTTTCGACCACTGAAACTGTAGTCTTTTTAATATATTTATTCATACTGGATACCCCATGATTTCTAGCTATTGTTGCTATTCCTGCTCTTGAAGCTACCTAGAATTAGTGCACCTCAAAGGAAATCTAACTTTTCCTAGATCAAGAGAGAAATAGCTTGCTCCCTCCAAACTTCTCTATTTTGCACATGATTAATATCACGGTTCTTTTGATTATTTCTCATATATTTCTTAGGCCCTCATGAAACTTACCAATAACATTACAAAGATTACCTGCCTTTGGATCTATTTCCATTAGCCAATATCATTCTTAAACATTCAGGTAACATTTGCATTTTCATCTCCAAAGAAGTTCTGGGGAATTCTTAAATGGCCAATGGGGCATACATAATTGGAGAGAGGAGCCTTCCACCACCCATCAGACATCTGTTTAAGTAATATGCCTCTCTATGAAACTCTGACCCTGTCACCATCAAATTACTTCTTTAGAGGCAATTCTCAAAATTATCTTTCTTGGACTAATAAACTGAATGGAGATGATCTCAAAAGAAAGGGAGAAAGAGATAATATCAGCCCTCCCCAGTTTCATCCACTGTCTCCTCTTAATTTGTGTTTTGCAAATTTTAAGCTACAAACTTTAAAAATGTATCCTCCTCTGAAATAATCATTCATAAAGGTTAAGGACTGCAGAGTAGCCACACATTAAAAAATTACCATATGTATTAATTTAGCAAAATTTTTTGACTGGGTCAAATATTTTTAATGTTCTTTACAGAGTTCCTCTCAGAATGCTAACCTATTATTTAATAAAATTTTGTTAAAATCTGAAATCTGTTAACTCTTTTTTTCTAGACTCTCATATTTGACATTAGCATTTTTGTTTTTTTATGAACTATAAGTCAACATTCCCCAAGTCTGAAGTTATATTTGTTCTAAAATAAGTATTATATAATATACAATTATAAAGTTTCTGAAAGACAAAATTTTTCCATTAGTTCGATTATGCATGTCACTGTATTTTATAAACATATATGTTACCTCAAGAGAAAAATATTCTGTTAATAGTAAAATCAAAATTCTCTCTGAAAAAATCATTAGCTAATTGTGTATTATTCTGTGAAAGGACAACGGCAGGTGCAGTCAATCCTGTATGAGAGGTGTTCACTTATTTATGGTCCTTGGGAAGCTCATCCTTTCAGACATCGAGATAAGCTGTCATGTGCACTACAAACCAACATTCAGGTTTAGATTAAACCGGAAGGGTTCACATAACAATTCATCTCCTCAACAAACCCCTTCTGCTGATTAAACAACGGAACTTTATGGCCCATTTCTTGAATAATATATTTGATCTAGTTTTGTGTATACCTGTCTTAAGTTGCTGATCCTAGGAGAACGAAAGCTGACTATATAGTCTTGTCAAAGTTTCGGAGTTACACATTTTCCTAATTGGGTTTGTTGATTTATCACTAACAGAGATGCAACTTTCTTACTTTGGCCACTTAACCATATTTTGAAAATTGCTTCAACCTGGAAGCAGACTGTATGAGTTTGAAAAAAGTACTTGAAGTCCATTTAACCACAAAAATATTAATTTCATAGAAATGAAACAAGTGCAGACTCTTTAAACTCTAAAATAAAATTATGCAAAGTACAGCTGCAACAACGCTTTGAAGTTATAGAAAACAAAACAGGGTCTCTTTAAAAAGAGTTTTAACATGTGGCCATTCTTTAGATCTAACATGAATTCATCCTTGTTCCTCCTGCATGTACTCCCGAATTTCTTCCACATAAATAGCGCAATGTAACATCACGTCATCACCCGGAATGTTAGAAATAAGCAAGTGAAGGGTACAGCAGACATAATCACTGGAGAAAGCAGCTTGGTCAGGGCAGCACAGGAGGAAATAGATTCTAGGTTCTTGCTTTGGACGTGTATTTGTCTAGGAACCCAAACTGTGTGCCCTATTGAGACTCTATTCTATCAGCACCAAAGGAGCGACATTATAGAGAAAATGTAGAAGCTCACCACTCTAAAGTGCCAGAATTTACTGCTTCTGAAGAGTCATGTCATAACAGAAGGGATGAACCCATAGTTCTCCCATTTTTTTCATTTCAAAGGCCACGTTCCAAAAAAAGTTAAGATACTAAACCATCACGTCCAAGTCACTTTTCAAACTTGTCTTAGGTTCAAAGTATATTTTGAGCTCTTGTGTTTGTTTGTTTAATTCTAATCAATATCCATAGGGAATCATTTGTTGGGTGGGAAAAAAGGAAACAGAAGGCACCTCAGTGGGGCACGGGGAGAGGAAGAGGAAGGACAAAAGAAACGGATTCATTCAGCAGACAGCTACCAAAGCCCACAATCTGTCTTTTCAAGCCACACTGATCCTAACAATTTCAAAACAAATATAGTTGGCTTGAAGACAGAGCAGATAACCTGGAGAATGTTTGTGGTGTTCAATAAAGAGACGGGTGCTTTTCATAAAGCCACAGGCACACGGAATACTGAAGTCATTTCAGAAAAACAAAATCCAAGTGCTGGAATTCCACACATTGAAGTTGGCATGAGGGCTATCATACGGTCCAAAATTTGTTTCATGTAGGGATGAGAAAGGAAGATGTTTAGCCCTCCTTTTCCAAAAACAACACAAATGATTCTCCAACATAAATATCTCTGCCAGAAAGCTGACAAATGTTGTCTTTGCTTCATTTTTTGCAAATTTGGAATAGAATAAGAATGTGGCCTCAAATTACCAACCTCTTTGTCTTGGTGCTATAATGAATTTTTAAGTAGAAGAAATTGCAAAACAACACAAACCCTCAAAGTTAAAACAAATATGACAAATACCGATTGCAACCAGAGAAAGAAAAGAGGTAAACCAATCAACATTATAATTTATCATTCACATAAAACCAATCTAAAGATAGGAAAGATAAGATATAAGCCTTCAACATTTGATATGCTGGAGGCAAGAGATTGTGAAATCTTCATAGAAAATATTCAATCTTTCAAACTGGTCCCCTTCTCCTTTATTCACTACTTCACACACAACATACTCTCCTTTTATATTTTAGGAAAATTATTGAGTTTAAAATGCCTAGTTCTCCTGGGAGTAGCCACTTAACTTAGCCCTGGTCATCTGTATTTGGCTAGGTCTATGTTATAGGTGTCAAATGACATGACCAAGATGCTTCTAATTTTCGAATTCTCTAAGCTTTTAAGAATAGGAACATTGTTTGTATAATAAATACTATGATCACAGTCTCTGTCCAAGTTATTTCTGACACATGGAAGAAACCCACTCTATAAACAAGATCAATGTTTGTCATGTAAGCTTCCCTGACTGACCCAACTGTTTCTCCTATTCACAAGTATATTCATAACCAAACTAATTTTAGATGATTTCATACATTTCTGTTCCTTACCTTTTACTTTATTTCATTTACACTAGTATGTATTAATGAAGGGGAAACAGCTTGATTTTCCTACTTGGCTGTTCCATTTTGGTGCCTCCTTTTCCATATCCGCATAATGTTAGCCCACGGGGAATTCTCAAGTTTTGCCCTATTTGCGCTCTTGGCAAAGTTTATAGCAGAAGACTGAGCCCTAAGGGCACCCAATGGATTCTTATGTTAATGATACACCTGCTACGTCTGCTGCTCATTTGACAGTTTCTTTTAGAACAAAGTTGGTTTTGACCATTCCAAAGATGTTTGGGGAAAAGGAAATCGTATGGAGGGGGCGCCTTAGTTTCAGTTTTCAGCAAGATGACTTAGTAACTTGTGTCCCTTGTCCCTGTCATTACCAAAAGCTCATATTTTTACTGTTTGCTGTACTGATGATTCTTCAATTTATTGCTGTTTTGTTTTATTGTTGCAGTTTTAATTCATCAATTTGTTCAACAAACATTTTGGGAGTACCTATCATGTGGCAGACGCTACAATGGTCATTAGGGATATGTTTATTAGCAAAACAGTCCTAATCCTCCTGGCACTTTTAGTCTAGGAGGGGAAACAGGGATTAATTAGATAATCATATATACTGTTATATGGTTACAAGTTGTAGCGCGTAATAATAAAGGAAAAGTCAAGTGTTGAGGAAGTAGGGAGACCAGACTTAACTGAGAGGACAGAGGAAACTTTTCCCTGGAAGAATATTTGAGCTGTTCTGCGAGAATGAATGGACTAAGGGAGGTGCATGCCAGGAAGTGGGGTGTTGCAGAGAAACAGAGAATTCCAGGTAGAAAAAAATGCAGATTAGGAAGTCCCTGAGTTAGAAAAGAAAAAAACACTTTAGGATCATGAAGGAATGAGAGAACACAGTGAATGGAGCAAAGGGGAAATCGGTATGACTTGAGGCTGGGGGCACTGCTGGGGCAGAGCCACACGCCACATTAGAGGTAATCTTACAAGACTGTGGTCTTGGGGCGCCTGGGTGGCTCAGTCGGTTAAGCGTCCGGCTTTGGCTCAGGTCATGATCTCACAGTCCGTGAGTTTGAGCCCCGCGTCCGGCTCTGTGCTGGCAGCTCGGAGCCTGGAGCCTGCTTCAGATTCTGTGTCTCCCTCTCTCTCTGCCCCTCCCCTGCTCACGTTCTGTCTCTCTCTGTCTCAAAAATAAATAAAACATTAAAAAAATTAAAAAAAAAAGACTGTGGTCTTTCTTCTCAGAGCAGTGAGATCATTGGAGGCAAATTTCTCTGACCTGATGCATATCTTCAAAATGTAACTTCGGCTTCAATGAAAAGAAAAGCGAGGAAAGGAGTAAAAGCAAAGCTGGGGAAATTATTTTCAGTAATATTCCTTTGTCCAAGTCAGAAATGACAGACAGTAGTTTGAACTGCAATGGTATATAACTTATAGGAAAAGTAAATGCCCTGGAGAAACATGCAGAATGAAATCAGGACCACATAATATATGAGGACGTTAGAGAGAATATCCTGAAATGGCTGATACAGTTGTGGGAAGAATGGTCCCAGGTCTGGCGGCTAATGATGCAGCCACAGGGGGGTGCCCACCAGCCTGTATGGGATCCTCGATCTTCGCTTCAGAGAAAGCAATGCAATTCTTACTCCTCTGTTTGGGGTTGCAAGGACAGTAAATGCACCCTCTACTTCCTTCTTTGTACTGAACTCATTCGTCCCATTTGCTTTTATAAACCAGGTATTTTATCAAGTGTTTGGACATTTCTCTGTGTCCAAATCAGGAAGGACAGCAAAGGAGTCTGTGATTACAGTACAACAGAGTAAGCACCTTGAAGGGCTAATACAAGCATGGAGAGGGAGACAATGACTCCGTCTGGAAGGCCCAGTGGGGCTTACTGGAGAGGCTGGCATCCTGGCTGAGCATCAGCATGATCAACAGGTATTTTCCAGGAAACAGGTGGAAAACAGGTCACAAGAAAAAAAAAAAGTGCAGACAAGTCAAGTACTGGAAGTGAGCTGAGAGCCTTCTGGAGCAGGGCATCTAATGGGCTCAGATTAAAAAGCTGGGGCCCAAAAAGGCTGAAGAACCATGATTTGTTTCTCTTGAATTAGTTGGGAAAAAAAGTTGCCCACCTAGTGCAAATTGAACAGCTCACATCACGCACTTGAAAAGTTAAATGCTGCCTTGTACTGAGTATTACATATTTGTAGCAAATCATTTCTCCAAGCAGACTATAAGCACATCTAGGGGATAATCATGATGTATAAATTTCTCTGACAGAGTCTAGACTGACTTTAAGTTCATCATAAGTGGTCCATAACGATTATTAATTGGCAGACAGAGAAAAGTTTCTTGGGAAAAACTACCTCAGGTCATTCAAACCAAATGTATGACGTGCAACTTCTTTTTCAGACTAACTATAAACTTTGTATGATTCCTCAGTCTGATTAGTACTGATAATTGAAATTCTTTAAATTTTCAAATGGAACATGAGATAGAAAATTTTAACTGGATAACTGGGCAAATTATAGCTGTTAGCTGTACTTTCTTTGAGGAAGCAAACTACATTTCACAGTAAACATGAATATTCACATGTGTTATGTTTCAATGGGGGGGGGGGAAGTGCCTACTGGTAAACCCACTGAAGAGAATTTCAATTCAGATTTAGCTTCATATTAGTTTTCTCTGTTTTTTTCAGCTTCCACTCTGCTCTGTTCAAGAAGACAAACATATGCTTATGTTGTTAGAATCTGAGAACATGCCTAACTTTGAAGATCTAGTATAGGTATTTTGGACTTTATGGATGCTTCGAGAAGTAAGTGAGTAGTCAGATGTAAAAACCTGAACTGAGTCCCACTGTTCAGATTCCCAACTGGCTGCAACAACCTCGGTAGCCGGAGTGTGTTCTCACTGTTTGCACTTGCCAAACTATCCATGAGTATGAGAGGCATGAGGGCACTCCAACTTGAAGAACCAGAGAGGTGGACCCAAGAATTCAAATCTGCGTCTTTAGACACCGATCTACACTTTCATGAAGTATTTCCTGGCTGCACTGCTGACTTAGCTCTGACTTTCAGTTCCTGCTAAGACATTATGTAATCTATACATTTTTGCTTCCTGTTTGCATCTGGGAATCATCTTTAATCAGCTTGCGTCCCAACAGGAGAGAATTAACTTGGCTGCTGCCTTACTGTTTTGCAACTCAAATTGTTTTAAGTTTCTTGTAATATTTTTATTCCTCCATCTCAAAAGCATCGCTTACCAGACAGCAACAGCGATTTTAAAAATTGCACTACCTATATGTGTGAAGGGCAAAAAGATACTGTAAAAGAAAGTAAATGCTGTTCTGAAATTTTGTAGTATGCGATGTATTTATTTATATTCCTTTTCCATAAATGTAAACTAACTTCCCAATTTAAAAAGCATTGGATTTTCAATGTTTGAAGTAGTCCTAAAGAAACATTTCCCTTAAAATTGATGAGGAAACAGCGATCCGACAAAAAAATAGCACTAACCAAAGGAAGCTCCAGGGCCCAGATCATACTGGAAAGCCAAACTCATGGCTCCTTACACACCAACCATAATGTTCCGCAATTTACATCTGATGTGTGGTAGAGACTCCATTAAGCATGTTCAACTTTTGTACCTTGAGTGACACAAAGGTCTTATATTTGATGCTTCTATTTACGTTGAATTAACTAGCAGATGACTCTACTGTGCTTTTTGATTTACTTAAATCGTACATTTATGATCTTTATTTATAAGAAATGATACCACTGGTAATTCATGTAACTTATTTTTGAGGAAGCTGGTACATGATTAACCAATACTTCTATTATTGGTTAGTGAAAAATACTGTAAGTGATTCACGATATATCCCCTTCTAGAACTAGAAACTGTTGCATATTCAAAATCAACTGTTCTGGAAGAAAGAATGTTTGTCTGCCACAGGCTATTTGCATGTATTCCACTGAGTTTTTTTGTTTTTTTTGTTTTGCAGGGGGGGTAGAGTATTTTGCCATGACTTGTAATAAAATTATAAGCCAAAATAACCGAAATTGTGAAGCTTAGGGCAGTTTCTGATGCAATATATTCAATTACTTAAAAAAATATTTTATGGTCAAATCTACATTCAACTAAACAGGGCAGGGAAGTAGGTTTCCTCACACGAGTAACATACAACATGACATAAATATGATCAAATCACTGCTGGGTAACAGAAGTTAATTACAAAATTAAACTAATTTTTACTTCAAATTTGTAAGAGAAAGACAAAACCTCAAAATGACTTTTTCAGAATTCCTTAATGATCAAATTATGATCAATGTTTAATATGCCCATCTGTAAGCTTCTGGAGTTCACAGAAATAAGTTATTATTTCTCTTAGGCAATATTTCCTCCTAAGAGGAAACTCTTAGGCAATATTTCCATCATCTTCCCTTTTAAGAGGAATACTAAGAACTCAAAAAGGAACCAGAAGAAAGTGCCAATGTGGATGAAAGATTATGGAATATATTAAATTCCTAAATTACTGAGGGGAGTCTGAGTGGCTCAGTTGGTTAAGTATCTGACTCTTAGTTTCAGCTCAGGTCATGATCTCATGGTTCATGAGTTCCAACTTTGGACTTGAAATGGGCTGTATAGATTTTGGAATGGCCAGCCTCCCAAGTCACTTGAGCCAACTGCTTATAATAAATACCTGTCTAGATAGATGGATAGATAGGGAAGATAGAGAGATAGAGATAAAGATACAAAGAGAGATGTAGTAATTGATCTCTCTGGAGAACCTCGACTAATACACTTCTGAAAATCATGTTCTTCGCCACCCCTCCCCCCTCCTCATGGCCCTGGTAATACTTTATGCCTTTCTAGTCTTGTCAGTAACCTGAACTATTCTTCACAAGAACTACTGGATTTTTTTCAACAATTATTAAGTCTTCTCCCACTTCTTTCCTTCACTTTCAACAGCCTCCTATCATGTAGATAAAACAAATGCCATGCAAATGCCCTGCCATGTATTAAGAAACCACTCAACTTTTTAGTCTCTAAATTAATCATGATTTCTTCATTTGTTTATGTTAAAACAGGAAAGGAAACAACTTGCCTCTTTCCCAGTAGTGTTCTGATACAATTCCTTATACCTTGTTTATGTGGTTATGCTATTCGTCATCTTTTCTCTCTTTTTAAATTTCTTCTCACATTTTGTAACTTTTTACAAAATCTAAATGTGTTCAACCCTCTCCTATCACACAAACAAAATGAATGAACAAACACAAACCCCCTTCCTTCTGGCAGCCCCTTTTCCTTTGTCCAGTATCTCTCCTCTTCTTGCAGCCACGTTTCTTGAGATTATTTGACTGCCGTTGCTCTCTGGTCCTCCCCACTCCCAGTACTGAACCCTATGTTTGAGGTACCAAAACAGGCACTTGAAATTATAAAAATAAAAGATGAAAGCCCACCTCTACTTACTTTATCCACAATTTTATAATAGAGACTGTAAAAAGCAGCTATTTCAATTTATGGAATGGATTTATTTCCATTATTTTGAAGGTAACATTTTATGTTGACTTTCATATGGGCATGATAGTGGCTCCTTTATTGTTCTGAGGTATAGGGCCACCAAAGTTTCTCAACCAGACTTATGTTTTATTCTCTCTGGGACCAGCTGATTTCTGGGCTCTGTCCTTCCAGTTCTGCTGAGATTGCTTTTACCAACAGATACTTTTCATACATACTCTTTCACAAGTCTCACCTTTAATTTCTTGTTACCATCCTCCTCGACATTTTTTTTTGCCCATTAACTTCTCTGGGGCTCAGTGCTCTACCCTTAGAGTTCCAGAATTTCAGAGTTTAGTTTTCAGGAGTTTCTCTTCTGGATGGATAACCACAGCACACATGATCTGATGCCATTTATACCCACAGCTTTGTTGATGTTTCCCAAATCAAAAATTCTCTCCCGAACTGTGCATTTATATATCCAAAATTGTATTTCTTCATTGGATCCCAAAGGTAGTTGAAATGTGTCTTGTAGAAAAATGGCTTTTTTAAATACTAATCCCAATCTCAAGCCATACTTCATATTCTCTAGCTAAGTCAATGGCACTGCCATTTACATCACATGCCCAACTCAGTAAATGGCAGTGCCATAAATGCACTCCAGCATCTACAGTGGAGGTCATAATTGAATCCTCAGCAAAGACCTTAACTTCTATCTCACCCTGTACAACCAATAAACCATCAGTTCCTATAGATTCTACAATCTAAAGATTTCTAAAATCCTACCAATTTTACCTCTTACCATCATTTCGTTGTTCTACTTTCTATCACTAATCTCTCACCCAGGTTACTACAATAGCCTTCCAAATGAGTTTCTTGTCCTTTTTTGCTCCTTTCTAATTCATTCTTTACAATGCAACAGAAAGATAAGTTAAATATAAATTTCAACATTTTTCTGTTTAGTATAAATATTTCAATTGATTCGTGGTCTTTAGTATAATATTTATACTCCTTCCTAAGGCTTAAGGTATCTGCATGAATTGGATTATTTTTACCCCTCCAGTATCTCTTCTCATCTCTTTTGTAACACCTGTACTCTGTTCTAGAACCAAATCAGATTATTTTCTACTCTTTAAATGAGCACTTATTCTTTTATCTTTGGGATTTTGCAAGTAGTTTTCTTTTTATTCTTCATTTTTTCTCATTCAGTTTACTCTTATTTCAGATCTCAACTTACATTTTACCTCCTACAAAAAGTTTTCCCTGAACCTCGAAATGGGGGTGAGGCAGCCATTCATCATGCTACTTTAGACAATTATTTGACATTTTAGTAATCTGACTTTAGTCAATTATTTTGACAATAGAGTGAATATCTCAGAATAAATAAGTTCTCAATAAATATTAACTATTAACATGAGTTTTATATTTACAGTAGTGTTCATTTAGAAAAAAAATTTATGGAAACTTATCTACTATTCATAAAAAAAAATAAAACTCTTCCATTCCTTTGACATAATTGGAATTTAAGTTTTTGATCTGGCTCTGCTTTTTTTTTTCTCTAAAGTTGCTTGAAACTTTATTTCCTGAAAACAAGAGCAAATCAAAAAAATGGATCAATAGATTGTTAAGTTTGTCACCAGCAAATAAAATGTCTTTTTGAAACAAAATTAAGATGGGCCCATGACATCACTGTCATAAGGAGTGAGTATATAAAATCTACTACCTAAAACAGTACAGACTTTCTGCTAGTATTTCAAAGGATATTTTATACTGGATAAAATTTGCTGGTTACATTTCATCCCTAAATGCTCACATTCCTTCCCATTTCATTCCCACAAATCAAACTGCCTCACTGGGATTAGCTTCTAGGTGGGCATATTTCCTTGCTGGGGAGTAGCTTCTAGGTGGGCACACTGCCTCACTGAGGAGTAGTTTCTTGGTGGGGACAGGAACAGCTAGAAGCAACGTATGAAACAATTACTACTGATTTTCATCAAACATGGCTCTGTAAATTGTATGTGTAAGATTAGGAGATTTATTCTTTAATAACAGTTTACACTAGAGCATAGCTCCTACTCCTTTAATGGAATTCCAAAATCTAAAGAGTTCTTAAAAAAAAAAAAAAGTTGTTTCTTAGGTCTGGTGTCAAAACTCATTTGGAAATAAAACTGACCTGAACGGAAATCAGGACATTTACAATCCTTTTAATTCCATTTAGTGTGAACATTCATTCATATCACCATCAAAGTCTTAATGAGTTTGTCTCCAGAGTGCTGCCCCGATGCCTCCTGGGATTCCACATGATATATCTAAATTCTGAACTATACCAGGCCCCAAGAACTTAGAATAAAATACTGTGAACCAGTAATTATTTTTCACATACTGCCATGAATAAGATATGCTACAGATGATATTCTTAGGTTTCCAGTTATAAAGAAACAGCTCAGACTGATTTAAGTTGAAAAGGGGATTCAGAGGAGAATACTTCCATTGCACATAGGAGTAGAGAAATACGTAAAATTATGGTAGTTTCAGTTTAATATAATTTCAGTCAGGGAATTTAGGCAGTCAGAACTAATTGTTGACTACTTTTTCTCAGGCTTCTCTACATGAAGAGGGACAAGGCCTTTGGGAGCTCTTAACTCTGATACTTCTATCAGAAAAGAAAAAGGCCTCTTTCTTTGCCAGCTCCATATAG
Organism: Panthera tigris; assembly: GCF_018350195.1. NCBI lineage: Eukaryota > Metazoa > Chordata > Mammalia > Carnivora > Felidae > Panthera > Panthera tigris. Next base: position 22,111,922 of record NC_056663.1, on the reverse strand, counting down.
AAATATACTGGATAAAATATTCAATTACTTTGCTGGGTCCACATATTAATTCCTGGATCGCTTTTATTGGTCATGGAATGGGATGAGGTCTTCATCATGTGCCCAACTGTGGCTCGTGTAGCAGGGTGTGTTAATTTCTAGCTCCAACATAACCTCATAATTGAACCGGAGGAGGAAGAATACCCTAAGGAAGGCTGATTTAAACTAATGGATAAAAAATCAAATGAGCACCAGAGGATGATTAACTAAGAAAAAGAAATACATATATAGTGTTCATCAATCACCCTGACAAAACTATGGAGCAGTGAACATTTTTTTCACATTTCAAGATTTAAGTTTCTTAAATGAAAACTGAATATAACATGTCATTACAGTGTAGGCAAAACACACCTACTGGATCCCATTTTCTTTTTAACACCTCAGATCAAAATGGTTAATATTTTATGGTATTACAAAACGATTACTTTATATTCTTGAGACCCTTCTCCACATACACTGAAACATGAACAAATATATCATCTACTATGCTAAACAGTTCCTTTAAAAAACAAATCATTATCTGCCATGACACTGATATGGTATTTCATCAATTAATAGTTTGAATGGCTTTGAAATATTTCAAGGATATGCATACCCAGGGGGGTTAATAAAACTAAATTTAGGTATTAGTGCTTTAATGTGCTAATGAATATATTTTCATTGAAAGAAAAATCAAAGAAAGTAATCCAAACAACAAATGTAGGCACTTAGATTACATTTTGATCATAATTATTTCTACTCTTTAAGAGCTAAAGAAAATCAAACACAAGAATTGCATTTAATAAATAATTCCCTATCAAAAGGATGGAGAAATACTATAGGCAGTAATGAAATAGTGATAATTATGAAAAAAATAAAACGACAGAAAACTCTAGGAAGATCCTAAGATTTTTTGACTTCACAAGTTTTCTTCAACTATGCCATTTCCAACTGGTCTCGCAATTATTTGACCTTTCATGACACCTGCGATCCAACCACTCAAAATTTGCTCGTTTTATACAGTATGACATTATCATCAAACCTAATAATAAACGCATGTTATGCCTTCCCCTTAACTTGTAAACTTATTAAGGTAAATATATTATATGTACTTCATTTATGTTTTCTTTCAGTGCCTATTACCAAATGTACACACTAGACCTTAAACAATACTTGAAAACTGAGCTGTTAAATTTTATACAAGTCAACAAGGAAATATTGGCCAATTAGTTTCAGACCTTGGTTAATTTATTTACCAATTTATATATGAGATTTTTTGCCAACAGTAATGAACTATCAAATTCCCAAAATTCTTCATAGGTCTGTACTCTGGTGGTATCCTTGTTAGATCAAAGAGACGGAGTATTAACCTAAACACAATATAAATGTCTTTTCTAAGACTTGGGCAACATTTTGTGAAATGTTGTTTTCCTCCACTATATTCCTTAGCTGCCATCAGGACTGTAGATCTAAAACACAATTGTGTTTGTATCTAATTTACAAACTTTTTAGAAGGGTCCAATGTAAACTGAAAAGCTCAAACTTCTTGGAAGGAAAATCTCCATATGTATGTCACTATCCACTTACCAAGCTCTCCTGACCGTAAACTGCAAACTGGTAGTAATACCAGATGTGTTCCTTTTCTCCAAATAGTCTAATGATCTTTGCACTGTGGTACACTTCTCTTTAAATATGTCTTTTTCCTCATTTACCAATCTAAGTTCAAATAAGTAGCTCAAGAACTATTATATGGCAGTTTCTTTTCACTCAGCAACAATAAAAATAAGAAAAATTAAAAATCACCCAACGTCCAACATTTAGAAATAAACATTTTAAGAAAAAGATAACCATCAACCCAAGTATCTTTCTAGGCAGTTGTACCAGCCACTTACATGTTGATTCTCAGCTCTACTCCTTGTCCTTCCTCTATGTATCCTGGTCACTCCTGGTCACTGGGTTCTGGCTAGATTTTATACTTAGACAGGATTCTAAAAACTGGGAAGCAGCAGCAGAGGTAGTTCTCCCTTTTTTTTTCCTGCTTTGAGCGACTTCTCTGGCAGTCACTTAATTTCTCTATAGTCCCAGCTCACCCTAGACAGCCCCCTCCATTTGTGGCTCTGGCTACTTTCATGTACATTCAGCAACCCCACTCCATTTCTGGAAACGTTAGCTTTGGGGCTGAGGTACCATCACTTCTCTCATCTCCAGCCATAAGGTGGTACTGGCTTCTCGGTATTGCTCATCTATGGATTTCCTTAATGGCCCTTTACTGGTTTTACAGTTCTTTGAACATCTTTGCAATTCGTCCCCAATAGTCACGCCCTTCAATTGGTCTACATGACATGAGTTCTATTTCTCAGACTAGATCCTGACTCAGACACAATATATATAAGTGGAAGGATTGATCAATCAGAGGATAAAAAGACAATTTTAAAATGTGATCATATAATGTATGCGATTTTAATAACTATTGCATTGAATTTATTTAAATTTAATACAAGAAAATCTCAAGTGAAACTGAACACCTCACTAAAACAAAGCTACAATTCAAATATACATTTCTTTATCCTAAGAGATATTATTCTCTTAAAGGATTCCTCCCAGGTTAGCAACAAATAGTAATTAAAACAAGGCACTTGAGTCATTATTATTTTTTTAAATCTTTTTTGTTTTTATTCCAATCGTGAAAGTCACACAAGCTTATTGCATAAACTTTAGAAAATACAGTACAAATAATTTATACCTTAATACTATATTATTTTCATTTTAATCTGTTCTTGTGCTCACAAGTTTGTTGTTGCTGGTTCCAATTATTACTTTTCAGTTATGTATTTTAATTTTAGACATTACCTGATCCACAGATTAAAAGACTTGGAATCTCAGAGTTCTCACTTCCGCTCTGATAACTTCCTTATTTATGGAAACAGAACATATGCGATTTATGGCTATCACTTGTTGCACACATTTTCTTACGGAAGTTCTAGATTTAAGCAGAGTCACTAATAATCTTCTGGATAAAGGTTTCTGCCACTCTGAGTAATCTGTAAGAACTCATTACATAATTTGTTGAATTATTTCATCAATTAAATTTCAACATGTAGTTTGTTTTTTTCCTTAACAGAAGTTAGTTGGTGATGTACTGCTCAAGTTCTCTCCTATTTGAGAAGGCCTGCCTAGCGCTTCTATCCGTAAAACAGTATTTGGTTAGCTATGATACTCTTTAGTAACATTCTCTTTCCTGTAAAACACTGTAGAATTTGACCTATTGACTTCTGGCACTGGATGTTGCTATAGAAAGGCTAATGATAGTCTAAAGCTTTTCTTTTTTGCAGTTTATTTTCTCTCTGAATCTCTCTCAAGCCACAAGTGCATGCACGCACACATGCACAGCGTGCTTTAGTAAATAGATTCTATAATTAAGAGACATTTGTTTTAATTATAAGTACAAGTAAATTTTTCATTGACTGAATTCTTTGAATCATATGGACCATACTTATTCCATGCTGAATTGTCTTTAAAAATTCTTATACTGATTAGAATCATCTACTTCTTTAATTACCTTGGCATTGTAAAAAGTTTTTATTTATATTCCAGTTGGTTAACATACAGTGTAATGTTAGTTTCAAGCGTACAAAACAGCGACTCAGCACTGCCCTACAACTGGTACTCACCATGACAAGTGCACTCCTTAATCCCCATCAATTATTTCCCCCATTCCTCCACCCTAATCCTTTACTTTTCCCTGAGTATTTCAAATCCTTTCTCTAAGGCAGAAATTCAGGGATTTTTGTTGTTGTTGTTGTTGTTGTTCTATCTAATCTGTTCCTTGCTGTTTATAATTTATTGATTAGTTTTGAGAAGATACTTTAGCTATTTCCTGAGATTTGTGAGAGCTCCTTGTCTCATTTCTAAGTTTATAATTTGTGTTTGAGCTCTTGTGTCATTATATCAATGTTTTTAACCTTGTCATATAGCTCATAATATTTATGGGAATTTCCTTTTGTTCCCTGTAGTCCCACGCTGAGGTCTTCATTCATCTTTTTTTAATTTAAATCCAAGTTAATTAACATAGTATAACTGTGATTTCAGGAAAAGAATTTACTTACATATAACACTTACATATAACACCTAGTGCTCATCCCAACAAGTGCCCTCCTTAACTCCCATTTAGCCAACACCCCTCCAGCAACCCTCAGTTTGTTCTCTGTATTTAAGAGTCTCTTACGGTTTGCCTCCCTCTGTTTTCATCTTATTTTCCTTCCCTTCCCCATGTCCATCTGTTGTGTTTCTTAAATTCTACATATGAGTGAAATCATATATTTGTCTTTCTCTGACTTATTCCCCTTAGCATAACACATTCTAGTTCCATCCTTATTGATGCAAATGGCAAGATTACATTCACCAAGTAATATAGTCCATTGTATATATCTCTGTAACCATTCATCAGTTAATGGACATTTGGGCTCATTCCATATTTTGACTATTGTTGATAATACTGCTATAAACATCTTCTTTCATCTTTCTGAATCTAAGTTCTTTTTTCTTTTCTATGGCATGTTTTATGTTTTACATTTGGGAATATTGCTGAAAATTTTCAGAATTTTTTGACTCCCTAGTCTAGCTCCTAGGGATACAGACAAGGTTAGACCCTTGTCTCAGTCCAAATGTCCCTGAGATTCTTCCTATGCATGTTTAGCATACTAAGGTTCTTACTAGGTAGTGTGTGTGTGTGTGTGTGTGTGTAGTATTGTTATTACTTCATTATTGTTGTAATTGTTGCCAGTTTTAGATACTAGAATGGAAAATTATGTGTGGCAGCTTTATACTATAATTTCAACCTGGAATTCTCACTTCACCATTTAATATTGGTATTTTCCCCATTTTGCTAATGGTTTATGCAGACTTGAATTATTTACAATTCATCATTACAGGTCTGTAACTCCTGGCATATAATAGGTTATCAATACATGTTTGATGCATAAAAGTGAATAATTACATAAACATTATATACAGCCCCTAGAAAACTAGAAAGTTTTCAGTTCAACTGAACACTTCTTATGCATAAATGACGTAAGAAATCAATCTGAAATTTGAATTATCTTTCTATATAGTTGGATGAAATGAGTACTCTCTTGTTCTTCAAAAGAGTGATGAAAAGAAATCTGGTATGTCTCTCACATTTCTTTTTACTGTTTTTATGGTGGCTACAATGGTACAATTAATTATATCTTGAGTCTTCCTTATTCAAAATAAAATGTAAATTCCCTTGGGACAAATAAAATTTTAGCTAATTTTGAATTAGATTAAAACATCATTTTTTAAAAGTCAGTTCTGATGATAAAAGAACAATAAAACCTGAGCAACTAAATATGGGATATGAGCAAAATATTGGCACTATACAAGCAGAAAGATCACAAAATAAAAAGATACTTCTTATGCTTCATATTACTATTACTGTTACTATTAATATTACACATTCACAGATTCTATCCATCTCTTTTTGAAGTGTGATCATACCTCAAGTGCCTAAAGCATCCTTTACATAGTGAATTAATGTTTGCTTATACATTTTTTAAAATCCTCAAAAATTACTTCACAGATTTGAGTATTACAAAACTACTATATAGTTTATAGTACAGGACATAATAAATGGCAATAATTCAATAAATAGCATATATTTACATAACTGTCATAATTAATTTATCTCTATTATTCTCAGGATTAAATCCAAAATTTTTAGCTTTCTTTTGAATGCCTTCCAAAATTTTGTGCATCCTTACCTCTCAAGGACAACTCAGATAATATCTTCTGCCAAGCCCAGTCATGGTGAGTTACTTTCAATTCCCCAATTATGCCAAGTGTTCTCTCACTTCTGGACTCTTGAATATGCTATTATTTCACCTTGAATATATTTTTTTTCTTTCTTCATTCAAAAGGAAGATCAAATAGGAATAAAAGAAAAAAGTCTCCCCATATAGGAAACTTTCCAACACTTTCAAAGCAGAGATCTCCATATAAGATGAGAGTAAGAACAGAGATTATTAACATGGACGAAGGAGACCCTCCATTTCTGGCATTATGACAGGCTAAATACTCTGACATACTCTCCCACTGAATATAATCTAAAAATGTCACATAAACATACTTAAAAAGAATAATTTACATTTTTTAAATGTTTATTTATTTTTGAGAGAAACAGACAGACAGTCAGAACACAAGTTGGGGAGAGGCAGAGAGAGAGGGAGACACGGAATCTGAAGCAGGCTCCAGGCTCTGAGCTGTCAGCACAGAGCTCAACGCAGGCTTGAACCCACGAACCCTGAGATCATGACCTGAGCTGAAGCTGGACGCTCAACCAACTGAGCCACCCAGGCACCTCTTAATTTTTTTAATGTTTATTTATTTTGAGAGAGAGAGACAGAGAGAGACAAAGTGAGGGAGGGACAGAGTGTGAGCAGGGGAGGGGCAGAGAGAGAGGGAGACACAGAATCTGAAGCAGGCTCCAGGCTCTGAGCTGTCAGCACAGAGCCCAACGCAGGGCTCAAATTCACAGACCTCAAGATCATGACCTGAGCCGAAGTCAGATGCTTAACCAACTGAGCCATTCAGGTGCCCTTGAAAAACAGTAATTTAAAATAAAACCCCGCATGATGGGAACTTGATGAAGTAAGCAGGCACTTAAAATTTAATCATGAATATAGAAGATGACCAACCTACTCCTACAGGTGACTTTTACTGAACATGTAAGGAACAATTTTAACTTTAAGTATGTACTTCTAAATATACAAAGAGAGAAACACTCCCAGTGTCCTTTCAGAGGACTAGTAAGTTTGACTTGATATCCCCATCTGACAAAGACAGTATAAAAAATGGAAAATGGCATGTCAATCTCACTCATAAATAGAGATGCAAACCTCACTAAACCAAATATAAGCAAAAATACTCAGCTGTGCATAAAATATTTGTAAATCTATCCCAGAAATAAGAGGCTTATTTTTAACATTTATTTATTTTGAGAGAGAGGGAGAGAAAGTGAGAGGGTGCAAGTCGGGGAGGGAGAGAGAGAGAGTCCCAAGCAGGCTCTGCACTGTCAGTGCTGACCCCAACCAATGCAGGGTCAGATCCCAGGAACCCTGAGATCATGACCTGAGCCGAAACCAGGAGTTGGACACTCAACCGACGAGCCACCCGGGTGCCCCTGATTTTAACAATAGAAAAAAATGATATTCACCACATTAAGTTAAAGACAGTATGATCACCTCAAACATGAAAAAAAATCTCTCATTCAGGGAAAAAATTTAAATTATGAACTAAAAGAAACCTCCATAATTTGATCTACAGCAAACAAAATAGTAAAGACAAAAACACTCTCTCTAATAGCAGGGACAGGACAAGGCAGACGGCTGTCACCCATTTATTAGACATCATACTAAATGTTCTATTCAGCTCAGTAAGGAAAGAAAAATAAGTACAGTTTTTCAACAGCTGGAAAGAAACAAATGTAGTTTTCACTATTTTCATATGATGATTATGGCAAAAATACAACATAAAATCTCCCAATAACTTTTACAATATCAGATTTCTGGACACAAAATCAATATATAAAAATAAACTACATTTTATCAGTAGCAATAGAACCTATATAAGTACTTTACAGGCAAAAAGCAGTGACACTTTCATATTTCCCAGCTGGTTAAAACTGTTACAAATATCCTACTAGAGGTTGAAGAACTGCTTTTAAAAAGTAAATTAAAAAATAGTAGTGACACATAGTAATAGCATTTCTGACTTCTACTTCTTGGCTCCAATTACTTGCTTGTGACTGATGCAGTGATTGAAATTCATTTGTGCCGCTCCCTCTGCAGAATATCTTTTTTAAAAATTCTATTCAAAGCAAGCTGTTCAAAGAGTGATTTTGTGTACACAAGTTTTTTGCCTAAAACACTGTTGGGTTTCTTTCCCCCATTTATTAACAAGTTATTTACTCTGGAGATCACATTTTCCTCCAAACACCTTCGCTTTAGGGGTTGGAAAGAAAAGGACTTCCTAGTGTAGTTCATTACTGAAACAGAATCTAGCAATTCCCCATTAATTTAAACTTGTTAGCAAAGCTGTGGTTTTGTTCAGTAGCAAATAATGTAGTCCGTGTGATTTTAGTGCTCGTTTCTTCAAATCTTTAACAATATATTTGCTAATAAAATGTTAGTTTTTCATCATATAGTGTTCTATATGATACATTAGTAGGAAAAATATGTTACCTAAAGCTGCATTCTGCTTCTTTGCTCTTGAGGAAGAAATCTCAAAAGAGTATTTTAACATTTATCACTAGGTTTAATAGATTTTGTAGAGTACTGACTATTAAACTACTTTAAATATCACTTACATATTATAGAGGTTTATCCAGTGTTTTAGCAGGTCCTGTTTGCTCTAGTTTTTAAAACGTATCCAGAACACTATAAACAATAGCTAAAAGCTGGAAATAATGCATTGTCCATCAAGTGAAAAATGGTTAAACAAAATCTGGTCTATCCATACCATGGAATGTTATTCAGCTATAAAAATGAATGATGTACTGATAAATACCACAACTGTTTTGGGTGAACCTCAAAACAGTATGTCAAAGAATCCAGGCCAAAAAAAACCCCCACATATATTGTATTATTCCATTTATATCAAAAGCCCAGAAAAGGGAGATTCATAGAGGCAGAAAGAAGATTAGTGGTGTTAGGGTCTGGAGAGGAAGGAGATTATGAGAAGTGATCTTTTAATGCATATGGAGTTTCCTTTTAGAGTTTTGAAAATGCCTTAGAACCAGGCAGAGGTGAATGTACTAAATGGCACTGAATTTCACATTTCACACTCCAAAACGGTTAATTTTGTGTTACACAAATTTTACCTCAATTTTGTAAAAAAGTATACCAAGAGTCAGATTATTTCTCATTACCTTCAACTCACCTTCTTAATCCAAGATAGCATCTTCCCTCCCCTAAAATTATTACAATAACTTTCTAACCTGGTTCTCAGTGAGAGGGATACTATAAAAATATAGGATCACTTCACTCTGGAGTTCAAGATCTTTCAGAACAAAAGTCAAAATGTTCATGGCACTGTCCACACCCTATGCGATCAGACACTGTTTCTTCTCTGCGCTCACCTCATAACTTTCACACTGACCTCTGGTATTTCCTCTGCTCCACCCAGAAAGGTTGATCACCTTCCTGTTCCTTGATATGAAACCATCTCCGTTTCCTTTGTTGCTGCTGTTTCCTCTGCCTGGAAGCTTTTCTTCCAGATGTATTCATTGTTCTCTCCCAAGCCTCTTTCAGAAGGAACCTTTTCAGTGAGACCTTCTCTGGCCACCCTAAGAATAGTTGCAACTCCTTTCCTCCTAAGCCTATCACCTCCCTAGTTTATTTCAACTCCCAGAGCTTATCATCATGGTGTGTATATATGTGTGTGTGTGTATGTATGTACGTGTGTGTCTGTGTGTCTGTGTGTATATATATATATATACACACAGACACACACATACCTCATTGTTGCCCCCCCATAATAAAACTCCATGAAAGCAGATTTTTGTTTGTTTTGATCTCTGATGTAAGCAGTACCTAACACATAGCACATGTTCGATTCCTATTTTTTAACTAACTCACTTTGAATGTGAGTGTCTTTTGAAATATATTGGGATAGGGACAGAAGTATTTAAGGAGACCAGGCTCACTGATTGGTAATTACAGCAAAAATTGCTCTCCCTTGTAAGAAAACCATAAGGCTTTTGTTTTCAATTAAGTATTATCTGTTTTGAAAATTCTGTCTAAATCGCATCAAACACATCCTAATTTTATTCATACTTACAGCTAATTCATTCTATGCTTGACAATCCTGTTGCATAGCAGTGTCAGCATAAAACAGCTGATTGTAGTAAATTTTGTTGAAGTTCATTTCCAATTTCCCATCAAATTGCTTTGATTGGACTGAATTATAATGTTAAAGAGAATTAGCAAAGAACAATAACATTGCCAAAATTGATCAATAATTAGTCTTAAGAAGATCATACAAAATATAAACTGTATGGATTCAAAGTGTGTACAATAAGATTAGCATTAGACCAGAAAACTACTGTGATTTATTTAAAATGGAGGCTTAATTTCATACAACTCACACTGACTGTGGTAGAGGTTTATATGCAAAACTAATTTTAATGAAGAGCATAATTGGCCTCAAGGTAAACAGCATGTGTTCTGGACCTTTTGAGTTGGAAGAAAGAAAGGGTTTTGAATCTCATTTCATCCCAGATAAGGAATGACTCACACTTCCAGCTTTTTAATGTGTGCAGTGAGCACACATTTTATAAAGGACTGGTCACAGAAATCTCAATTACATAAGCATGCCATACGTCTTTCTTCACTGTAAAGTTTATTTAAAACCTGCAAAGGACACTACTCTGAATACCAGAAACAGAGTACAGCAATCTCATATGAGTTTGGGGCAAGGAGACTGCACAAATAATGAGAAATCTTATTTGTATCACATTTGCAAACTACTACCTCCTAAAACCCTACCTCGGACTACACAACAAAATCTGATGCACTGCCTTCCTTCTGGGTGATAATATCCATGCAGAAAAGCTTAAGGAAAGAGAAACTGTGGATCCAGATCGTCCCAGGGCTGAGTAATTGAGAGTCCACACTGGTGGTGTGCCCTGTCTGAGGTGCTTGTTTTTGATTCCCTCAACACATTTCAGTGACCGCGCTTTAGCAGCAGGGATAGAAATATTCCACTCCATTCCCAATAAAGCTAGTTATTAGCCTTCAGAGCAGCATGACAAGTCCAATAGCTTGTTTTTCAATGAAGCCAAGCTAAAGGGTTCTGGCTTTAAGAAATGTGTTACACATGTTCTCTAGTCAATATATTAAAAGCTGTAGGTATAATTATTCATTCAACATTAGTTTACACTGATCCAAATGTAATTTTCTTTTCTCGGCAATTCAGGAGTGCCTTATAAAATTGGCAATATAACATGTTCCCCCTGAGGATCTGACACTCTGTTATATAATCCATATTCCCTATTTTTCATAAGACATAAACATTTACTTGCAGTTAAGGGTCTGAAGCAGAAAAGGCAGATAATAAAAATGTAGATTTCAATATCAATGATTTGAGTGATTTACAATTTGCAAATGAAGCAAAGCTATAAAAAGACATCTATTTTTCCCAGTTCATTTTCCTTCTTTCTTAGGGGCCAGAAGTATTTGTCAGTATTTTGTTTAACTAAAGCTTTTTCCTCCTCTTGCGGCACTTGAGGCTTTATTCTTGTCAGAGCTCTAAAGCTACACAAAATTGACTCATGAAATTTGAAAGCAACGTGCTCAAAGACTGAGGAAGTTTTAAAAAAAATGTTTGGAGACTTCCTGTGGTTGGGGTAGCTTTGATAAATATTTAAAGCAACTAATATTGTATTTATTACAATAATATTCTGCTCCAAATTTATAAAACTTTACCAATCTTATAGTAAAGTTTAAAACACACAAGAATATAGGCTTGTGTGGGATTTCCCTTTACACACGGATGGTGAAAAGGGATCATCTCTTGTACCAACTATCATCCATTGAGAGGTAATGGCTCTCTGGTATGCCAATTCCTGAAATCTGGAAGTCCAGTCTAAACTCAGGAAGAAAGAGGGTCCTGATCCATTGGTCATGTGTGTCAAGAACAGAAGAGAAGAGTAGCCTTCCAGTTCTAGTAAGTTCAACAAAGGACATGATTATACTGATGCATATTATCCTCTACAAAAAGGGTCACAGCTCAAGGCAATTAATCTATTTTCATTGCTCTCAATTCCTTCATCTGGAAAATAGGTTTTACACACACCTTTATGGATATATGGAAATCAGATAAAACGTATTCAAGCACTGTTTGGAAATAACCATTCTCATAGGTGTGTAATTTTTTTAAGCCTACATTTGTTCCCTACTTTTACCCATTTGCTAGCTTTTGAAAGGTATAGAACTCATACTCGTTACATTGTTTACGTAATGTCCTAGGGAAATTACTTTCAGAATGTGGTCTTAATGCTAAACTCCTCTCCTATGTGCCAAACGTGCGGTGGCGTCAGGAATATGGAATAAGAACTCAACCCAAAGACATACAAAGAAACACCAGAGTTGTTGAAGCAGAATAATAAAGAGCATCTGACAGCCACAAACCTCCAAGATTCAGTTTCCTCATCAATGAAAGGAGATGGTAATATCACAACTCATAGGATTGGTATGTGGAGCTTTATAAAGCAATTTTGTACATGTCTGCTACAAAGTGAGTTCTCCTTAAATATTATGCATTATCTCTACCAAATGGTAAATTAACTGACTATATTTTCACCATATTGGAATTGGTCTTCCTCAGGCTTCATTCACATCGCTGACCCATTAAAGCTGCCAGCATTCTTTCCACTTGGCCTTTCTTCATTCTCATCTGTTCGTTCTGGCACCATTTTCCTAACTAATTTAATGCGTTTTTAAAAACTTTCCTGCCTTGAGGAAATCACAGTCTATGAAGTACTTACTGCTTCTGTAGCCTTCTTTCTATCCAAGATACAAAGGATGCCAAGACCTTCTCAACGGGGTGGAGGAAAAGTTAATTATTTTTCCTGGCACTCACCGTTTTTTCTCTCTTTTCCCTCTGGTTTCTCTCTGCCTTGACTACAGGCTTGCTTACCCTCCTCAATATACTCTCTTTATCAGTGTCCCTAATTCCATCCCCATTTTTATCACAAGTCTTTGTTACAATGTGCCTATTTGCCTCTCCCTCCTCAAACCCAGCAGATTTATGAAGAAAAGTGTGGGATACCGGGGCTCACGATTAGTACTTTCTGGACAGGGAGGGGTAATTTTCTCTAGAGATCTTTGCAGATACAAAATATACAATTACTTTTTGTTTCCTTTAACTTTAAAGCTGAATTTTCTTTAATAGGTATCTGGGTTTTTTTTTTTAATAACTTACCAAGCCCATATAAAATTAGGATGGATATTAGCCTGTTCCTTAGGGCAGTGCTTCTCAAAATATTTGTGGTAAAGGATAAGAGTTGGTTTTTTTTTTTTCCTATTATACATCAACATTTTATTAACATCAAAAAATGCATGACTAGAACAATGAAGTAAAGACACACAAAGTAAAAGCTGTAAATTTAGTAAAATATATCAGATCATATGAAAATAAAAATATATCATAGGAAAAACAAAAGGCTTATAAAATCTACATTTGTTTTAACATTTTTGTTCCACAATCTTTCTTGTACAAAAAGTTATGCTTGAAATAATGATTCCTCATATGAAATAACTATAAGCACACTTGGCCCCTTTATCTATCAATAAACTTGTTAATGTGGCAAATGGTTTTGTCTCTTCCTTGCTGGCTTATTAAATTTGGTTCTTAGGATAAAATGTGTATCTAAGCTGTTTTAATAATACTCAGAACATAAAAGCAAAGTCTCATTAAGATATGCAAACAGGAGAAGAGATTTTAAAACAGTTTTGGCAAGCTAAGCATATTCATGTTTAATGTTTACCCAAAATGAAGCCATTGATTCTGCACTCTAAAATTCATTTTCAATTCTTCATCGGTAGCTAGCTCAAATACTTTATCCTGTAAAGTTATACTTAAATTTCAATTATCTTTTGTTGAAATAAGTAGGTTCTGGATTTTATATATTTTTGAATTACAACTGACAAATTTGCATTAAAACATTATATACCATGGAGAATACAGCTCTTTTGCTGTCAGTTGGCTTTGTGAAGCCTACAATAATATATAAATGGGCTTAAACTCTGTTCAACAAATGTAGTAAAATAAATACCTATTTTAGGTTCAACATTTATCTTATCCCATGAAAGTAACAAACAACATATTAACAGCATTGCCTGTAGAACAGCGTCTTAGTCCAGGCTGCTATAACAAAATGCCATAGATGGGGGGAGGGGTGCTAAACAATAAACATTTATTGCCTCATGACCTCATTAAGTCTAATTACCTCCAAAGGCCCTACTTCCAAATCCTATCAAATTTTGGAATTAGAACTTCAGCATATGAGTGAGTGTGTGTGTGTGTGTGTGTTGGTGGTGGGAAGGGGGGGCATGTCACAAAAATTCAATCCATAGCACAAAGTTTGCATAGCATACTGAAATGTTCTTCTTATCTTCTATAATTTAGGCAGACCAAATCTTATGGGCTAACTTTCATTTCCTGGGTATAAGAAATGAATCAGAATTCAAGCTGCTTCAAATTTTAGATTTCTTAAACAGGAAAAATAGGTACTCTGAAGTGCCAGTGATCCTCTAAAGGAAGAGTACAAGAAAGATTTGCCATCAGATTATGTGGGATTTCATAAAGGGACAAATAGCATTACAATACTAATAGGGACTTTAATACCCCAAGAAAAACAATAAGGGAACATCAACCTTAAATGACACATTAGACCAGATGAACTTAACAGATATATATAGAACATTCCATGCAAAGGCAATATAATACACATTCTTCTCAAGTGCACATGGAACATTCTGCAGGATAGGTCCTAAAGAAACTTAGAAAAATTTCAAATAAATTAACTTTACACCTCAAGGAGCTAGAAAAAGAACAGATAAACCCCTGAGTAGAAGAATGGTTATAACAAAGATTGGAGCAGAAATAAATAAAATAGAGACAAAAAAGAAAGTAAAAAAGAAGAATGAAACAAAAAACTGATTTGCTAAAAAGATAAAACTGACAAACACTAAGCTAGACATGACCCACCCCCAAAAAGAGGCCTCAAATAAATAAAATCAGAAAGAAGAGATGTTACAAATGATACCACAAAACTTTAAAGGATCAAAAGAGGCTACTAAGGACAATTATAAGATAAGAAGTTGGACAACCAAAAAGAAATGGATAAGTCCCTAGAAACATACATTCTACCAAGACTGAACCATGAAGAAATAGATAAAAATCTAAATAGAATAGTTAGTAGTATGGACACCGAATTGGTAATCAAACACCTCCATACAAACAAAAGTCCAGGAACAGGCAGCTTCCTTGGTAAGTTGTACCAAACATTCAAAGAAGAATTGAAACTTTTCCAAAAAGAAAAGAGTAGGGAATGCTTCCCAACTCATTTTTTTAAAATTTTTTTTTTAACATTTATTTATTTTTGAGAGAGAGAGAGAGAGAGAGAGAGAGAGAGAGAGAGAGAGAGAGAGAGACAGAGCATGAATGGGAGAGGGTCAGAGAGAGGGTCACAGAATCTGAAACAGGCTCCAGGCTCCAAGCTGTCAGCACAGAGCTCAACGCGGGGCTCGAACTCACAGACCGCGAGATCCTGACCCGAGCCTAAGTCGGACTCTTAACCGACTGAGCCACCCAGGCGCCTTGCTTCCCAACTCATTTGATAAACTAGCATTATCCTGATACCAAAGCCATACAAATATGCCATGAAAAAAAAAAGAAAGAAGAAAGAAAAAAGAAAGAAAAAAAATAAATTACATGTCAATATTCTTGATGAACATAGAAGCAAAAATTCTCACAAAATATAAGCAAATTGAATTCAACAATACATTCATTAAAAGGATCACACACCACATTCAAGTGGGTTTTATTCTAGGGATACAAGGATGGTTAAACATATGTAAAACAATCAATGTGATACACTCCATTAACAAAATGAAAAATAAAAATAATATGAACATCTCAATGGTTGCAAAAAAAAATGACAAAATTGAATATCCCGTTATGATAAAAACTGCCAACAAAGTGGGTATAGAGAGAAAATGTACTTCAACATAATAAAGACCATTTACAGCAAGCCCACAGCTAACATTATAATCAATGGTGAAAAGGTGAAAACGTTTCCTCTAAAATTAGGAACAAGATAAGAATGTCTACGCTCACCATTTTTACTCAAAATAGTATTAGAATTCCTATGCAGAGCAAATCAGCACAAAAAAAATAAAAGGCATCCAAAGTATTTAGAGAAAAGTAAAAATATGACCATTGGTAGGTGGCATACTATTATATACAGAAAACCATAAAAAATGTTAGAGCTAATAAGGAATTTAGTAAAGTTGCAGAATCAATAGGAAAAGGTCAACATACAGAATCTGTTGCATTTCTGTACACTAATAACAAACTATCAAAAAGAGAAATTAAAAACAAAACACTCCATTTACAATTGCCTCTGCAAGTATAAAATAATAATAGGAAGGAATTTAACCAAGGAGGTTAAAGACCTCAACACTAAAATTCTCAGAACTGAGGAAAGAAAATGAAGAAGACACAAGGAAGTGGAAAGATACCGCATGCTCATGGATTGGAATAAACATTGGCAAAATGTCCATATTACAATCTGCAGAATCAGTGCAATCCCTACTAAAATGACAACGGCACTTTTCACATACAGAACAGACAATCCCAACATTTTGATCAGACTATAAAAGACCACAAACAGCAAAGCAACCTCGAAAAAGAAAAATGAAGCCAGAGGCACCAAGCTCCCTGATTTCAAACTATATTACATAGCCATAGTAATCAAAATAGTGTGATACTGGCATAAAAATGGATACATAGATCAATGGGACAGAATAGAGAGCCCAGAAATAAACCCATGCATATAGGATCAATTAATTTATCACAAAGGAGCCAAGAATATACAATAAGGACAGTCTCTTCAATAAATGTTGGAAAAATTAGATGCATAAGAATGAAATCATATCACTAATTCAAAATGGCTTTCAGGCTTAAATGGAGGACCAGAAACCACATAACTTCTAGACGAAAACAGGCAGTAGGCAACTTGACACTGGTCTCCAGCAATGATTTTTTGGATTTGACAGCAAAAACAAAAGCAACAAAAGTAAATTAACAAGTGAGATTACATCAAACTAAAAATTTCTGCACGGCCAAGAAAACCGTCAGCAAAATGAAAAGGCAACCTACTGAAGTGAAGATAATATTTTAAGTAATCTATCTCATAAAAAGTTAATATCCAGAATATACCAAAAGTTCACACAACTGAATAGCAAAAAAGGAACGGATTTTAAGACAGGCACAAAATATAACAGACATTTTTCCAAAGAAGACGCAGAGATGGCCAACAGACACGTGAAAAGAAGCTCAGCAATACTAATCATGAGGGAATACAAATCAAAACCACAATGAGACACCACCTAATACCTGGCAGAATGGCTACTATCAACAAGAAATAATAAGTGTTGGCAAAGACGTGGAGAAAAAGGATCCCTTGTGTGGGAATATAAATTATTACACTCACTGCAGAAAACACTGTGGGGTTTCCTAAAAAATAGTAAAATAAGAACTGCTATATGATCCAGCAATTCCATTTCTTGGTATTTGAAGAAAACAAAACCACTAACTCAGAAAGAGGCATGGACATCCATGTTCACTGCGGTATTATCTATAATAGCCAAGATATGAAAACAATTTAAGTGCCCACTAGTAGATGAATGGATTTTAAAAATGTGGTATCTATGTATAATGGAATATTAATGACCCATAAAAATAAAAAAAATTGGCCACTTGTGATATCATGGATGAACCTTAAGGGATCATTATTCTAGTTTCAGACATACAACATAATGCTAAGTGAAATAAGTCAGAGAGAGAAGATGAACAGCATATGATCTCACCAGTTGCATATAATATCAAACAAACAAACAATAGAACCAACCTCACAGGTACATAGAACAGACCAGTGTTTGCCAGAAGCAGGGATGATGGGGTAGATGAAACTCGTAAATGGAGTCAAAGTACAAACTTCCAATTATAAAAAAAAATAAGTCATGGGCATGTAACGCACAGCATGGTGACTGGAGCTAATAGGACTGTACTGCATATATGAAAATTGCTAAGAGAATCTTAAAATTTCTCACCAAATGAACAAAAATTTTGTAACTAGGTATAGTGATGTTATCTAGACTCACTATGGTGATCACTAGATAATATATACAAATATGGAATCATTATGCTGTACATCTGAAACTAATATAATGTATATCAACTCTATCTCAATAAAAATTATGTAGAATTTCAAAATTATATTATAAAAGACTATGCATGTTAAACCATAACAATCAGTTGTTCTAAATAATTTAAAAGAATATAAAATAATCCAAGAAATTTGATCAAACAAGTCCAGATTTATTCCTTAAATACTGTAAGAAGCAATGTCTTAAGTACTGGCATTTCAAAAGCAGTTTTTTAGTTTTCCAGTTTAAAGGAAAAGATGCATTATCAACATTTATGCTTAAAGAAACAATTTTAAGTAAAAATAAAAAGCAAAGGGGTATGAGGTCTATAGAAACTTTATCAGACAAAAGTAGAAGGAAATTATATGTGAAAGAAGTTTGTTTTTAAGACCCCCAAACTGGAAAGTAGAAGCAAGCCATTAAGAATTATGTTACTTTTAAAAAAGGGAAAGCTTGTATTTATCATTCCACTTCTATAAAATCCAAGATACTTTTTTTTCTACATGTGTTGTTATCCTACACAGATGACGTTTATAATGGTCATTTTCAATACCCATCAATGACAAATGAAATCTCATTTCCCTTTACAGTAAATAATTTAGGAGAGGTCAAATAACTCAGACCTAGGTAACAGGGAATGAGGAAAGTCTGCTGCAAAAGGTCTCCTCAGAAACATTCCTCACCTCTGTATAAGAGACACAAAGAACAGTCGATTTCCTATTTTTTCAGGACGCCGACATTTCTTATGTGAATTGCTAAAACTGAATATATATCCACCAACCTGGTATTAAAGCTAAGCGATGGAAGTAAGTGAAACTAAGAGAATCATAACAACCAAGACAGCCAGAGTTTCAAAAAGCTTATACTTTTTGTAGAAAGAGATAATTCAAATGCTCCTATGAATTAAACATTCCTATTACTTGAAGCTGAAGCCACCTCAAATGATATCTTTGCTTCTGGATGAGTTGCCATTCACCCCTCCAGTTTACAGACCTATTTATTATAAGAAGTATTGCTATTTATGGGTGCTAGTCCTTCTCTGTCGGTAACTAGGAGACTGAGAAAAGATCAATTAAACTAACTGGATCAATTATGGTTTGTTTGAAGGTCCAGAATTTAGCGGACTGTTTTAACTGTTTTCTCTCCCAGTGCTGAAGATAGGAGATCAATTCATTAGTGTCCGTAGAAGACAGAGTATCAGAAGAAAAAGGTAAGCCACTGAGAGCTACCTGCCTGCTACTTTATTAGCACAGTTTCATTTTCTTATTTGGTCAGAATCAATAGTAGAGTTCCAAGTTGGACTGGGGTAAAAATGGGGCACAGAGAGGCAGTGCTTGCTTTTGGATAATAAACATTCTTTGCAGTTTTTGTCAGTCCTCATCTTTGATCAAGTTGTACCTAATCATAAAACTAAAGGTAGACATACATATTGCAGAATCAGCAGTGAACTTTCTCTAAATAAACTAGTGAAGGGGCACCTGGGTAACTCAGTTAAGCATTGGACTTGTGATCTGGGCTTAGGTCATGATCTCAAGGTTCATGGGATCGAGCCCCCAGGTGGGCTCCAGGCTGATAGCCAGGAGCGTGCTTGGGAATCTCTCTCTCTCTCCCTCTCTCTCTGCCCGTCCTTCCCTCATGCTCTCTCTCAAAATAAATAAACAAATTTTAAAAATAAAAATAATGAAGCTACTATTTTCAACTAAAATGGATACCAAAACCTATTTGAGACTAAAACTGAACGTTTGCAGCAACAGTGAAACAGACACTCCAGATTGCCTGGAATTCTTTTTTTTTTTTTTTCATTTTTATTTATTCTTTTTTTGAGAGAGAGAGAGGGAGAGAACGAAAACAAGCAGGGGAGGGGAGAGGGAGAGAATCTTAAGCAGGCCCCACGCTCAGCATGCAGCCTGACATAGGGCACGATCTTATGACCCTGGGATCATGACCTGAGCAGAAATCAAAAGTCTGATGCTTAACTGACTGAGCCACCCAGGTGCTCCTATTTTGCCTGGGATTCTCTGAGATACAAATGATTTTGTATCTGGGGCACATAGTTATTTTGTTCAATCCAGTTTTAACCGAATTCACTTCAGATTCCAGACCCTGGCCTTGATTTGGAGCTGCGCCAGCTGATGTCATGTGGTGCAGACGAGCTGTTCCACTGAGCCTTGCCCAAATTGTATATCTGTGAGCAAAATAAGGAATAGGTGCTGTTTAGGCTACTAAGTTTGCAATGACCAGACAAGTATAAGTAACACTACTATAGACACAACTTCTATTTAAATCATATCCAAACTCTTCTATCAATCTTGAATTTTCCTGTACTTAGTGAAAAGTTCACAAAGCACACAGCCATAAGAATCTTGCTACTCTATTCCTGTCCGTGATCTTATATTTTCACAATGCAATCCATCCCCAAGTCTGGGGATCATGGTCACCTCAGCTGATCAGGTTCCTTTTTTTTTTAATTTTGTTTTTAAGTAATCTCTACAAAAGTTCAAACTTCTAATGTTAAACTACAGATATCAAGGTCATACCTTTTACTTAATACTCTTGCATGTCAATAATACTTTTAACAAAAATTTTATCTCCATGCAAACATGAGTCATGGCTTTATGGGAAAAATAAATTTTCATCAAAGTCTTTTCAAACTTTATAATGTATTTCCCCCCTTTATTTATCTAGCAGTGAGTGTTAACTTCTGATACATTGCACAAATTGAACTCTCCCTGAGAACAGAAATCTATCGACAGAGATAGCATCTACATT
Organism: Panthera tigris; assembly: GCF_018350195.1. Classification (NCBI taxonomy): domain Eukaryota; kingdom Metazoa; phylum Chordata; class Mammalia; order Carnivora; family Felidae; genus Panthera; species Panthera tigris. The sequence continues at coordinate 22,091,124 of NC_056663.1, read as the reverse complement.
TCTGTTCCAAATACAGTATGGTTCTTAGTGCTCAATAAATGTTAAATTATGAATAATAATAAATGCACAAAAAGCCTGAGAGGATAATGTTGCTAAATGTCCCTTTATTTATTGATTCAATTTCCACAGAAATTTCTTGTTGGAGGCTTTATACATTTGACCTCAGGTTATACTAGTAAGATAAGTAAAATGTTAAAGGGTTATACAAAGGAAAGGAAATATAGCTGTGGTAGTCTAAAATAGGAAATGGCTTTGGGTAAAACTGTACGTGTATCTTAAAACTATACAGTGAATTTGTTAGAAATTTAAAGAGAAAAGGATCCTGAGTTTGAACTCACTTACTAAAAAAAAAAATATGAAATGACTGGCCCAATTCAACTTTTAGACAAAGCAAATAAAATGATTAAGACTAAGACCATAAGGAGAGTATATCAAAAAGTAGTTAGGAGAAAGCTCCCAGGAGTCCTTTTCAGTAGATAAAGCACATGTAATGGACATAGATTTGGTAGAATCAACTCAGAACTCAGAAGGTTTCTTCCAGAGTGGATTGAGTCCCCATGTACTATGAGGGATAGCTTTTATAAAACTGCCATTTTTGAAGTAGGAAACATGTAGAAATGTGTTATAAGCCACATTATGATTAAATAAAATGAAAATGAAGTTCTATACTGTTTCTCAAAGGTTTTCTGGAAACACCTGTATATCCAAAAAGGTGGCAGTTCTGAAACTCCTGAATAAAATGTTGCCCATAGAAAGGAAATATATCAAATGGCAGCAATTTGATTTCAAGATAACCTGCTTTTGTAGCAAGACCAAAATGGTTTATGTAAACACATTCAACTCAAGTGGCTGTGGGGACACTCTGGTGGCTCTAATGAATCAACTAATCTCCCCTCTCCCTCTCTCTCATCCTCTTCCTCTCTCTCACCTTCTCCCTCTCTCTGTTTCTCTTTCATCATTAGATAACTAGGCCCAAAGTAGCAAAGTAATGAAAACAGTATAACTACTAGCCTAAAGTAAAGTTAGTTAGTGGCACCTAATTCCTTGCTGAAGTTCTCATTAAAATGAAGGAAGATGACAAGGTGTGTCTTGGGTTGTAGTAAGAATCCTGAGACAGAATACTAGGAAGGTTACGGACTAGGAAGCTGTGACCTTTTCACTTCTTCTTTCCTTCAGACCCACATCCAGCAATGACCACAGGGGATTTTATGGCCATTTATTTCATCCAATAGCCCCAGGGACACTAACACTCCACAGCCTTCGTTGTGAACTATTTCTGATGAGGGGAAGGGGGCAAAAAATTGCTAAAGATGACAAGGACAGACCCCCCTTTTCAGGCATTGGCAAATGGGCTGTAAGGTCTGCAGACACCTTCTCAGGTCAGTACACAGACAAAACAAAAATATCTGTCAGATTCTCAAAATTGGTCTAGGGTGTTACCACAGCAACCAGCCCTCCAGTTATTACGAAGAAGGGTTCCAACAGAAACCAAGAGGAGAATGAGGAGAAAATAGGAAGAGCTTGCCCATTCTGCTGAAAGACAAACTTGAAGTCTAAATTAGCTTCCAAATGAAGCACAAAAGAGCATTTCAGTTAATATATAAATAAAATGAATGTAAATACTTTAAAAAGATGCGCGACATAAAATAAACTCTGCATTCAAAACTTAGATGGAAGTCTTCACAAAAGAAGCAAATATTAATTTGTAAATAATCTGTTCTGCCCTTGGAGGGGAAGCTGACCAACTGTACTGGCATCTGTACTGGCAGAGCGTGAGGAAGATGGAGGAGAAGGGAAATGGAGTAGAAGGATCCTGAACCTCCCTCCTCTCAGGGACATATTAAGGCAACATTTAAAATGCAGCCCATTCTGAAAATGACCCTAAGACTAGCAGAAGAGATCGTCCACAATTAAAGACGTACAGTGAAGGAGATGTCAGAAAGGGTACAAAATACAGTCAACCGAAAATATGCTAATGGCAAGGTTATTATTCAGAATTGAAGGAGAGATTAAAAGTTTCCCAGACCTCTATTTGTTTGTGTGAAAAATGTGTCTCTACCCCCTCACTTTCAATCTGCAGGTGTTGTTAGGTCTAAGATGGGTCTCTTGTAGGTAGCATATAGATGGTCTTGTTTTTTGTTTTTTTTTTGTGTGTTTTTTAACCCATTCTGACACCCTACATCTTTTGATTGGAGTACTTCATCCATTCACATTCAAAGTAATTACTGACAGATAGGTGTTTATTGCCATTTTATGTGTTGTCATTTTATGTGTTTTGTCATTGTTTCTGGATACTTCTCTGACCCTTTCTTGTCTTTTTCACTTTTGGCCTCTCTTTTGCACTCAGAGTCCCCTTTAATATTTCTTGTTAGGCTGGTTTAGTGGTGACAAACTCCTTTGGTTTTTGTTTGTCTGGGAAACTATCTTTCCTTCTATTCTAAATGATAGCCTTGCTGGATAGAGGATTCTTGGCTGCAGATTTTTGCCATTCAGCACTTTGAGTATATCCTGGCAATAACCTCTTTGACATCAGCCATAGTAACTTCTTTCTAGATATGTCTCCTGAGGCAAGGGAAACAAAAGCAAAAATAAACTATGGGGATTTCATCAAAATAAAAACCTTCTACACAGTGAAGGAAACAATCAACACGACTAAAAGGCAACTAATTGAATGGGATATTTGTAAATGATATATCCGATAAAGGGGTAGTATCCAAAATCTATAAAGAACTTATAAAATTCAATACCCAAAGACAAATAATCCAATTTAAAAATGGGCAGAAGACATGAATAGACATTTTTTCCAAAGACACATAAAAAGATGCTCAACATCACTCATCATCAAAGAAATACAAATCAAAACTGCAATGAGCTACCACCTCACACATGTCAGAATGGCTAGAATCAACAACACAAGAAACAACAAGTGTTGGCAAGAATGTAGAGAAAGGGGAACCCTCCTCTTGCACTGATGGTGGAAATGCAAACTGGTGCAGCCACCCTGGAAAACAGGATGGAGTTTCTTCAAAAAGTTAAAAAAAAATGAAATTTGCTATCTGCAATGGCATGGAGCTAGAGTATTATGCTAAGTGAAATAAATCAGAGAAAGACAGATACCATATTATTTAACTCATATGTGGAATTTCAGAAACAAACAAACAAGCAAGCAAGCAAAGGGAGAGAGGCAAACCAAGAAACAGACTCTTGACAATAAAGAGCAAAATGATTGTTACCAAAGGGGAGGTGATGGGTGGAAGGATGGTTTAAACGGTTGATGGGAATGAAGAAGTACATTTGGATGAGCACAGGTGTTGTATGGAAATGCTGAATCACTATATTGTACACCTAAAAATAATATTATACTGTATGTTAACTAACTGGAATTTAAACAGAAACTTAAAAAAATTTTCCAGACAAACAAAAGCTAAAGGAGTGTGCCACCAGTAAACAAGCCTTACAAGAAATGTTAAAGGGACTTCTTCAGGTGGAAAATAAAAGGCTATAACTAGAAAATGATGAAAAGAGAAAACTTCACTGGCAAAAGCAGACATACAGTAAAGGTAGTAGATCAATCACTTATAAAGGTACTAATAAGAAGGTTGAAAGACAAAAGGAGTAAAAATAATTATATGTGTAAGAATTTGTGAAGGGACACACAAAATAAAAAGATATAAAATATGACAACACATATATAAATCATGGAGGGGGATTAAAAATATAGTGCTTTCAGAATATGTTCAAACTTAAATGACTATCAACTTAATAAAGACCACTATATCCATAGAATGTTACATTAACTTCAGGTAAGTAGAAAACAAACACTATAAAAGATTCACACACAAAAAATAAAGAAAAAAAGAAAAAAGAAAAAGGACACAAATAAATAAAATCAAAAAACAAAAGAAGTAACAACTGACACCAAAGAAATACAAAGATTGTAAGAGAATACTCTGAAAAGTTATATGCCAAAAAACTGGACAACCTAGAAGAAATGGATGAATTCCTAGAAACATATAATCTTCCAGAATTGAATAAGAAATAGAAAATCTGAACAAACCAATTATAAGTCATCAAATTGAATTGGTAATCTAAAAATTACCAAACAATAAACTCCAGGACTTCACAGGTAAATTTTATCAGACATTTCAAGGAGAATTAATACCTCTTCTCTTCCATCTACTCCTAAAAATAGAAATGAAAGGAAAGCTTCCAAATACATTTTATGAGGTCAGCATTACCCTGATACTAAAACCAGATAAAATATCCCTCCCTCCCTCCCTCCCTCTCTCTCTCTCTCTCTCTCTCACACACACACACACACACACACACACACACAAAGAAAATGATAGGTCAATATTCCCGATGAACACAGATGCAAAAATCCTCTACAAAATATTAGCAAACTACATACAACAATACATTAAAAACTCATTCACCTCGAGCAGGTGAGATTTATTCTGGGCATGCAAGAATGGCTCAATATTTGCAAATCAATCATTGTCATGCATTATACCAACAAAATGAAGAGGAAAATGTGATCATCTCAATAGATGCAGAAAAAACATCTGACAAGATTCAACATCTATTTCTCATAAAAACTCTCAACAAAGTGGAGTTAGAAAGAACATACTTCAACATAATAAAGGTCATCTATGAAAAACCCACAGCTAACATCCTATTCTATGGTGAAAAACTGAGAGCATTCTCTCTAAGATCAGGAACAAGACAAGGATGTCCACTCTCACGAATGGACATTTTAGTCAACATAATAATGAAAACCCTAGCCACAGTAATCAAAAGAAAAAGAAATGGTAAAGAAAAAGTTAAACAGTCACTATTTGTACATGATATAACACTAAACATAGAAAATCACAAAAACTCTGCCAAAAAACTATTAGACCTGATACATGAATTCAGTAAAGTGGCAGGATAAAAAAAAAAAAATACCCAGTAATTCGTATTGTTTCTCTAAAGTAAAAAAATGAAGTTGAAGACAAATTAAAAAAAAACACCACCATATATGATTGCACCAAAAAAGAATAAAACACCTAGGAAAAAACTTAACCAAAGAGGTAAAATACCTATACTCCGAAAACTATAAAACAGGGATGAAGGAAATTAAAGCTAACACAAAAAAATGGAAAAATATTCCATGCTCATGGACTGGAAGAAATAATATGTTAAAATGTCCATATTACCCAAAGCAATCTATAGATTCAATGCAATCCCTACAAAAATACCAACAATATTTTTCACAGAACTAGAACAAATAATCCTGAAATTAGAATGGAGCCACAAAACACTCTTAATAGCCAAAGCAATCCTGAGAAAGAACAAAGCTGGGAGGTATTACGATACTAAATTTCAAGATATAATACAAAGCTGTAGTAATCAAGACAATAGAGTACTGGCACACACACAAAAAAAAAAACAGATATAGATCAATGAGACCGAATAGAGACCCCAGAAATAAACCCACAATTATATGGTCAATTAATCTATGATAAAAGGTACAAGAATATACAACAAGGTCTTCAATAACTGGTGCTGGGAAAACTGGTAAGCTCCATATAAAAGAATGAATGAAGGGGTGCCTGGGTGGCTCAGTCAGTTAAGCGTCCGACTTCACTCAGATCATGATCTTGCTGTTTGTGAGTTCGAGTCCCACATCGGGGTCTGTGCTGACAGCCTGCTTCAGATTTCTGTATCTCCCTCTCTCTCTGCCCCTCCCCCACTCATGCTGTCTCTTTCTCAAAAATAAACACTAAAAAATTATAAAAAATAAAAAAATAAAAGAATGAATTAAACTGGACAATTTTCTAACACCATACACAAAAAACAAACTCAAAATGGATTAATGACCTACATTTGAGATCTGAAACCGTAAAAGTCCTCAAAGAGAACAGAGGCAGTAATTTCTTGACAATGATGCGGTAACATTTTCTAGATCTGTCTCCTCAGGCAAGGGAAATAAAAGCAAAAATAAACTACTAGCACTAGAGTAGCTTTTGCACACAAAGAAAACCATCAACATCACCAAAATACAACCTACCAAATGGGAGAAGATATTTACAAATGATATCTTTCATAAGGGATTAATATCCCAAATACATAAATAACTTCTACAACACAACACATAAACTGACACACACATGCTTTGAGAATAAAGTGGGCAGAGGACTTGAATGGACATTTTTCTAAAGAAGACACACAGATGGCCAAGAGGCACATGAAAAGAAGTCCAATATCACACATCACTAGAGAAATGCAAATCAAAACCACAATGAGCTATGACCTTAGGCTAGTTAGAGTGGCTAAAATCAAAATGACAAGACATAACAGTGTTGGTGAGGATGTGGAGAAAAAGAAACGCTTCTGCACTGTTAAATTGTTACAGGCACTGTGGAAAACAGTAGGAAGGTTCCTCAAAAAATTAAAAATAGAAATAGCATATGATCCAACAATTCTACTATTATTTACCTAAAGAAAATGAAAACCCTAATGTGAAAAGATATATGTACCTATATATTAACTATAGCATTATTTACAATACCAAAGATATGGAAGCAACCTAAGTGTCCATCAATAGACAAACCGATAAGGAAAATGTGGTATATATCCATGCAGCCACAGGAAGGATGAGCATGTCGTTTGAGACAACATGAATGGACCCAGAGGCATTATTACTAAGTAAACTCAGTCAGCCTGATAAAGACAAATACCACATAATTCCATTCATTAGAGAAATCAAAAAAAAAAAAAAAAAGAAAAATGAATAAACAAACAAAAAGGAGAATCAGACATATGAAAACAGAGAACACACTGATGGTTACCAGAGGAGTGTGGGCAGGGTGATGGGCAAAATGGGTGAAGGGCAAAGGGAGATACAGATTTCCAGTTATAGAGTAAGTCATGGGAATAAAAGGCTTAGCATAAGGAATATAGTCAGTGATACTGCAACAGCAATGCAATAGGACAAATGGTAGCTACCCTTGTGGTGTACATAATATATAAACTTGTCAAACTTGAACAGGAACAATTGTATATTGTTCCTGTAATGTAATATTGTGCGTCAAGTATACTCAAATTTTTTTAATTGAAAAATTAAAAAAAGTAGACTCTTTGCCAAATTTGTTATATTATTTCTCAAAATTATGCAGGAATATTTTCATTTTATGCACGAGAAAAGCTCATCTTCTAATACTTCTCAGTGTCCATAAAAGGGTTGATTAGATATCAATTTCAAGTTTATTTGAAAAAAATATCACTTTTTTGCCTATATCACATTTGTTTTTTCTACACCATATATCTCAGTATATTAAATGTATATATAAAACTATATGCTGCTTACAGAATCTCCAGATTCTTCTTTTTTACTCAGACTTCTCTTACTCCTTTTCTTTCTTCCATTTTCTTTAATAAATGCATTGAATTACTTTCCTTAGGACGATCATTTGGCAGGAAAGGATACCATAAGCACCTAGACTAGAGGAAGCTATTGAGTCTTTTCTAGAATGGATGGCAATATTTGAAGGGGAGTCAAATAAATTAGCACCAACAGCTGAATTGGAGACAGACAAAATCAAATATCTGGTTTTATTCAGCATAATGGGGAACCAAAGTAACTATCTGAGCTATGAGCAGTAATTCGGAAATTTCAAATTAAAATAGGTAGCAATAATCCAATACCAACTCTATTTCTTACATTTCCTGACTGTAATATGCAGATTTTCTAATTCAACTGATTCATTCAGGCTCATATTTGCTCCAAAGAAGGAGCACTAAACTACTTTTTAAAGGAATAAGTTGGGGAGGTTTGGCAAGCATGGTGATGAGACCAGTGAGTTTGAAAGGTTAAGTTTATTGTGCATGCACTCTCTACAGCTTAAAAGTTTGGCTCAGATCAAAAGCAGATATGAATGATTGTGACTGGAATAGAATGACCATCACACAATCATGGTAAAACCTCTGCTTCATAATGAAACTTAGAAGTGTGACTTACTAGGCATGCAGACTTAAACAGCTGGAGAAATTGAGGGAAATGGTGGAAGGAAGCCTCTGCCAATGGTCACAGGCAGAAAGGAAAACATGCTTTACTGACAGTAATGAAGGGCAGAGTCTTGCAATTTAAGTACCCATCAAAATAGGAGAGGAGAATTGGAGAAGGTGCTATCCGAGAGCAACTTCACATTTTCTCTCCCCACCAAGGGTCAAGTGTCAACGGATTCTAACGTCATGAGGTCAAATTCAATAGAGGTAGCTGGGGTCAAGTGAATCATATGTTCTAAGGCATCATACAGTCTAAAAGTTGATTAATCATGCGACAGTTCTCTACCCAAATATAAATGGTAAACCACAGGTCCATGACAGGAAGATGAACTGAACAGGAATCAGAATTATATGAGCTGTCTGATAATAAGTTTTATCAATAGATAGAATCAAGAATTCTCAACCATGAATGTTTGATATAGGTGGTACACATCAGGAAGGCCAAGTTGGTCATTAGTGAGATACAGCTGATCCCTGACATAATGATGAAATTTGTCAATATATTCCTTCCTTAGTCTTCCTAACTCATTGCCCTTTCTATAAAAGTTTTTATATTGATTCATAGAGGGCTCTCATCTGAAATTCATAGCTTACATTTCCACCAAGATTGAGACTAAAGAAGAATGTGATCAATGATTCATTAGCCAATTAGCGGTTGCATTTTAAAATACATTTATTAATTTCTTTCTTTTTATAATTTATTAATTGCCAACGTCTTTCAAAGTTCTGTACCATGCATAGGGATTGAGACTCAATATACTGCAATCTTATAAGCTTGCAATATTTTGCAGTCTAGTTTTTGATATTTAATGTGTTTATGTAACACAGATGCATTGTTAAACATAACTGAAATCTCTGCATTCATTAGAAGAACAATTTGGAAAAGAGTAATCAATAAAAGTATATATTGAGCTAGGAAATGAGAAAATCTATTGTCTGAATTTAATTAAATCTTTTTTTTTAAATGAAGTAACATTAAAACATAAGAAATGAGTTGTTTACTTTTTAAGAATTTATATAAAAAAGAATTTGTAGTATTGAGTTAGACTTGATAATTCGAAGGGAAGGTTATAAAGTATTATTAAAACTTAAGGTTCTAATGATATTTTAAACTAACATTTTAGTATAATTGTGTTCAAAATAAATACTAATAATTATCTCTGTCATATTCACTAGACATAATAAAATACTAGCTTTAATCATGGAACATGTAAGTTCTACAAAAATAATACTCAATTTACATGAAATATCTTTGAATTTTCTGCTTGTAACTCAAATTTTTATATTCTAACTAAAATTACACTTTTAACTGGTAAACAATTGAAAATTGTTGTGAAAAGCTGCACGTTGGAGTCAGTTGTGTCTGTTTTATCTTCAGCTTTCCAGGTGGGACAACTCATGAAGCTTTCTTGAGGGAAGCGCTGATCTTAAAGATAAAGAAATAGTACTTTTCGCACAGTGCTGGCGTATATTAGACTCATCATGAAGGAGAACTGCCATTTTTACTGTCGCTGTTATTGTTTTGTTATTGTTATGATGAGTGGATATCACTTGAGTAGTTAGGGACCCAGAAGTTAGGAAAAGGAAGGGGTAACAATCAGAAGAGGCAAAAGAACAAAACATTGTCTTGGGAAGGAGGGTGTAATAAAATAACTGCTCTGAACACTATAAATTTAACTTTCTGGTTTTAGGGTCAAAACTCTGAATTATTATAATACATATTATTTTGAGAATATACACAAACTATTGTAAGCACATGTACTCTTCTAAGGCTGAAATGAATACGGCTAATAATCCTACAATCATCAGTTATTGGATTTGTTCTATTTATTGTGTTAGGCAGAAGAGTGCTCCCCAACAACATATTCACTTCCTAATCCCCAGAACCTTCAAATATGTTACCTCGTAGCAAAAGGGATTTTGCAGATGTGATTAGGATAAGATTATTCTAGATCTTCTTCTAGAACATCCAGAAAGGAATACAGTCTTGCTAGCTCCTTCCTTTTTGCTCATTGAGCTATGTCAAACCTCTGATTAACAGAATTATAAGATAAATTGTGTCCCTTAAGCTGTTTATTTAATTTGTGGTAATTTGTTATAGCAGAAATAGAAAACTAACACATCTATAATTTTTAAAGTTTACATATAAAACTAGACACAGTTGTTCTTTAATACCATATTAAAATTGTTAATCTATATCCCTTAAAGTTGTATTTATTGGAAGATTTGAGAATTTTGAGAATGTTAACATGCACATAACCAAAATAAAAATAGTGGGTATATGTTGTAATATTTGGTGTACAAAAATACTAACATAGTTATTAGCAATGCATAATTCCAAATATTAAAAAATCAACACTGACAAAGTATTTTTTTTATTTTTTATTTTATTTATTTATTTTTTTTTTTGAGAGAGAGAGAGAGAGAGAGAGAGAGAGAGAGAAAGAGACAGAGCACAGGCAGAGGAGTGGCAAAGAGAGAGGGAGACACGGAATCTGAAGCAGGCTCCAGACTTTGAGCTGTCAGCACAGAGCCCAATACGGGGCTGGAGCCCATGAGCTGTGAGATCATGACCTGAACTGAATTTGGGCACTTAACCAACTGAGCCACCCAGGGTGGCCCCAAACAAAAGTATTTTTTATTCTTATTTATTATCTTCCTCACCAAGATATTACTCAAATAATAGTATTCACAATTTAGTCTTTGTCATTCCTAAAAAAATGGACACTTTTTATGAGTTTAATTTATTTACCTTTGTCTTAAAATATTTGATGGTTGTAAAAGGTACTAGCTATTATACAGAATATAATGTGTATACATGTGTGCTATTCAAATCATACTCAGATTAATAAAATGGCTGAATTTCCTCTTGATCCAGTTAACCTCCAAATTTAAGTATGTTTTCAAGTACAGTAATATGAAATTCATCTGAATCACTTGATTTCATGTAAGAAATATAAAGGAAGAATCACTATCATTGAAGAATTTAGTGCTTCATAAATAAATGTTCACACTAGAATAAGCTATCATAGTAAGTCAAGTTTACTTTTTTTTTTTTTTTTTACCGTTTTATTTACTTTTGAGAGAGAGAGAGAGAGAGAGAGAGTACAGGGGAGGGGCAAAGAGAGAGGATCCCAAGCAGGCTCCACACTAAGAGTAAAGAGCCCCATGTAGGGCTTCAACTCACAAACCACAAGACCATGACCTAAGCCAAAATCAGACACTTAACGGAATGAGCCACCCAGGCACTGCAAGTCAAGTTCACTTTTTAGGAAAATATTTAAGATTTAACTTTGGATCGCCTGGATGGCTCAGTTGGTTGAGTGACTAGACTCTTGGTTTGGGCTCAGGTCATGATCTCACGGTTTGTGGGACTGAGCCCCATGTCCGGCATAATGCTGACAGCGTGGAACTGGCTTTGGATTCTCTCCCTCAGACTCTCTCTCTTTCCAAAATAAATAAATAAACTTAAAAATTTTAATATTAAAACAATTAGGCATAACAAAATGGAATTACAAATATTCCCATAATGTTTCAATAGCATTGAAATATTTCAGAGTTTTAAGTTACCTTAAAAATTCCCAGATCAAAGGGCACCTGGGTGGTTCCTAATTTTGGCTCAGGTCATGACCTCACAGTCAGGAGATCAAGCCCTATGTTAGGCTCCCTGGAGCCTGCTTAAGACTCTCTCTCCCTCTCCCTCTGCCCCTCCCCTGCTAGCATGTGTGTGTTTGCCCTCCTCTCTCTCTCTCTCTCAAAAAAGAAAAAAGTTCCAGATCTATTTTTTTTCCTTCTGCAATGCATGCAAGTTAGTCCACACCTGCTGATTAAATATCTGCAGCAAATGTCAAATCTTATATAAGTACATATATCATTTTTGAATTGTCATTATTGGACACGAACACCTAATACAGCATCAAAATATTTGATTACTAGTTGTATGCTGATAATCAAAATCTACACAAATACTGAAGGTGCCAGTAAAGAGGTAATTTCAGCCAAGTTCAAACAACCCTCTTGATTTTCAAACATTGAAGTAACAACTTCTTATTGACTGTAACTATGTTCCAGACACCGCGCGTAGGCTTTTCTCATATTTTAACTCAACAAGTAAGCTTGCAAATCATTAGGCTAAATCAATTTGTAGTTTACTTCATGGAACACTAGTAGACTTTCAGAATCAATACACCTCCTGAAGAGTCAAATCCTTAATTATGACTGGTTTGCTCGCAGGATCTGGCTAATGACATTTTCCAAGCATTCCTAACTTTCCTTACTTTTAGTCTCGATGTTCATCATTCCAGAATGTCTAGTTATGATTTAGGTTTTATTGGTAACATATTTTTTTATGGCTAATGATCCCTGTAAAATAGTAAAAATGTAAGAGCAACATGAAAGGACACAATCATATCCTGTTTTCAAGGAGCATGTTTGTTAAGTGACAAAGATTCTGAAGCTCCTGTTAATGAGACTTTTTTGGGTTCCTGATACAAGATGGCAGAGAGATCACACACATATACAGTTGTGTAATCTCTACTGAAAGATAAAAACATTGACATCTGTCACAAAAGGACAAGTGACAATGAGTAAATGGAGGTTTTGATGAATTTCTGGAAGACAAACAGTAGATGACATGTACCTGACGCACAAGGTCCAGCACAATTGTCACTGGGCTGAATGCATACATGCGACAAAGTACCTTAGAGTCAGGAGTCTTTTTCCTCTGTGGTGCACAAGTAAGACTCTAAGCTCAAGGTCAAGGTCAAGTAAGACTCTAAGCTCAAATACACACAACAGAGTGACCTGTAGCGTTAAAACGAGAGTTCTGTTCAAATTACCATTACTCTGTGAAAAATATCACAAATATAGTGACAAAAAAGTCCCAATTTTACTCTTCTCCGTGATTCTTTGGATTAAATACTTGAAAATCATTTGCTTTATCCACACATCTGAGGCCTTATCCAGGAAGACCCCAAATTTGGAGCTAATTTAATGACTGGGGTAACTCAAAGACTAGAAGGGATTCCAGTTGGGGGTTGGCATTATCTGAAGTCTCACTCACTCATCTGGTGATTGATACTGGCTGTCAGAGGGCCTCAGTTGTGACTGTTGGCAGCAACACTTACACACGGCCTCTCCATGTTGTTGCTTGGGCCTCCTCACAGCATGGACGTTGTGTTAGAAGAGTAAGCGTCCCAAGAAGAAACAAACAGAAGTATTATAACTTCTCAGGACCTAGCCTAACAAGCCAATATCTGCCATAGATACAAACTCACTCAGATTCAAGGGCAGGAATCATAGAATCTATCTTTCCTTGGGAGGAGAGTCAAAGTCACCTGGAAGAAGATCATGTTAAAGGGGAGATATTGTTGTGCTTGTATCTGAAAAATGAAATCCTCTACAGGTAATTTATTAAAGAACTAGCCACAGAAGAGCTAAGTTAGTTAAAACCTCTCCCTATCCTGGTCACATTGCAAAATGTACTGGAATTTTGTAAAAAAAAAAAAAAATATATATATATATATATATACATATATATGTACATGTATACATATATATGTGTGTATATGTATACATATATATGTATATATGTGTATATACATATATATGTATATGTGTATATATATGTATACATATATATGTATATATGTGTGTGTATATATATATGTATACACATACACATATATTCTACCCAAGAGTGAAAGAAGCCTTGTCCCAGGCAAAATATTTCTCCTACTTACCCAGAGCTCATGTTCAGCCCTCCCGTTAAGAAGAATGAATGATTGCAAAACCAAAAACCAGATCTAAACACTCAAAATAGAAACCCTTTCCAGAGGATGTAATAATAGCCTAGAACCTTATTTCTAAATAGAAGTACCAGATATTTGGGAAAACCAAAATACCATAAAGAGAGAAAAAAACTAAATAAAAAGAGATAGGGACCTATGTATTAGAAAACAGGAAATTCAGGCAACAAAAGAGAACTTAAAAAAAAAAATAAAATGTTCCACTTCCAAGATTTAAGTTAATGTGGCATACTTTAAACAGGAACATAATACAATAAAAAAACAGTGGTCAGGAAACAAAACAGAGGAACTCAAATTTCTAAAATAAGTTATGGAAGTAATAAATATAATGAATTAAGTGAATAATAAGGTGTACATGGGTAAGAGACTGAGGAAGTTTTCCAATGCCATACAGTCAAAACTAATTGCTAAAGCAGATTTAAATATAGGCTTTACGATGCCCCTTTAAGCATATAAACTGGGATCATATTTAGGTCAAATTTACAATGAATGAAAGTTGTATATTTGTGCTATGTATAATTTTCATGGTTTAAAGAACATATGTATCATGTAAAAATGTAAAATATATGCATAATTAACAGAATATGATGTATAATTTTATAATTTTAAATTATCTTTGAGTTTTATAGTGTTGTGACCTTGTTTACATGATGGTCTTAACTATGAATTAGTTTTTGCCTTTGGTTAAGAATATAACCCTAACTTATTTTTCCAAATGGAAGTTTAAATCATCTCCTTTATGATAACTTTCTCTGTAACACTGCCCACAATTACACTGTTTATAAATAACTATTGACCCATAATGCTGAGCACAAAAGCTACATCAAAGAACGCATATAGGGGAATCTGCCCCACAGCTTGTGTTACTTATTCCAAACTCTTTGTTCTTCTTATATTAAAATACAGTTAATAATTTGATATTGTAGTAAAACTGCAAAATTAAGTGCACTGCCTTGACAAAAATATTTTTTAACATTGTGTCTGTATAAAATTCATGGCAATTATATTTTCAAGTGTTGCCTCTGTTCTTTCTTTCATGTTTTAAGAATGTCTTATTTCTTTTTTTTTTTTTTTAATTTTTTTTTAATGTTTATTTATTTTTGAGACAGACAGAGACAGAATGCGAGTGGCTTAGGGGCAGAGAGAGAGGGAGACACAGAATGGGAAGCAGCCTCCAGGCTCTGAACTGTCAGCACAGAGCCTGACGCGGGGCTCGAATTCATGAGCTGTGAGATCATGACCGGAGCCGAAGTCGGACGCTCAACCGACTGAGCCACCCAGGTGCCCCAAGAATGTCTTATTTCTTAACTGTAGTCGTATTAATTAAATACAGGAATAAAATACATTTTCAAGATTACTTTCTATTGCTCCACTTAATTTTCTCCCTCAATACATCTTGATTCTTTATGCCACATTTTATCTTTAAGAATTCAGTGAGTATTGACATTCCAAGATGTTTTTCATACACACATGTCCTTGGGACTTTTCTAGAAGCATTCAATCATTGACAACCTCCACTTATCAACTTATTATAGACTTATTTCCAATTACAACTCTATTCTCTTTTAGCTAAAGCAATGTTAACCTTTATACTTTGTATATGGTTTTAAAATTCATAATAATTTTCATATCTACTCTCAGTTGATTCTAACGACAGTCATTAAGTCAGAGATGAGCAAACAAGGTGGGGGAATGGGGAGATGTTGGTCAAAAGGCACAAAGTTTTGATGAATCACTAAATTCTACACCTTTAACTAGAATTACGCTGTATGTTAACTAACTGGAATTTAATAAAAACTTTAAAAAGGAAATAAAATAATATTTTTGATTCATCCTGAAAAAGGTACAAAGTTTAAGTTATGTAGAATGAATAAATTCTAGAGATCTGACGTACAGCATGGTGTTTAGTGTTAATACAATGGTATTGTAAACCTGCAATTTGCTAAGAGAATAGATCTCTAGTGTTCTCAGTATATACACACAAAATTTCTGATCTCTTAGAAGAGTGCCTACCCAGCCTTCTTTGTTTTTGTTTTTTTTTCTTAATTTTTATCCACTGACAGAAGGTGACCTGGATTCCGGAGATTCAACTTCATGTCCACATTGCATGGAAGGCACTACATCTGACACGATAATCAGAATCAGATAACGATAATCAGAACACGATAATCAGAATTGGCACCCCTGCCAATATCCTATAATTTGCTATGCCGTGTCAGCTATATTCAGGAACACTTGGGAAATTAACTCAAAATTGTTTCATGAGCCTCTGGGCCAACTGTGAGACAGATTAGGACAAAACTCCACTTATCAACTGATGCCCAAAAGGTACAACTTAGCATGGAAGACAAGAATGACAGTCTACACCCTGGACACTAGAATTCTCTCAGAGCCAGAGGTCAATATCTCTCCAAATATCAGACGGGCATATTGATTCTGATTAAAGTAATTGGTGTCTTTAGAGAAAGACAGGAGGAAAATGTCTAATATATTAATGATAGTTTCACAAGAACCTTTCTCAAAGTTATGCATATTCCCATACACTCAAGGAGACTGGGGCTGTAAAATGATTCAGATGTGGGGTATGAGCGAGGTTCATTACCATCCAGGGTGGTAACTTAGTCAGGTTTTGGTTTTTGTTGTTGTTGTTAGTTCCCTCCGCCCCAATCATATCTAGAGTTTATTCAGTGAGAAAGGAGGGTCTCAGTGAGCTTCCCATCTTTGGGCTTCTACAGATAATATGATCGACTGTCCTCAACCAGAGATTCACAAAGTTCTAATGATTCTGTTAAGCACTGCTGCCCCGATTACCTGCTATAACCACGCCTACCCTGCCTGCTGTGCTACCACTTCCTCACTGAAATAAGGCAGCTTATTCCAGGGAATCACCTCCTCCTTGCATCATGGGTGACGAAGAACAACCACTGAGCTGCACCAAAGGATGCTGTTGTTCCTGACACGGACATATTTTTCAGCACCTTGTGCAGATGGGCAACCTCTAGGGACAAGGTTGGCAACAGGGGAAGGGTGGTAAGAAATGATTAAGTCACATATAATAAATCCACTCCAAATACCCATCTACCTCCGTCTTTTTTTTTTTTAATAATACTAAGGAATTTCTGGCTCCTCAAGATAATTCATCACAGTATACCATTGAAACCACGTTTTAGTCAGTTAAGCAAACAATCTGAAATATCTTCCAGTTCCTTGACCATACAATTTAAATCTCATGGGATCCAGGATTTCATGGAGGAGCAGTGAGGGTGGCCACACTAGGGCTAGGAAAACTACCCTATATTGGGTAGCAATTTATCTCATCATTGTTTTATAAAATATAAAACATTAGTTAAGCAAATCGACAAATATTAATCCCACCCAAGGTTTATACAGGCAATTCTGCTACTTAATACAAAGAACAATGAAAATATCCCTCACCCTAAGATATGCGGTTTGAGGCATGGAAAAAACTGAGATTGTACCTATTTATTTTCCCAGCGTTTGCCAATTTTGCCTTTGAAGTGAGAATCCAGGAGAAAAAAAAAAGTAAGAATAACCAAAAACGACTCCTGGTGTATACAACCTGTATTTTTCTGTTGGCATATGGAAATAAATGTATCTGGAATATTTCAGAATTCATTTTTATTCATTAAAATATGTGGATAGAAAATCACTGAATCGTACTCTTAAATAGGTGAATTTGTGGGATAAAAATTTTACCTCAAGAAAGTTAACTAATCAATTAATTGCAGTTACTGAAAGAAACAAGTACATAAATCCCATGATCCACCGATTCCACTTCTGGGAATACATCCTACATAAAAACTCTCAACCTAGGGGCGCCTGGGTGGCTCAGTTGGTTAAGTATCAGACTTCAGCTCAAGCCATGATCTCATGGTTTGTGGGTTCAAGCCCCATGATGGGCTCTGTGCTGACAGTTCAGAGCCTGGAGCCTGCTTCAGATTTTGTCTCCCTCTTTCTCTCTGCCCCCACCCCACTCAGGCTATGTCTGTCTGTCTCTCAAAAATAAACATTAAGAAAAAGAATTACAAAAATTCTCAAACCTAAAAAATTAGAGCCAGTCACTATTTCACATGCTTTGTAATAACTCATTAAATCTTTCTTTATTAAGGATGTAAAAAGTCCATTCATTTATTCATTTAACAAATGCTTACTGTACTTACTATGCACCAAGCCATAGAGAAGGCGATCATCTACAGTCCTGGTATAGACATTCAATAAAATAGTGAAGACACAAAGAATATAAATTTACAAATACTGGAAGGAAAAACTGATTAGGATAGAGATTAGCCTCCTGATTAAGAGCTAATCAGGAAACCTTTATTTGAGGAAATGCCATTTAGTTTGAGAACTAGAACACAGGATAAACAAGGTTTAGCCAGAACAAGAGTTGGTAGTATGGAGAGAGTTTAATTCTTCTAATTGCCAGTATTGCATATGTGTGTGTTGATATTCTATTAGAGGTTTATTGTGTGCAGGAGGAGAAAGTAAACAAAATGGAATTAACTTGAGCAGTGTAGGAAAAGCAGATGAAACTGTGCGGTATGATTCAGGTGACCATAGTAATGGAAACATCACTCCCAAAACTGCTGTTTCTTCTATTTGAAAACTGAGTACACTAGGGGAAGTTTAGAAAGATCTCTCCTTAATAAACAATATAGGTTGTAGAAAAACAGGTCACAAACCAGAGAAAAGAATGCATTTTTGGTTAAGGTTTCAGTAGTATAATCCTTTGTGTTTAGGGTTCACTCAGCACACATCACATTATAATATTATTTTGTTTTTTTTTTTAATGTTTATTTATATTTGAGAGAGAGAGACAAGAGTGTGAGCGGGAGAGGGGCAGAGAAAGAGGGAGACACAGAATCCAAAGTAGGCTCCAGGCTCTGAGCTGTCAGCACAGAGCCTGATGCGGGGCTCTAACCCACGAACCATGAGATCATGACCTGAGCTGAAGTCAGACGCTTAACCTACTGAGCCACCCAGGCGCCCCAGCACACACCACATTATAAACAGAGGTGATGAATCCATATCTCACTGTGACCCCTTTGCTACTTCTTAAGGGCTCAGATTTCTGTAGTTTGTAGTAGTGTATCCTGCAAAAATGAAATCAGTGCAATAGCCCTTCTTCTTCCAACAATTCTCTGAACGGAATTTATTAAAAGATCCAGAGTAAACTACAAATTGAGTATATTAATGCCATTTTTCTACTTCATGAATATCAAATCTACAAGCAAAGTCTTGATAAAGTAATCATACTCCTTGAAAATAGGATGTTTATATACTCGATTTTTCTATTATATATTTTTCTCCAAAAATATTATAAAGGATTTTAGTGAGAAGGCTCAAGTTATTAATTTTGAAGCACAGAGTGTATTATCATAAATGCTTTCTTGGGTTTCCCTGCAGTTTGGACTGAATTATACATATAAATTTAAAGTGTAACCACTGCAATAACTTGTTTAACTTTTATGTGATAAATACCAGTGTCATTTCACATTTGATGTTTCATTTGCTTTAACTTTCCTGATATTATGTAACCATCTAATTTATTGAGATTTAAAAGCCTTCTGCATAACTAGGTGTAGGATTGTACACATAAAGCTGTGGAATTTATTCATGACGATCCTGTCTAAATTATCATTTTTAGAGCTATATTTGGTTACCATAAAAAAGCCATTAAAAATCATGAGCAAGGTGAGTAAAGTGTTTTTCAAGGTTTTCAAAATACCTGCTCTATTTTGAATGGGTTTTGTTCTTTTCATATAATTCAATATGAGATATGCAAATGTACCATTAGGACATACTGCTGGGTCAGAAATATGTACGTTACAACCTCCTTCCAAGTCCGGTAGTACTCTTCTCTGTGAACAGGGATCACGGAATGTTTTTTTTTTTTTTAATTTTAAGATATCTTTTATAAGGGTCTATCATGTACAACAGACACAGCGCTGGCTACTGAACCACTCATTACAGTGTCAGATTCAGCATGGATCTCCATTGATTTCCCTTTGGGAACTTTCCTACGGTGTGATTTCCTATGAAACGAACTCTTTTACTTCTGCCAGTACCAGTGTGGGAGTTTCTGTTGGGAATGATTGTTCGTGTCACAGGGGCAGCACTGTCATTTTCCAGAATTTTTCAGTCTCACCTACCTTTTCATGTGATTGGTTCTATAACACAACTCTGCTCTTTCTTCATTGCCATCTTCTATCAGCTCCTTGAGATACTGAATTGCCTCTTGTTTCATCTTCATTATGACATTTCAATACCAAGTATCTTCATTTTCATTTACGGTATTCTTCACATACAATCTCTTACCCTAACTATTGGCAATATTCTCTGCAGGAGATCCTTTTAACTCATCTTTCTCTGATGATGTCTTTATCAAGAAAAATTATTCCTTCAGTTCTAAGGAGAAATATGTTTACCTTGTAAAAATTAGTTAATAGACCTCTTTCTTTGTGCATAATATTCTCTGAGATACTATCAAATCTTAGGAGATGAGGTTATAACAATGCTTAGATGAGAACTTATAGCATTAATCAACAAAAACAAAGAGATTAAGGATAAAAATACCAAGCTCTTGTTAGGGGTTGAATCTCCCCCAAAATTTTGGAAGGTATGTTGGAATCTTTGCCACTGGCACCATAGAATGTGACCTTCTTTAGAAACAGTGTCACTGAAAATATAATTAGCTAACACTAGGTCATACTGGAGTAGGGTGGATCTCTAATCCAACATGACTGCTGTTTTATAAGATGATGACCATGTGAAGACACAGAGACATGCAGAAAGAACAAAATATGATAAGAAAGGCAAAGATTGGAGCTATGTACCTCTCCAAATCAATGAATGCCAAAGATTACCAGTGGCTACCAGAAGTTGGGAAGAGACAAGGATTTCTCTACAAGTTTCAGAGGAACTATGACTCTCCTAACAACTTCATTTTAGACTTTCCAGGCTCCAGAACTAGGAGACAATAAATTCTGTTGTTTTAAGCCATCAAGTTTATGGTATTTTGTGAGAGCAACTCTAAGAAACTAAAACAAACAAATACCCCACTAACACAGTCAGGAAAATTAGGGGAGAAAACCCAAAAAAATCCGAAGAAAGTAACAATAAATAATAAAAAGTGTTGGAAACTAATTAACTTTAAAATAAATATAAACGCAAATCAACAAAGAGCATAGATAATCTATAATAAATTTCAAAAATTGGTTATCACAAGGCTAACAAAGATGGGCACACTGATGGAAACCTAATAAAAGTGAAAAGAGAGAAAGGGCAAAAATTAATAGAAAAAGGAAATGATAAATATCATTATAAGGGGGATTTTTTAATTAAGAGATACAATGTAAATGATGACAATTAATGAGAAGGGCTACATATACTATTTAATGTCCATTCCAGATTTGTAAAAATTTTGCTATGTAGGATTTCCAAAACTTGATAAAGGATATCTATGAGAAACATATAAAAATTAATACTTTAGGGGCGCCTGAGTGGCTCAGTCATTAAGCATCCAACTTCGGCTCAGGTCACGATCTTGTGGTCCCTGAGTTCGAGCCCCGCGTTGGGATCTGTGCTGACAGCTCAGAGCCTGGAGCCTGCTTTGGATTCTGTGTCTCCCTCTCTCTCTGTCCCTCTCCCGCTTGTGCTCTTTCTTTGTCTCTCTCAAAGGTAAACATTATTTTTTTTTAATTCATACTTTATGTTGAATGGTTACAAGTGTTCCCATTAAGTCGACAATTCAACCGATACAAAAGAAATGAGGAAGGAATTTATAAGGAAAGGACAAAGCTATTTTTATTTGCAGAAATTATGATATTCTACTTAAAAATAAAGACAAATAACTACAAACTAAATATCACTTAGAAGAAAGTTCAGCAAAATTAGTATATCATCAAAACAAAATTAATGCATTCCTAGAGACTATTTATAACCAACTGAAAATGTAATGAAACAGAAAATATCCTATTCACAAAGCAACACAACATCCACAAAACACTAATAATCAAACCTATACTTGAGATAATTTATGACTAGTAACTTATTAAATATAAATTTTAAACATAATATTTAACATCAAGTAATGGAGACATCTATCAAGGTGGTAGATTGAAAAATATCCTATTTTAGAAGTGTTTTCTTCTCATAAATATATAAATTTGGTGCAATCTGAACAAAGGTTTTTTATGGAATCTGACAACTGATTTTATAAGATATTGTAAAGAGAAAAAGGTGTTAAAAGGGGAAATTCTCTAAACAAGTAAAGAAGAATACAAATTTAGGGTGACTAAAAATGCTGTTAAAAAATAATAGAACTACAGAATTGAACGCTTAGAAACAGACCTATGCAGACATGTGTCAATGGTTATCATAGAGAAGTACTTCAAGTTACTGGTAAAACTAGGAACAATTCAAAAACTTGTGATTGGGGAACTGAATATCTAATGGAATTCTTTATCTGTTAGAAAAATATCCCAGGCTGAAACTAAAAATAAATTTCTGATGGCTCAAAGAGATCAATAAGGGGGAAAAATGTGGTCATCATCTTACATCAAGATAGACTTCCATTAAAAAAAAATGAAAAAGTTACAAAGGTAAACATTTATATATTTTAATACACACAAACGCAATTTTTTTTTCATGACAACAGGAGACTTACACGAATTTAAAAGACTAACGTATGACTAGGGAACTATAATTTCAACAGAAAGATAAAAAGACACGCTTCCAGAATCTACAAAGAAATTCTTCATATTATTAAGGAAACAACATACCTTACCAAAAATTGTCAAAGAGTATAAATTCAGGAAAAAATAGTAAACACATGAAAAGATGTGCGACTTTACCAATCCTACAGGCAAATTAAGATAAAGCAAAAAAGCAAAAAAAAAAAAAAAACAAAAAAAACCCAAAACCCACAAATGTTCTTCTATGGCATTGCTAAAATAATTTTTCATAAAATAGAATTCTAAGACACATGCAAAAATTGACTCATTTGCTGTTGGTTAGGGTCTAAATTTATAAAGTCTTTAGAAGGGAATTCCACAGTATCTATTAAAATGTAAACATGTATTCCCAGGGAGCCACCAGTTCACTTTTCTTTATCAGACCCTGGGAAATAAATATAAACAAAAGAGAAATGAGGTAGGTTATAATATTATATGCCCTAGTGAAATATCCATTAATAGGAGTTAGCTAAATAAACCTCTACATAAACAAATGCTATTTAACAGTTTAAAAAAATGCGAAGGAATTATAAGAACTGAGGTGAAAAGTTCTCCAAGACACTGTCAAGGGAAGAAAGCAAGCAGCACACCAAATACATTTCATCTGAATTTTATTTTATGTGAGGGTATTTTTATATAGAAGTCTACTAATAAGGAAGTGGAAGGATAAATACCAAATTTCTCACAAAAGCTCTCTTTGTATTAGAAACTAAATGTGAGTCAAGGGGAGGAGTTGAAAAGAAACTGCTATCTTTGGCTCTGAACTCTTATCTTTTTACATTTTATTTCATCAACTATATTACAAAATAACTTTTAAAAGTGATAATATGGACATGTCTTTCAATTATATTTTTCTTTTAAGTAGGCTCCATGCCCAACATGGGGCTCGAACTCATGACCCTGAGGTCAAGTGTCACACACTCTACTGACTGAGCCAGCCAGATGCTCTGAAGTAATATTTCTAGCATGATGTTTTCTTAACAGTTTAATTCAAACTTACAAATTTCAAATTTATCAATTTACAGATTTTTAAATGGGTGTAAGAATTAATATAAAAATAATTAAGAAGAAATTAGTTTATCAGTGTGTAAACCTCTTTTATTCTTGACTATAAAAATTATGCCCTCAGTAACTGTGCACAAGACTGTGTGAGAGAATCCTCCTCCAGTCCACTTTATTTACTTAATGCCAACTCTCAACCCTAAACATCCATAGGCACAGGTGTGAAGCAGTAGAAAATAAACTAGTTCTACATGAAAGGCATTAGGAATTACAGAGTTAGGATATTTAACACAGCATTTTTCATCTCAGATAAAGAACCACATTTGGCTTACATGGACTTCAGTTTCATCAGTTACATCTGCCCAGAATCCATTTTCCCCATGGCAGAAATCTGCTGCTCAGTAATGAACAACAGCTATGCACATGAAATTAAGGAAGTCATTGCTTGGAGTTAGATAAATAGCGGAACTAATGAAACTGATGAACAAAGATTCTTTTGAATCTGTTGGTGAATTATTCTATATGTCGAGCTCAATTTTAAAGCTTAGCGAAAGCGAATTTAAAGAGCTGATCAAAGTCAATCCGTGATTGTTTAGCATATAAATAACTCAAGGGAGAATGTTCTATTAGGAACATCTCTTAAAATTTGTTGGAAATTGCTAAAAGATCGTTTGCTAGGAATAACTCAGGGCTTCTTCAGTTACAGGCATAGGGGACTACTACAGGCTGAACACAAGTGCTTTGTCTATCCAAATTTCTTTTCTTTTATCAAATGGGTGAAAAAAGAACTCTAGTCACCCATCCTTCCTTGGTCCTCATCCTTCCAGGGTCCTCCCAGCCTGGCTAGCTCTATTTACCTTAAGTCCACTGTACCTAATCTTAAGTTCTTCCTTACTCTTTAGATCACTGTGTGCGTTAATTGCGTCCTCCATAAAGGATATGTTACAGTCCTAACCCCCATTACCTCAAAAGGTGATTTGGAAATAGGATATTTACACTGATATTCAAGTTAAAATGAGATCATCAGAGAGGGGGAAATTCAGACACAGAGACACAGAGAGGAAAGACAATGTAAAGACACAGAGAAGAGATGGCCATGTGACTAGCATGAAGTATCCAGAAGTCCAGCATAACACCAAAAGCTCGAAGAAGCAAGTAAGGATTCTCTCTTGGAACCTTAAGAAAGAGCTTTGGTGACATTGTGATTTCAGACTTTTGGCTCCAGAACTGTGATTCAACAAATATTTCTTGTTTTCTTGTTCATTGTTTTGGTACTTAAAGGCAGCACTAGGAAACTAATTCAGCACTAATCACGAGAAGCTCCGGACTTCCAGTTCACACCTAAGCTAATATCCTTGAATCCTCATACAACTCTCCAAATCCACCTTCCTGTGCCATTATCTAGCTGCCTTTCTCCAACTGCTGAAAACTTCCACTGTGCACTCGAATTAATGGTCCATCATTACCCTGAATCTCTTCTCCAAACATTGCGCTCAATTTCTTGATCTAACAAAGATCTGGCTCTTCTGAGAACACGGCTTCCCCTGCAGCCCATAAAGTTCCTCTTCCACACCCTGGTAGCCCGGAGTGTTTAGGTGAGTGGTACCCCCATGCTCCTTCTGATTGAGGCTGTGTAAATGAGTGATATCCCCATGCTGCTCACTCCTTGCCAGTCCCAGGTCATCCTCCTTCCCGCTTACCTAAAACCTCCATTTGCGCTCTTTGTCAACAGACTCTGTGATTCACTCCTCATTTCTGCTGTTATCCACCCATTCTCAGATCAGTCATTCATGTTTCTATGATGTGGCTCCTGCCTTCGATTTTAATATATATCCAAATGATCCCTCAGTCAACATGCTTAGTCCCTTGAACTCTATTCCAGTGATTGTCATGTCTTCCTTAACCTAGCAACTCATCTGTGAAATCACACTCCAGATCTAGTTATTAACAGCATCTGTGACTTCTGTGTTAATTGCAGGTATCTCACTGACCATGACTCCAACCTTTCCAGTTTACTTTCTCTACCATGTCAATTTGTACTTTCTTTAGTTCTACGTTAAGACTAGCAACCCATGCACCTCCATCTTTACACTCTCACCCACACTTCGTCCCTCTGTTCTCTTAACCTAGCAAAACATTTCATGGGGGCAAACTCGTAATCACTCCCTTGCATACAATTTCAATCTGCCTGCCTATCTTTTGCTGTCATATTTACTCGGAGGAAAACACATTCTTGGTAAAATGTATTTTTTTAAGAATCTTAACAAATATTTTATTAGCACATACTGTCATATTCCTGGGATATAAGTGTCCTCAAAACACTGACCCCTCCTAAAAGACACTAAAAGTAATCAAGTCCTTGGTCCTCCATCTAGTTTAATAACCCCACACTCCTTTACTAGAACTAGGCTTGCTGTACTTCACCTGTCCCCACCCTTGCATGGAAACAGGCTTCCTCTCAATCAGATGCAGAGAGCGACACTCATTGCCTTTTCCCAAGACAGGGGATCCTTATGATTAAGCCAGAATGGAGAAAAACAGCATAAATAGACTTTATTTCTCAAAGTCACTCATTCCGCTTCTCTCCAGGAAGGGCTGGAATTTCTTCAGGATGAACATAAAGATTCCCACTGCTGGAATGTTCACAATACCTTCCTTGATTTCTCAGAGAGACTCGTGGAATATTACTCGGCAATCCACAAGAATGATATCTTGCTATTTGCAAAAATATGGATGGAACTAGAATATATTATGCTGAGTGAAATAAGTCAGACAAAGACAAATACTATATAATTTCACTCATATGTAGAATTTAAGAAACAAAACAAATGAACGTACAGGGAAGGGAAGGAAAAGTAAGATAAAACAGAGAGGGAGGCAAATCATCAGACTCTTGAATACAGAGCACAAACTGGGGGAGGGGTATCAGTGGGGGTGGGTGGGCTAAACGGGTGATAAGCATTAAGGAGGGCACCTGTTGGGATGAGCACTGGGTGTTTGTTATAAGTAAGTGATGAATCACTGGGTTCTACTCCTGAAACCAATATTACATTGTATGTTAGCTAACTTGTATTTAAATAAATAAATTAATTTTTAAAAAAAGAAATCTGCTACCATTTGATCTTGGATTTTTAGCCTCTAAAATTGCGAGATAGGAAATTTCTGTTATGTAAACCACTCAGTCTGAAGTATTTTGTTACGGCAGCCTATGCAAATGAATATACCAGCCAAGCATTTGACTTTACCACCTTCGTACCATTGTTCTTGTCTAGGTTCTTAATCATCTCCACTTTGCCAAGCTGAATTAGGGCCAAGCTAAATTAGCAGTCCATATTTTTACTAGACTAGTCAGCAGCATTTGACTGTCATTATGTGATCTCTCATGCACCACACTGGTCAAATTTCTTTCTCCCTTTCAAACAGCTCCTTTTCCAGCTCCTTTACTGGGTTCTCGTTTTCTCCACTTGTTAACATAGGAAGGCCTCAGGGCTGAGCCCATGGTTTTCTTCTTTATTTACATATGCACCCAGAGAGATCTGCACTGGGTCTGTAAATACCCTCTACATTTTAATAACTCAAATTTACCTTCCCACACTAGAAATTTACACTTTATACCTAAACTCTCACTAGACTTCCACACTTGGATATCTCAACCCTAAAAGACCCAAAATTTAACCCTAATCATCTTTCAGTATTTTTCCTTCACTTGATGATACTCTACTATTTCTGTTACTTATTCCCGAAACCCTGGACACATCTTCAACTCCTCTCTTTCATTCACATATTCCATGTAATCCTTCAGGTAATCCAACTGTATCTATCTACAAAATGTACCCAGAATCAGACAACTTTTCCAACCTCCTCCATTACCACCATCATCTGAGCCATCATACTTACTCTGGGTTATTGCCATAGTCTCCTACCCAGTCTCAGCATATATCATTACTCTCTGTGATCTATTCACAAGTATGAAGCCATTCTTTGGAAGAATAAATAAACAAAAAAAGAGGAAGCATAAATCAGATCATAACCTTCCTCTGCTCCAAACCCCTTAGTGGTTCCCCATTCTTTTAATTGGAAAAGCCAAAGTCCCAACAATGTTCTTTAGGGAACTCGTCTGCCCAAGCACATACCTTGAATCTTTCTCCCTCCTTTCCTTTTCACCATCTACATAGGCATCCTTGCTGCTCCTCAAATAAGGTAGTCACCCAGTAATCTCAGGACCTTTGTGCTAACTATTCCCACTCCTAAAGTGCCCTTCCTCTAGCAATCTGCTTGGCTCTATTATCTTTTTTACATGACTTTGTCTGAATGTCCCTTTCTCACAGAGGCTAATTCAGAATATCACATTTAAAATGGAAATCTTTATCTCATCTTAACATAACTGTATCTTCTGACTTTCTATCTTCCATATTTCTTCCAACACATTATTAATTTACTTTTTACATTTAATATTTCTTATTTCCTACATTACCTGCTAGAATGTAAACTCCAATAAGATGAGAATGTTTATTATATTCACTGATGTATCCCAAGCATACATATGTTCATTAAATATTTACTACATAAATGTAAAAATCCAACCTACCAAAATTTCTTATTGTTTCAAATAATTTATTTCAAATGCGTTTTGATTTTTAATGTAAAAGCATGTTACCCACGAATAATGGACATTTTGCTTATTTTCCCCTTCCAAATTCTTAGGCACATTATCAGTAGTTCTTGTCTGTATGCATTAAGAGATTCATGGAACCTAATACCACAAATCAATTAAGAATACCAGTGTAGATGCATGTTTATATATATGAAAAATATGCTCATAATATGTAATTTAATGAAAAAAATTACCAAGTAGTATATAAAGTATGACTACCAAACAGTTCTGATGATCCCAAAATATTTGCTTTATAACTTCATACCATTTTAGACAACAGCAAAAATGACAACAATAATAGTAATTGCTATTTATCGGAGTCTGCCATAGTAATAAAAGATTTTCATAAATTAAGTCATGTAATCTTCTTCACAACTTTAATTAGAAGGTACTATTATTTTTCTCAGAACGAGAAATGGCAAAGTTGAAATTTGTTCTAACAGTGAAATATTAATTTTAGCTAGCAAATGAATCCCCAGAAAGTTTCACATTTGAAGCCTAGGGGAAAAGGTTGGTAATTTGTTTCTTTAATTATTTTCATTTAAATTCAGTTCTGAGGGATGGAGTTTGTTATTTCTTGGTTGAGATGTACAAGAGGATTGAAACTGATGTGTGTTTCTGAGAATTGACGCTGGAAAAAGGGATAGAAATAGGGACATACCTTTATATTCTCATTATAAGATTCCCCTTAGTTCTTTTTGTAATCAAAGTAATACAATTACCAAAGGACTACTCTTCAAAGCAGTAGTCTTAAAGATACAGTGATTATGTGAGAATTATTTGGATAAGGTGTGGCTTCAAAAGTATGAAATTTCAAGTCAAATTATAAAATTCAACTAATTTAATAATCTAATTTAATATATAAGCAAAATTTTCAAATGTTTAAATTTTGGGTGTCTAAAAACCTAATGTCATTACAATATTATTATCCTGTGTATCATTAGCTGATTCAAAATACAAATGATCACTGTCCTTCAAAGTTGTTTATAATGTTCCTCAATTAAATAAGATGCATTCTGATTTGAATGTAATGGTTAAACACTGAAATATGTCCATGGCATTCACATTATATGCAAAACTCAAAAGGAAAAATAAAGTAATAGAATAAAAGACAGAAAGCTAAAATACAGGACTCCAAGGAAATAATGAACTTCTGTTTTATGTCAATTCTCTGCTCAGATGTAGCACATAAATCCAGTTATTGTAAATAAAATATAAATGACTCTCAGTGAGAATATCAATTTACCATATTATTATACCTAGGATAGTTGATAAACAAGTCCATGACAGCCACAAAATTATTTCTAGAAAATAAACAAACTAAAAGATATATTCTGCATTGTCAAAAAGTTGGAAAATGCCCATATAGAGTCACTTTACAATAGTTAATGGTTTTTATTATTAAAAAATACATACTCTAAGCAATCTAGAAAATGTAGCAAAATATTAAAATATTAAACATTCAAATCACTGACCCATAGATATACACTCTTAACATTCTGGTAAAATGAAACATTACAAAATAAAGACCATATGTATTTGAAACTTGTAGATGTACTTAACATTTCATCATGGCCACCTCCTCAAGGAAATAGATTTACCTGAATGTTTTTATTATTAATGTTGGAAATTTAACTTTCTCAATATTTGTAATTAGACTTCAAATAAAAATATTGTTTTCATTACTTTGTTGTCTGTGTTTTATTAATTCATGTTTTATGTGAATTTATAGAGTCATAACCTTGACTTAACCCCCCCAAAGAAAAATAATTTGTTACAACCTAGAAAGCATTACATATACATAGGTACTCAAATACTTATTATATATTGTATTTTTATTTTGAAAGTAAATCTTGAGAATGACTTTATAACTTTACATAATACATTTGGTTAATTTCGTATACTAATTTAAAAAGTATATATATTTAAATCACAAATATAATTCTATATTTGTAATCCTATTTCCCTGTTCACCCTGCTTTTATGGTTAGACTTACATTAAAATTTTTGCAGTAATAATTTGTGTGTATACTTTAAGTGGCTCAGAAGATAACAGTTTTATCATCCTCTAATCCTTAAAAAAATTCCCTCAAATGAGGCTAACCACAAAGTGATAATTCTCTCAAGTGAACAAAACATCATGTACTAATGGTTATATCAAGATAACAAAATAAATCATTTGAGAATATTCCCAATGTGAATATCTTGAAATGACAGGTGTAGTATAAAAATTACCCTTTTATTCATTTTTTTACGTCACCCTTTTAAATACAGAACTGAATTTCCTGGAAATAATGAAAGCCATTTGACTCCCCTAAATCAAGAGGAAGCTGAAAAACAGAGTGAGAGCTAATCTAGGCGCTCTGAAAAGCTGGATTCCTAACTAAGAATATGGTTTAAAGCCAGAGCTCTTGAAAGGCTACACCAGCAAGGAGAGGATGAACTCAGAAAAAAATTCCACCAGCTCAGGGTGAGCAGAAGGAAGTTGGTTTGCCTTGACAAGGATCCTGGATGGAAAAAAAAGAGAATCCCCTGAAAATAAATGCCACTTGTGCTTTCTGAAAACTCCAAGGGAGAAATTAACACAAAAATCAGTTCCCTTCCACAAAAGTAAAAGAGTATCTGCTCTAGTGGGAAACATTCAAGAACAGATTTGGCTTCATTTCCACATATAAACTCTTATTTATAAGGCTCCTAAAAAAGAACTCAAACTTCAAAACAATATATACACAAGGAAATAATGTGCCAGGTAAGGTAATCTGCAGAATCAACGCAAGAATAGACACCTGAATTCAGTTAATGGAATTCAGTTAATGGAATTCTAATCAACATTTTAAAATGAAAATATAAAGGCACAAAAAGAAAGGGAAGTCATATTAGAAAAACAGGTAACATGTGAAATAAAAAATGTAATTTTTAAGCTAGACTAGCCAATATCATAAAAATTATTTATGTAATAGAAGATTAATCTGAGGATATTACAAAGAAGGCAGCAAAGGGAAATAAATAAGAAATGTAAAAATCAGGTAGAAGGTCATGAGAAAAAGCATAAAAACCTCTAACTAATATTTACTTGGAATTCTGAAAGGAAACAAAGAGAATAGCAGAGGCCATATTCAGAGTTAATAACAAACATTTGTTCAGATTTGAGAAAAGACATGAATCTTCATATTCAAGAAGCACAGTATTTCCTGAATATGATAATTAAAAATCTCACTTTGATGTAATGAAATTGCACAGCTTCAGAAACAAAGATCTATTCACAACAGAGAAAAACTACCAAGAGACAATCAATGATGTTGACAGCAAATTTCTCACCAGCAAAAAGAAAAGCCAAAAGGCACTGGAAAAACATCTTCAAATCGTGAAAGGAAACAATTCATCATTTGAGATTCTAGAGTCAGCTAAGTTACTCTGTAAGAATGGAAAAAATAGGGGCTCCTGGGTGGCTCAGTCGGTTGAGCGTCCGACTTCAGCTCAGGTCAAGATCTCGCGGTCTGTGAGTTCGAGCCCCGCATCAGGCCTGCTTCCGATTCTCTGTCTCCCTCTCTCTCTGCTCCTCCCCCGTTCATGCTCTGTCTCTCTCTCTCTATCTCAAAAATAAATAAACGTTAAAAAAAAATTAAAAAAAAAAAGAATGGAAAAAAAAGAAGACTTGAAAATTCTAAAAGATATCATACTAGTAATTTTTCCATGTACGGACATTCTTCAGAAATAAGGGAATTCAATCCTAAAGGAATAATTGAGAACACAAGAAAGAAGGATGAATAAATATGCTGTAAACAGTGGTTAAATCCAAGTAGACACTGATCTTATGAAATGCAAACAAATAGTGACTATATTTAGAGTTGCTGAAACAGTTACTACTATAATAAGGTGCAAAAAAGTAGTAAGAATGAAGGAAGAGTGAACAGATTCTAAACGACCTAAGGGCTTGAGAAGCAGGTTAGACACTGAATTGTTCCAGAAATAGTTTTGTAGAGTATGGATAATAAAATATTAAGAATTCAATAATAAAGGGGAAAATATGAAACAGAAAAACGCTTTCTAATAATAGTCAATAAAACTGAGAAAACACCATTAAATTATTTGGAATAAAATGGACCTAATTACCAATTGTTCATGCCTAGTTTTTTTTTTTTTAATGTTTATTTTTGACAGAAAGAGAGAGTGGGTGGGGGAGAGGCAGAGAGAGAGAGACAGAGAGAGAGAGAGAGAGAGAGAGAGAGAGAGACAGAGACAGAGACAGAATCTGAAGCAGGCTCCAGGCTCTGAGCCGTCAGCACAGAGTCTGACCCAGGTTCTAATTCAGAAACCATGAGATCTTGACCTGAGCCAAAGTCAGATGCTTAACTGACTGAGCTACCCAGGCTCCCCTTAAAAATTATATAGAAAAAGTGATAATAAGTAAGACTTACATGGCCCTTACTATGTGCCAAGCACTTTGCTAAGCACCACACCTATGCCCCATTTAAAAGTTGAATTAAAGATAGTATCAATTATTACGCTATTAAATTAGAAAAAAATCCATTATTTTTGTTTTTGCTTTATCAAGTCATTTAAACTAAAAAAAAATTGTTCACTCATTTCTCCCACCTCCTACCTCTTACAACCATCAATCTGTTCTTTGCATCAATGAGCTTGTTTTTCTGCTTTTTACATTTTAGATTGCACATATAAAAGATATCATACGGTATTTGTCTTCCTCTGTTTGGCTTATTTTGCTCAGTATAATGCTCTCAGGGTGCCATGCTGTTGCAAATGCAAGATTTAATTATTTTTCTGGCTAACACTTGATTGTATTTATATATCACATTTTTTTTAAATTTCTTCATCCATTGATGAACAAAGCGCTTTTCCCCCCTTCTTGGCTATTGTAAATAATGTTGCAGGGAACACGGGGGTGTATTTTTCTTTTTGAATTAGTGTTTTTGTTTTCTTCAGACAAATACCCAGAAGCGGAATTAGTGGATCATAAAGTAGTTCTATTTTTAGTTTTTAGAAGCACCCTCATAATGTTTTCCGTATTACACAAGTTTACAATCCCATCAACAGTGCACAAGGGTTCCCTCTTCTCCACATCATTGCCAACACTTCTTATTTCTTGTCTTTTTGATAACAGCCATTCTAACACCTGGGAGAAATATCTCATAGTTTTGATTTGCATTTCTCTGATGATTAATAATGTTGAGCATCTTTTCATGTACCTGTTGGCCACCTGTACCTCTTCTTTGAAAATGTGTCTATTCAGATCTTTTGCCCATTTCTAAGTCAGATTTTGTTTTTGCTACTAAGTTGTATGAGTTCTTTGTATTTTCTGGATATTAGTCCCTTACTGGACATATGATTTGCAATTATTTTTCTCCCAGTTGACTGCCTTTTCATTTTGTTGATGGCTTCCTTTGCTGTGCAGAAGCTTTTTGGTTTGATGCAAATTAAACATGTTTATTTTTGCTTGTGCTTTTTTTTTTTTTGGTGCCAAATTAAAAAAAAATCATTGCCAAGACATGTCAAAGAGATTACCACCTATGTCTTTTTTTTTAGGAGTTTTGATGGTTTTAGGTCTTATGTTCTAGTCTTTAATTTGAATTAATGTTTGTGTATGGTGTTAATGATCTAGTTTCATTTTTTTGCATGTGGTCACTTTGTCCAGCACCATTTATTGAAGAAACTGTCCTTTCCTCGTTGTATATGTTTGGACTCTGTGCCGTAAGTTAATTGGTCACCTACGTGTGGGATTTATCTAGAAAGATACAATTCGCCAAAACAGTCTCATAAATCCGTAAATATCAAATAAATTTGATTATGGGTGGTTGAGAATAGGAGAAGAGAATCTTATTGCAGAGTGGCAAAAGACTGCACTTCAAGAAAACTGAAGTAATTCTGCTACATACTCCCAATGAATTCCTGTTAGATAAACTGAGGATGCATATGTGAAGCAAGGCTAAATACTAGATAAATCTGAATACAGAACAATAACTGATTCTTGGAAGAAAAGTTGACTGAGGTCCTGCTGGTTGTGCTCTGCATGACCCATTAGCCACCATCCCACCCAGACTTCAGTGTAAATACTGCATGCGAGGGTTGTGCAATCCATGATGTGAAAAAAATCATATTCCCTAGGGAGTAAAACTGTGGTACTTTACTCCCCAAAGATTTAGATGTTGAAATAAGTGGGGAGGAGTTTTAACCTGAGCACACAGATGTTCATACAAAGGTCTCTATTCTCTTCTACATGCTCAATGTATAAAATTTTAAATAAAAGAACCAACACATAGGTGCACTGTTCCTGCAATGGAAGGAAGTAGCTATTACCAATGTCAGGGATGTGTGACACTAAACCAAGAAGTTTTTAAAATGTAAATAACATTGTAATACTTCTATTACTAAAACAAATACAAGAATGACGGTTAATTCCTAAACTTTTATTTAAGCCATTAATTTTATTATTCTACTCTCTACAGTAGGCCCTCAATTTGCCCTTATTTAAATTCAGGAGTCTGACTAGTTGATCTCTTATATTCTATTTAAATTAAACCCTCTACTGTTTTATGATTTGCAATTCAAAACTTCTAAGTCCACTTTAGCTATACAAATATATTCGTTTCTTAAGTAAGTAAAAGGGCCTTGAGTTATATTAACATTGTATTTTACTAAGCAATTTAACCAGGTATATGAATTCCTTTGGTAAATATCTCACCAGTTTAAAAAAAAAACACTACTGCTTCTTTGTGAATTTAGTAAGACATTTTTGGAGGATATCTGAACCAATGTTTCCATCATATTCTGACAATTCAGTATGGCATCTTCAGTTACAAACCTTGTAGTCCTAAACTGATATATTTTCTACAAGATCATTTTGTTTAACTTCAAACATCACAGGTTCCTTTGTAAGGAGGAATAAAAGCAATTTTCTTTTAAAGTGAACTGAAACCGGATTGAAAAAAAAATGTTCTTTTGTCAAACTAGAACTATTATTTCAGTTGGAGAGAAATCACACACAGAAAAGAGTATAAAGGTACTCCATGAAATTATTACAAGAAGAAATGCCAAAACAAAAGGATTAAAAGTGTTGTCTCTTCTTCAAAAATGAGTGAACTCCACAATAACTTGACATTTTTATGTCGAACTGTGAAGTACTTTAAATGCAATATACTTGAGTGCCATATACATTCACAGCAAAATTAGAATGAGTCTTCTTACTTAGAAAACCTAATGAACATTGGAGTTTTATCCATATTAAGGTGTTTTTTGCTGACTTTCAACTATTCTTTTCATTTTTTCTAAAGAAGTACAATATTCTAATGTTCAGCAAAGATCAGTATAAATTATAGCATAAACTGAATATAATATAAAAATATTACTTTGTTTTCATCGTAACCATGTTTTAGTGTAGAAAATGTTATTGTGAAGGGATGTTTTTATTCTGTACATTCCTCTAGTTGCTAATGTACAATAAAATAAATACATGTAAATAATATATAAAATAAAATGAATACAAAGAACCCTACTTTTATGCTACTAACCTAATTGTGGCGACAACTTAGGAGCACACACAAAGGTGAGAGAGGAAGGAAAGAAAGAGAGAGAGAGAGAGAGAGAGAGAGAGAGAGAGAGAGAGAGAGAGAGAGGGAAGAGAGAAAGAATGATGGTTGTGGACAACTGTGGTTTAAGAAGTGTCCTCAGAAGAGCTGAAAATGCAGACTGTGAAGGATGAACCTGACAGGGCTTTCTAAAACTGTAGGAATTAATATGCACATGTGAGAAAGTTATGTATTAAACTATTATTTAAATTATTAACCCGGGGTGCCTGGGTGACTCAGTCAGTTAAGCATCCAACTTTTTTTTTTTTTTTTAATGTTTATTTATTTTTGAGACAGAGACAGAGCATGAACGGGGGAGGGTCAGAGAGAGGGAGACACAGAATCTGAAACAGGCTCCAGGCTCTGAGCTGTCAGCACAGAGCCCGATGTGGAGTTCGAACTCACGGACCGCGAGATCATGACCTGACTGAAGTTGGCCGCTCAACCGACTGAGCCACCCAGGCGCCCCAAGCTTCCAACTTTTGATTGGGGTTCAGGTCATGATTTCATGGTTTGTGAGATCAAGCCCCACGTTAGGCTTGCTCTGTGTTGACAAGAAGGAGCCTGCTTGGGATTCTCTCTCTCCCTTTCCCTCTGCCCCTCCCTGATTTCTTTCTCTCTCTCTCTCAAAATAAACAACAAAAATTTTAAAAATAAAACTAAATTAAACTAAACTAATTAACTGAGACCTTCTTAGAAAAAATCATAAACATTCTTTCTTAAAGCTCCATTCTGGTGACAAGGGAGACAGTCATTATAAATTCCCTCTCTTACTGAAAACAATCAACACTGCTGGATTATAAATGTATGTATTTTAGGAACATAAAAAATTCGCAAAGAAAGCAAATGATATGTCACAACAAAAGGGAGAGGAGGTCCTATGCAAGCCAGTGGAGCACAGGAACACTGAAATAGATGCAGTGCAAGATTTATCCACTCAGGAGAGGTTGGCTTCACTGTTTGAGTCTGGTGGAAGGAAACAGATGTGTGAGGCCAGGGCCTGATCAAATCAGGCAGCCTTAGAAGTGACTTCCTAAATTGAGATACCCATAGTGCAAGGCTGAAACAAAAGGAAACCAGCAATCTAATACACCCTAAACATCACAGCCATACTTGTGTATCACTAGGGTTTATTAAACAAGAAAAAATTAGGAAACATGCCAAAATAACAGTAAGCAGGATGGAGGCATCCAGTAAAGATAAAATGTTTACAATTCTTATTTGGCTGAGGGGGGAGTCGTTAGTGTTTAGTTTACTTTAGACTTTTATTAGTTTTGTACACATTTTGTAATTTCTGTGTATGAACTGTTTTTATACACAATATTTTTGACACCAGTGAGTGGGTTTTTTCCATACCAAAAACCAATTCTCCAACTCTCTGAATACCAAGGGGTGTCCTACAATTCAATTAAATTCTGACACCAACCACTGGAGTTAAGGCAAACCCCACAGATTAGGGACTCAAACCCAAAACACTGTCCCAACTTCAGATGTCATTCACAAACCCTGGGCTGCTGTTCCTTCTTAGTGACCAGCTATAAAGTGGGTGTTCACACAACACCCTCCTCGGGTTCAATAATTTGTTATAAGAGCCCACAGAACTTAGGAAGACTCTTTACTCACGATCACTGGTTTTCATAAAGAACATAACTCAAGAACAGCCAAATACAAGAAAAAGGCATACAGATATATAAGCAAAGAGGCACTAAATTTCCATCTTTCCTCCAGGTGTGCATCTCAATATGCTTGCAAACTGGGAAGCTCTCCAAATACCACTCTTCAGGGTTTTTATGGAAATTCCATTACATAGGCATGACTGATTAAATTATCGTTCATGGGTGATTACCTGAGTCTCCTCAGAGATCAGGGCCTTAGTGGTTCTTCTGACAACTAGTCCCCATCTTTAAGCCATCTAGGGGTCCACTGAGAGTCATTTTATTAGCATAAACACCGATATGGCTGAAAGAGTGTTATTATGCATAACAAAAGCCACTCCCATCACTTAAATTCCAAGGGTTTTAGGGGCTCTTGTGTCTGGAAGGAGGAACAAAAGACCAAGTATAGATTTCTTATTATATCTCACTATTACACTATGAAAACTAAATGAATTGAAAGAGTGTACATTCAAGATTTTTTAAAAATTATAAACAAGTAAAACATCGTAAAGATAACATACAAAATTGAAATAGAACAGGTGGAACAAATAGAAAACAAAAATTAAATCAGTGAATATACAAATAACTTGACTGATATTAAGTAAATGGAATAAATACACTATTAGGACAGCAATTTTATAAGACTGGATTTAAAAGTTCAACTGTAAGTTGCTTACGAGGCACAAACACAAAATATAAGAATATAGAATGAATGAAAGCAAGTGGATAAATAAGGAGATAGTGTGTAAATACTAAGCAAAAAAAAAGTTGATGTAGCTATGCTATTATTTGACAACACAGACGTTAAGTCAAAAATAGCATTAATAGAAATTAACAAGATCGTTTCATAATGTTGTTTTTGCTTGCTATCTTATTTTTCTGTCAC
Source organism: Panthera tigris (assembly GCF_018350195.1). Lineage (NCBI taxonomy): Eukaryota > Metazoa > Chordata > Mammalia > Carnivora > Felidae > Panthera > Panthera tigris. Next base: position 22,052,732 of record NC_056663.1, on the reverse strand, counting down.
ACACCGGATGAAGCATATTAAAGATTTTACAGTGTGTTTTTGAGATTTTTCTCTCTTCTGTGGTTATGAAAATGTTTATTTACACATTCCTGGACTATGGGTTTAGGTTTTATAGTTCAAAATTGTTATTAGTTCTTGGTAAATCAAAACTGTTATCATTATTAACTAATCCCAATTATTTTCTGTTAATGTGCTTTATCTGAAAGACTATTTTGTACAATACTAACATTGTGCATGTTGTCTATGTCCATTCATATACTGTATCCATTCATATGCAAATAGCATAATATTCATGCAATTGGACTCTAAATAGAAAAGGGGATAGAAAATAAAGAAAGAATATTAAAGACATGACACAATATTTTCCAAATGCAGTTCAAAAAACAAAATTAAATAAGTATCCCAATTAGGGATTTTTATGAGTAAATATTGAATGCCAACCAAGATAATTACAAAGTAAACTCAACTGGGTACACTGTAATTAAACTGAAGAAAACCAGAGATAAAGAGAAAAATATTGAAAGAAGACAACAAAAGACATAGTGCATATAAGGGAACAATTATATTAATTATTGTTAATTTCTCATTAGAAAAAAAATGAGGTCAGAGGAAAATGGAATGTCATCTACAAAATGCTTTTAAAAAATCTGTCAACCAAGATTTCTATATCCAGTGAAAATATCCATCAAAGATAAGGATTAAATGAAGAAATTTCACAGATACACAAAACTTAGGATAAGACAATAGGTACTCTTACAATGTATCTCCATTGCCTGGAATGAAGTACAAAAATGAAAAACTCACACATAAATTCCTAAGTCACAAGGGAAAAAAAAAATTAGCCTAGAGCAAGGCTTGGCATGATTTCTATAATAACCTTCTACAAATCACTGCTCTAGGAAAAAAAAAAAAACTCAATAGACTAAAAAATGTGTGTTACTTTAAAAAGGAAGAGATGATCTGAAACATACTACCAAAATAAAAAGAAACAAAATATGAAAGGCTAATATTGGAAGAACATTTATCACAAAAAATGTTACTGTAAATTGTGACTGAATAATTCAAATGACCATAAATTGGGGAGAAAACATACAAAATAATCATTTATATATTTATAGAACACAAAGCAGAAACACAAGTGTCCTGAAAAGAGATATGCATAGGAGACTGAATATTGGCTACCAGAGTTCAGGAAAAGTTTCAGAAGGAAAAAAAAATAAAATTATATAAATGATGGCAAACTGGAAGTACTATGAAAAAGATGAGACAATGTGAAAAAATATAAGAGAGACAGAGAATAAAAATAATAAACCTATGAACAATGAGATAGAAATATATGAATAGTTTTAAAAATTTAGGGAAAAAACAGACATGAAGGAAAGCAAATGGGGATCCAACATGTATATATAATTGTATTTTTCAAGTTGAAGGTGGCAGGATAAAATGGCGGAAGGAAATACTTTTCTAAAATGTAATCAAAAAAACTAATTTTGTCTCAGAATTTTATTAGGTTTGCCATTTATAGCTTGCACAATGTTTTTTCCTATTTCTGAAATAAAATTTAAAAAGAACTACTAGAAAATAAAAGAATGTTGTTTTAGAAGGTTGTTTAAAGGTAATACTGTAATGTATATATTAAAATTATACACTGCCAATCAAGCAGAATGTCAATATACTTCCTTATTAGCTTGAGATACAGGCAGGTTAAAACCCACTATTCTAGTATAGTTATTGGTAGCATTCCTCCCTCACTCTCTGCAGTGTTCCAGTTTAGACAAAACATAGAAAATAGAAAATAGATAGTTGAGATCTTGAAAAAACTTAAGAATGGTGTTCCCAGGAGTCCCTCTTTGTAGAACTGTCTTAGAATCTAAAGGATAAATTTCTCACAAAAAAAAAAAAACAGACAATATACAGCAAGAGGATTTACATATAATTATGATTTACTTATATAAAACAAATTTGGGATGGACCGATAAGAGAATATGTATTTTTTATAAGGTTCCTGGACAAGATAGGAATTTATAAAACTAATAAAAATCAAATGTGGACTAGAAAAGAGTATTAGATAGTGTAGGAATTCTGAACTTCCTCTAATTTTATATATAGGATACCAAAGTATATCATTTATAATAGATAATTCAGTTATTAGAACTAAGAATCAAAAAATATCATTAACCAAAATGTGTAAAGAAGGGAAAGGTGGAGAAAAATGAATTATACTACTTTTATCACTGGTCATAGTAGGAAATTAATAACTACTATATATAAATACATGAAAGTGTATGTGTTTTATAAAGTGATGACAAAAAAGAAAGTACTAAAAAATTACATACTTGGGGGGCCTTGGTGGCTCAGTCAGTTAAGCATCTGACTCTTGGTTTGGCTCAGGTCCCTGGGATAAACCCAACACTGGGCTCCCACTGAGAGTGCAGAGTTTGCTTTTGATTCTCTCTCCCTCTATCTCTGCCCCACCCCCACTCTATAAAATAAATAAATAAACATTAAAAAAATAAATTATATTCTTCCTAACTGTAAAAAGAAATAAATGGAAACACAAAGCAAATAAAATAAAGGCTTTTTAAGAGGGGAAAACAATACTAACATATGGTAAAACCAAGATTGAATTTGATGATTACTGTAAACTGCCTCAATTTGCCTACTAAAAGAAAAAAAATAAATTGAATTCCAAAGCAAAATTTAATACCATGCTGTATACAAAATCAACAAAGTAGTTACAATTCCAGAAGTAAAAAGGACAACACCAACAAAATGAAAACAGGGTTACTTTCTTAAACACAAATTAAATTTGTGCCTTTGAAAAGTGACAAAGAATGGTACTTTGTTATGAAGATACAATAGTTATTAATATCTATGCACCAAACAACTCAACATGAATTTTCATAAATCAAAACAACATATAAATCACTTCCAACAGAGCAAAAAAGGAAAGACAAATATACCGAAGACACAGACAATACATGTAAAAGGAAATATCAATGGTTTTAAGACATGTATGTTTCAAAATTTTATATGAACATACAATTTGATGCAGAAATTTCATTTCCAGAAATGTATCCTAGTAACATGCTTATACTTATTCACAAAAGCTATTCACTGTAGCCTTTTTATACTGGAAAAAGATTGACAACAACCTACTACAGGACTAGGTAAGTAAAATTTGGTATTTTAACACAATGAGACATTACTTTGCCTTTAATATCAGAGTTATATTTACTAACACAGAACAAGCTCCAGGACATACCTACACACACACACACACACACACACACACACACACACACACGTATGTAAATATGTGTGCATGCATATTCGTAAGTGTGTGTATATATAGAGATAGACACATATACTTAAATATATACATATGTATGTACGTGTGTGTGTGTGTGTGTGTGTGTGTGTGTGTGTGTGTGTATTTAAACAAAAAAGACTGAGGCGCAAGTGGTAGACTAGTGTTAAACCTCTGTTATTTTCTGGGCATGTGAAGGCTACATTTTTTCAGGAAGCCCATATTGCCCAGTCCTTTTGCTGTTTCAGGACCATCTGACTACTTAAGGTCATGGACTGTGAGCCTAAGAGACACAGGCCACCTTAAGGCTTCCGAATGGCTTAAGCGAAGCCTTTAAACACTTGTGAATGAGTTCCTCTCCTATTCTTCTGCTCTGTACTGGAGGACAGAGCCTGTATTGCAGTAGGTATGAAAGAGAAAGATGAAGACGGTCAGACCAGGTCACTGAGCAAATGGATAGAGCAGAGCACTGAGGCTCTCCAGTTCCTCGCGTCAACAACAGACGGGATAAACTGAAATCAAGAAATAACTGTTTATTTAGTTAAACCACTGACACCCCAGGGTTGATTCCTTAATGAAGCTTACTTTGGAGTATCTTAATATGGTACAGAGCAGAGTAGGCAGGGCAATCATCAGTGCAATAAACTGATAACATAGCTGATAAGGGTAAATGGAGAACTGAGTATCAGGAGACAGGAAGGTCTGACATGAATTTGTAGTGTCTGAACCATTTTTAACTAAATCAACTACATGTGTATGCTATCTATGTACGGGTAAGTTTTAGATTTCTTCTTAAATGAGAGAAAAACCAGGAGAATCCGATCAACTGTCTATGGGATAATATAACCCTGGATGCTAAAGTATCAGTGTATTTGTGCCTGGACTTGTATGTGGTTCACACAATGCTAAATGTGAGATTACCAAAAAGCACTACACGCTACTGCAGGCAAACCGGGGAGGAGTCTGATATTACACTGAAAGCGTCATGGTGTCTAGGTTTACATCCAATGACAAATATTCATCTGATATGGCAATCAAAAGTGAAATTTTTAGTCAAAAGTAGTTTTGAGGGGCGCCTGGGTGGTTCAGTTGGTTAAGCATCCGACTTCAGCTCAGGTCATGATCTCACGGTTTGTGGGTTCAAGCCCCACATGGGGCTCTGTGCTGACAGCTCAGAGCCTGGAGCCTGCTTCAGATTCTGTGTTTCCTCCTCTCTGTCCCTCCCATGCTCATTCTCTGTCTCTCTCTGTCTCTCAATATTAAATAAACATTAAAAATAATTTTTAAAGTGGTTTTGAGCCTCTCCATGTACAAAGAGTGCAAAATATTGATTCTTAGAAACAAAATATTAAAAAGTAGATATAAATCTTTAATGTTAAAGCAAACAGAACAGATAAGATGCATGAGAAAGTAACCACAAAGATATTAAGCACAGACACACTCATTGTTTTACTGACTATACTAGGGATATAAAACATCCTTAACATGATCAAGAGTTAATACCACAAATGAATTGTGGACAAAAATGACAAACTCAGTAAACAATAGGAAAAGCAATCAATCTGGCATAGAAAATGAGAATCAAGAATTACTGCCCATGATCAGGAAAATCTGGCAAACATGGAAAGATAAGTGTAGACCAGAATTAAGACAGGTTTTCTGAACATTCTGAAGTGTTATTATGCAATTATTTATTTATATGCTTAGTGTTTGTTTTCCTCCATAAAATACAAGCCCAAGAGTATAAAACTATGGTTTATCATTTTCACGAATGAATTTTCGTATCTCAGAATATTATCTACCATATAAAAGCAACTGAATAAAAATCTCCAAATTAAAACCATTATCTTAATGGTTTTTTCCAGTTACTAGGTAAAAAGGAAATTGAAGTTTATTACAAACCTACTTAAACTTAAACTCATTGATTGTCATAAATGTCATAAATGCAAGATTTTATAAATGTTAATACCAATATCTTATAAAAGTATATTATATACACACACCTGTATATGTGTGTGCATACTGGCTACAAGTTTTATATTTTTATCCAATATTCAATAGTAACCAAGACATAGATTCATTATCAGTTTAAGTCACTCAAAATGTTTCCTAGTTTGTTTTTTTATTAATTTTAGAATTTAAAGAACTCCTCTAGAATCCAAATGGACCATTCCTAGGTATTAGAATTAAGGCTCTTGTGCCCCAAATGGGAAAACACGTATTTAAAAACTTTCACACTATTCCAATGTATCCAAGAGAAGACGAAAATGTAATGACTTGTCCAAGATTAAGACATGGAAGCAGTTGCTCAGATGTGTAAAATTTGAAAAAGTGAAATAATAAAGCCATGTTAAGATCCTGAAATAATAAAGGATCCTAAATAAAGAGAAACATTCTTAGTTAAACTTGAGATGTTACCGATATAACAAATTTTAACCTGGACCAAAATATATCAAACCCATAATCACTAACATAAATTTTAAAAAGTCTAAAGAAAACTTTGCACTGAAAATCACTGGCTCCCCATCACTCACACTACAAGGAAAATAACTATTGCCTAAATTCTGTTGAAGATCACAAATATTTGTAGTTTCTCTATTTTACATATTAAGAGATACTAAAAAATCACCCAATATTTTAATAATGGCTTCATTACAAAATAAAGGCATGAAATTAACAGTGAAGACAAGCTAGAGGAAATAGAATCAGCATAGAAAAAAAGGAAAATTAAGCAATTATTGAATTTAAACTAAACTATTTAGAGAAAAAAAATCCTTCCTTAAGTTTATCCAGCTATGAAGAAAGAACAAGCTATAGAAAGTTATAATCCATAACAATGGCATATAGAGAACAAGTGAAGCCTTCAGAACTTTAAAATAAAATTACCAAAAGCAAAAAAAAAATGAACAAACAGATTAGTGTGGGGAAATAAAATGAGAAATCTTCTCAGAAAGTAGAATTCACACAGCCATATTTGGTTACAGGGAGGGGAACAAATTCTGGGTCAGGAAAGCAACTGAAAATTAGACCCCAGGTGAGAACAAGAATCCCAGGTCCTTCACACCTACTTTTCCTTTTCTTTAGCCAATGAAGATACTCCAATGGCTATTTCTACCCAGGTTACCAGTTCTAGACTCAGTTTACGTTTTTCTCAGTTCTCCAGAAGCCCAAATATTTAGATTTGGATCACAACTTAGAGATGACTCCACCATTTACAGGTTTTTAATTCTAATTATAATGAGAGACATGAAAACATGTGGGTCAAGAAAACAGGCCATACTTCAGATGTGTCAAGTAGGTTTAGCAAACTGAGAGGTAGGGCAACCAGTTTGGTCTGATGATTTGCGGACTCACTGTAGTGGCTAAATATATGCAATAGCAATCATGAAAGTTACCAGAATATATCTGAATTCATTGTTGAAGTATTTGGTAGAAATTACTCAAATGGGGTTATGTGATTTAAATCAAATTAATTAAGTCATTTTAGGTTTTCTGAAGCAAAGTGTGCTGAAATATCACCACTGCAGCATTTTAATGAAGCTTAGGTAAGCTGATGTATAAAAAAGCATCTAGAATAATGCCTGAAACACATTAAAAGCCCACAGAGCTTCCTTTCTTTTCTAGTGCTCCTGATATGAATATGCATATATATATATATGTATATATATATATATATATATATATACATATATATATATTTATTTATATGCACACATACATACATATATACATTTTTTGGAAAGCATGGGTATATACATTTTTTTTAATTTTATTTTTTAGGTTTTTAAATTTACATCCAAATTAGTTAGCATATAGTGCAATAATGATTTCAGGAGTAGATTTCTTAGTGCCCCTTAACCTTTTAGCCCATCCTCCCGCCCACAACCCCTCCTGTAACTCAGTTTGTTCTCCATATTTATGAGTCTCTTCTGTTTGGTCCCCCTCCGTTTTTATATTCTTTTTGTTTCCCTTCCCTCATGTTCATCTGTTTTGTCTCTTAAACTCCTCGTATGAGTGAGGTCATATGATTTTTGTCTTTCTCCGACTAATTTTATTTAGCGTAATAACCTCCAGTTCCATCCACATAGTTGCAAATGACAAGATTTCATTCTTCTTGATTGCCGAGTAATACTCTATTGTGTGTGTGTGTGTGTGTATGCATGTATGTACGTGTATGTGTATATATGTAAGATAAATATATATACACACATACATACACACATACATACACATCTTCTTTATCCATTCATCCATCGATGGACATTTGGGCTTTTTCATACTTTGGCTATTATTGATAGTACTGCTATAAACACAGGGGTGCATGTGCCCCTTCGAAACAGCACACCTGTATCCCTTGGATAAATGCCTAGTAGTGCAATTTCTGGGTCGTAGGGTAGTTCTATTTTTACTCTTTTGAGGAATCTCCATACTGTTTTCCAGAGTGGCTGCACCAGCTTGCATTTCCATTGATCGGAATATATATTAACTTACCAACATCCCTCAAAGAACTGTGACTCTTTAGCATCCTTCATCTAGAATGTGTATATATAAATACAAATATGAACACAGCCATAATATACACATAATAAATGGTATGTAATATGTATGACATATACATAATACACTGTGTGTGTGTGTGTGTGTGTGTGTGTGTGTGTGTGTGTGTGTGTAAAACATTCTAGGATATTTAGAAGCTCTCATACTTTGCTCATATTGCTTATATAAATGTTCTTAAAGTCTTTTCCTCATAGAATGAACACAGACCAGGTATTTTTTCTAGACTGTTCCTGTGTAATTCATCTCATCTAAAATAATCACAAATTGGCTCCAAATATTTTCAAATTTAAAAATCATAATGACAAAGAATAGAGGCTAGAAATAAAGCAAGGAAGATGGACTTGTACAATACAAATAAACTGAGTACCAGTTGACAATTCTGGATTTTTGAATAGCTTTCTTTTTCTTTTTGTATTATACTCTCCTGTGACTTAAAAGAACTTATATTTACAGGGGTAGAGAGTAGCAAGCCAAAATGTTAATAACAGAACAATAGATCATTATAACCAACGTTGCCACATAGTAAATATAAAGAAAAGTATCTAATTTGACATCCAGCAAATATACTTCCTGGCACATAACTAGTATGTCATGAATATAAAAAATAATGATTAGTATGTCTCAAATTAAAAGTTGTATTGCAAACTCTAATATTAAACTACTTCAGAAAATTACACTTTTTTTTTAAACTAGGTATTTCATTGCTTTGTTACCCTTTCCTTATCTAAGATGTAGTCTATCCAGACTTTCACCAAACACTTCCTGAGTAAAAACAGTACATATATATATTTTTTTCTTTTTCATTTCTTGGTAGCCTTCTAATTAGGAATTCCTTCTCTGAGAGAAAATAATTAATTGGCCATTTTATGGCATATATCTTATCCATGAAAATGTTTCAGGGTATATAATAGAACTGTAATTATATATTGGTCTTCTCTATTTATAATTTTTACCTTTAAAGTCTCGACATTTTAAAAGTAATTCGATAAAAGATTCATACTATATTTTAAGATCTCATTAGAAAAGTCAATTCTTTCTTTCATAAAACAAAGATAATGAACATTTACATTCTTTTAGTCTCATGCTTCCACTATATGCAAGGGCCTTAGCTACTCCTTGAAAAACACTTGAAAATAGTTGAGGAAGCTGAAAAACATAAAAAATATACATACAACAGAATGAAAAGATGACAAAGCTAATTTGCTTCACAAGAACAGAGTTTAAAGGTTAAACTAAACAAATTAAGAAATTGAAATTTCACTTTATTAATTTATATTAAGGGATATAATTATTTGTATAAATTAATCACTTAAGTTTGAGAACTTAAAGCCTCAAATATAAACAGAATCAGGAATTTGATAAATGAATATCTTTGTAGGGAAACCACAGATATTTTCCAAATTACATTAAAAATGCCGTGTGATAAAATAAACAAACATTAAAAAAAATTTTGAAGATGCCAGGGTAGCTCAGTCAGTCAGGCATTGGGTTACAGCTCAAGCCATGACATTGTGGTTCCTGAGTTCTAGCTCCGCGTTGGGCTCTGTGCTGACAGCTCAGAGCCTAGAGTCTGCTTTTGATTCCCTTTCTCTGTGCCCTGCCCACTCATCATCTCTCTCAAAAATAAACGTGAAAAAAATTAAAATAAAAAAAATGCTATGCAATGTTTCTTTTTGTTTGATTTCCTTAGATTTTTCTCGCAGTATTTTTTTTATTTGTATTAGTAAGAAGTGAAGATAAAAAAACAAATTTACAAATTTAGGGCTATTTTATCTGCTAGTAATAGAAAAGAGGGAAATCAAGGATGAAGGAAAGGGGAAAATATTAACAGAGTTTTAGGAAATGAGGGAATGGATAAAATAAAGTCATATTACCATTTGAAAACAGGAGGGCAAGGACAAAAGCGGTTAGTGGAGTCAGATATGAGCACCCCATGTATTTATGCACTCAGGTATGAGGTTAAAGTTACATCATCCTGTTTGTTGGGGAGCATCTTAAAGCCTAACCAAAGCTATGTATGCAAACTGCCTTTCTTAACTATAATATAAGGCTTACAAAACTTACTGAAATATTTTCCTTTCCAATTATTTAAATTTGTCATCTCTCAGGGCGCTTGGGTGCTTCAGTAGGTAGAGTGTCCAACTTTGGCTCAGGTCATGATCTCGCAGTTTGAGCCCTGCGTCAGGGTCTGTGCTGACAGCTCAGATCCTGGAACCTGCTTAAGATTCTGTGTCTCCCTCTCTCTCTGCCCCTCCCCCACTTGCTCTCTCTCTCTCTCTCTCTCTCTCTCTCTCTTAAATAAAAACATTGAAAAAATAAAAATCAATTAATCCATTTCTCAACTCTCAAGTAGAACAGAAAATGAATGTTAACCCAATGGGTACTAATAAAATCCATAAAATCTCTCTCTCCCGACAAAAGCCCCTCCCCACAAAACTTCTAGGTCTTCGTGCTTCTCAGAATCCAGTCTATAAAATCAGGTAGAATTTTAGATGAGTTCTCAATAGAGACTTTCCTTCTGTCTCCTTTGAAAAGATTTTCAAATCTAATTCACTGTCAGTATTTGAGGAATTTATACATTGATAATAATGTCAAAGGAATTATCTTTACTTCAAGTTATAGTTATCTGGTTTTTGCTATTTATTATATATTGTTTGTTTTTATGATTTTACAGTGTTATATCAGGTGATGCTTAAATTTCTAGCAATGCTAAATCTCTTACCTAAAATAGTAGCGAGTCACCCATAATAATTGTTAGTATTTCTAAAACCCAATCCTGTTTTCACATGAAGGACTTTAAACTTATTTGTCTACCCTGCCTGAAATGCTCATTCCCAGGGTCTTTATATGGATGGCTCCGTCTAAACTTTCAAATCTGTGAGTAAATGTTTCTTTTATAGAAAAGTCTTCCCTGATTATCCTATCAAACATAACACTCCCCAGTCAACCTCTATCCCAGGACACTATTTAATCTTCTTTGATGCACTTAACACTTCCTCAAACCATGTTATATATTTGATCATGTGTTGATTATGCCTTTTCCTACTGGAAGAGCGAACTAAGAGAAGGAGCCTTCTAACATTTACTATGCACCTGAATCCCTGGGAGCAATGTTTGAAAACTGGTATGCACACAGTATTTTTTGATCTCTTGAAGGAATAAAGGCATTTAGGGATAAAATCAATATATGATTATTATCATCTTATTCTTTGGTAGAAGTTAGAGGTTAACATCTTGAGGTCCCTAAAGTCACTACCTGAGTTTGGATCCTGATACGGTATTTACCATCTGTGTGGCCTTCAGTTTGCTAATGTTCAAAAAGGAAAAAAGAAACACTGCTGTATAGAATTATAGTAAACGCAAGTAAACGAGTTACTGTGCATAGCAAAAAGGATTACAGTATGTGATTTATCTTTGCTATTAATAACAAAAAATCAGACAATTTTATTGATATAGTAATATACGAAGGATTTTCTAGATAAGTCAAAGCAAAAGAATTGAGAGTATGATTATATTATTCACTAAAGACATTAGAAATGGCATATTCTAAATTAACTATAAAAGGCAGAGCATATGTATAAAAAAATAAATCTATAATGCCCTTGAATTTCAGAAAAACAAAATTAAAAAAAAAACAAAAACAATGACTGAGAATACAGCGAACCATCTAAAATACAGCACTTTTCATCTACTTGTGAAATAACAATGTAAAAGCTCAGTAAAGAAAGCAAGATTATGCATATTCATATAATGCTTCAGTGAACATGATAAATGAAACATAACCACAAAATCATTCATGGACTATGACATGATTACATTTCTTTTCACAGTTACCTGAAAACAAAGATTATTATGTAAAATATTTCTATGTTTTCAGAAGAAAAAAGTTTAAATTTCTAACTGAAGGCAAAAATAGAATATTTTAAAAAATTGTCAAATATGACATGATTTCAACGTACTGTTTTTTAATTAAGAAAGTTTGATTGAAACAAAATCTTACGAGAAAAAAATTACTTGATTCTCTGATATTTAAAAATATAGCTTTAGCATTGCTTAACAATAAACAACAAATTATTGCTCAATCTTGCCCTAATTCTTGTTTTCTTGAACACTTGTGATTGTCTATCATGGTTTATTCTTGGCAAATTCCAAATGTTGAGGTTGTTCCAAGCTCTATGTTCCAAATGGAGGGAGTCTCAGCACCTAGTTTTTGGCTGACTGGAGGCTAAAACCTCAGGCAGCAGCTTTAAGGTATGAACACATATACAGTCTTGTGGGACCCCAATCGTAAATCCTGCTGGCCTCTAGACCAGGTGATCTGGAGGTATTCCCTGGGTTAGATGGAAATATCAGAGATCTAGACAAGTGTATAGTTTCTTTCTGGGAGGTACCATAAAGGCTGAACGACAGTACAAATATGCAATCCCAAGCCCACATTCCCTGAGAACACCCCTCTGGCCTCTAGGTATGTGACAAACCAGAACCCTGCCAGCCTCAGGCCAAGTTCCTGAATAAGAAAACAGGCCTCCTTTAAATAAAGACTGGGGATGTGTTCAGTCTTGTCTGTGCAGTGCCCTTGTGGTAGTCTGCCAAGAACTGTCTCTTCAGGTGTTACTGTCCCATAGGCCCCAGGAGCAGAAGCTTCCCTATCAAACAGAGCCAGGTGATTAAGGACCACCCCTTATGTGGACTGCACATGCTCACTGGTTTTAGTGAGGCACGGGGAGAGCAGAGGTCCAGGGCATGCATGCCAGCTTTACAGTGGGTAAGCAGGAGAGTACAGGCTCTACATGCACCTGCTGGCACTAGCAAAGCAGAGAGAAGGAACAAAACTGGTACCCTCTAGTACCTCTGTCCCTTGAGAGAGTCCCAACAGGTCTCTGCCTTGTGGCAGATACTACAAGATTAACATGTGAATCTTCTTTACATATAATCTAGATGTCTTTCAAATTGTTGCTTTTGACCTGGGCCCCACTTCAAGTGAGTATGTGCAATCTCGGAAGGCAGTATCTGCACTCCCTCCAGCCTTTTGGGTCTCCTAAATTTTAGCCCCATTGGTTTTCAAAGCTGGACATTAGAGGACTTATCTCTAGTGCAGATCCCAAGAGTTGGGGGGCTGGATGTGAGACCAAAAAAAAGAAACCCTGGTCCTCAGGGAGAACCTTCAGATTTGTAAGATACCTTTCAATGTGTGTCACCAAGCCTCAGGTAGGGTTTTCGTTGAGACTATGTCTCTGCCTCTCCTACCCATTTCAGTGTGGCCTTTTAAAATTATTGTAAAGAAGCTGGTCAGCCAATTTTTAAGTCTTTTTCAGAGGGAATTATCTCATATACAGTTGTAGGTGGAAGTCCACCCTGCCCCCCACCCCCTGGCATTCATTTTTATATATACACATACTCCTCTTTGTGACCAGTGAAGCAAATTTGGGTGAACAAATGTGGCAAGAATAAGTGGATCAACATGAAAATGAAAGAGTGGTTAAACACGTTTGTATATGTTTTTTTATAAACAAAAATAATTCATAGCAATTGTAGAAAAATTCAGAAGTATAGAAAATTAGACAGAAAATAATAGTCGTCCATATCCCCACCAGATAATAAACACCAAAATATTTCATGATATATCCCTCAAATCTTTTTCTCTTACTTTCTACAAATTCTTTTAGAACTATATTAACATATGTAAATAATTATATATATCAAAAGCCCACAAATAGTATCAAATATATAAATATTCCATACAATATTAAATAATTTAAATAAATTCATAAATGTTAAAATAATTGGATTCATTTGAAAATATCTAAATTTTTCACTTAAAGCTATAAACTAATCTGCTTTTAAATTTTTGTTTAAGTTTTATTTATTTTTAGAGAGAGAGAGAGAGAGAGAGAGAGAGAGAGAGAGAGAGAGAGAGAGAGAGAGAGGGAGGGGAGTGAGGGAGGGGAAGAGAGAGAGAGGGAGAGAGAGAATCCCAAGCAGGCTCTGTACTGTCAGCACAGGGCCTGACGTGGGGCTGGAACCATGAGATTATGACCTGAGCCCTGATCAAGAGCCAGACATTCAATTGACTGAGCCACCCAGGTGCCCCTAGGGTAATCTGTAAAATAAATAAATATGCATAGCCAACCATTATTAATTCATTAATTTAAATTAATTAATGCCAAATGGTAAGTTATTTGAACAATTATAAGTTTTCACTTTTAATATAAGCTGATTACACTCTTGTATATATAATTTATGTTCATAAGTGCATTTCATATCATTTCTTTAGAATAACCTACCAGTTGTAAAATTGTTTGGATAAAGAGAGTGTATTTATCCCCACTGTCAGTCTGGGTTCTCCGGAAGCAGATGTTAAAATTAAGTTGGTGGTACAAGATTTTTACTAGGAATAAATAGCTGTGAAAGGAAGGGAGGCAGCAGGATTGAACAGAGGAGGTTAGTCAGCAACGTAGATCCAACATTTATTTATTTATTTTCTCAGTGTCTATTCATGTCTTTTGTTGTTTTTTTCTTTTGGTGTGTTCATCTTATTTCTTTTTAGGAGTTTATCATGTATTAAAGATATTAATCTTTTCTGTCTCATTGTGTTTTGCAAATAATTATATAGGACCCACTTCTAACATTAATAGTACAATCTATTTAGATAAATTTTTTTAAATTTAATTTTACTTTTTTTTAATTTACATCCAAATTAGTTAGCATATAGTGCAACCATGATTTCAGGAGTAGATTCCTTAATGCCCCTTACCCATTTAGCCCATCCCCCCACCCACAACCCCTCCAGTAACCCTCTGTTTGTTCTCCATATTTAAGAGGCTCTTATCTTTTGTCCCGCTCCCTGTTTTTATATTATTTTTGCTTCCCTTCCCTTGTGTTCATCTGTCTTGTGTCTTAAAGTCCTCATATGAGTGAAGTCATATGATATTTGTCTTTCTCTAAGTTCTCTTAGCATAATACCCTCTAGTTCCATCCATGTAGTTGCAAATGGCAAGATTTCATTCCTTTTCATTGTCAAGTTATACTCCATTGTATATATATCTACCACATCTTCTTTATCCATTCATCCATCAATGGACATTTGGGCTCTTTCCATACTTTGGCTATTGATGATAGGCCTGCTATAAACATTGGGGTGCGTGTACCCCTTTGAAACAGCACACCTGTGTCCCTTGGAGAAATACCTAGTAGTTGTAGTAGGGTTGTATGGTAGGTCTATTTTTAATTTTTTGAGGAACCTCCATACTGTTTTCCAGAGTGGCTGCACCAGTTTGCATTCCCTCTATTTAGGTAATATTAACATACCTTTAACACCAGTTTTATATGCTGTTATAAAAGTTTATCTTAATTTCTTTTTTTTTTAATTTTTATTTATTTTTGAGACAGGAAGAGACAGAGTGTGAGCAGGGGAGGGGCAGAGAGAGAGGGAGAGGGAAACAGAATCCAAAGCAGGCTCCAGGTTTTAACCATTAAGCACAGAGCTTGACACGGGGCTCAAACCATGAACCACAAGATCATGACCCGAGCCAAAGTCGGACGTTTAACTGACTAAGCCACCCAGGCGTCCTTATCTTATTTTCATACTTGCTATTTCTTGTAAATAAAAATACTAATAATTTTTTTTGCATGTTGTAACTTGCTACTTTACTACATTTTCTTATTCAAATAATTTCTGAATGGATTCTCATGATTTCTTGGTATGCAGGCTTAGCATCTATAAACTTTACCTATTCTCAAGCATCAATTATTTGATATCAACCAATTCCAATACAGCCTGGTACCACAATGAAATGATACAGTGGGGAGTTCTTGGGGGATGGAATAAATGTATTTTGCTTGTCTGAAGAATGTGATTATTTATTATCAGATGGTAAGACTATAATAGTCTGTGGACCCTCAAAATGCCAGAGAAATACTTCTGGTTCCACGTGTGTCATAGACTCTAAGTCTAAAGTTCTCTTTTGTCTGGCAAAAGAGTGGATGCAGGATTAAGATTAGAGACGGCTAATGTCGGGGCGGGGTGGGGAGACAAGAGTCCTGAATAAGGGTCCTTACCCCTTATTTATTCAGATCAGAAGGCTTGCAAACATGTTGGGCGTATACAAAGAGAAAAAAGAAACTAGGAACATTAACTTGGGGATGTAAGGGGAAAAGGGGATTTTGAAGATATACAGTGTTTGGGGTTTGGGTCAATATAAAACAAAATCTGGGCACCGGGCAGATGGGTAGATGGTTGTTAACAGCAGACAGGAGGTGCCATGCCTATTTATCTTTGCTAGCCTAGAGGATGAGACAGATAGGGGGCATAACCTCACGGTTAATAAGGCACCTTTTCTTTTGTTAACTATCTCCACTCCAGGCTGCTTTGCCTGCAGTACAGTGATCCATAGTCCAATTCACCAATTTACCTAACCTGGTCCTATTCTCTTATGAAAGCAGCTTTCTGCTATAGTACTAAATTTGGGGGTGCTTTCACCCTGAATATCTAATCTTGTTATTCCTATGTATTGGGCACCTTGGCACCGTTTCTATTTCAGGCCTTTGCCTCTCCCTATTTTGGGGGGCTCTTCACCCCCTCCCTATTTTGGGGTGCCTTTGCACCTCCCTATTCCTGACACCTTTGTGCCTCCCTATTCTCGAGGTGTCTTTGCACTCCCCGTTCTTGGGGTGCCAATTTGGCTTACCCAACCTCGGCTGTGAGCATTTTATGGCTTTGTATTTCTTTATGCCTTGTTAACCCACTGGTGTAAGCCCGGGGGATTCCTAAGCTTATCCCCCACACAGGTGCTCTTCCAGGACTTTGTCACACCTTCTCAACATAGGAGAGAAACAATGTGACAATCTCTACAAATGCACTACTGGATAAATGACCCTACATTCCAAGACTAGGTCATCAACAGTGGCTTTGTATTTACCTGGCTCTTTCTCTCAGGATGCTTACCCCTAGAATGCCTAGGCGAACTCTGTCCACATAGAAGCCCACTCATATGTGGTGTGCTCAATAATGACTGGTTAAATATGCATACAAGAAAAAGATGTTCTATTTTTTGTCCTTCAATTTTATTTCACCTAATATTACTGTTCTTCTTTATTTCTGTTCAAATAATGTACATTTTATCATTATAAATCTAGTGAGTTTTTTTTTACATAGATTTCTTTTATAAAGCATAAACTGGATCTTAATTTTTGGCACCATGTGAATATATGTCTTTAGTAGGAAAGTATAACTCACACTGACTGCCACAATTGCTATGCTTGCGTTTCACTCTTCTTATATAATTTTATGATAGTTTAACATTTTCATGTGTAATTAAATGTATTACTTTAGCCATATGAATTATATTATTCTGGTATTATGGAATTTATTTAATGGAGCTCTTCATTCAATTTTTAATTCTTCTGGAAGTTGTGTTCAACTTAAAAAATACACTTGTCTATTTTTCTATTTGCATCAATATATAAATGATACTTATTGACTTTCAACCCTACATAAAACCCAGTAATTAGTTATCACTTATTATTTATCACAACCAGTCATACTGCTAAGTATTTTGTAAGTAGGTCTCTTGATCTTCATAAAACGTGTATGAGACAGGTATTGTTTTTATTTCTATTTATTTTCAGGGAAATCAAGTAACGTCAAGATCACAAAGGTTCACTCAAAGAGAAAACTGGAATTCAATTAAACGTGTCACATTCCTACACTACAAGTTCTTGATCGCTACATTCTATTGCTATAATTTATACTCCTCCTTCACCAGTGTAACTTGGAAAATGCCTTATCACACATCTCAAATATTACCTCTACACACACACACACACACACACACACACACACACACACACACACAGAATGTGAAATTCTCTCTGACTTCCCAAACATGATTGCTTGTCCCTTTTTGTGTCCCTTTTTGTGTTTCCCATCACTTGCTACATCTGCAAACACTTACCATGATATTTTTTACTAGTGGTTGTCTGCCTGCTTCTTGAACTATATAGTGAACTGCCCTTACTCTGCTTTCTCAAAGTCTGCCATGATCATTTACCCATAATAGGTCATGGGTGAGTCTCATCCATTATACCTATGAATAGTTGAATATATTGTCCTGTTTAACTGGAACTACACAACCAGGAGAGGTCTCAAATATGCCTGTGTTAAAATTAAATGTTTTATCAGTATTTAATGTATTCAATAAAACAAAATCCAGACTGAACCAAATTTATGTTACTAACTACTTAATGCATAGAACTGTCATAATTGTTTCTGTGCTTATGCAGATTGTTTTTGGTGATAAAGGTATGCAAAATATATTAGAATATACAAAAGCAAAATGAAACATAGTACCAAAATATTCTGATCACCATGCTCTCAGGATCTTAGTGAAGAGTATTCTAGCAAAAGCAATGCATGTTGACGTTAGTAGAAAGAAAGAAAGAAAGAAAGAAAGAAAGAAAGAAAGAAAGAAAGAAAGAAAGAAAGAAACAAAGAAACAAAGAAAGAGAGAGAGCAAGAAAGAAAGAAACAAGGTACCTAATTCTAAAATCTCATTGGAATTTTAACTTTGTTTCAATTTCACTCACCATTAACTGCAGACAGGTTGACTCTTCCTGAAGATATGAGAAATAGAGTCCTTTGAAACAGATGAGCTACTGGAGGGCTCTGAAGGGAACAGCAGTGGATCTTCTCTCAAGTCCCACTGTCAAAGATCATTTTCAGTTAATACAACAGGCTCGACTATACCACACTGTAATGCGTTCAATTATATTTATAGTGCTTATAATTATAATTATAGTTTTATAGTTTAGAGAACAAATGATCCAAAATTATTTCCATTGAAATTACTATCTATTAAAGCAGAAGACCTTATTAAAGAAATTAACCTTTGTATAAAAAAATGAACAAACAGTGATTAAAGAAGTGCTCATGATTCACTTCTACTTCAGATATTATCCCATTCAAAAGCATTCTGATTTCCATGCAGTCTCTACACTGGTAATGAACTGGAGTAGTTATGCCCAAGTTCTTCATGCAGATGATACACTGAGAACAAGAATTATATTGTCTCATGATACATATTTTACTTTCTTGCAATTAGTGTCCCTGAGTCATAAACATAGTAGGCAAAATTTCCAACATCTTATAATGATAAAAAATATATTTACCATATAGTCAATACATCAACTGAGTTTCATACTTTCCCTTCCTATAACAAATATTTTATATAATTCTATAAATATACGTAAAAACATACCATAACACCTAGCCTGACTGGCAAATGAAAAGTGGTACCACTGTAATATTTTCAAAGTAATTAAAAATTAAACAAGTAAGGAAATAGTCAACGGTAATAAACTATGAATAGATTTCATATATACTTGAAGATTTTAAATCTTATATATGTAAAGCTTCTACATTTTTGTTGTTCATCACTACCTTTTCCTTAAAAAATACAATAAAGTTTTTTAAAGTTGGGTCAGTGAGACTTAGAAGTTACTATACTGTTGCTTTAAATTAGACAATAATGTGATGGAAAGCAGTATTTTCACAAAACTTTTAAAGTTTATTAGTTTATAATCTTCTGACATACATATTTTTCCAGTTTATATCAGAAAATTATAATGAATGAAAAGCAGTATCACCTGTAGTCTTAGCACAGAGCGATAAATACCACTTTTTTTTACTATACTATTATAGTTAAGATATATTTAAATAAAGGATTTTTCCACAAAAAATGCTGAGAACATTAGTTATTAAATAAGCACACATTTTATTTTTTAAGTTTATTTATTTATTTTGAGAGAGACAGAGCAAACAAGAGCAGGGGAGGGGCAGAATGACAGGGAGAGAGAGAGAGAGAATCCCAAGCAGGTTGCATGCTGTCAGCACAGATCCTGCCTGACTTGGGGCTCGAACTCACAAACACTGAGATCATGACCTGAGCCCAAATTAAGAGTCGGTTGCTTAATGACTGAGCCACCAAGGCACCCCTATGAGCATACATTTTAAAAGTTTAATCAAAGTTCCCACTTTGATTTACTATGGTTCTTAAACTCTTGAAATGTCATATTTAATTTTCCTAATTATTAAAACAATAAATACCTATTTTGGAAGATACAGAAAATATTAAGAAGCAAATTAAAATTTTTAATTGTTATTTGATATTCAAAGATTGAGTGAAAATAATTCTGTAAGCTTTTTAATAGAAACATCTCCATTTCTATATTTCAAAAGACAAAGAAAATGATGCAGTCGAAAATTACTGAATAAAAACTGAAGCATTAAAATTAACAGGTACAAACCTGGAGATACCACACAAGTAAAGGTAAACATTTGGAACAGGGGAAGCAGTATTCACATCTGCCTATATGGTGCTCTTTATTTTGAACCACTATGGTACGGCTTTAACACATGTCTGAATATATCCAATTAGCCTTCTGCTAAACTTCCAGGGAATGGGGTGAGGCGAATCTTTCATATGGAATACCCCATGCTAGATAATAATGAATTCCCTTATTCTACCTGAATCCATATAATGTTATCAATTAGAAAGATGACAGGCAGTAACCTGTAACACTAGCTTGTTTTGAAACAGATGGACAATCGAACAAACAATATTTGTTCATTAAAGACTATTAAATACATACATATATAACAAATGCATGTATAAATGTAGCACATATAAATGCATACATAAAGACTTTATAATCTCCTTTAGTAAATCATTCCAAGACTGAATTTTTGATGGTTAAGAATTTTATGGTTTCTTATGACAAGGTAAGAATTTGCACACTTCAAGTCAGGTACTGCCTTCTTATTTCCCAAGGACATAGATCTTTTAGTCATTAAGACAAAGGTTAGATGTACACAGAACCACAGAAGAAGCCAATTCTGTCTTTCATCTTGTCTCTTCTCATTTTCGGTTCACTCTTTTTTGTCTCCTATCTAAGAAATCCCCAAAGCCTTTTCCTCACAGCCTCAACCACTAATGTGAAGAACAGGAACCAGCATCCATGCTTTAAGGCCCTCTTAGCTCCAAGGAGCTCTTCTTTTTGTTTTGGAACAGCTACACACAATGCTACATTAGCTTCCGGTTACAACTTAGTGATCTGACAAGTTTATACATTACGCTATGTGCGCCACAAATATTGTTACCATCTGTCCCTTTACATCACTATTACAATATCACTGACTGTATTCCTTATGTTCTTTTTATTCCTATGACTTACTCATTCCATACCTGGAGGCCTGTATCTCCTACTCCCCTTCTCCATTTTATCCAAACCCCCACTCCCCTTCCTCAGGCAACCTGAGTTTGTTCTCCGAATCTGTAGTTCTGATTCTGCTTTTTCTTCATTTATTCTTTTTTTTCTTTAATTCCACTGAATGTGTGATACAGTATTTGTCTTTGTCAGTGTCACTTAAGTCACTTAGCCTAACACCCTCTAGGTCCACCCATGTTTCTCAAATGGCATGATCTTATCTTTTTTTATGGCTGTGTAACATTCCATAGTGTGTGTGTGTCACTTTTGCCTTATCCATTTGTCTACTGGTGGACACTCAGGTCGCTTCCATGCCTAGGCTATTATAAATAAAGCTACAATACACATTTATTTTTAATTTTGGGGGGAACCTCTATATTGTTTTCAACAGTACCTGTACCAATTTACATTCCCACTAACAGTGCACACGGGTTCCTTTTCCTCCACATCTTGTTAACACTTGCTGTTTCTTCTTGATTTTAGCCATTCTGAAAGCTATGAGGTGATATCTCCTGTGGCTTTGATTTGCATTACCCTGATGATGAGTGATGTTGAGCATCTTCTATGTGTCTGTTGGCTACGTATACATCTTCTTTGGAAAACTGTCTATTCATGCCCAATGCCCATGTTTTTAACTAGATTGTTTGTGTTTTGGTGTTGAGTTATAATAAGTCCTTTATGTATTTTGGTCACTAACCTCTTACTAGATGTATCATTTACCAATATCTTCTTCCATTCAGTCAGTTTTTTGTTTTCTAAATGATCTCCTATGCTGTGCAAAAGCTTTTTATTTTAATGTAATCCCAATAGTTTCTCCTTGCTTTTATTTCCATTGCCTTAGAAGAGATATATACCAAAATGTTGCTATGGCTCACATCAGAGAAATTATTGTCTATGTTCTCTTTTAGGATTTTTGTAATTTCAGATTTCAGGTTTAGATCTTTAATCCATTTTGAGTTTATTTTTGTGTATGGTGTTAGAAAGTATTTTTTTTAATTTCACTATATTTATTGCTGTCTTTAAATACAGTTCATATTTCCCAACATAGATTACAAAAATCTTGTATGAATACAAATAGTTCTTCTGTATGTAGCTGTCCAGTTTTCCCAGCACCATTTATTGAAAAGATGGCCTTTTCCACATTGTATATTCTTGCCTCCTTTGTCATAGATTAATGAAAATAGAAATGGAGGCTTATTTCTGGGGTCCCTACTCTGATCCATGATCCCTGTGTCTATTTTATGCCAGTACCATGCTGTTTGGATTACTACGGATTTGTGATACATCTTAAAATATGGAATTATGACAACTCCATCTTTATTCTTCTTTCTCAGGATTGTCTTGGCAATTTGGAGTCCTCCGTATTTCCATGCAAATTTTAGTACTACTTGTTCTAGTTTTGTGAAAAATGCTCTAAGTGCTTATACACATCTCAGGTGAGTGTCAAAACAATTTCTGAACTATGTATTAACTTCAATTTATGAATAGGAACAAAAAGAAGCTCAAAGGATTGTAACTGGTCAAGTTACTAAATAGTGAAGCTAAAATTTCAACCCTGGTTTTCATCTGTGCTTATAAACACTCTACTATATTGATTTTCTTTAAAAAATTTATACCTATCTACACATCTCCCCTCAAAGCATTCCTTTCTGAATTACATTTTCTTGTGCTTTCCCTTTGTAATGAAATTAATTAGTGGCTCTTTCTAATGCCGAATTAGTGCATGCTGAAAACCAGAGAAAATTTATTCCAAGGAGTAAATTCAATGATACAAATTTGGGCAGAATGACAGTCTTAGAAAGGAATAACTGAATATACTTGAAATCGTAACACAAAGACCACTGTTTCACTTCCCTCAGTGGTCTGAGGGACCACTTCCTCAGGGAAATTGTTAACACTTCCCTCAAATATGTGTTTCTTCAAATTACATTGTAAGTCAGATACCTGAGCCAAAGAATTCACTGGGGGCAGTATTCTTCCAGGGAAGGACAAAGGGCCAAAATGAAGAAGATGGGAAAGAGTCTGAGGTGTATCTATTTGGACTCAGGTTCAGGGATCCAGTAGATCCGTAAAGGACTTACATGGGGGAGCATAGTTCCATATCTGGGAAAAGAAGCTTTAACTAATACACCCACAAATACAGATGTGTTCTCACCAAAAGATGAATGCCAGAAAAAAGGACTGTTTTCAACCTACAGTAAAGGCAATTACCCAAAGCAAGCGAAGTATTAACCTAAAGTCAGGATTGGGAACTGCAAAAATAATAAAAACAAAGGAATCAGGATTTTAAATTATTCATCTGAGTTGAAGTCTTAAGGAATCTAAAGTAACTAGGAGTCAAAACATAAAGTGAGGCATACAGGCTCGCAAATGGGGAATTAACTATTTATACTACATTGTTTCAGTACTCCACGCTCTCTTGAAATATAATCCCATCAGTTTTTGATGCCTACCACACCATATCAAAACACAATGGCCTAAAATAACACACATAGATTGTTTCTTATATTCAATGGCTTCATCTGGTGATTCTTTTGGTCTTGGCTAGCTGAATGGGGCTGAGTGGAGTAGCAAAACTTTACTTACTGGAAAGGACTGCTGTGACAGCAACTGTCTCATTCTCTTTCATCACACAGCGGAAGAAGGGTTTCTAGCAGCTAGAGAAGGTTAATGACAAGGGGGTCTCTACTTGCATTTACATCTGCTAACTTCCCACTGGTGAAAGCAAGTTGGTTGGCCAGACTAGCATTCAAATGGGACAACCAGCAATGTCACGTTGCAAAAGGGTGTACTTGCAGGAATGGGAGACATTTGTGGTCATTTTGGAATCTAACAAAATATTCTATAACTAAAGGCTAAATTTACTGAAGTTTTAAATGTTTTTCCAAACAGTGTTAAGAAATAAGAACACACATCCTATTTACTTCCTCAGTTTCGTTGGGTTTTGCAGGAACCTTCTAACATCAAAACCACTTGAACATAAATGCAAGAAAACCATAATCATACAGCTAGCAGGCAGAGAATGTTTACCAAAGTCCCCACATATTCCACAACTTAAGAATGGCATAAGACATTGCTATTAGATTGTAAATAATTCCAAGTCTGTTTTACACATACAAGTAGCTCGCAGAGTCAGTCATGAAAAAGTAGTAACTCTCTTAGAATCGGGCTCAATTTATAGGCACTTTTCTGAATTATTTTCCAAAATACACATACTAATATATTTTTTAAAGGTCTGAAAGCAATCATATAATGCTGTTAAAGATAGAGACGATTATGGGATAGTATTAGGTTAGCATTCACTCAGTTACTTTACTAAAAAGTGATGATAATGTCTTTAGATAGGAAATACTGTTCTCTTTACTTTGCAGATAATTTGCTGGAATCTTCTGTCACTTGATGACTTTAACAATGCCTTGCACATAATCAATTACAACCTCAGCTACCATATCATCTCCATTATTGGACTGGTGGAGTAGATGTCACAGTTTTAAATTTATATGTAAACTGTTCTGCCCTGAAGACTTCTAGCATTCTGTAAGAATATTCAATGTGAATAATAGTAGCTTGCAAATGCAGTTTTTTTCTGCATCACCAAAAGGCAAATAACACCATTTGATTTCAATTAAATAAAGTGACAGTGAAATCTTTGTAAGCAAAAATGTAACAATAAAAATACATTAGAATGGAAATTAATAGGCACACCATAACTTATGCTTTAGGACGCATTATAATGCATGTCAGCTGCTACAATTGCATTTCTTAAAATACAAAACAAACTTTATTCACTAAATTCATGACAGAAAGGAATCCTGAAAAACTATACTTCTTTACAATGTCTAACTCCAATATGCTTTCCACTAGGTAAATGTTTGATTCACAGAGGACTCAGAAAATACGTAACACAGATGTATGCTAGCTAGAAGGTACTGATGAGAATGAAGTGATTAGATCTCTAAGTCACTCACATTCTTTAATTCAATGCAATTAAATATATTCTCTAAACAGCTCTGATATTTCCAACAATTTCCCTTGGTTACTGCAAGAAACAGAAAATCAAGGAAGAATTACTGTACTAGACTGGCCCGATCTCATGGCACTCAGTCTGGTACAGAAAGGGTATTTCTATCCATTCCTCAGAATCTGTGTCCCTATTTTAAAACCCTACGTTATTCTGAGACAGGCGCCAGAAGGTCCTGGAGGTATCCACCCTGACGGGTTCTGTCCTTCCTCTCACCAGCGTGACCTCGAGCAGCTGGAAGCGCTCTGTTCAGTTAGAGTTCTACCTAGGGCACTGAGATACTCTTTTCAGGTGGCGAGAGGTTGCACTGGCTCAAATGGGTCTTCCAGCCATTTCTTCTCTGGAAATGTCGCTGGCCCTCTGGCTTCTCTGCTGGAAACCAGGGACATGATCCCTACACTCTGAGAGTCCAAAATTTTTCCATTCTCACCATCTTCCTACATACTTGGCCGGAAAAAAATCTTTCTAGTTTTAGTGAAACCTTTTCCTCTTTATATTTAGGATCAAAATATTTTTACCTATGTCCCAGTATTCTCACATCTCTAGGGCTTAGGAAGATTCACCGGAGACTTTGGTATCCATCCTTTCCCAAACTCACTCAAAACAATGATCACAAATCTGGCCATTTGCTTATATCAAATGGATTTAAGGTGGGAGTGATAAAAAATACAGGGATGAGATACTTAAAGTAGACTACCACACATACACCTAGCTTGCAAGGTACTAATAAGACTTAGAAATGATGCATGTGAAATTTCTGGCATATTCTAGAGTTGCTCTAGCTCTCCTCCTCCTCCATTTCCTCCTCTCCCCCCTTCTTCTTCCTCCTTATTTAGACACATGTAAAATTAGACTTCTGATATGCCTATTTCAATTATTTGAAAAAAGACTACTAACTAACCTGATATATGTATCACACAGAAGATATTGGTGACCCAAGAACGAATAATAAGAACTTAATTTAGCAATGCTAAGCTACTGATACTTTGAAGGAGCAATATTTAAATCCAAAAGATGAATCAAACTTGCTTTGAACAATGATCAAAGTTGCTGACATCTTTCTTGAATAAACAATCTTCCCAGATTTCTGTTCCCCCACCCCCAGCACACTGTGCAGGCCCTACTGGATCTTCCCACATTTCTACTGCTATTTTCTTACAAACTTCAATTATTGCTGGGATACTGACTTATTGAGTAGATAATGATACTGCTATATATTCTTCAGACTAACCATTAAGGGGGCTGTGGTGTTGTTATTATGACTAGAGTATAAATGGGTTCCACCTTTTCCCAGCTGCAGTTTTCTTTCACAGAGGTTTATATAATTTACAGGCCATGATTCAAAAACACATGTGCCCACTTTCTGAGAGAAAATGCAGGAAAAGGTCAAGATTTTACGGCCCCGAGAAACTTGAAAAGGTGTTTACAGAGCAGGAGGCATTAGGAAACAGCTCCAAGGAACAGACCTTGCAACGAAGGATTTTACATATTTAAAAAATATGGCCAAAACCCCTGACACTAAGGCCATCAGCTGTTTTAACATTATATGAAGCGATATGGTGGTGTGTCTTCTACCAGCCAAGAAAGAAGCAAGAGGCTGAGTCCCAGGATGAGGATTTTATGGGTTGTGACAGCAACCGCCCAGTAGGAGTCACACTGGAAGACGCGGCCATTTTCAGAATGCATCCGAGAAGGTCAACCTTTCACTACCAGCTTCTGAGTCAACAGGCCTTTAGAGCTGAGCCAAAATGAGCTGAGCTTAGCACCAACGAGCCCCCAGTCTCTTGAGTCACAATCCTATCCAGGTCAGCATAAGGCTTAGAGAGAGAGAAAGTGGAAGAGAATCCCGGTTTACCAATCTGAGGAGGAGGCCAAAGAAAAACCAAATGGAGTATTTGACTCACTTAAATCACAGTAAACTCTCAACTATGAGACCCAACAGCTGTCAGATTCTAAATCTAAACATGTGAGGAGTGATCTATTCAAAGGAGCAGGTACAGAGTAAAAAATAATGGATGAAAGCATTTATTATGGCACTTTTCTCTACCCCTTTGTATAAAATGGATTGGAACAGAGTCATAGGAAGGGGATTTATACATTTACCCTTAAAATGTTGGTCATTGGGAAAAGATAGAATAAACATAACCCATAATCTTTTGAAGGGCACAAGATTTTTGAGAACAGTTACTCTGAGACTGATCTTATTACTACACAGAGGGAAGAGGAGAAGCAGTATAAATTTGAATATACTTATTCAACATTAAGGATTAAATGTTTGTGTCGCCTCAAAATTTGTATGTTAAAGTCCTAACCCTCAATGTGATGGTACTAGGTGGTGGGGACTTTGGGAGGTAATTAGATGTGGATGAGTTCATAAACATAGAGCCCCGTGATGGGATTAGTGCCCTTTTAGGGAAAGGAAGAAACAGGAACGCTTCCTCGTCTGCCATGTGAGGACACAGCAAATAGACAATTGTTTGTAGGTCAGGAAAAGGGGCCTCATCAGATGGCCAGGTTGAGCTAAGATAATCACTTTCTATACTGTCTATCTGCTAACAATCCCCTGCTATGTAGATATCAAGCCTAGACTTTCCTTCTGAGATTGAACTTCGTTGTTCAGTTTGATATATATACATTTGGTAATTGTTGGCAGATAGACAGTAATTAAATTTATACAAGTGTATAAAACTACCCTAGAAGAGTGTAGAGTAAGTAGAGGATGAAAGAAATTTGAGAAAGTACCTGAAGCCTAGAAAATAGTTATAAGTTAAATAGTTTTAAGATGTCAACAATGTATAGCTGTATATCTAACTTGCATTCTTGCTTTCCTTTTCCCAGCTCTGTGGGAAGGCTATTTTATACATTGTTTCATTTAATCCCTAGACATGATATCTATAATAATGATATCTGTATATAGAGTATACTCAAATATTTAGTGGGAAACAATGTCTGAAATAAACAATTTCAAGCAATAATCTCCATATTATTGTCTTTAGATTTCAGTAAAGGCACAAAAAAGAGAGACTGGTAAATATGTGCACTATCTATTAAAGTCTTTCATACTTTCTCGAAGTCAGAAATTTCCACATTTATAAAACATCAGAGGGGCAGGCTAAACAGACATTCAGACTGATTACAGAGCTTTTCAGGTTTTAAATGTCAATGCTTTTTGAACTATTTCTAACCTCTCTTGAATCAAATAAATGAAAAATATTTGCAAACTTTTTAAATGCATACCCTTACTAAAGACATGCACTCATTTAACAGAACTATGTATTTATAATGATGACTATTGATCAGAGAGGATATTATGGACAATCTCCTCTCTCTGCATTCTATCCTATTTTTATAAGGTATTTAACATTTAAATAATTCCTTTACATATCTGTGTTTCCCATTAGACTATGAACTCATTAATGATTGAGAACATATCTTACTTATCTTGCATATCCAGAGCTTAGGAATGAACATAAGATATATCAGAAACTTAATGAATGATGTTTTAAATAATTTTCCATATTTATAAAAATAATTTTTAAATTATTTTGTGAGGGGTTGAAACACAATATTTACCAGCAGATATTTTCTTTGAGATTATGATTTATGGTCAAAAAAGCATGAGTCTTGGAGACAGATTCAAGTTCATATCCTCACTATATATTAGCTTTACCCATTTTTATTTCCCTCTTTCTTCATCTCTGAATCTATGGTTCAGATTCATCTCTGAATCTATATAACCAAGTTGCTTGCAGAGCCTAATGTTTTTTGTCCTTCCCTCTCTGTCCATGGTATTTACCAGTTAAAACCCCACCCCTAGATAAACCCAAGCAGCTCCCTCCTTCATGCCTGTATTCCTGGGAGATGTTGGAGAGAAATCACCCAAACAGGCTGAGGTTTTAACTCTTAATTACCAAAAACTTCAAATGCACACTCAATATTTAAAAGAATTCTCCTGTTTATCCAGTAATCTTGATGTCCCATTCAGTAATATTATTCTGTAACATCTGTCTCCTCAATCAGAGATAAATCATCTTTACACTATCAAAACTACAATGAACCAGCACATGAAAAGCTCAATTTAACATAACTTAACCAATTATCCTCAAAAATGTTCTTCACAGGGATATGGTGGGAGAAGAATTCTCCAATTAGAAAATTTCGTCAGCTTTTCCATCCACATTCCCTTCAAATTCCAGGCCTGCCAATACCTGAAAAATCTTACTCTAATCGATAGGACAATTGATTTACTGTAAATCAATATAACAAACAAGAGGAAAACATTAGCTAATGTTGAAAGTGCAAACCTTGAAAGTATGTCTTTACTTTGGAGCTGATAAAATCTACCAACTTGGTTTTTTATCTTGATCATCCTTGGTGTATTCAACTGGCTTGATTCAACCATTCATCATAAAGTTTGAGTGACAACTAAGTACCAGGTATTGTTATAGAAGATGGACTAACAGAAATGAACAAAATTATAAAGCCCTCACTCATCAAGATAATATTTTAGTGGGGAGAGCTATATAATTAAATGTACAAACAAGCATATACAACAGGTCATGAAGAGGCAACTGCTAGGAAGAAAAATAATAATAAAGAAAATATATAAATAAAAAGGGCCATGTACTTGGGACTCCTGTTTCACAAGGTTGACAAAGAAACCCTCATTAATAAGGGGGGGTGCTAAGTAGCTCAGTTGGCGAAGCATCCGACTTTGGCTCAGGTCATGATCTCATGGTTCCTGAGGTTTGAGCCCCACATTAGGTTGTGTGCTGACAGCTCAGAGCCTGGAGCCTGCTTCAGATTCTGTGACTCCCTCTCTCTCTGCCCCCTGCCCCTCCCCCCTGCTTGCACATGCTCATTCATTAGAGTTCTAATGAATGCTATAGTGCAAGTCATGTGTATGTGAGAAAGTTTCCCACAGACGGGACAGCAAGCACCGTAGCCCTGAGTAAGTGCGTTAGCGAAACAAAGGAAGGCCATGAAACTAGGAGCAGAGTGATCAGGAAGAGTGCCAGGAGGTGAGGGCAGAGAGACAGTGGAGGTCCATCTAGGTTTATGTATCCGCTGTAAAAAAAACATTCTTTTCCCAAAGGAGTGAAATCATCTGATTTATGTGTTTAAAATAGTAGTGGTACCAGATTAGAAAGCTATAGCAAAAATTCAAGCACCAATTATTGTGGCTTGGCTGGGATTGGTAAAGGTGAAGTCATAAACTAGGCTAAATCTGGAATATGCTTTGGTAATACGAGGTACGAGTGAAAGAGACACCTGGACAATGACTCTGAAGCTTTTGGCTCTGAAGCTTAAGATAGGAATTGCCACAAGGAAAGCATATTGTAGAGAAAATTATGTTCATCTTAGAAATACTAAGTGTGAGATTCTGAATATACTATCCAACAGAGATGTCCAAGAGATCAGTAGATCAAGGCATCTGGGGTGAGGGGGTAAAGATTTGGACTAGAGATTGCGGCTGGTATTTGACGCCATGAACCTGCATGAGCTCACTTAGTGAATTTAATCAGAGAGAAAAAGAGGTCCAAGGACTGACATCTAGCACCTCCAAACATTTAGAG
The DNA here is from genome assembly GCF_018350195.1 of Panthera tigris. Lineage (NCBI taxonomy): Eukaryota > Metazoa > Chordata > Mammalia > Carnivora > Felidae > Panthera > Panthera tigris. Next base: position 22,022,005 of record NC_056663.1, on the reverse strand, counting down.
GTTAGGGAGGCAAATAGCATACAGGAAAGGAAACTTAGAAGGAAAAGTCAGAGACATAGGGGGAAGAAAAACCCATCGTATATGGTGTTCATGAATCCAGGAGGAGAAAATGCTTCAAGAGAGGAGGAAGAATCAGTTTTTCAAATGCTAAAGAGTGCTGAATTAACATGAGGACTGAATCCTGACCATTGAATTTAGCAATCTGGCAGCCACTGGAGACATTAAGTGTTAGTTGTTGAGCGATACCTCTCTCTCTCTCAAAAATAAACAAACGTGAAAAGACAAAACAAAAAACCTCACGCTCTGTCTCTCTCAAAAACAAATAAACATTAAAAAAAAAAACCTAGGGTGCCTGGGTGGCTCATTCCACTAAGCGTCCAAACTTGGGCTGAGGTCGTGATCTCACAGTCTGTGAGTTTGAGCCCCGCGTCAGGCTCTGTGCTGACAGCTCAGAGCCTAGAGCCTGCTTTGGAGTCTGTGTCTCCCTCTCTCTCTGCCCCTGCTTCACTCACTCACTTTCTTTCTCTCACAAAAATAAACAAACATTAAAAAAAAAATGGTTGTTTAGTGATACAATGAGCATGAAAACCTCATTGGACAGAGTTCAAATGAGATGGAGAGGGTGTGAATGAAAAGGGAGGCTTTGGAGTCAGAGGGAGTCCACCCTTATGAAAACCTAGGGGCATCCATCAAGTGAAGAGGAAATCCATGCATCAAAGTTAAGTGTACACCCTTCTCCAGGTCCCTTTGGCAAGGATTTTGGCACCAAAAATGCCTGCCCCTTACGAGGACTTTATACCTCTGTCAGCAGAAGTCTGGGGAGACCTCTTCTCCCTTGATGTCCACAGTCCCTTCACCACTACCGGTCCTGGAGTCACTAGGATAAATTTCTGTTTGTGCTAAATCACCACGAGAACCCCAGGAGTTGCCAGTTGGTCTTGATCTCCTGGGACCCTAATCCCCATACAGTGGTGCACGATGTCTTCCATTCGTCTTTCTAAACCTTATGCCTCCTGAGATTCATCCAGTGGGTCCTCCAGCATTCCATATCAGTCAAGAGCAAAATCTGTAGCTGAAAAACCACTTTTATATGGCAATTTTTTATCGTGTGTGAAATCTCCCTCTGCTTTCTTATTCAAAGGAAAGTCCAAATCAACCCCAATGGCACTGCTTCCCCTGCAGCTAAGTTGATGACTATTTTCCCTCTCACACTCTTCACACCACTAGGCTGAGAGGATGGGGGTGTGTCCTCACTGTTCCTCATACTCATTCCAAGATGATTCTCCCCCGGGGGGGGGGGGGGGGGCTCAACTCCCCAGGACATTCACCCGAGTTAGCAGGTCATCAGATCTCAACTACATAACTACTATGTTCTTCTTGTTATGCTCATCTACCATTTGCCTGGTCATATACTTCCTCCACTTTGGCTCCTGAACCACTGCCTTTTTCTCCAAAGCTATCTGTGTCATAATTTTTACGGATCACTATATAACGTAAATAATTCTTTTCATCCCTGATCTCCTGGTCCCATAATCTCCAGTATCACAAAGTGATGTCAACAAAAGCTCATTCTCTTTTTCATGGTATCAATTTTCCAGTGAGATATGGACACACTTCATAGTACCAGTCTCCAAATTTTTATTTGAGTAGAACTATGTTACTAGTTCTTACTAACGAAATGTGATCAAAATCAATGTGTGCCACCTTAGGACCAAGGCTTTTAAGAAGCAAGCTGGCTTCCTCTATCACAATCTTTACTCTTCTACCTATCGGATATGATGAAAATACCAGGCTGGTGAACTGAAAAAATTGAGGGAGTCTGAGTCTCGAATCATTTCTTCAAATACAGTTATCAACAAACTAGAAGCAAACTTTTGAAAACTATAATTCTTTTTTTTTTTTGTCCCTACTTATTACCATAGGTCTAGCATATCCTAATTAATAAGCCATCTCTTATCCAATGATCTTAGCCTGGAGTGACGTCGTTCACCACTTCTATGGTCACACTCAAGACCTAACCTTTACCAATAACAGAACTATAAGCACCATTTCAAATATTCTCCCATTTGAAACCACCATCATCTTTTTACATCCCTCCCTTTGTAACTATACACCAACTATTTTCAAACCCTTCAAAGATGTTTACCCCATTGATAATAGCATGATTTTAGTCCTTCATTCTCACAATACCCTGATACTCTCCTTACACATGGTTAAATATTATAGGAGAATTCCTTAGCAATTACCCCAGTTTCCTTGTCCCTATTACGCTGTCAGACATCATTGGTTAACCCACAATGTTAGTTAAATTCAGTTTCCCAAATAATGTCTGTCTGCTCTCATGTAGCTGAATGTGGCTGGGGAAAAAAAAAATCACAGAACCTTGATAACTAGCCATTCATTAAATCTCCAGTTACTAACTTCAGAGAGGTCCATAATGGTGATACAATGTCATACTGTATTTCTTTAATTCACTTATTCCGTCACTCTCTTTTATTTTCAAAGATGCAATACTAAATCCATTCTCTGTGGGGGCTGGTGTTATTTCTTATTTCACTGAGAACGTTAAGATGGAAGAAGAAACCCCCAAAAGATACCACCACCATTTACAGCTTCTGCATCTGTCCACCTATATTTTGCCTTCTTTCTGGTAAATTAGAAGTTCTTCTATCCAAGGCCAAGTTGTATTCTTGAGCACTAGATCCCAACCTCCTCACCCCTACACCAGGAATATTCTTAACTTTTCTTAACTTTCTTAACTATTAATATTCTTAATATTCTCTAGTGATTCACTCCCCAAATAAATAGGAAGTTATTTTATCCTGGAAATATTGCATTTTATTTTGTTCCTCTTCCAGTTACTGTACAATTTTTCTTTTATAGCAAAATATATATAAAACATTGGTTTTGTGACTGATTTTATCCCTTCATCTTCTATTCATTTCAATCATAATTCCACCACCCACTGCAACTGTTCTTCTCAATAAAACCCCTGGACACACTAGATTGAAAGGTCTCTCTCAGCCTTCTGCTTTCACCACGTAAGGCAGCATGACGTGGTGGTTCTCACTCTTCTGAAACCATCTTCTGTGCTAGGCTATCACTCATTGGGTTCTTCTCCCAAAAAGAACAACCTTTTGGTCTCTCTATCAGTCTTCTTTATTGGTTCTTATTCCTTCCCCTGAACTCTATTTGGAGTATCCCAGTGTTTTGAAAACCACACACAATCTATCACTGATCACTGTTTATAAATACTCTAAACTCATACGTTCAACTGTCTACCAGTTATCTTAAATTGGATATCTAACAGTCATTTTAAGCTATAAAAATCCCAGACTGTTAAAATTACCTCCTGCAAAAATCATAATGAACAAACGAAAACCAAACAAACAAAAAAAACTCCTCTCATTATTATGCCCATCTCAATAAAGGTTAACTGAATTTTTCTAAATGGTAAAGGCAAAATTACCATCAATTCCTTAACCACTTTTCTTGCATTCCACCTGCAAAGCTCCAGCAAACGCTGTTTGGTTTTGGTTTTTACATATAGCCGGAATCCAACTACTTCTCATTCTGCCACCACTTTGTACTAGGACACCATCATCTTTTACAGAAATTCTTGCTATAACCTACTGATTGGTGTCATTTTGATTCTATCTACAAGTTGCTAAAGTAATCTTTTTAACATATGTCAGAATGTTACTTTTTTGCTTAAATTTCTATAGTTTGTTGTTTTTTTAATCTCGGTAGAAAAGTTTGTTTTTGTTTTGGCTATGACCTATAAGGCAACTATTTCACCTCCAAACCATGCCATTAATTCTTGGAATTCTTCTCATACTACTCATCTTCCCATCTTGAGCTCTCTAGTCACACTACCCTCCGCACTCTTCCTGGAACATGCTAAATATGTTCTTACCCACAGGCCTTGCACTTACTTTCTCTTTGCTTAGCATTTTATTCCTCCAGGGACTGCTTTTTCATTTCATTTAGATCCTTACTCAAATGCAAGTGAGGCTTTCCTTGGATATCCTTTGTGGTAGGCAGAAAAATGGCCCTCCAAATATGTCCGTATCCTAATGCCAATAATTTGTGAATATGCTAGATTACACAGCAAAGGGGAATTAAGGTTGCCAATCAGATGACTTTAAAATAAGGAGATTCCCCTGAGTTGTCCTGGTGGGAACATTATAATCACAAAAGTACTTAAAAGTGCAAGAGCAAGGCAGAAGAGAGTCAAAAGGAGATGTGACTACAGGAGAAAGACACAGAGAAATGCAACATAGCTAATTTTGAAGGCAGAGGAAGAGGGCCAGGAGTCAAGTAATATGAATCACCTGTAGAAGCCAAATAAGGCAAGAAATGAATTTTCTCCTAGAGCACCCAGATAGGAATTCATCCCAGCCAATACCTTGATTTTAGCCCAGTGAAACCCATTTCACACAGGGTCTTCATGGCCCTGAATGACCCTACAGAACTGTAAGGTAATAAATTTCTATTGGAGGCTATGAAGCTACCATATTTGTAGCAATTTGTTATAACAGCAATGAAAACTAACACAACCGTGTCAAGTTTAACTTCATCCCCAACATCCCTTATCCCTTTCCTCCACTTCATTTTCTCCAGTGCATTGGTTCCTTGCTAATATACTTTATATGCTGCTCATTAATATTGTTTTTGTTGTGCCCTTAGTAGAATGCAATTTCCATGAGGGTAGTGAGGACAGATATTTTGGCCTTTTTTGTTCCTTGTTTTATCCTCAGCTCCTAAAAGAATGTCTTGAACATGAGAGCTACTAAAGAGGGGGAAAAATGTGTTGCATTAATATATGTGTAGAATTTATGTACTGATGCAACAAATTTTTGTGCGTATATATGCATGTGTCCATATACACACACACACAAATATGTTATATATATATATATATATATATATATATATATACACTCACACACATACATACATACACACACACACACACACACACTGATTGGTTATACTGAATTTAGAGTCTCTCCTTTGCTTTATTCTATACTTTTAAATGCCCTTTCCTTTCTGTTTACTTAACTAGTTATTGAATAATTACTACTTCTACCCTCAAGTAAATAACCTTGCAGCTAAGTCATCACTTTCCCACTACCAATTCACTTGATCCCTGCCACCTATCATTTCATACAACATTTAGAGCAAAAATTGCCTGCTACAGAGCACTTTCTAAAACATGTGCCAACTTGAAAAGTATTATTAGAAACCAAGGCATTTCATTATTGTTGAGATATGCATTTGTAAAATACTGGTGGGTGGGGGACACTCTACTTATAACAGATTACACTGAAAAACCTTCGGTAATACATTTGATCTTAATTTTGATTTCATATATAACAAATATTTTCTCATTGGTAGATAATAAATATGAATTTGTAAGTAAATAAATGATTAATCCTGTATAGTAAGGACTACATATGTTGCAGAAGAAAGAAGATCACATGCTGATGTTATTACTACCTTTTCAGTAACTGTCCATCTTCCTTCTGTCTGGATTTGTTTTTTGCTTTTGATCACTTTTCATACATCAATTTATGTTGCAATATTGTATGTCATCTCTAATATTATGCTTCTTTAAAACACTAGCTTCTAAGAAAAATAAAAGTGAATTTACCCTTGAAATCATTTTCAACGTCTAATGTGATATCTAAGTTTTTCATATTCTATTAGATAGCAGGCAAGAGCTTTGAGTGGCTGATTGCCCTATTCATGCGATTCCAAGCAATATCTGAAGACAAATGCAGTGAGCAAACTGAGTTAAACTTTATCTGCTGAAAGCTGTAGCTCATTTAATGGCTTATTAGAAAAAACAAAAACAAAAACTAACATTAAGTAGAAAGCCATTTATTGTTTTTCCTTTTTTCCATTAAAAAAATTCCTTACATATTCTGATCATGATTACATAGAGGTCATTTTCCAAAATGTCAAATAGTTCCTTATCAGAATAAGAATGATGTTAAATTAAGGTGCCTGAGTGGCTCAGTTGGTTAAGCGTCCAACTTTGGCTCAGTTCATGATCTCGTGATTCATAAGTTCAAGCCCCAGGTCGGGCTCTTTACTGCCAGGACAGAGCCCACTTGGGATCCTCTGTCCCACTCTCGCTCTGCCCCTCACCCACTCATGTGCGCTCTCTCTCCCCCCAAAATAAATAACATTAAAATAAAAGAATGATGTATGATGTACTCTGACTTATGTGACTGTGAATCTCAAAATAAGTCACTAAAGTAAACTAAAAGTGAGAGATTTCCCAGTTCTGCTTTGTAGGGTGTCATGATATACTGCATATACACTTAGAACAATTAGTATTCCTCTATAAATCAGTCATCATGAAATCAGTCATCTAATATCATGTATGAAACTGTCCATCCAATGCTTAAGGGAAAACCCTATAGAGTCAGATTCTAGCACCAAAAGTTGTATCTAAAACTATAGGAGACAAAACCTTAAGTAAAATAGGGTACTCTAGACATGATCCAAACCGGCAGATAAATACAGCTCAAAGCATTTTTATCGGCCAGCGCAATGTTTAGTCTCATTCTGAAGGCTGTTGGCACTTTTGTTAAAAACAATTAATGAAGACACACCCCGAAAAATAATTTAACGACATTCATGAATTCAGGAAATTGTATACAATCAAAGAAACCTGATGAGCAGTGCTTACTATTCAATGTATGAGTTTTCACAGCCACTGCACACTCACTGTCTCCCATTTACGTACATACAAGGGCTTTCCAAGGAGTGATACACTTGCGGAGTAAAGACGACGCACTTTGCCATGACTCCTTGGGACAGATTATTCCAATGTATGCCTATTTAGGACCTGGATGCAACTTGGGTATGTGGTTGCCCTATTTTGTCTTAGGTCACATAAAAAACCCAAATTACATTTCCCTTCCCATTTAAATAGTTCCAGAAAGTATCATCATCTCTTGTGAAACAAACCAAAAATAGTAATAATTTATTGAAGTCTCAAGGGCATTTTTTAAAAGATGTTTAAAATTTGTCGTATTTCTTTGAAGCAACTTTGAAGTTGCTTAAGTCAGGACTGAACGAACTGCTCTTTAAATTATGGGTCTGTTGTTTACTCTCACTAAAATCAAATGGATTCCTTTTGTAAGAGGTGAAATGGAGGCCCAGAGATTTCTTTCTTTGCTTTGCTCTCAAAACCAATTTGCTTTTGCTACTGAAGTGTTCTGTTCACTCTCAAGAGCAGGGAAAGTAAGTTTTATGGATTCATGCACTGCTTTATATATGACAGCAACCTATAGTAAAGATGCAACGAGAAATCCCACACTTGAAGGTAACTCTAGTTTACAGAATCCAGCTATCTGTTAACTCTCACCAGTCTTACATCAGGACCAATTTTCCATACTCAGGAACCTTGACTTCTGCTTCAGGAAGAACATTCTTATATCACTATGAAAAATCATTGCGAACAAAATTACTTTTCTAAAAAGATATGTCTGTGTGTTTTTTGCCCCTTATCTAGCACTGTGGATTTCCTCTCTAATGACATTTTTCTTTCTGTTATTTAGGATTCATCTAGATCTCAGTTAAATCACTTACAGGTAAGCGCACTTTCAGAAATTTATAAGGTTTATGATTTTTGATGATGCAGACATTGTATTCAGGTTCTAAAATTCACTGTCTCAGTGAATCTTGCTAAGTATTTTAACTCAGGTCAAACTTTTGAAAAATCCTGGTGTTTATATTAGATAACACCTAAGAATAAAGATTCTGAGGACTTTGAAATAGAATACATATTTATATTATTCATCCTGTAGGTGAATGTGTCCTGCCTGGTTTTGGGGAAAAGTGAAAAGTAATCCTCTATTTAGTATGAATGACATTCTAAACTCATTCCAAACTCATACATGCAGTTTTAGTAGTCAAGGATAGATCCCCAACAATAGTACATTTAAATTCATATGATCTACCGGATTAATAATAGGACTACAAAATGCAAAACATAATACATTTTTGAATGGGAATACACATGGAAATTTTATAACAATCCTGCTTTCTTTTCTTAAGATATACTTTCTTGGGGCACCTGGATGGCTCAGTCAGTTGAGTGTCCACCTTCAGCCTAGGTCATGACCTCATGTTTCCTGAGTTTGAGCCCTCCGTCGGGCTCTGTGCTGACAGCTCAGACCCTGGAGCCTGCTTTGGATTCTGTGTCTCCCTCACTCTCTATCCGTCCCCCGCTCATGCTCTCTCTGTGTCTCTCTGAAAAATACACATAAAAATTTTTTTAATAAAAAATAATAAAATATACTTTCTTTCTGATAGCTAATTTAACTTTTCAACAACCAAAGGTCAATAGTAAAAGTGAAAAGTGGGAAATTAAGTAGTCTCTACAGAATTCTTTCCTCACGTGTGGTCCAGCAGAATGGGACAAAGGAGACATGTGTTGTTTTGCCAAATGGCTATTCAGAAGAAAAATGGCTACCAGTGTTGATCATGCCTGGAGGCCACAAAACCATCAGGACCACTTTTAGGTTTTACGAGTTCCAGTGTCAACAATCTACTTTACATAGCTAACTGACTCTCTGTCCTATTATTCACAGTTTTCAGAAGCATGAGTTTTTGTGTTACAAATGGAGTCTAATTTAGTCTTTCATAAATGCCCACAAAAATATTGACAGTCTTATACTCACTGAGACACAGACACAGAAACACACACACTCATACGTTTTCACAAGATACTTCACAAATTAAGACTGCTAACCTTCCTAATTTTACTTTCACCAGGTCCCAGAATAAATTTTTCATATCGTGGAAAGTGGAAATAATATTAGTAGACAACATATATTTTGCAGTAGAGGAGAGCTAATCTATGAACCTCTAAAAAAGTAGAGTGGAAAATGAATTGTTGGTACCAAGAAAAGTTAAGGATAATGAATACTGTCAGAACTATTCTTTATAGGACTGATTCAATGCCAATTACACTTGTTTATGGGATTATTTTTAATTAGAAAAATTAGGTCACAATTTATTTACAACAGTGCTTTTCGACCAGGGACTACTTTACCACCACCATTCCCACCTCCACCAGAAAACTAATCGTGTCTGGAGACAGGTTTTTTTGGTTGCTACTGGTGTCTAGTTGGGGGAGGCCAAAGATGCTGCTAACATCCTATAATGCACAGAACAGTGCCAACAACATGGAATTCTCCAGTTCCAAATATCAATAGCACCAAGTTTGAGAAGTTCTGATTTCAAATATAAAAATGAAGAAAATGGAGACAAATTTTAATAGAGAATAACAAAAGGAATCCTGCCTTATAAATTAAAATAACATAATGTTCTAACAATTAAGAATACGGTACCAGTGTTGATGGAAGAATTATTGGAAGAGTAGTGACAAAAACTAAAACAAAAATGTTGCAAACTGGGGTAATTTGATATACTATTTACAGTCTAGCATTAAATGACAGGAACCATTTAAAATACAAGGTATCCTGTGGCCACTGGGTGGCTCAGTCAGTAAAGCATCTCACTTCGGCTCAGGTCATGATCTCATGGTTTGTGAGTTCAAACCTGGCGATGGGCTCTGTGCTGACAGCTTGGAACCTGGAGCTTGCTTCGGATTCTCTGTCTTCCTCTCTCTCTGCCCCTCTCCTGCTCGTGATCTGTCTCTCAAAAATAATACTAAATTTTTTTAAATACAATATATCCTAAGGAAGTTATCAAAATGTGAGTATTTATGTAAACACTGTAAACAGCAGTATTAAAAACCTAAAAAGAGTGTTGTACTTCCTTATTTTCAGTGATCCCTGATCCTCTGTCTTTTTCTCATGCCACATGCTAAATCTAGTGATGGACCAGGTGTCATGTCTGCCCAGGTTCTTTCCCAAAGAGTCCTGTCTATGCTTAATGACTTACCACCAATCTATTCATACTTGACCATTTAATTAAGTGGATCCTAAGCCTTTAGCCTGTATGAACTTCTACAGCAGTTCTTTAAACCCAATAAAACAATCGTGAAAACTCCAGCTCTAAACCATTCAAGACCCTCTGTTGGCTTCTGGTTTTCCAGAAATGTCTCCTGTAATCACCTGTGTCAAAAAAAGGTTTCAAAGAGCTAGTCACAGGGGGCACATGGGTGACTCAGCCGGTTAAGTGTCTGATTTTGGCTCAGGTCATGATTTTGCGGTTTGAACCCCTACTTGGACCCTGGGCTGACAGCTGGGAGCCTGGAACCTGCTTCAGCTTCTGTGTCCTCCTCTCTCTTGACCCCTCCCCCACTCGCACTGTCTTTCGCTCAAAAATAAATAAACATTAAAAAAATAAAAAAATAAAAAGCTAGTCAGAGACCTCAGGGTCTGCAAGTATAGATTTTTGCATTAATGTTTTCTTGTCCACAACTTGTTTCCTGCCCCCTCCACCCATGACAGCCGAGTATGCATTCAAGATAGGCATTTTCTCTTAAATAGACAGTGCAACTGAATGGCAATGACATGAAGACTAATAACTACCCTTTTAAAGTTACAAAGAAAATGCAATTATGGATCTGTACTAATTATCTCTAGATAATGGGGGTTCAGTAGCCTTTCCATCCAAATAGCGTGCAGTTTCCCTACGATCTGCAGGACATATGGAAAAGATACGCTTCATGTGAATGTTAAAAATGCTATACAGTTCGATCCTTTCCTCCTTCCCAATTATTAAAGTAAAAGATTTATGAATAAAACTGTAAACTCTACTAATTATTAAAAAATGATCCTTACCAAGCTAAGGGGGAAAGAATACAGAAAATAAGGAATACAAATTTTTCATTTATATCTATGTAGTGTTACACAATACATGCTACAATTCTGCTAAAAATGTGGTGTGTATCTGAATCAAACTAGAAAGCAAACTGGAGGTTCTGATACAGAGAATTTTAGGGAGAGTACTGGTGAATCTCCATTTTTAGCAAGCTGCTCAAGCTATTTCAAGGTTCTCTAAAGTGTAGGAACAAGTGATATAGAACCTGGAGAGTCCAGATAATTAGTACATCCTGAAGAGTTTGTGGAGGTATGAATATCTGCCAAGGATGAGGGTTGATTGCTCAGTTAGGACAACTCTATTTTAATTGGAGCTTGGGCAAGAATTAAGACTGAGACAGTGGCAGAATAAATAACTAAAACAAGGCTGTCTGACCCCAGAGTGTCTACAAAGTCTTTAAGTAGAATGTGCCTAAAAATAATCAGGCCCATATTTACTCCACCAAGGATCATGATTTTAATTTCTCAAAAGTCACCTCACTTGTGCTTGAGTATTATCTATTGAACAAACGAAGTTATCAGGTAATAATTTAGTTTTTTCTACTCTCAAAATTAATCAGATATTATACCAGATTGTTCAATCTGAGAATATTAGAGGGAAATAAAAACTACAACCACTCTATTCCATCCCTATCAAAATAACACCAATATTCTTCACAGAGCTACAACAAACAATTCTAAAATTTTCAGGGAACCAGAAAAGCCAAAGTAATATTGGAAAAGAAAACCAAAACTGTAGGCATCACAATTCCAACCTCCAAGCTATATTACAAAGCTATAATCATCAAGGCAGTATGGTACTGGGACAAGAACAGACACATAAATCAATGGAACAGAATAAAGAACCCAGAAATGGACCCACAAATGCACAGTCAACTAATCTTCAACAAAGCATGAAAGAATATCCAACAGAAAAAAGTCTCTTAGCAAATAGTGTTGGGAAAACTGGACAGCAACATGCCGAAGAATGAAACTGGACCATTTTCTTATACCATACACAAAAATAAACTCAAAATGGATGAAAGACCTAAATGTAAGACAAGAAACCATAAAATTCCTAGAGGAGAAAACAGGCAACAATCTCTTTGACCTAGGCCACAGCAACTTCCTACTGGACATGTTTCTGGAGGCAAGGGAAACAAAAGCAAACATGAACTATTTGGACTTCAAGATAAGAAGCTTCTGCATAGCAAAGGAAACAATCAACAAAACTAAAAGGCAACTGATAGAATGGGACAAGATACTTGCAAGTGACATATCTGATAAAGGGTTGGTATCCAAAATCTATAAAGAAGTTACCAAACCCAACACTCAAAAAACAAATAATCCAGTGAAGAAATGGGCAAAAGACATGAACAGACATTTCTCCAAAGAAGACATCCAGATGGCCAACTGACACATGAAAAGATGGTTAACATCACTCATCATCATGGAAATACAAATCAAAACCACAATGAGATCCAATCTCACACCACCTGTTAGAATGGCTAACATTAATAACTCAGGCAACAACAGATGTTTTCAAGGATGTGGAGAAAGGGGAACTGTTTGCACTGTTTGTAGGAATGCAAATTGGCTCATCCACTGTAGAGAATAGTATGGGGAGGTTCCTCAAAATATTAAAAATAGAGCTATCCTTTGCCCAGCAAATGAACTACTAGGTCTTTATCCAGAAGACACAAAAATGCTGACTTGAAGGGGCACATGCACCCCACTGTTTATAGCAGCACAATCAACAATAGCCAAATTATGGAGACAGCCCAAATGTCCATTGACCGATGAATGGATAAAGAAGATGTGCTGTATGTGTGTGTGTGTGTGTGTGTATACACATGTATACATATATAATATATATTACTCGGCAAAGAATGAAACGTCATTTCCGTCAACATGGATGGAACTACAGTATATTATGCTAAGTGAAATAAGCCAGAGAAAGGCAAATGTATGATTTCACTCAAATGTGGAATTTAAGAAACACAATAGATGAACATAGGGGAAAGGAAAGAAAAATAAGATAAAAACAGAGAGGGAGGCAAACCATAAGAGACTCTTACATACAGAGCACAAACTGAGGGTTGCTAGATAGGTGTTGGGAGGGGAGATGGGCTAAATGGGTGCTGGACATTAAGGAGGGCACTTGTTGGGATGAGCGCTGGATGTTATGTGTAAGTGTTGAATCACTAAATTCTACTCCAGAAACCTTCACTATAAATTAACTTGGATTTAAATAAAATTAAAAAATAATTAATAAAAAAAGTACAACTGCTCTAAATGAATATGATACCAACCAGAAGCAAATACAGTAGAAACTTATCTATCTGGGTCTATTGAGACCTATAATTGATGGGTTAATGAGAAAATTTCGCTAAATATAAAGTCATGAAAGGTAACATACATATGTATATTAGATACATGAGTAAATATATACACATAAATAATGCATATATACTATAAATATTTCATTTGAACCATAAACATGTAACTTTGAACTTAACATTTTACATGAAGAGGCAAGGCCTTAACTTTTTAGTACTATGTTGTCTTTTTTCCATACGCCACAGAAATTATAACCTGTGGTCTTCTGTTCTAGTTCAGAAGTAATTAAAGTCATTCACAGGGTTACATTAAGGGTAAAACCTTTAAAATTTTTCCCTTTCTCTAAAGTTTCATAGTTGTTTTGCCTAAATGTGATTTCTGAAATATTTTTCAATGATTAGCATTTCTTTTCCTAGTCATATTTTAAAGTATTTTATTAAATTTTATTAAAATGCAAAATTATACTAAAAAGTGTACTTAGAAATAACATGGTTGAGAACAAACATAACTGGCTCTTGGGAAGAAAAGACTCATTTTGTGAGAGCAGAAGCATACAGGTATACTAAAGAATATCAACTCAATTTAAGTTCTTAGGGTGAGTTAGTCATTAGCATGTTTTAACAGAGAAAATAAAGCACATTCAAGGTGGGGTATTATAAAGGTAGGTTCAGAAAGCTTCTCCTGTAGAAGTAACAGCTAAAATCTGCTCAAGTTTTATGGTCTCTTTACTGAACTTTTTACATATGTTCTCTTTTAATCTTCAAAGTAATCTTGTCAGGAGGATCTACTATTAAAATCCCCACTATACAGATGAGTAAGTAGGCGTAGAGAGATGTTAAGGAACTTACCCAAGGTAAACCTAGAGTTGAACTAAAGATGAGTTGGTCTTGGGGCATCTGGGTGGCTCAATTAAGTGTCCAACTCGTGGCTGCCGCTCAAGTCACGATCTCACATTTTGTTCACTGGAGCTCTGCTTGGGGCTCTGTGCTAGCAGCACAGAGTCTGTTTAGGATTATCTCTCGCCCTCTCTCTCTGCCCCTCCCCCCCTCAAATAAATAAAGAAACTTAAAAAAAATAAGTGAGTCTGTCTTGCTCCAGAGGCTAGAAGATTAATCTGAGGCAGACTTCACAGGAATTTAGCCTATGTGGCTTTAATGTTGCTATTCATTCTTTAACACACACACACACACACACACACACACACACACACACGCACGATTTTGAGTGTTCTTTGTTTTCCAAATTTGAACAGTTTTTTTCTCTGACTTTTTGAAGTATTATTTTTATCATAAAAAAACAAGGCAATACAACTTGGGAGACAATAATTATCACCTGAAATGCAATGACCTATGCTATCAGTGTGATCATGCTTTACAGATGTGTTTCAACACCTGGAAGACAGACATCCAGGTGGTCATTACAGGGAAAGGTATATGCTTAGTCTATGCTCAGTCGGATGCTAATACCCAACCCAGCCAACTGCAGCGGAAGGTAGAGGTTACTGTTTGGGCTCAATTTCCATAAAATGCCAACTACTAATCTCATCACTATTGAGAAAGTTTTATAAAATATAGAATATCACATTCAAATCACTAAAGCAGGTAGGAGATAGATTTCCCAGAAGTGGATGGAACGCTTATTTTATACTATATTGTATATATTATATAGTATATATTTGTATATTACATTATATTATATACATACATATATGTATGCAAATATGTACACCCATCATAAAAAGAATAGTTCATAAAAATAATTAGAAATGTTTCTTGGAAGAGCCAGCATTTGAGTTGGCCCTAGAATGGTTAGAAGTTTCATAGACACAAGGTTTTTGGAAAAATGTATACCAGTTAGAGTACACGTTTGCTAAGTCTTCATGGAATGGGGTTTGTGAAATGACTAGTGGTAGAATTTGGGGGTGGAGGAAGTTGTATGTTTGACGTAGGGTAACAGGAAATAAAAGTGAAATGGGAAATTAAAACAAAATCACTTTGAAGGATCTAGTTTACTTCAATGCATTCTTCCTTCATTTAAAGCTTTACTTAAGAATTCGGACTTTGGAACAATTTAAAATTTGCGAGCAAGGCTGACATGACAGAACGTACAAAATAGTTTCTCGTTACTCAGAAATGTTATCATGCCAATAGCTGAATCTGTCAGAAAAAGAAATAAAGGAACCATTAAGTTGCTTTTGGATTGATTTATTGCCCTGTTTAAAGTAGGTTTACCAGACAGAATTGTTTTTTCCTCATCAGTGTAACTGAATCAGCGGGCTGGAAAATAAAAAATTTCTAAGTTCCATTTTTATTATGTGCCAGCTAGGAATCTGAACAAGAAATTTTGTCTAACTCCTTTCGTTCATGTAAAAATTAAATTTCAAAAAGGCTAGCTTCTGTTGATTATTTTACAAACTGATCAAATCTACTGGTTAAACATACGACGTTAACTTTTGGAAAACTTCATAAAAGATTTCACGTCAGTTTATAACTGCATTTTAACTCTGCATCATTTGTTTTCCTCTAAGAATTACAGAAACACGGTAGATGGAAGTGCCATTTCAGTATGTTTTAGTTTCCTGACAAATACACCCACGGTCTCACTGAA
This sequence comes from Panthera tigris, assembly GCF_018350195.1. Lineage (NCBI taxonomy): Eukaryota > Metazoa > Chordata > Mammalia > Carnivora > Felidae > Panthera > Panthera tigris. The sequence goes on along the minus strand of NC_056663.1, from coordinate 22,006,265 downwards.
GCCTTACACAACACGTCTGAGTTCAGCTGGCACCTCTTTTAAATGCCTTCAATAAACTCTTTTCTAAACTCCCAAACTCCGACCTTCCTACCAACCGGCTAACTCAGTTGATGACTTTATTTTTCCTTGATATTAAAATAAGATCTTTCACCAGATGGTAATTCCTTTAACTTCCTATTAATGTACCTGCATCCCATACATCCTCTGCCCGGCTGCCTTTGGGTCCCATCTGCCCCTGACTGTTTAGAAATTATCACTCACTGTGGATGGACTTCTTGCCCTCTACCATCAATCTATTTGTCTTTAGTGGCTATTTCTCATTTCTATTCATATCTATTCTTCCTTCATAAAAAATGAAAAAAATTGCTTTCTCCAACCCACTGCCCCATCAAGCTCAAACTTATCTAAAGCATTGTCCTTACTCATGTCTCCTTTTTTTACACCCTTCTCATTTCTGGAAGTCAATACATAATCTTTAATTAAGAAATGCAAAAATGAATCTGTATCAAGAGCTTTCAGGATTTTCACCCCATTTTATCTTTCCTTAATGTCAGGGGATAATATCCCTTAAAAGAAATCATAACAGAATACAGAAATATACATATATGCATGTATTTAAAGAAATGATAGAATGAGAAACTGCTTATGTAGGGAAGAAGAAAGCACCCTCGACCTCCAGTTCCTGAACATAATGTCTTTATCTTAACTCCTTGCTCTTTCCCATCTAAGAAAAACTACTGAGAATAATACCCTCCTGTAAAAAGCTGTAATATAAACAAACTGTCAAAATGCTGTTATATAACTGTATTTTTATTACAGAAAATATTGTAGATAAACTGCCTATATAGCTATGGTATTATAAAGCAAACATTGTGTTATTGAAATGTTAGATATAATGCTGTTCTAGATACAAACTATATTATAACTGCATTTTAATCCTGTAGCATTTATTAAGAATTATAGAACCATAGTAGATGACATACTGCTTTAATATACCATTTAAAACTTTTATAGTATTTCATTTTAAATGATGGAATCATTACTTATGAGCATAATAATCAGAATTATCTCCAGAAATGGATTTTAGATAAGTTGTAATGATGCTTTTTAAAAAATTTACTGAATATAGAATAACTTTGTTCTCAGCACTTTCAATAATTTACTAGTGATGTAATTTTTCAAGTTTGTTTACTCATAATAAATTCAAATACATATGCAAGAAAATGCATTTATATGAAATAATAGGATAGAAGAAAATTAGGAATGTGACAAATGTGTGTTTGAAATTGCAATTTAAACTAATACAGCACATCGCAAAACCTCCACAACTGAAATACACGGATCATAGTCTTACGGGGAGAAAAGGACATACCCAGCCTTGTGACACAAACTGAGCTGGAGGCGCACAACTAAGCAACATACAGGTCCTCACCCACAGAAATTGTGAAAAAAAAGTGTTTATTTTTTTAAGTTGCTAAGATTGGTAGTAATTTGTAACACAGCAACAGATAAATAATATGCCTTTGTTCTCATTAAATCACTTGCATAAGATATGAGGTTTCTAGGTGATGATATCAAATGCCAATGTCCATTTTCGTACTTAAGAGACAGAGAGAACGTGGCATTTAAAGCTGATTACTTTCTTCTTTCTCTCCCTCTCTTTCTTTCTTTCTTTTTCTTTGTAAGTCTTGGATCATTTGCTTTAACTGAGAGTTTAGCTACTCGATTTTAGAGCAATCTTATTTTTGTATTCTATCAATAATGTCTTGGGCTAATTTGTTATAAATATGCAGAGAGAGGCTTTTTTTTTTTTTTTGAGAATTGGTGTGGTTTCTCATAATTGGATATATGAAATACATACCTGGAAAATAAGTTAAGAATTTCTATCTTGGCTTTCTTTTCCTAATCATTTGATCAAAAATGATACAGAAAAAATAAAGATGAATGTTAATTACCATATTGGGTGGCTGGCTATTCTAGTCCATAAAAAATGATTCAGAGAAGCTTAGGTCCTTTCAGAGGTACTTTCCTGTCCCCCAAGGGTGTGTATTTGCTGTGAAGTGTGCTGCTTTGTCAATCACCAAACCTGCAATGGTCTGCCTGGCTCTTATCATCATCCCCTTAGTACTCTTAGCAACAAGGCTTTAAATGACCAACATACACACTTTTTCCTACGTAAGACTCTATGTGGCATCAGACCTGACCCCAGGAAAGCAAGCCGTTTTGAATCCTGTTCTTTGCCTTCAGTCTTCACACTGAGTCATTCTCACGTCTGGTCCCCCTCTGCTCAGTTCTGGGCAACCAGTTGCGCGGTTTCCAACTTTATGCCTGCATTCTGTGTCCCCAAATCCTTCTCAATTTTCAAGATGTAGCCAAACGTTACATGCTTTATAGAACTCTTTTTTCAAGCTCCCCACCCCTGAACACACACAAAAAGCCATCATTTCTCAGTACTCACACACATTTCTAAACTCTATTGTACCATTCCTAACATTTTTGTTTCGTAGATACTTAACTGCTATGGACTCAATGTTTGTTTTCTCCCAAAATTCCTATGGTGAAAGCTTCATCTCCAGTGTGATGTGTGTGTGAAGCGGCCTGTGAGGGGTAATTAGGTGATGAGGCTGGAGCACTCACAATGGAATTGGTGCCCTTATAAAAAGATACACGACAGATCTTGCTTCCTCCGTCCTGTCTCTCCACCCTATGAGGATACAATGAGAAGACAGGTGTCTGCAAACCAGGAAACAAGCCCTCACCAGAAAGCCAATCTGTTAGCACCCTGACCCTGGACTTCCCAGCCTCCAGAACTGTGGGAAATAAATTTCTGTAGTTGAAGCCATTTAGTCTGTAATACTTTTGTTACAACAGCCCAAAGAGACTACGATACTTCTATCTCTATTTATGTGTATCATTCATTAACTTATAAATTCTTGACGATAGACACAATTCCTGAATCGTTTTACTGTACAGAGGTCCATTTGCAGAGTTCCTTCTGATCAATCCTTTAATTTTATTTCTCCCTTTACTCTGACACTGCATGTACTTCTTCTGTCTTCATTTTCTATTCCTGTTTTCTTTTTAAACAGCTATGTGATTCCTGGCAAAAACATTTACTCTCTCACCGAGCCTTCTTTTAGAGACATCAACTTGTATTTTCTCTGCACATAATTGGAAGCCATTTCGTATACAGTCTGGGCCATCTGTGATCCTTCACTATCCCAAATGCCTGGGGCTATAGATTAACCAATGCCTTGTATCTTTTCTATCAGCTGCACAGACTGTCTAACCACCATACCCAATCTTGTTATTACTGGCCCACGGCTGTCCTGAGAAACGTTGCCTTTACCTGCTTAGCCACTCCTCAAGACCAGCTGACTGTCCTTATTGCTACGTAGCGATTTTGATTCCTAGCTTCCCACAGGCACTGAACCTGCACATTTCCAAAAGTTACCTTGCACAAGAGCGTGTGCCTCCTCCCACTCTTTCTGCATCGTATCTCAGAGCAACAACGTGTTCTTCACAAATGAAGGGTTAAGTGCTGTAAGCATATACACTTTTATTAAGAATAATTGATATGACAAAAAAACCATGTTCTGGCTATTTTTAAAATTGGCACATTATAAATGCCAAGTGCCTTCCAATTCAGCAATTAGGTTATAAAAATTAAATCATGAATCTTACAATTTACAACAATTTCATTCTCAATAGGGAATACTGAAATTGACATTAAGGCAAATAGGAAAGAGTACATGGGGCAGCAACGAAACAATTAATAAGCACCTTGCATTGCATACTCCTCTAATGTTACTTGAAATATCATTTACCAAGATGAAGTGAGGATCTTATATTCTTGAATAAACTATTTGACAAAAAGGATTGTGAACTCTCTTTCTCACACACTCACAAAAATATATGTATGTGTGTGCGGTTAAAGTAGGAAAGATACGCATTTGTCCCTGTCCTTCAAAGTGGCTTGAAAATGAATTTATTCAGCTAAGTCTGAGGTAAAGGCAATGTGCCTGCTGGACTCGAGGTCTGTTCCTGAACAGCATCCCTGCAGGTGAACCCTCTCCAACTTCCAGGGCAGGCAGAGCTGGCATGGAAAGCATGAGGATGAGCAACAGACGAGTGTGGGAGAGAAAGGACAAATACTCTGCTTGGATCTCCATCTCGAGAGGAAACCCCTAGTCCCCTGGTGAGTCAAATGCATTGCATTGGCCTTGCTTGGAACCATGGAGTACATTGGGATTCTAAGATAAAGAAGGCTTAGTTTCTGCAGGAGATATAGGCCCAGCCTGGGGATTCTCAGCAGTAAGACCACAAAACTCTGACAGAGACCATGCAGCAATGAAAACAACCCATTGGTTTCCCTTTATGGGATTCAAGAAACCCTAGGATTCCCCTCCAGGTTTAGACTTTTGATCCCACACTAGAGAAGCGACTTGCATTTCATCCCCACAAAAACCACTCCTCCAATAGTAGTGTTTTAATAGCACACATTTTGAATGTTCCTTCTCTGTATGCTCAATGTTTTAGTTACATCTCTATAATAATACTGGCTACATTTTTACCCTAAATTTTTGTGTATATGTTTATCTCAGGTAAGAGACTGCAAACTCTCAGGTACAGATTGCATCTCATTTATTCTTCTATTGCTGACAGCTGATCACTTCCATATACAGAGACCCAACATTTCCGCTAAATGAATGCATAAATAAATGCCTTAGAATACAGGCACAAATAACATTTATAGATAAGTATTTATTCGTAAATTTATACTCTTTATACATATTATCCTTTCCGTAATTGGTAATATTCTTCTATCTGCTAACATTATTTTCAAACTAGGGTTGGGGCGCCTGGGTGGCTCAGTCGGTTAAGCGTCCGACTTTGGCTCAGGTCATGATCTCACGGTTTGTGAGTTTGAGCCCTGCGTTGGGCTCTATGCTGACAGCTCGGAGCCTGGAGCCTGCTTGGGATTCTGTGCCTCTTTCTCTGCCCCTACCCCGATTGGGCTCTGTCTCTATCAAAAATAAATAAACGTTAAAAAAAATTTTTAATAAAAAAAATTAGGGTTGATCTAAACCTGATCAATTTGAGAATATTGTTTTCAGGCCTAAAAATGAATAAACACAAATATAATTAAATAAAAGTAAGCTGCAGGTGTAAGTAATCTCAAAATTTACAGATATATAGAACTATTTTTAAAGTTTCAGGAAGAGTGTTCCTAATTATCGAAGAATTTTCAATGGAGTCATTTGTCAGTGTTTAAGATACACTGTGTATGAATTATTCAAATATATACTTTCATAATTTAGTATATTTTTTTACCATATGGCATTTCCTTATTGGTGTGAACAAAGAGTATTTTCTCCTTCTTCTCCCACTGCATTTCTTTGCTCAAGGCATAATTTCTTATTCCAGTAATTTGTTCCTAGAGTAATTATTAATGAGTCTCATTATAATGTCATAAAGCAAATATGAAACTTTTAATTTTACATATAAGTCTAACTATATTTATAAATATATATAACAGAATTATGCATTATGTAGTTCATGCATAAATTACTTCTAAACAATAAATGTGGAAATAATATTAGAAGGAAAACTTAAAACTTATGAAACTCTCTAAAGGACAAAGTAAAATGCAGATTAAATGCATAGTTAATGTATTTTGAAAGTAACAAAAACTATAGCTAGATGGAATATTAAGAAAAATTTTCCATTTAGTTTTTACTGTGTCAGTAAAAAGCAAATTTTTCATGCTTAATTACTTTTCTGGCAATGTAATTCATAGATGATTTTAAATTATGGGAAATAAATAGTATTAATTACAGAGTAATAATGTATTTTCTTGTTTTTTATGTATAGTGTGCTTCAAAATCCTAATTCCTTTTTTGCTTTAAGTATTCAAATATCGTCCTATCCAGAGATATGACTGTCTATCTAAGACAATGCAATGAACCTGGGGAATCTGACTACTTAATAATTTTATTTATGTATAGTAATAAACGTAATCTAAGAAAATGAAAAAAAAGAATGTTTTCTTCAGCCATATTCTGGATAGCCCATTTTCTCATCTCTCCTGTTGGAAATTCTATTAATTTTTTTTTTCAAGTTCAACTCAAATACTACCTCTTTATTTCTTCCTCCATTTTCCCTGATTTTAGAGGCTCCACCCACTATACACAATTTTTTTTTAACTGGGCTTCTTTTTTAGCATATTGATTTTTTCTTTGCAATATGGTTTATATTTCTTTGCCATTAAATTGCATATTTCAATACATCAGGGCCAACTTTTTTCTGTCTCCTACATTTATCATTCTGTGTTACACGTGGTTCATACAATGATGGTCTCCTGGATTCTCATTACTATATTTCTTTTTCCATCCACATTAATGAAGATAATATAAAGTGTACAAATGACTGAGTAATACAGAATAAAATTAAAACAAAATTTCCTACTTGAAAAATGTGTATACCGTATACATTTCTTCTTGGAGAAGAAATATAGGAGAAAGAGTTGACAATATCACAAGTTTCACTTAAAACATAAACAGTATTATGATGCTGATTACATGTTAATTGAAAAGGCCATCATGCTAAACTCTATCTACACTATGATTAAAACTATAAAATATTTATATGCATTTTCAAGAGGTTTGTAATATAATATTGAAAGCAAATGAGTCACAATAGTATTTGTTGACTTTTTCTTGACTGTTCATATGTTTTCATGTCACAAGTATACAGTCCATGTACACAGTTCATTAAATAAGTGTCCCGAGGAGTCCATACAAGCCTGCCTCCACACAGCATTATATCTGGACGTAGCAATTTCAAAATCCAAGATTCACTCTAAAAAATTATTTGCAGACAATACTCTATTTCCTTGGAATTTTGGGGACCTCACATGTTACAGTTACAGGACTTTTCTTTCCCTTTTTTTTTCCTGATTTCAAAACTGTCTCTAAGGTAGCCAAATCCTTGCAAAACACAGCCAGCACATGATGGATGAGAAACAATTGTACCATATCCCCTATCAATGAGATCCTAAATTTGACTTTTCCTGTTTGAGTAGAGCTTTAAAATACAAACTACTGTACTTTTCATATAAAATATTGGGGCTCCTGGGTGGGTCAGTCAGTTAAGCATCCAACTTCGGTTCAGGTCATGATCTCATGGCTCTTGAGCTCAAGCCCTGCGCCAGGCTCTGGTGGTGACAGCTCAGAGCCTGGAGCCTGCTTCAGATTCTGTGTCTCCCTCTCTCTCTGCTCCTCCCTGACACACTCTCTCGCTCGCTCAAAAATAAACATTATAAAAATTTAATAAATTAAAATAAAATATATGGTATGTGACCAAGGCTTTGTATGAATGTCTTATAATTACATAATTGTGTTCCAAATACAATGATTTCAAAGCTCACAATCTATTTTATCGTAAAATGATTACACCAAATCCATCAACTAGTATAACAAGATAACAATGATATATAAATTTCCAACATCGCTAAGTCCTATAGCCATTTAAGATATTAATGTTAGAAATGTTTCAAAAAAAAGAAGAAAATAGAAGAAGTAAATTTGGTACGCTAAACACAACTAAAATAATCCAAGTAAGAACTGTGCAAAAGGACCATCAAGCGTAAGAATGAGATTAACACCACTTGTCAGGTATCAAAGTTATCTGAAGAGCGAAGCTTGAGGTTTTATACAAATTTCTTGATTTAGGAGAGAAGTGCAGTATAATGGATCGAAACAAACAATCAAAACTTTAGCTGCCTCTATAGTAATAAATAAAGACTGCTATATTTTGGAATATGGTTATTTCCAAATGACTTGGCATTTTATTTTTCTAAAATTGCTATCACAAAACACTGATGTACCAAGATGCTTTTGGCAGCGGTGGTAGATAAACTGCTATTTTCTTCCCCACCAGAATAAAGGTCAAACCGTTTAGTGAATCTGATTTAGGGTCCTGTCGGGGTCAAGTAACCTCAGCGACTGGTTAACTCATAGGTAAAGATACAACAATGAAACATAAATTTCATGGGGATATAGTGTCATGGGGATATATTAGGTTGTCACATGACTGAGTGGATGGAGTTAGAGTGTATTATGCGAAGCGAAATAAGTCAGCCAGAGAAAGACAAATACCATATGCTTTCACTCATATGTGGAATTTAACAAACAAAAGAGATTTACACAGGGGGGAAAAAGGGAAAGAGACAAACCATAAGACAGACCCTTACCCACAGAGAACAAAATGAGGGTTGCTGGAGGGGAGGTGGGCTGGGAGATGGGTTAAATGGATAGTGAGGATTAAGGAGGGCACTTGTTGTGATGAGCACTGGGCTTTATTTGTAAGTGATGAACCACTGAATTCTACTCCTGAAACTAATATTACACTATATGTTAACTAGCTGGAATTTAAATAAAAACTTGAAATAAACCAAAAAGAATTACAAAAAATAAAGATAAATAAATAAGTACGTTTTCAAAACATCCACAAAAATGTGCTAGCTCAAGAAATGATTTTCATCATCCATAAAATGGGAATTATATAACTTATCACATAGGGGTGCTGAGAAGAATAATTACCTATCAGAATCTATAAGATTGTTTCATTGTTTATTGTGTCGTTGCTGTTCAAAATAGGTAATGTGGAAACCAATATGAACTCTTTTTGAAAACACGTTAATCTTGGAAACAGCATCACAAGACTGGCTTCAAGGAAAGTAAAAGAGACCTTTCCATTCAGTACATTCTATTCAAGACATAACATTTTGGTTACTTGGGGCCTCTGAACTAAACTTCTATTTCTGAGGTTGGTTTCTCTTTCCATGCAAACTTTCATACATGTTCCCGATACCAAAAGTTTTAACCTCCTCATTTTCCCATCAGGATACCTACTGTCAATCTCTCCCTTTCTCAACCAGGCAAGGGTTCTAATTATAGCATTAAGCATTCAGAAATTCTTTCAGTCCACAAATATTTATTGAGTGTCACTTTGTTCAAGCCACAGAGGCAAATAAAGCCAACTCAAGAAGCTTAGAGTCAAATGTGGAGAGAGACCTAAACAAATAATAACAAAACATTATGATGAGTACAATCAAATAGCAAAAAAGGCTGCCATATATTAGGAGCCCCTACACTACTGCCTTAAACTCTGGCAAATTTCCTGGATACCTACTTCATTTTACTTGACCTTCCAACATAAACATAGTCAGGCAGTTATCAAAGTTAAACTTACTTTCTCCAAAGTGAGTTTAGAAATGTGTGGAACAACTTTTGGTTGTTACAGTGACTAGGACTTATCTAGTTTTTCATTTGGTGGGAAATTCCAGGAATAAAATTTCATTGTAGCATGCAGAATTTTTTTTTTAAAAAAGGAAGAGATGGAAATTTTATCTTTGTTAATAAGAGTAAATATTTATTAGTTAAACCACTTTGGGAAATTATTTTCAAATATCTACTAATCTAAACACATACATAGGCAATGAACTAGCATTTCCTAAGTATATAACAGAATGAAGTGCAAAGAGAAGTCATAAAAAGATAAATACAAGAATTTCAGAGCAGTGCTATTTATTATTGGCAAAAAAAGCAAACTACCCAAAAGTCTTTAAAGAACAGAATAAATTGCATTACTCATACTGTGAAACATTCTATGAAAATGAAAAAAAATACAACTATTGCTCAAAGCAACAATACGGATGAATTTCACAAACAAGATGTTGAGTGAAAGAAGCCAAACACATAGTTTCATTCCATTTGTAAAAAATTCAAAACAGGCATAGGTAATCAACAGCGATAGAAATTTAATATGGTTATGTTTAGGATTAATAACTGGGAGGGAATGAAGAATGTTTCTGAAGGGCTGGTGATGTTTTCTCTTGGTATTTGATGGTGATTAAATAGGCATGTTCACGTATTAATTAATACGTATTATTAACAGCATTATATCCCTATAATCCCATCTTAAATTGAAATATTGTGAATTAAAATGCATTTAAGGGGTGCCTGGCTGGCTCAGTCAGTAGAGGATCATGAGTTCGAGCCCCACAATGGGTGGAGAGATTACTTAAAATTTAAAAATCTTAAAAGGCAAAGGAATTAAAAGCAAAAACGAACTATTAGGACCTCATGAAGATAAAAAGCTTCTGCACAGCAAAGGAAACAATCAACAAAACTAAAAGGCAACCAACGGAATGGGAAAAGATATTTGCAAATGACATATCGGACAAAGGGCTGGTATCCAAAATCTATAAAGAGCTCACCAAACTCCACACCCAAAAAACAAATAATCCAGTGAAGAAATGGGCAGAAAACATGAATAGACACTTCTCTAAAGAAGACATCCAGATGGCCAACAGGCACATGAAAAGATGCTCAACGTTGCTCCTCATCAGGGAAATACAAATCAAAACCACACTCAGGTATCACCTCATACCAGTCAGAGTGGCCAAAATGAACAAATCAGGAGACTATAGATGCTGGCGAGGATGTGGAGAAACGGGAACCCTCTTGCACTGTTGGTGGGAATGCAAACTGGTGCAGCCGCTCTGGAAAACAGTGTGGAGGTTCCTCAGAAAATTAAAAATAGACCTACCCTATGACCCAGCAGTAGCACTGCTAGGAATTTACCCAAGGGATACAGGAGTACTGATGCATAGGGGCACTTGTACCCCAATGTTTATAGCAGCACTCTCAACAATAGCCAAATTATGGAAAGAGCATAAATGTCCATCAACTAGTGAATGGATAAAGAAATTGTGGTTTATATACACAACGGAGTACTATGTGGCAACGAGAAAGAATGAAATCTGGCCCTTTGTAGCAACGTGGACAGAACTGGAGAGTGTGATGCTAAGTGAAATAAGCCATACAGAGAAAGACAGATACCATTTGTTTTCACTCTTATGTGGGTCCTAAGAAACTTAACAGGAACCCACAGGGGAGGGGAAGGAAAAAAAAAAAAAAAGAGGTTAGAGTTGGAGAGAGCCAAAGCCTAAGAGACTCTTAAAAAATGAGAACAAACTGAGGGCTGATGGGGGGTGGGAGGGTGGATGATGGGTAGTGAAGAGGGCATCTTTTGGGATGAGCACTGGGTGTTGTATGGAAACCAATTTGACAATAAATTTCATATATTTAAAATAAATAAATAAATAAATAAATAAATAAATAAATAAATAAATAAATAAATAAATAAATAAATAAAAATCTTAAAAAAAAGAAAATGCATTTAATACACCTAACCTACCAAACATCATAGCTTAACCTAGCCTACCTTAAATGTCCTCAGAACACTTAGATTAACCCACAGTTGGGCAAAACTATCTAACATAAAGCCTATTTCATAATAAAGTATTCAATATCTCATGTCATTCACTAAATACCGTACTCAAAGTAAAACACGGACTGGGTGTATGGGGAAGGAACAGTTCTACACGGAGTGGAGGCTTGTGTCATTGGCCAGCATCAAGACAGAGTACTGTGCCACATGTCACCATCCCAGGGGAAAGATCAAAATACAGTGTGAAGTACAGTTTCTAGTGAATGTGCATCGCTTTCACACCAGTGTAAACTTGAAAAAGTGTTAAGCGAAGCCATCGTAAATTGAAGACCATCCATACTAACACTGTATATACCTAACACCATAACCTCAAATTGTATGAAGTTTACAGAACTAAAAGGAGACATAGGTAAGTTCAGGGCTATACCTGTGTATGTTAATACCTCACTGTCGGTAACTAATAAAACAAGTGATGATAAGTAAGGGTACAAGAGACTTAAAAATACAATTAACCAACTTGGCCAGATATACACCTAGAGAACCCTCGGCCCAACCTTTACACAATGAACATTCTTTGTAAGTACACATGGAACATTTGACAAAATAGACCATTTACAAAATTAACCATTCATCAGTACGCATGATATGCTCTGCCATAAACAAAGTTTCAACCAATTTCAAAGAACTAAAATCATGCAGGTTATTTAGTGTGACCACAGTGGAATTAAATAAGAAATCATAAATAAGAAGGTAACTAGATCTTCAATAAATTATTTTGAAAGTAAGCCATGTACCTCTAAACAAGTCTTAGGTTAAGTGGAAATTAGATATATTTTAAGCTGAATGAATACATAGCACATAACTTGTGGAGTGCAGCTGAAACAGAGTTTAGAGGAAGATTTATAGTTTTCAAAAGTGTATAAACACATACATTTTTGTTTAATCACTCAATGTCGATTACAACCATATTGAGATACAATTTAACCTTATCAAACTAGTAAAAGATAAAAATTCTCACAGTAAGTACTGACAAAAAAAAAATCCAGAACAGGAACTCTTACAAAGCAATGATTTATGTGTAAATTATAATAACCACTTGGAAGAAAAAAACATATAGAGTTGAAGTTGTATTTATCTTATAATCTAGGACTTGTACTGAGATACATGTGTTATAGAACTATACGTTAAACACATATACTATACTCCAAAAACATTTTCAAGAATAGCAGCTTTATTTGTAATAGTGCAACAAAAGGAAAATTAACTTAATATGTAATGAAGTTCCACTGGACAGTGAAAAATAATGAACATTTAGTTATCAGCATGAATTACTGCCAGAAAAATAATGATGAGCAGAAAAAAATCAAGTTGCTGAAATATAGAGACAGATACACAGAGAGAGATATTTATAGAAATACATGTGTTGTCTTTCTAATCATTTAAGATACTTTTGGTGTCATGTTCATCATTTACATAAGATTGAAATATAAGGTTCAAACAGACAGACACTATTATGATTCAGGTATATATCTAGGTAATAAAAGAGTAAATAAATACATGGAAATACTGAACATCAAATTCATGACAGAGGGAGCAATGGAATCTGGGGTACCTGGGCCTCCAGAATGCTGGTAACATGTTATTTCTTGAATTATACAGTGGGTATACACGTTGTACAAGTTATACCAGTCTCTTTTGTATTTTTATATATCATAGAATACTGTATATAAAGTATATATATATATTATATATATAAGGTGTATATATATTATATAGATAAGGCATCTGTATATTATATATAATGTATGTATATATTATATATAAGGTATATATTATATATATATAAGATATATATATATCATATATATAAGGTATATATATATCATATATATAAGGTATATATATCATATATATAAGGTATATATAGTATATATAAAGTATATATATTATATTTTTATACATATATATATATAAAATAAAAGTAAATATTTCCAATTTTTAAATCAGTGAGTACGTTGGTATTTTTCCTTAAGTACAGATATTTCATTTTTTTGGCTTAAAAATAATTTGTTTTCCTAAAATTTAAAGTGTATCAAATGTCTCTAGTAGTCAACAAGATGATGATTTAGTCCCTTCCTTTGTCTTTTAATTATATTTTAGACTTCCTAAAATTTGACTATCCTCAAATCATTATGTTTAAATTCTTGGTAAATCTGCCATAGTCATTCCACATACAGCTAGATTAAGTGACAACAATTTATTGTGTTTTTCCTTTACTATTTTAACCTATATTGATAGAATGATGATACCTTTGTAAAATGAAGTACAAATATTTTCTCATTTTTCTAATCTCCAACAAATATCCAATAATATATACTGTAATGAATAAATATTCATTCTGGAATTTAAATTTTTATTTTAAGTGGTCTTCTTATGCACAAACTTAAACTTATGAGATAACTGTTTCATGACACAATCTCAAATTGATAAAATATAGGTCTCCTTTTTGTTTGATGACCAACAATTGACAAACTTCCTTGTACCCACCACCTGAGGTCAGAGTTAGCAAGAAATTACACCCATTTCATTGTTCCTCCCTCAACCTAGAAACACATACCCACACACACAAGATACCCACTCTTCTGCATTGTTTGTGATGTGCTTCTTCTATATTACAGTTTTTAAAATCATGTCATTGTATTTCTAAAAACTGACTGCTTAGCTTTAATTTTCTCGTTACAAGAAGTTTCATGTTTTATTTGGCTCCTTCTGTAATTTACTTTCTTCAATCAGTAGTATAATGAAAATATTTATCTTTATTCTTTACTATAGTCCTCTTCATTCAATTTGACTGCTGTATAATATTCAATTGTGTGAGCATACTGAAATATATTTATTCAGTTGCTTGCCAATTGCCATTTGGGTGATTTATTTTTAATCTTTGAAGAAGATAAATTTGGAAAGCTATCTAGTCTCGATCATTTTTTGTGATATAATCTCAGATGACTTTTGTTAAGGCAATGTATTCTCATATGTCTACTCTGATTTATATTTCTTACTAAATCCATCTACAAGTATATATTAGTTTCAAATTTATAAATTTGTATAGTACACTGGTTCACATACATATTTTGAAAACTTAAATATTAAGCAAAAAAAAAAAAAAAACAGCCATAACCATCCCATCTGGAGTTAACACCCTCTAAATTCCTCAAGAAACACATTGCTGCATATACTTACAGACTTTTTCCTACTCATGTATTTTGTCTCTCAAAAATAAAATAAAATGAAAATATTGTTAGAACATCTATTTTTTCTTTCCTTATTAGAACTACTGGAGTCTATAATACTCATGACATCATAGGATTCAATGTATGTATATATCAGAGAAAACTATTGAAATGAGCCAGTTCTTTCATTACTAAAGCAGTTGAACAGTTTTATTTTGTTATCTGTATTTTGTGTATGATCTTCTCAAACCCTTTACCCATTTCCTTTTGTTATTCATCTTTTTTTTAATATTTAATATTTGAGGAATATTATATTTTTATATAGGCTGGAAATGTTTGCTGACTTTCCATTTATCTTCCATCTAAATAGATATTTATTTATATTTGTGAGGTACTTAAATACTTAATTTTGCATAGTTAAATGTATAATTTTAGTTATGATTTCTGATTTTGTTAACTGACTTTAACAAAATGTTCTCAGTTTGCTAAAATGTAAATATATAGTTATCTGTATGTTTACTTGCGTGATACATAAATATTTAACTTTACGTAGTTAAATGAATACATAAATTTAGTTATGATACCTGATTTTATTATCTGACTTTAAAAAATCTTCCCAATTTGTTAAAATGTAAATATACAGTTTTATATTTACAGTTGTATACTTATATACAAGTAAATTTGTATGGTTACTTGTAGTTATCAGGTGTGCTTGGGAAGAGGGGGATATGTTTCATTTAAGTTTTTATTCCATCAGAAGTTTAACCTCCATTCTAAGTGTAACTCTGTCCCCCTCCAAAATCTGCTGTTTTGTGTCAAAGAGTAATGTCACTCCATCACCAGATCCCTAAGTATAGCTGCTGCACCTCTCCTGGGCCCTCAGTGCTGTTGCTCTTAAATACTCTTCTACGACGACAAACACAATCTATCTGGTGGGTTCCCAATTTTTCCAAAGCCTGTTCTATATAGCTCTCATTCTTCCAGATTTTGAGGAATTAAAGGGTTTCTGCCATACCTTCTAATTGGGAATTCCTACTTTTCCCTTGGAATCTAGCACTTCTGCCTTTGCAAAGAAAATCAACTTCTAAATACATATAAACATTGGGTAGTTCATAAAGAATAGATATATATTGCCCTCAGTTCTGGTGGCTGGAGGTTTAAGATAAGGGTGCCAGCATGATCAGATGAGAACCATGTTTCAGGTGTCAGACTTCTAGTTGTATCCTCGAAGTAGTGATAAGGGATCTTTGGAGCACTAATCCCATTCCTAAGGGTTCCATCCTCATTACCTAGTAGCTCCTAAAAGTGCCACCTCCTACTACCATCATCTTCGTGGTTTAGGATTTCAACTTATGAATTTGGGGGGACATAAATATTCACATCATAGCATTATACCTAACAGAAATTTTTTTTCAATGCTCCCCTTTGGATAGGCTTTAAGCTGATACACAGGCCCCAAGATTATCCTGATGTTTAAATTCCTATTGATGGGGGGTGGAAGGGAGGGGCAAGTGGGTGATGGGCACTGAGGAGGGCACGTATTGAGATGAGCACTGGGTGTTGTATGGAAACCAATTTGACAATAAATTTCATATTAAAAAAATAAAATAAATTCCTATGGCTATTTCTATAGTACTTGAGAAAGGTCATGTAAAATGTATTTCTTCCACCTCTTTCCTCTCACAGTACATGGAAATGTTAAAATGGAGGCTTTTCAGTATGGCACTGAAATAATGAGATTAAAAATTAGAAGAGTACTTTAGATCACGAGAAAATTCTACCAGGATGTAAAAATAAGCTCATTAATTCTTAGGGAGAAAAAAAAAGCAAAGAATATCGTGAACAGGAGGGGAGGAAGAAATATAGAGGATTCAAGTTACTGTTTTAGAAAGATCTTCAAGTAACACCATTCATATTCTGTAAATTAAGCAAAAAGGATAAAAGAACAAGTAGAGATAGATCACAATAGTTTTGATAACAAAAAATAATTAATTTGTGTAGGTTTAATATAGTTCACTGAAATAGATTTATATAAGACAGAAAAAGTTTTTTAATTGAACTTGAACTAGGAAAAATTCAATTCCCACACGATTACTGACCCTATTATCATTCTGCAATAAGACAATGTTTTTCTTCAACAAACTCCTACCCCCTATATATAAGAGTAATGTAGTATGTCTTTGTCCATGATGAAAGGAAAATCTCAGGTAGTTTCAGCAGTTTTCACAGCTCCTAGATTTGTAAGGAGATCTTCAAGGGTCATAGGATAGTGGACAGAAGTGGCCCATGGACAATTTGCCTGAGTTCACATGGAAAGCGGGCATCATTGGTAAGTCTTAAATCCAGACTGCCTGACCAGACTCGAAAATCTTCCTAACTGATCTTCTGGTATTCACTTTCTCCAGACAGATTTTGATTTAATTATTTTTAAGTTTGTTTATTTTGAGAGAGAGAAAGAGAAGGGCATAGAGTGAGGAAGAGAGAGAATCCCAAGAGAGAATCTGTGCACAGTGAGCACAGAGTCTGACGCAGGGCTCGAGCTTATAAACCATGAGATCATGACCTGAGCCAAGATCAAGAGTCAGACATTCAACCTACCAAGGCACCCAAGAGCCCCAATTTTGACTTAATTCTTATTGGCACCTTTCCCAGATGTTCATCAAATATTACCTGTAATATTCATATGTGAGTTTAGCAGACAGAATTCTGCAGTTAAATAAATGAAGTTAAATAGTCTTTTTCAATGAAGTATGCAGGAAAAGTCCTTATGGATGAACATGGCAAAATTCTTTAGGAGGTGCTCTATTATGTGATGTTTTCAAAATTATTTAACCATTTGGTCTGAGGTATGTGGATGAACTGATGTTCAGCAGAACACTCTTTGCAAGTCATGTTGTTTTATGTTTATTTAGTTGAGCGAGAGAGAGAGAGAGAGAGAGAGAGAGAGAATATCCCAAGCAGGCTCTAGGCTCTGAGCTGTCAGCACAGAGCTCCACGCTGGGCTCAAACTCCAAACTGCAGGACCATAACCTGGGCCAAAGTTGGGCACTTAATCTACTGAGTCACCCACGTGCCCCTGGAAGATCATCTTATAGTTTATGCATATCCTTCAATTTAAAAAGAATTTATTATACCATCTCAAAGGGAGCTACTGACTAAATTTTGAACTCAGATATTTGGCAAAGAGAAAATTCTAATTGGTTCCAAGATAAGAAAAATTCTGAAATTAGAGATGCTACTTAGCACAGCATTAACCGCAATGGATACAATTATGAATAAGCCAGATACAATTTCAGCCCACATGGAACATACAGTTGAGTAAACTGTACAAACATACAACAATCTTGCAAACAAATAATAATTTCACAGTTGTAAAATTACAATTGTTGCTATAATAAGTGTTATAAAGAAAACAATACTTGTGTTATAATCTATGATCCAGTAAGAGGGAAGAGTAGGTTTGAGCTCAAAATTGAAGAACAAGTGAGAGAAAATCAAGTGAATATGTGTCAGAAGAACATTAAAAGCAGAGAGATGATCCCGTGCAAAGCACTAGGGTGACAGGGAATGCAAGTTTTTATAAGGCAAGTTGGAAAGAATGAAGGAGAATATTATATGAGATAAAGCTAAAAAAGTGGGAAGAGACCAATCCTTGTGGCTCCTTGTAAGTTAAAGATATTTATTTAAGGTCAACTAAAGAGTTTGGAGCAGAGAAAATGGCATGTTATTTTTGTTTTGAAATGGTTAATCTGTCTAGAGATAACAGGATATGACAAATTCAATAATACTAGACATTGCAAAGATACCTGTAGTCCAGGAGATAACTGATGCTCTACTACAGGCAAGATGGAATATAGAATTTGACCAGGGTAGTGATAGAGTAAAGCAATATTTGAGAGGTAAAATTTATTGGACTCAGTAGAAATATGTATTTGGATTGTGAGGGAGATCATCTCAAAGATAATTCCCAAACAATTCCTTGTTTGCAAAAATGATTTTATGTAGTAAGAAAAAAAAAAACCACAAACACATACACACACACACCTATACATACAGATACACAATACGAATGAATGAATAAAATGAATGAATGAATGAATGAATGGGATGGCATCATCACGAGAGAATAAGAATTTTCTACTGTTCTCCCCTAAAAGAACTCCAGTTTAAACAATTATCCATGGATAAGAGATCCTTTATGGAAGTCCAGGAATCCAGTGGAGAAGTTCTAGCACACTGCTGGAGCAAAGAAAGTCTGAAATTTGACATAATAAAGAGGGTAAGTGGAACAGTTTCATGTTACTCACATCATCCCTCCCCAATGCGGCACAACTCTGTGCCTAAAGAGACTTTTCTGGCCAGTTATTTTTTCCACAGGGAAGAGAGCTGAGAGCATGTGAATGAGCTCCAGGCCTTGCCAGTTCTGTGGGATTCTGGCAAAGACACCCACTTCTTTCTTGCCTCATCTAGAATACTGAGGTATGCTGCAAGATTGCAGAATGTGAAACATCTGGGGGAGTGCCATTCAAGAGACATGGATCCTATCAGCTCTCCTGCAGACTCCATCAAAAAGCCCACTCACAAGCCCCTAGGAATGCCTCACTTATAGAGCCCCCAAATGGCCCACATGCACCACTAGTGCTTCGGGCACCTTATACACTTACCCCAGCCTGTGGCCAGCTCCCTGTGTGAGTTCTCCATGGCAGGGGGAGTGAACTGTGACAGCGAGCTAATGAGTACTCACGGGACCACCATAATTTCCCAGTAACTGAACTCAAAGATACGGAAATCTACAATTTGCCTGATTAAGAATTCAAAGTAACTGTTTCAAAGAAGCTCAGTGAGCTACAGGAAAATACACAAAGCCAATCTCATTAAATTAGAGACACAATACATAACAAAATGAGAAGTTTACCAGAGAGACATAAATCATGTAAAAGAGCCCAACAGAAATTCTAGAGCTGAAGGATACAATGAATGAAATGAAATGTAAGACAGCATCGACAACGATGCCTCAAACAGAAGAAAGAACATCAAGTGGAAGGCAGGAGTTGTGAAATCATCCAGTCATAGGAGAACAAAGGAAAGCCTACATGAATTATATCATTTAGAGGAACAATCTATGTATTACTGTAGTCTCAGAATCAGGAGAGAGAGAAGGGAACAGAAAGCCTATTTAAAGAAAAAAAAAAAAAGGCTGAGAATTTCCTAAAATTAGTGGAGAGATTTGGACACAAGCTCATAAAACTAACAGGTCACACAAAAACTAAAACGGAAAAGTATCTTTTCCAAATTTATAATAAGACTGTCTAAAATCAAGAATTTTAAAAGTAACAAAAGAAAAAAGAAATTCTCACATACAAGGGAATCCCTAGAACACCATCAGTGGATATGGATAATATAATCAAAGTTCTGGAAAGAAAAACTGCCTAACAATACTTTACCTGGTAAAGTCCCTTAGAAATTAAGGTGAGATAAAGATGATCTCAAAAAATTTAAAGCACAGAGACTGGCATCACTAACCTGCCTTACAAGAAAAGCTATAAGGAATTCATCAAGAAGAAACCAAAGGATGTTAATTCGTAACATTAAAGCATATGAAGATACACAATACACTGGTAAAGGTAAGCATATAGTCACATTCAGAAAACTCTAATATTGTAATAAGGTGGTGTGTTAATCACTTAACTCAAGTATAAAAGTTAAAAAGCAAAAGTATTAAAAAGAGCTATAATAATTTGTTAAAGGATACCTAATGTAAGTAGTAGTAAATTGTGACATCAAAAATATAAAATGTGAAGGAGTAAAGGTTTTGTATACAATTGAAAGTAGCGTAAAACAGACTGTTATATCTGTAGGATGTTTTATGTAAGACTCATAGTAACCACAAAGCAAAAACCTACAGTAGATACGCAAAAGATAAAAAGAAGAGAATCAATATCATTGTGGGAAATTATTAATTCACAAAGCAAGGCACTAGGAGAGGAAGACAGAACAATGAAACTTTAAAACAGTGAGAAAAAAAAACCAATAAGATATCATTAGTAAGTCCTTACCTATAAGTAATGTAAATAGAATGTAAATACCCTTAGAATGTAAATAGACTAAATTCTCCATTTAAAGTCATGCAGTGGGTTAGTGTATGAATAAAAAAAGACCAACTATATGTTGCCTACAAAAGACTCACTTCAGCTTTAAGGATACATAAGGACTGAAAGGAATGGGATAGAAAAGATACTCCATGCAAGGAAAAACCAAGAGAGCAGAGGAAGCTACATTTATATTAGACAAAAGAGACTTCAATACAAAGCTGTAATGAGAGAAAGAAGGTCATTATGTAAGATAAAGGGAACAATTCATCAAGAGGATATACAATCACAAATACACATGCACACAACTTTGAAGCACCTAAATACTTTAAAAGCAAATACTGAGAAATCTAAAGGGAGAAATAGACAACACAATAATAGCGGACAATGTCAATACAGCACTTTCAACAAAAGGTAAGTAACCCAGACAGAAAATCAATACAGAAACATTGGACTTAAATTATAATTAAATCAAATGGACCTAAGAGATATGTAAAGAAATTCCTCCCAATAGCAACAGAATATACATTCCTCTCACGTGTACATGAAATATTGTCCCAAATAGATGATACATTATGTCACGAAACGAGTCATAGCAACTTTAAGAACAAGTATCTTTACTGACCACAAAGTATGACTAGACCTCAGTAACAGGAGGAAAACTGAAAAATGCACAAATATGTACAAATTAAACAATACATTCTGACCAACAGGTCAAAGAAGAAATGAAAAGGGAAAAACATCTTGAAACAAAGTGTAACATAACATGCCAAAACCTATCGAATGCAGCAAAAAGTAGTTTAAGAGGGAATTAAAAAAAAAAACAAAGACAACCTAACTTTACACACCAAGGACAAGAGAAACAGAACTAAGTCGAATTTAGCAGAAGGAAGGAAATAACAACGATTAAAGCAGAAATAAATGAAACAGAGACCAGAAAACCAATAGAAAATATCAAACTACGACCTGATTTTTTTAAAAACTTAAACAATACTGACAAACCCTTAGTTAGAAAAAAAGAGAGTAGTTTCGAATATATAAAATGAGACCTAAAAGAGAAGATATTACAATTGATATTACAAAAATTCAAAGGATGGCTTTTCATCCAACATTTTAGCAAGGCTGCAGAGGTAGCTGCTAATCTCCAAGTTTTACATGCCACCCAAGGACTACAAGAAGAAGAAAGATGCTGGATGGTCAGCTAAAGAAGATAAATACCCAGTGAACAAATCTTGGGACAAGGCCAAAAAGAAGTGATCCAAAGGCAAATTTTGAGACAGGCTCAACAACTTGGTCTTGTTTGACAAAGTAACACATGACAAACTCTGTAAGGAAACTTTGAACTATAAGCTTATAACTACAGCTATTGTCTCTGAGAGACTGAAGATTTGAGGTTCCCTGGCCAGGGCAGCCCTTCAGGAGCACCTCAGTAAAAGACTTACTAAACTGGTTTCAAAGCAGAGAATTCAAGTAAGTTATACCAGAAACACCAAGGATGGAGATCCCCCAGTTGCTGGTGAATATGCATGAACAGATCCCACCAACTGTACATTTTGGAAAATAAAACTTTATTAAATCAAAAAAAAACCAAAGGATGATAAGAGACCACTATGAACAATTATATGAGAAAAATGGATAACTTAGAAGAAATGTATAAAGGTTTCCACATATATAAGGTACTAAAGAGTGAAGCATGAAGAAATAGGAAATATGAACAGATCAATAAAGAATGAAATTAAACTATTAATCAAAAAGCTCCCAACAAAGAAAAGCCCAGGACCAGATGGTTTTATAGGTGAATTCTATTAAATATTTAAAGAATGAACACCAATACTTCTTAGACTCCTCCAAAAAATTACTAAGAAGGAAGCACTTTCAAAATCATTTTATGATACCAGTGTTTTCCTGATTCTATTGGCCAATATCCCTGATGAATATAGATGAAAAAATTCTCAACAAAATGCTAGCCAACTGAACTCAACAGATAATTTAAAAAAATCATACAGCATGGTAAAGTGGGGTTTATTCCTGAGATGCTGAATGGTTCAACAGACACAAATGAATGAATGTGACACACCACATTAGTAGAATAAGGGATAAAAATCATATGATTATGTCAATACATGCAGAAAAGGTGTCTGACAGGGGCATCTCAGTGGCCCAGTCATCTGAGCACCCAATTCTTGATTTCTGCTCAGGTCATGATCTCATGGTTCGTGAGATCAAGCCCCACATCAGGCTCTGTGCTGTCAGCTCTGACAGCAGAGCCTCTTGGGATTCTCTCTCCATCCCCCTCTCTCTCTGCACCTCCTCCACTCATGTGCACTTGTTCTCTCTCTCTCTCTCTCTCTCTCTCTCTCAAAATAAACACTAAAAACGAAAAACGATTTTACAAAATTTAGCATCCTTTTATGTTAACTCTCAAAAAAGTAATTATATAAGGAACATATATCAACAGAACAGAGGCCATATAGGAAAGGTCCACAGTTAACATCATACTCAATGGTAAAGAGGTGAAAGATTTTCTTGTAAGACCTGGAATAAGGCAATGGTGCCTACTGTTCACTCCTGTTCAATGTGAAACTGGAAGTCCTAGCAAGCAATTAGGCAAGAAAAAGAAACAAAAGGCATCCAAATCAGAAAGAAAAACGTAAAATTATCTGTTTGCAGATGATATGATCTTATATATAGAAACTCACAAATACTCCACCAAAAATTGTTACAACTAATAAATTCAGTAAAGTTGCAGAATACAAAATCAACATACAAACTTCGGTTGCATTTCTATAAACAAAAAACTGTCTAAAAACAAAATAAACAATCCCACTTACAATAGCATCAAAAACAATCAAATATTTAGGATTAAATTTAACCAGGAGGTGAAAGGCTTGTACAATGAAAGCTGTAAGACGCTGATGAGACAAACAGAAGAAGAAACAAATAAATGCAAAGATATCCGGTGTTCATGGATCAGAGAATCAGTATTGTTAAAATGTCCATACTACTCAAAGCCATCTATAGATTTAATGCAATTCCAATAAAAATTCCAATGACATTTCTCACAGAAATAGAATAATCCGAAAATCTATACGGCACTTAACCCTGAATAGCCAAAGCAATCTTGCAAAAGAAAACCAAACTGGAAGCACCACACTTCTGAATTTCCAACTATGTTACAAAGCTGTAATAATCCAAATCGTAAAGTACTGGCATAAAAATAAACATATAGGCAAAAGAAACAGAATTGACAACCCAGAAATATACCTACACATATATGGTCAAGTAATTTTCAAGAAGGGTGCCATGAATACTTAAAGGGGAAAGGATAGTCTTTAAGAAATGTTGCTAGGGAAATGGATGTTCATATGTAAAAGAAACTGGACCCCTATATTACAGTACTCACAAAAATTAACACAAAATGAATTAAAGACTTAGATGCAAGACCTGAAACAATAAAACACCTAGGAAAAAATGTATGGAAGAAGCTCCTAGACATTGGTCTTGGCAATATTTTTTTTGCATATCACACCAAAATATTTCAGTAAGGCTTAAACAGAAGCACAAGCATTGAAAACAAAATAAACAAGCGGGACTATATTAAACTAAAAACCATCTGCCTGTCAAAACAATCAATAAAATGAAAGGGAAAACCTACAGAATAGGAAAAATGTTTGCAAGTCATTTATCTGATAAGAGATTAACTTCCAAAACACATAAAAAACTCATGCAACATTTTTTTTTTCATAAGAAGACATACAAATGGCCGAGTGGTGTATGAGAAGATGTTCAACATCACTGATCATCAGGGAAACACAAATCAAAAATCACAATGAGACTTCACCTCACACCTGTGAGAATGGTCATAATCAAAAAGAAAAAAAAGATGACAAATGCTGCCATGAATGTGGAGAAAAGGAAGTCCTTATGTACTGTTGGTGGGAATGTAAACTGCTGTAGCCAGTATGGAAAACAGTACAGAAATTCCTCAAAAAATTAAAAATAGCAATCAATACCATACGATCCAGCATTCCCACTACTAGATATCTACTAGAGATATCTGCATCTCCATTTTCTCTGCAGCATCAATGACAACCACCAAGACATGGATACCACCTAAGTGCCCACTGATGAATGAAGAAATATGGTCCATATGTACAATGTACATATATACATTATCTGAAAATAGAAGACGGCCTCATCAATCAAGTTTCAGCTGACAAAGTGAAAAGAGAATTGCTGCACCTTGTACTCTTAAGAGAGAAGTACCGTATTTAGTGAATTGTTTCAATTTTTAAAGCAACCCATACCAATTTCTTTTTTGTGCTTCTACTGACATACCAAGATGGCCAGAAAAAAAGCATTAGTGGGATCTAAAACAATAAAGATTCCTGGCAGGTCCTGGTTGCAGGATAAGCATCCCAGATGTGTTACTGTTTCTCTCATAGTCTAGAACTCAATGGAAGGGCAGTTCATGACTCAGTAGCAAAATATTTTTTAATTTTTTTTTTTATTTTTTAAAATTTATATCCAAATTAGTTAGCATGTAGTGCAACAATGATTTCAGGAGTAGATTCCTTAGTGCCCCTTACCCATTTAGCCCATCCCCCCTCCCAAAACCCTTCCAGTAAGCCTCAGTTTGTTCTCCATTGTTTGCTTCTAATTCCCATGACCCTGAATCACATTGTTTAGATATTTTGGTATTCAAGAAAACAATCTCTACCAAGCAACACAATCATGTTTCCAGCAGCGTGAACACTTAGATTGAAACCAAGTAAGTATACAGAAAAAGATGCTTTGGTGTTAGAAGTGATTGATCCATACTAACAGGGAACAAAACATTGCTGCTCTATTATTAGAACCAACAAGTATACTGATAGACCTTAGATGCTCCTTGCTTTGTACCACCATGCCCAGAAGCAGATGTTTACTCCTACTCTTATACCTCTCTGAAGGCAGGACTATCAAGAGCTTAAAATTTCATTGGGAAAAGACCTACATCCAGCTCAATGCTTTGCCAGAGTACATGGGTACTGTGAATGCTGTGAGCATTTAATCATATCTCCATAAAAGGAAACATAAGCTTTTGTAACGTGGTTTCTTTGTATCTGGTGATGTGGTTACAAAATCCTCGACAACCATAGGCACAGGAGAAAGGAATTCGGTAGACCAAGATAAACCAAAGTGTAAATTCAGATTCAGTCATTCACAAAAATAGGATTATATAGCTTTATAAGCCAAGTTGCTCTATTGAAAAAATACTTCCAAATTCTATCATAAAGGAATTTGATAGCTCATAACTTCATTTATTGTTTAATTACAGTAGGTCTTTTTTTTCAGTAAGGCTTAAACAGATATTAGAGTTGGAAAGAAGGAGAAAATTTTAATATGAGGTAGGGAACTTTTTATATTTTCAGATAAATGTGATCATAGAAACATGATATCAAAGTACAAGAGCTATCGATACATGTAACTCCCTATTTCTCTTTTTTACAATTGAGCTCATACAGCAAGGGAGTACATTACATAAACTGAGGACAGCAACAAGGACAGATTTTACTGTGTTACCACTAAGAAGCATGCCTACATCAAATAAACTAGGTAACCCAGTGTGGTCATGTGCAGTGAGTCAGGCACTGTAGGTTAGCTGTTCAGTGTCCTGTGATGCAATGATTTGATGAGCCAGTAGGCCACCCATGGGCTCTGTCAAAGCAACTTGAGTTGCTAGCAGCAACCTGGACTTGAGTCACTAGACTATCACAGGACAGAAGATACACAGTCTCAGTATCTATAGTCATTGGGAGCCAACATAAGGCCAAGTTAGCCACTATGTACTCAAAGTCTAGCTACTAATGGACCCAGAGAAATGTGATTACTAGTCACAAAGTTCCAGAAAAGGAATATCCAGAAAAAAAGGTAACTTCATGTTATAGAGTCATGAAAACCAGCTTGTATATTCCATACCAGCATATTTCCCTGTTTAAGTAAAATATTTCATTTTGAAAAGTCCACATTTTTCTTCCACTATCTACATTCTCTTTTAAGATAACACAGGTACTTCAGCTTATTTTTTACAGCAGATAACCATGTAAATATTAAATGACTCCAAGTGTTAATTTATTGCAATATATTAATTTTATTATATTAAGTCCAGAACTTTTTATAGTAGCAATCCATCATTCATAATCTATGAATAAAATACAAAGTAACAAGAGTAAAACTTGTTTTTAAGTTAGAAACTTAAATTTAGGAGAGGTCTTAAAAACAAATAGCTTTAATATTCTGAACTGATTTTCTCATAAATAGCAGCTTTGTATTTGTTTTGGTTGTTTTTTATTAAATCCTGTATCTTGACAGAAATCTGCAATCAAAGCCACTTTGGAGATAAGATAGTATTGAGTTCAGAATACCTGTATAGTCTCCTAAATATAACCTATAAAAATAAGTTTGTTTTGAGAAAGAACACGTCCCTTAGACCATTTGCCAAATACAAGAAATAACATATTTTCAGTTGTTTTTGCTGTCACAAGGGGAAAAAATAGCTACACATATCTAAAGAGGCCCACAGTCTAATCTAGCAGTCTTTAATTATGTAGACTGCCATTTTTAAAGAGTCAGTAAGATGAAGGAAAAATACGCTTTGAAATAATATGGATCAGAGTCTAAATTGTGGGTCTAACCATTACTGCACTTCATTTTTCTGTGACACACATTTGTTTTTCACATTTTACAATTCTTGAAGACAAGAAACATTCAGCCAGTCATGATGCAGTTGTCATTGCCTGTATATGAGTAAACACCAGAGGTTTGGGGCAAAGTAGCAAAACGTGTGTCTGTGACTGGGAAAACAAACTTGGACACAGTAGTAAAATACATTTTAATTCTAGAAGTAAGTGATTGCGAGTTAGTGCTGATAATGGAGTAGAACAGTTCTACCTACTTGCAAAGCCAGATTTAATTTTGATGCAAAAAGATTTAAAGTATTTTATGGATTCCTTAAAAAAATGCTGTTCCACTAACTTTCTGGTAGGACAGAGCCACAGAGGACTATGTGTGCAAAAAAAACGTGGTTTATTAGCATCAAAATGTTGATTCAGAAAAATCAGGCTCTGAATCTGAACAAATATTAAGAATATCTTACCTAATCCATTGACCTATATTTTCCTTTTAAATATGTAAAACATATTTATATGAAGATATATATGCCAAATTAAGTGTAAAGGAGATCCTTCAGTATGTATGAAATTTCAAGTCAGAAAAGAGTATTATGTCACAAAATAACTACTATCAACATTTTTAGTGGTATGTAAGAAAATGGTATGTCTTCTAATCAATGCATCTTAAGTTGGATGAAATACAGTATTTGCGTTTTTACCACGGTCAATTTTTTTTGAATCCTAAGCTTCAATTTTCTTATTCATAATATTTTCATTAAAATTAGAAGTACTCTATCTTAAAAAGTCTGTCCTATGATATACCTTCAATACTTAGTTATTACTGTAATTATTAATTAAAATCCCCACATTTCCCATTGAATAAATAGCAGGTAACCAAAAGGCAATTTTAAAAAAGATAATTAATCATGTGTCCTTTTCACTTGTATAATTACATAAATACAGCTGTTTATTATCCATATGATAGTTCTCATAATAAAAACCATGATAAATAGACTCTAAAATGGCCCCCATTCCTATATGGTTGATTATCTCTTTTTCAGAAAAAATGATAAGAGCATCAAAATCCACCTATAAGTGGTCACATTTTTGGTGAGTAGGGTATAACTGGAGGGTCAAGTTTTTTGTTTTGTTTTTTTTTTTAAATACTAAGGCACTATTTTTGTCCTTTTACAATAATTGTATTTTTTTCCTTTGGATTGGCACTTATTTTCACGTATTCAATATGTAGAGTTATGATCTAAATCTTTTTTGCAATAAAATGAGTCTCAACTTTTTCTTTATATAAATCTTTGGACTTCTCTTAACAGCAAATTTCAACGTTATGTTATAAACTTAGATAATCAAAATTCAATGGCAAAGTATGTGTCCAGAAAGACATATTCATTTTTAAAAACAAATATGTTGTCATAGAACAGCATTCATAAAAGATGACAACTGGCAATCTGACAACATAACACTGTAGATGAAAACACCTTTTAAAAAGGGCAAATTCCTCCAAGAAAAAATAGCTAGCAAAAATAGAGAAGATAATTATACATTACAGAATTGTCTGAGAAGAATTTATATTTCCATACTGGCTGTCTTAATAAATGACGGATG
The DNA here is from genome assembly GCF_018350195.1 of Panthera tigris. Lineage (NCBI taxonomy): Eukaryota > Metazoa > Chordata > Mammalia > Carnivora > Felidae > Panthera > Panthera tigris. The sequence continues at coordinate 21,977,375 of NC_056663.1, read as the reverse complement.
CAAAGGATGAGGCAGTCATATTTAGGACCCTATAAAGAATAACATTAGTATTCTATATGAATCTGCAGATATTTAATTCCCATATAATTTTCCAAGAGCACTTTAATTGGGTCACACATGCTACTACTGAGCACTCCTTGGACACGTTCAGAATCATCTGAAGACTAAGTTTCCACTTAATATAGGTGTGAGTAAATCAATAAAACTGAGGATCTTATTATTAATATGTCATTTATACTCACTGGCTAGTAAGTCTTGATGACATTCAAATTATATATCAAAGGATTCTGAGTTGTCAAAATTTGTAACTTCAACATTTACACTGTTGAAGTAATTTAAACAATCATGAGTTACAGCAGCAAACTGTCTCTGGTATAAAGGAGTATTGTCACCACTTGCCCCCAATTCCCCAGTGAAAATAGGAATCTACGTTCTTGTTGTGCCAGTTGGCAGAAAATATGAAAATAACCCAGGTGGCCTTTATTACACTTCCAGTTGGAAAAGAGAGCCCGTTGCCTTGGTAAGGAAGGGATGGAAAGAAATTAATACTAACAGATTTATTTTTTAATCTAAGAAATACATCCCATGCTTTTACATTCTTTTTTCAAACTGACACTTAGAGTTTCACTTTGGAAAAAACAAATGCCTGACAGGGAAATTGGAGAATCAGACGAATGAAGAATAACCGTCTACATGATTTGTTGTATAATATTTTTTGTTCACTACTCTTTTTGAAGCTAGATGGGATTACAGGATAAATTCTATATATCTTATTTTTTAATGTTTATTTAGTTTTCAGACAGCAAGAAAGTGGGGGAAGAGCAGAGACAGAGACACAGAGAATCCCAAGCAAAGCCCAAAATAGGGCTTGAACCCACAAACCATGAGATCATGACCTGAAATGAAATCAAGAGGAAGACGTTTAACCAACTGAGCCACCCAGGCACCCCTAATATCTTATTTTTAACTTAACATTTATATCGAAGAATTTTTCATGTTGTCAACTTCACAATCATTAATAGCGCAAAAGGACTCAAAAGTATATCTCATGTTTATTTATATTTGTATTCCTTTTTTAACTCATAAATGACATTATCATACCTACACAAGTTTTGATATTTTTAAGCTGACACTCTATAATAGACAGAAGTATCATACAATTATTTAACTTTGTGTTAATAAGATCATTAATGAGACTGAATTTGACATACGTTTATAGGGAAGGGCTGTGGCCTTAGCTATTATTACCAAAGTGTAGATGTGGGCAAGGTACTGAACCTCTCTTAGTTTCAGTCTCTTCACCAATTCGATGGAAACCTATCTGTACTTCACATGGTTTTTGTGAAGCTTAAATTAGACTATGTGCAAACTCCAACATCTGGAAGATAATTCATCTCCTGTTTAACCTACTATTTCCATTTAGAGTGAGCTCTCTTTGAGAATTGGCTGATCACAGAGAAATACTTTATGTATTTCTATGAGTTTTGCATATAATAATGACATTAATTATAGGTCATATCTGTAGCGAATGTTTTTCAATATTAAACTTTTTATGTTTATGTTAAATGTAAACAGTTTAAAATACATTTTTTAATAACTTGAGAAAATATCCATTTGAAAATTTTGATAAAATTTGCTTTAACTTTATTCTAAATTTTGGCAGACTTAAAAATATAACCCTTTGATCATTAAGAAATTTAAATAAATTTATAAGTTCAAGTAAAAAATTATCTTTTTTACTTAAAGTTTAGTAAGTTAACATACAGTACAATATTGGTTTCAGAAGCAGAATTCAGTGATTCATCACTTACATTCAAAACCCAGTGCTCATCACAAGTACCTTCCTTAATACCCATCAACCATCTAACCCATCTCCCACTGCCTCTCTCTATCACCCGTCAATTTGTTTTCTATTGTGAAGAATCTCTTGTGGTCTGTTTCCCTCTCTCCTCTTTTTTACACCACCCCTTCCCATATATTCATCTGTTTCTTTCTTTCTCTCTTTCTCTCTTTCTTTCTCTCTCTCCCTTTCTTTCTTTTTGAGAGAGAGACAGAGAGCAAGTAGGGGAGGGGCAGAGACAAAGGGAAACACAGCCTCCAAAGCAGGCTCCAGGCTCTGAGCTTACAGCACAGAGCCCGATGTGGGTCTCAAACTCACGAACCGTGAGATCATGACCTGAGCCGAAGTCAGATGTTTAACCGACAGAGCCACCCAGGCACCCTGATCTGTTCTGTTTATTAAACTCTACTTATTAATGAGCTTATACAATATTTTTCTTTCTCTGATTGACTTCTTTCACTTAGCATAATACATTAGTCACTGAAACCATCCATGTCACTGAAACTGGCAAGATTTCATTCTTCTTGATGGCTAATATTCCTGTGTGTGTGTGTGTATGTGTGTGTGTATCTACACCTCTTCTTTATCCATTCATCAGTCAATGGACACTCGGGCTCTCTCCATAGTTTGCTATTGTTGATAATGCTGCTATCAACACTGGGGTGCATGTACCCCTTCAAATCTCTATCTTTGTATCCTTTGGGTAAATACCTAATAGTGCAATTGCAGGGTCATAGAGTAGTTCTATTTTTAGTTTTTTTGAGGAACCTCCATAATGTTCTCCAGAGTGGCTATACTAGTTTGCATTCCCATCAACAGTGCAAGGGGGTTCCCCTGTTTTTTGCATCCTCGCCACAAGAAACCTGTTTCTCGTGTTATTAATTTTAGCCATTCTGACAGGGATGAGGTAACATCTCATCGTGGTTCTGATTTGTATTTCCCTGATGATAAGTGATGTTGAACATCTTTTCACATGTCTGTTAGCCATTTGGATGTCTTCTTTAGAAAAGCCTCTATTCATGTCTTCTGCCTGTTTCTTAACTAGGTTGTGTTTTGGAAGTTGAGCTTCATAAGTTCTTCATAGATTTTTGGATACTATCCCTTTATCAGATATGCTGTTTGCAAATATCTTCTCCCATTCCATAGCCTTCCTTTTAGTTTTGTTGACTGTTTCCTTCACAATGCAGAAGCTTTTTATCTTGAAGTCCCAACAGTTCATGTTTGTTTTTGTTTCCCTTGCCTTCAGCAACATGTCAAGAAGTCACCTTCTCAAAAAGGTCAAAGAGGTTGCTGCCAGTTTTCTCTTCTAGGATTTTGATGGTTTCCTATCTGACATTTAGGTCTTTCATCCATTGTGAGTTTATTTTTGTGTATAGTGTAAAAAAGCGGTCCAGTTTCATTCTTCTTCATGGCACTCTTCAGTTTTCCCAATGTCATTTGTTTAAGAGACTGTCTTTTTTCCATTCGATATTCTTTCCTGCTTTGTCAAAGATTAGTTGACCATTTGATCATGGGTCCATTTCTGGGTTTTCTATTCTGTTCCATTGATAAATGTATCTATTGCTGTGCTAATACCATACTGTCTTGATGACTACAGCTTGGTAATATATCTTGAAATGTGGAATCGTGATGCCTCCAGTTTCGTTTTCTTTTCCAGGATTGCTTTGGCTATCCAGGGTCTTTTGTGGTTCAGTACAGATTTTAGGATTGTTTGTCGTAGCTCTGAGAAAAGTGAAGTGGTATTTTGAGAGGGATTACATTAAATGTGTAGATTGCTTGGGGTAGTACAGACATTTTAACAATGCCCGTTCTTCTAATCCATGAGCATGGAATGTTTTTCCATTTCTCTGTGTTCTCTTCACTTTCTTTCATAGACATTCTATAGTTTTCAGGATACAGATCTTTTAGCTCTTTAGTTAGGTTTATTCCTAGGTATCTTATTCTTTTTGGTGCCACTGCAAATAATATTGATTCTCTGATTTCTTTTTCTGCTTCTTCATGACTGGTGTATACAAATGCAACAGATTTCTGCACATTTCTATCCTGTGACTTTGATGAATTCATGTATTAGTTCTAGCAAATTTTTGATGGAGTTTTTTGGGTTTTCTACATAGAGTATCACATCATCTGCAAATAGTGAAAGTTTCACTTTTCCCTTGCCAATTTGGATGCTCTTTATTTCTTTTTGTTTTCGGATTCCTAAGGCTAAGACTTCCAATACTATGGTAAATAGTAATTGTGAGAATGGACATCCTTGTCTTGTCCCTGACCGTAGGGGAAAGGCTCTCAGTTTTTCCTGATGATATTAGCTGTGGGTCTTTCATATATGGCCTTTACAAAATTGAGGTATATCCCATCTATCCCTACTTCATTAAGGGTTTTTATCAAGAAGGGATGCTGTATTTTGTCAAATGCTTGTTCTGCATCTATTGACAAGACCATATGATTCTTATGCTTTCTTTTATTAAAGTACTGTGTCACAATGGTTTGTAAATACTGAATGGGCCCTGCAGCCCAGGAATAAGTCACACTTGATCATGGTGAATAATTCTTTCAATGTACTGTTGAATTCGATTTACTAGTGCCTTGCTGAGAATTTCTGCATCCATGTTCATTAGGGATATTGGCCTGGAAGTTTTCCTTCCATATCTATTTTTTGGAACAGCTTCAAAAGAATAGGTATTAACTCTTTTTTAAATGTCTGGTAGAATTCCCCTGGGAAGCTATCTGGCCCAGGACTCCTATTTGTTTGGAGATATTTGATTATTCATTCAATTTCTTTCCTGGTTATGGGTCTGTTCAAATTTTCTATTTCTTCCTGTTTCATGAGTATCTTTGAATTTGTCCATTTCTTCCACATTACCCAGTTTGTTGGCATATAATTTTTCATAGTATTCTCTTGTAATTGTTTGTACCTCTATGGTACTGGTTGTGATCTCTCCTCTTTCCTTTGTTAATTTATCTATTTGGGTCCTTTCTCTTTTCTTTTTGATAAGTATGGCTAGGGGTTATCAATTTGTTAATTCTTTCAAAGAACCAGTTCTTAGTTTCATTGATCTGTTCTCTTGGGTTTTTTTGTTTGTTTCTATATCATTTATTTCTTCTCTCATCTTTATTATATCCCTTCTTCTGCTAGCATTAGGCTTTATTTGCTGTTCCTTTTCTAGGTCCTTTAGGTGTAAGGTTAAGTTATGTATTTGGGAGCTTTCTTACTTCTTGAAATAGGCCTGAATTACAATAAACTTCCCCCTTAGGACTGCCTTTGCTGCATCCCAAAGGTTTTGGACTGTCGTGTTTTCATTTTCATTTCCATGTATTTTGTAAATATTTTCTTTAATTTCCTGGTTAACTCATTCACTCTTTAGTAGGATGTTCTTTAACATTTGAGATCTTTCCAAATTTTTTCTTGTGGTTGACTTCAAGTATCATAGCGTTGTGATCTGAAAATTAACGTTACCTGTAGAATTGGTATTTCTGGGGATGTTCTCTGGTCCCTTCTAGTCTTTGTTGCTTTTACTTCTTTGTTTCCTCCACTCAAAGAGCGCTGATTAAAATTTCTTTAGTGATTTCGCGCTCATGAACTCCTTTCGTTTTTGTCTGGGAAACTCTTTATCTCTCCTTCTATTCTGAATGACAGTCTTGCTGGATAAAGAATTCTTAGCTGCATATTTTTCCCATTCAGCACGTTAAATATTTTCTGCAACTCCCTTCTGGCCTGCTAGGTTTCCGTGGACAGATCTGCTGCTAACCTTATGTGTGTACCCTTGTAGGTTAAGCCCCATTTGTCCCTAGCTGCTTTCAGAATTCTTTATCTTTGTATTTTGCAACTTTCGATATGATATGTTGTGGTGTTGACCTGTTTTTGTTGATTTTGAGGGGAGCTCTTTGTGCCTCTTGGACTTGAATGCCTGTTCTTTTCCCTACATTAGGAAAGTTCTCAGCTATAATTTGTGCAAATAAACCCTCTGCCCCTTTTCCCCAGCCTTTTTCTCCTGGGATTCCTATATATAGATATTGTTTTGTTTTATAGAATCACTGAGTTCCCTAAGTCTACCTTCACGATCTGCTAGTTTTCTTTCTCTCTTGTTTTCAGCTTCATTATTTTATAGAATTTTATTTTCTGTATCACTTATTCTGTTTCTTCAATCCTTGTTGTAACTATATCCGGTTCGTTTTACATCTCATTTGTAGCATGTTTTATTTCAGCCTGACTAGTTTTTAGGTCTTTGATCTCTGCAGAAAGGATTTCTCTGGTGTCTTCTATGCTCTTTTCAAGCTCAGCTAGTAGTCTTATGACTGTTGTTCTAAACTCTTGTTCAGATATATTGCTTCTATCTGTTTTGAACTAGTCCCTGGCAGTGATTTCTTCCTGACCTTTCTTTTGGTGGAGAAATCCTTCATCTTGTCATTTTGGCTAGGTTTCTTTCTTTTGCATGTTTTGAAAGCTTTTCATGTTTCCTGCACTTGAGAGTACTGCTATAGTAAAAAGGGATCATACACTGTCCAGGGTCTGGTATTTCCATAAGTGTTTCTAGTATATGTTGTGTGCCCTATGCTGTTGCATTTTGGCTACTCTTTTCCACTGGTCAGTCTTCTGCAGAGCTCCTCCTTGCTTGCAGTGGGGAGCGTTTAGATCTTTAATTAGGTGTGCTTTGATTTATTTGTTAAAATAAGCCTGGAAATAAAGGTGGGTGGGGGGAGGAAAAAAAAGAGACAAAAAAAGCCTGATCAAAAGAAAAAAAAGAGAGAGAGAAACGGAAAAGGAATAAAAAAAACAAAACAATAAAAAAACTGTAAGCCTGAATCCAAAGAAAATGAAAAGATAAAATCTAAAAAAGAAAAGAAGAAGCCTGATGCAAAAAACAAGAGAAAAGGAAATGAAAAAGCAAATTATCAAACCAACAAAAAACCATAAGCTTGATTCCAAAGGAGGAAAAAAAGAAGAAAAAGTAAGCCTGGTCCTACTTCCATCAGAACTGCAGATGTTGTTCTGAAGAACTCGATTATCAGTACACTTGGTGCACGCGGGGTGCTGCCAGGGCTGGTCTTCTGGAGGACAGGCCCGCTGCACTGACTCATCGTCAGTCAGACCTGCCCCAGTAAACATGCAGTTGCCAGGCACAGTGGGGTGGGTTTGGTGTAGGCGGGTCCCGCCTCCACTGGGGGCCACTGTGTTGCTCTCTGAAGTCCCACCATATTGGTACTGGGGGGAAAAGGCACCGCCCTTCCCCCAGACATGGGATCTCTTACCCCCTACTGTTCAGGAAGCCCTCAAAGAATAGTGAGAGCAGTCAGCATGCCCTATGCCACAGTCCTCCTGCATTTTATCTTTGGCACATGACTAGGATTTAAAACTCAAAATCTTAAATCATCTAGCACCACTTGGACTTGCTCCATTCCTCCAGAATAGAACCTCTCGTACCTGTTATGCAGTCACCTGACAACCATGAAGATCATTCTGCCAGTCCTCCCATCAGTTTCCTGGGAATTCCAAGTGATCTGACCTCAATACAGCTGTGTTTGAGGGGTGAGGAGAGCCCAGGATCCCACTACTTCTCTGTCATCTTAACTCCCTCCCCTTCAAGGTAAGAATTTAAATTGTTTTGACTGGGTAGGAACCTTTGTCATTTGGTTAACAAGTATCCCAGAGAATGACAGAAGAAGGATTCTCTTCTCCATTGATTTATGACTCTTTGAGTGATTCTAGGTCTGTTTTTGTTGTTCCATCTCTCATCTTGTGCCAGTATCAATTTCCTTTACTATGACATTGTAAAAAGACTAGCCTTGCCTCACCATGAGAAGAGTTTTTACTGGTTTCTGTAAGGAGTTTTATATGCTACTGATTCATTTTATATGCATCAGTGACAGAAAAACATAAAACTAAATATAACAATGGTAACCGCATTGACAGGAATTTTGCAAGAACATTCCTCAGGTATTACTTAAAAATTTTTTATGTTACCAAAGCCAAGAGTGGGTCAGAGCAACCTACATAATAATAAGCTGGTATTTACTGAGAGCTTACTATAGATGAGCCAAGAATTACTGTAAATGCTTCACATATATTATCATTTTTTTCTCTTAACATCATCTGTAAAACATCTCCTCATGACCTATGAAGATGCTCAAAGAGCCAAAGGACACCATAGACAAACAACTGAAGGAAACCAGGAGAACGATGTCTCAAAAAATAGACAATCTGAAGAAAGAAAAAATATAAAAAAGAATCAAACAAATTTTATAGGTGAAAAGTACAATAAGCATAATATCCTATGAGGAAACTGATACACAGAGAGCCAAGGTTACACATCTGGTAGGACATAAGGCCAAAATTTGAATGTGGGGAGAACTCATGGTCTACCCGTCCCGTCAACCTGAGTGCACATCAGAGTCCACTGACTATCAGGTTTCCTTTGATTCCATAACCTGCACTGGCCAACCCCAAAGCTAGACATTTATACTAGGAAAATAATGCTCCCTTAAAGCCTCATCCTAGTGAAGAATTCTAATAGCTACTTAAGAGACTGGAAAAGACTTAGCCTACGAATAGAAACAGGACATTCAGTATAAGAAAAAGAGAACCATTTTGCCTGAAATATTATTCTAAAAGATTTTACAACCCACTATTAGCACAATATAGGCATGCAAATCTCTCAAGAAACTTCTTTTGAGAATTTAAGAATATTATGAAAAGCCGTTAGACATTGTGTACTTACGCGCCGAAAACTCAGATTCATTCACCCAAATATATTCCAGTTCAACAAATCTATCATTTGAAAAACAGAACTATAGAGCAAGATCTATACAATCAACTTTATAAATACCAGCCTCAATTAGGGAAATGCATAAGTGAATAACCACAGGATGGAAACTTAAATGAGAAAATAAAGACATTAACTTCTAGATATGGCAAATTTTAAAACACTGTGTGTATAAATGTTACCAAAAAATATATATAAGACATTAATAGTGCTAAACTTTGGACGGTAATCTTGTAACCAATGGATCTTTTATACTTGTGGATATTTTAAGTATTTCCACAGTAGGTGTTCTAATAATTTTGTATTTATTCAAATATAATACAAAATAGAAAAAGCAGACAGCAAGACAACATGTTCAAAATTATGTTAATTTGGGGGGCAAAATGTTAGCCTACAAAAGTTAATATTAGATAGTTACATTATTTGGTCATATTTATTTTCTTTTGCCTGTACTTCTTCAGCCAGCATGTATTGTTTTTACAATCAGAATAAACTTTTAGAATATTATGTTCTACATGATGTCCATAACATTGCCAAGATGATTTTTAAAAGGAAGTACAATGTGAAAACGTGTTGTTTTCTTTCTGATTAGAAAGCTAATCCTTGACGATCCCCAAACCCAGCACTGAGTGGGCCAGGTCTCTGAGTTATCAGGCAGGTTTTTGTCAATTGCAGCTACTGCCGTATTTCCAACTCTCAGCACAGTCTGCTACAAAGAAACTCTTCAAAGTTGTCTGTTAAATTAATTCCACACATTCAATCTATGCCAACAGAAGGTTTAGTCCTGATCACTAAGCACTATCTCAATCCTTAAGTTGGCCATTTTGATGTCCTCTTGGGAGAAATGTCTATTTAGTTCTTCTGCCCCAATTTTTATTTCGATTGTTTATTGTTTTTGAGTTACATGACTCCTTTCTTTATATATTTTGGATGTTAGTCCCTTTTCCAATACAAGATTTGCAAACATTTTCTCCTATTCTATAGTTTGTCTTTTCATGGTGGTGTTTAATTTGCTGTGCAAAAGTTTTAAATTTACTGTAGTCCCATTTATTGATTTTTTCTTTTGTTGTTTGTGCTTTTAGCATCATGCCCCAAAAAATTATTGCCAAAATCAGTATGAATGAACTTCTTTCTTATATTTTTTAGTTTTATGGTATCAGGTCATAAGTTTAAATCTTTGATCCATTTTAATTTTTGCGAGTGGTATGAGATAAGGGTCCAATTTCACGTTCTACATGTGTTTCTCCAGTTTTCTCAATGCATTTACTGAAGAGACTATGCTTTCCCCATTGGATGCTCTTGACCCCCTTGTCAAATAGCTGACTGTATATGCTGCGCTTTAATCCTAGGTTCCCTCTTCTGTTCCACTGGTAAATGTGTCTACTTTTGTGCTAGCATCACACTGTGTTTGGTACTATGGCTTTATAGTACAGTCTGAAATCTGGAAGTGTAATACCTTTAGCTTTGTTCTTTTTTCTCAGAATTGCTTGGACTATTTAGGGTCTTTTGTGGTTCCATACAAATCTTTGGATTGCTTCCAGTTTGGTGAAGAATATCTTTGGTATTTTGATGGGGACTGAACTAAATATGTAGACAGTTTTGAGTAATATAGCCACTTTAATTATATTAATTCTTATGATCCATAAACATGGGTTGTTTTTCCATTTATTTAGGTCTTTAATTTCTTTCAGCAAAGTTTTATACTTTTCATTGTACTAATCTTTCACTTATTTTGTTAAATTCATTCATATGTATTTTATCGTTTTTGATGCTATCATGAATGGGATGGTTTTCTTTCTTTTACAGATGCTTCATTATTGGTGTAAAGGAATGCAATCGATTTCTGTATATTGGTTTTGTATCCTGACACTTTACAGAAATTGATTAATTACAATAGTTTTTTTGCCTGATTCTTTTGAGATTTTCTGAATATTGGATCATATCAGCAAATAAGGACAATTTTGCTTCTTTCTCTCTGACTTGGATGCCTTTTATATCTTTATCTTGCCAAATTGCTCTAGCTAGGACTTTCAGCACTATATTGAATAGGAATAGTGAGAGTGGGCATTCTTGCTTTGTTACTGATCTGAGAGAAAATACTTTCAATTTCTCTCCAGTAAATTTAATGTTATCTACGGCTTTGTCACAAATGTACTTTATTATGTTGAGGGGCGTTCCCCCTATAACCACTCTATTAAGGGTTTTTATCAGGGAAAGGTATTTTGTGAAATGCTTTTCCTGTAACTATTGAAATGATCATATGATTTTGATCTTTCATTTTATTGATGTGGTGTATTAAATTTATTGACTTGCATATGTTGAACAATATTTGCATCCCGGGGATAAAACCCACTTGGTCATGGTATATAATCCTTTTAACATGTTCCTGAGTTCAGTTTGCATCTATATCCACCAGGGATATTAATCTACAGTTTTCTTTTCTTGTGGTGCTCTTATCTGATTTGGGGAGCAAAGCAATGCTGGCTTCACAAAATGAGTTTGAGAGTATTCTTTCCTCCTCAATATTTTGGAAGAGTTTGAGAATGAACTGGTGTTAATCCTTCAAATGTATTTGGTAGGATTCTTCAGTGAAACTGGTCTTGGAGTGTCTGTGTTGGGAGGTTTTTTTTTAAACAGTGATTCAATCTTTTACTGACCACTGGTTCAACCATTACTGGTCTGTTTAGATTTTCTATTTCTTCCTGATTCAGCCTTGGTAGGTTGTATGTTTCTAGAATGTATCCATTTTTTCTAAGTTATGTAATTTATTGGCATGTAAATGTTTATAGTAATCTCTTATGGCTTTATGTATTTCTACAGCATCAGTTGTAACGTCTCCTTTTTCATTTCTAATTTTATTTAAGTCTTCGTTTTTCTTTTTCTAATTAAAGGTTTACCCCTTTTGTTTATTTGTTCAAAGAACCAGAGTTTAGTTTTTTTGATCCTTTATATTGGTTTTCTGGTCTCTATCTTATTTATTCCTGCTCTTGGCCTTATTATTTCCTTCCTTCTGCTAACTTTGTACTTACTCTGCTTTTTCTAGTTCCTTGAAAGGTAAAGTTAAATTCTTTGAGATCTTTCTAATTTCCTAATATATGTGTTTATTGCCATAAACTTTCCTCTCAGAACTGCTTTTGCTGCACCACAGCATTTGATATAGTGCACTTTCATTTTCATTTGTTTTGAGATACTTTTTTTATTTCCCTTTTGAATTACTGAGTCAATGGTCGTTTAGAAGTGTGTGTCCGTTTTCTAAAATGTGGCTCAATTCCAAACTTTACTTGTTGATTTTTGGTCTGGACAATCTATCCATTACTGATAGTAGGGTATTGAAACCTCTTGTATTGTTGTCCACTTCTCCCTTAAGACCTGTTATTAACTGCTTAATATATTTTGGTACTTGGGTGTTGGGAGTATTTATGTTTATAATTGTTATATTTTCCTGATATACTGACTCCTTTCATTTTATATAATGACCTTCTTTGTCTCTTTTTACACTTCTTGGCTTGAAGTCTCTTTTGTCTAATGTAAGTAGCTTTGGCCGCGTTCTTTCCATTTCTGTTTGCTTGGAAATTCATCTTCCATCCTTTTACTTTCAGCGTATGTGAGTCTTTAGAAATGAAATGAGTCTCCTGTAGGCAGCATGTATTTGGGTCTTGTTTTTTTTTGTTTTTTTTTTGGTTGTTTAGGGTTGTTTTGTTGTTTTAATCCATCCAGGCTCTCTGTGCCTTTTGATTGGTGAGTTCAATCTTTTTACATTTATAGTGATTATTAATATGTAAGGGTTTACTAGTGCCATTTTATCTTTTTCCTTTGGCTATTTTGTTCCATTGTCATTTCCCCTCTATCTTAGCCTAGCTTGTGTACATTGGAGGTTTTCCGTGGTGATTTGCTCAGGCTTTTTTTTTTTTTTTTTTTTTTTTTAAGGTCTTACTGTTAAAGCTTTCTAGAGAGAAAACAACCTTAGCTTGAGAATAATAAGGCCTCCAGTATTTTATGAATCTTCCTTAGGATATGAAAGTCCTTTCAGAGGCCTCCCTTTGGACTTTACCTCCCCCAACCCCACAGTATATAAACACTCTTCACAACTCCAATACAGCTCTTTTTACCCACAGGTCCTGTCCCTGTGCTTCAATAATATCACTTTTGCACCAAAAAAAAAAAAAAAAAAAAAAAAGTCTCCTGTCTCTGCTCTAGATTTTTGCTTCATGGTTACCCTGAATTTTACATAAAACATCTTATAGATAAAACAGTCTTTTTTTTTTTTCTGATAGAAATTTAATCTTCACTCACCCATAAAGATCCTATCCTTCTACTCTTCTCTTTTCATATTTTTGATGTCACAAGTTACCTCTTTTATGCTGTGATTCTGTAAGGAAGTTGTAGTTATTTCTGATGTCTTTTATTTTTTAATATTTATGTATTTATGTTTATTTATTTTGTGAGACAGTGTGTGTGTGTGTGTGTGCGTGAGTGGAGAAAAGGCAGAGGGGGAGAGGGAGAGAGAGGGGGAGAGGGAGAGAGAGGGGGAGAGGGAGAGAGAGGGGGAGAGGGAGAGAGAGGGGGAGAGGGAGAGAGAGGGGGAGAGGGAGAGAGAGGGGGAGAGGGAGAGAGAGGGGGAGAGGGAGAGAGAGGGGGAGAGGGAGAGAGAGGGGGAGAGGGAGAGAGAGGGGGAGAGGGAGAGAGAGGGGGAGAGGGAGAGAGAGGGGGAGAGGGAGAGAGAGGGGGAGAGGGAGAGAGAGGGGGAGAGGGAGAGAGAGGGGGAGAGGGAGAGAGAGGGGGAGAGGGAGAGAGAGGGGGAGAGGGAGAGAGAGGGGGAGAGGGAGAGAGAGGGGGAGAGGGAGAGAGAGAGGGGGAGAGGGAGAGAGAGGGGGAGAGGGAGAGAGAGGGGGGGAGAGGGAGAGAGAGGGGGAGAGGGAGAGAGAGGGGGAGAGGGAGAGAGAGGGGGAGAGGGAGAGAGAGGGGGAGAGGGAGAGAGAGGGGGAGAGGGAGGGAGAGAGAGGGGGAGAGGGAGAGAGAGGGGGAGAGGGAGAGAGAGGGGGAGAGGGAGAGAGAGGGGGAGAGGGAGAGAGAGGGGGAGAGGGAGAGAGAGAGAGGGGGAGAGGGAGACAGAGGGGGAGAGGGAGAGAGAGGGGGAGAGGGAGACAGAGGGGGAGAGGGAGACAGAGGGGGAGAGGGAGACAGAGGGGGAGAGGGAGACAGAGGGGGAGAGGGAGACAGAGGGGGAGAGGGAGACAGAGGGGGAGAGGGAGACAGAGGGGGAGAGGGAGACAGAGGGGGAGAGGGAGACAGAGGGGGAGAGGGAGGGGGGAGGGGGGGAGAGGGAGGGGGAGGGGGAGAGGGAGGGGGAGAGGGAGAGAGAGGGGGAGAGGGAGAGAGAGGGAGAGAGGGAGACAGAGGGGGAGAGGGAGGGGGGAGAGGGGGGGAGAGGGGAGAGGGAGGGGGGAGAGGGAGGGGGAGAGGGAGGGGGGAGAGGGAGGGGGGAGAGGGAGGGGGGAGAGGGAGGGGGGAGAGGGAGGGGGAGAGGGAGGGGGAGAGGGAGGGAGAGAGGGGGAGAGGGAGGGAGAGAGGGGGAGAGGGAGGGAGGGGGAGAGGGAGGGGGAGAGGGAAGGGGAGAGGGAAGGGGAGAGGGAAGGGGAGAGGGAGGGGAGGGAGGGGAGGGAGGGGAGGGGAGAGAGGGACAGAGACAACCCCAAGCAGGCTCCATGCAAGTGTGGATCCTGACACAGGGCTCAGTCAGATGGCACTGTGAGATCATGATCTAAGCCAAAATCAAGAGTCAGATACTCAACGACTGAGCCACCCAGGTGCCCCTCCTTTACTTTTAATTTTTTTTTTAATATTTGTAATGTTTATTATTTATTTTTGAGAGAGAGGGAGACCGAGAGACAGATTGCGAGTGGGAGAGGGGCAGAGAGATACAGAATCCAAAGCAGGCTCCAGGCTCTGAGCTGTCAACACAGAGCCCCATGTAGGGTTCTAACCCACCAACCACAAGATCATGACCTGAGCCCAAACCAGAGGCTTAACCACCTGAGCCACTCAGGCACCCCGCCGCTAATATACTATTTTTAAAAAAGAGTTAAAGAGTCGAAATATTCTAATTCTGACTACTAATCACTTTAATCAAAGTTTTGTGTACTTCTGTCGTATTTCAGCTTACAGAGCTCCTTTCAACATTTGTTCAAAGGCAGGTCTAGTAATGGTGAACTCCTCAGCTTGTTTGTTTTTTGTTTTTTTTTTTTTTTGTCTGGTAAAGCCTTTATTTCTCCTTCATATATGAAGGATAACTTTGCCAAATAGAATATTCTTGGCTAGAAGTTTTGATCTTTTAATACTTTTAATATTTTTAAGATATCATTCTATTCCCTCCTGGCCTCTAGAGTTTTGGTCAAGAAACCTGCTAATAGCCTAATAGGCACACCTTTGTAGGTTACTGTCTTTTTTTCCTAGGCTGATTTTCAAATTATTTATCTTTGAATTTTGACAGTTATAGTGTAAAAGTCTTTTTACATTGAGACAATAAGGTGTTCCATTAGCATCATGGACTTACATATCTTCTCCAGGTTTGGGAAGTTCTCAACCATTATTTCTTTAAATATGATCTCTGCTCCCTTTGCCCTCCCATCTTCTTCTGGGATACCCGTTACTCCTATATTGGCTTTTCTAATGGAGCCAGACAATTCTAATGTTCCTTCACTTTTAAAAATATCTTAGTTCTCAGGGTGCCTGGGTGGCTCAGTCGGTTGAGTGTCCAACTTCAGCTCAAGTCATGGTCTCATCGCCCGTGAGTTTGAGCCCCATGTCAGGCTCTGTGCTGACAGCTCACAGCCTGGAGCCTGTTTCAGATTCTGTGTCCTCCTCTCTCTCTGCCCCTCCCCCACTTGTATTCTGTCTCTCTCTGAAAAATAAACATTTAAAAATATTTTTTTAAAAAATCTTAGTTCTCTCCTTTTTCACTTCAACTATTTTTCTGTTTCTATGCTTGAGCTTGCTATCTTTCTTCCATATGATCTGCTCTATTTCCAGTGCATTCTAACACATTCTTTACCTCATTTATCAAGTTCTTCAGCTGTCGAGTTTGTTTAGTTCTTTCTTAGGATTTTAATCTCTTTGGTAAAATGCTCCTTCTGTTCATCAATTTTATTCCTGAGATCACTGTATTGCCTTTATGACTTTCCTTGCGTCTCGTTAATTTTTTTCTTAACAACGATTTTAAATTTTTTTATGTTAGAGCATAATATTCTGCGTCTTTGGGTTCAACTGCTGGAAATTTTATTTTTGTGATACCATATTATTATGATTTTTCATGGTATTTGATGAGAAGTGCCTCTGCCACTGCATTTCAAGAAGCAAACACCTTTCTTACTTAGTCAAGTTTTTGTTTCCTTTGATTCTAACAGTTCAACAAGTTGGTAGTTAAGAGCCTTCCTTTTGTTTTCCAGAAGGTGACCTATCACAGAAGTCTCTGCTTCCTCTTACTGAGTGGACAGTACATACACACATTTAAAAGACAAAAAAAGGGGGGGGGGACATGATGGCAGAGTGGGGGAGGTATGTGTACCAATGGCTTCAGGCATTGGCTGTTCCCAAGGCCCGTTAGCGGGTACCCTCAGGTGGGAAAGGGGGTCCCTAAGAACTGTTGCTCATCCTTTTGCCTCCCAGAGCAGACAGCAGGAGATGCCCTTCTGCAGTCTTCTTTGTCTGTCTACTTCCCTTTCCTTCCCTTCCTTCCCCCTCCTCGCTATGGTCTCCAGCTGCAACTGCAGCACCTACAGTCAGGCAGACCCCCACTCAGTGCCTTTCCTCTACACCTGCTTGTGTGGTTGTGTCGGTTCACTGCCGTTTCTTTCATCACTGCCTCTGCTGCTCCTCATTCCACCACCTCCTCCACAGTCCTGTCCACTCTCTAGTAAGTGCACAGATGGATGAATCTCTCAGGTGTCTCGGGAGGCTGTACAGAGGCACTTTTTTTTTTTTCCCAGTTATGGATGTCCATATCAATCAATTGGGAGAGAAAACAATTAATGAAAAGCCCAGGACCGGATGGCTTCCCTAGAGAATTCTACAAAACATTTAAAGAGGAATTAACATCAATCCTTGAAAAACTTAAAGGGAATCTAACACTTCAAAAATCATTTTACTAGGCCAACGTTACCCTGATACCAAAGTCAAACAAAGATATTATAAGAAAAAGATAGCTACAATATCCCTGATGAATAATGACACAAAAATCTTCAATAAAATACTAGAAAACTCAATTCAACCACACATCGACAGTATTAATCACCGTGAACAAGAGGAATTTATTTCTTGAATAAATTACCACTTCTCTTCAACACAGTGATGGGAGTCCTAGCCCAAATAATTAGGCAATAAAAGGAATAAATGGATCTAAATCAGAAATGAAGAAGTAAAATTATTTGTGTTCACAGAGGACATGATATTGTGTATGTAGAATATCCTAAAGATTACACACACACACACACACACACACACACAGTTAAAACTAATTAACAAACTCATACAAAAATTAATTGCATTTCTACACACTAACAACAAACAATTTACGGAAGAATTTTTTGTTTAAATTCCATTAGTAGTGCCAATACAATACTTAAGAATGAACTTAACCAAGAAGATGAAAGACCAGTATGTTGAAAACTAAAAAAAAATTACTGAAAGTCATTAAATACACAAATAAATGGAAAGATATTCACATTATGGATGAGAAGACTTAATATTGTTAAATTATCCACACTACCCAAAATGATCTACACATTTAATGCAACTATCAAAACTTTATGGCATCTTTTTGCAGAAACTGAAAAAATTTAAAATTCATATGGAACCACAAAAGACCATGAATAGCCGAGAAAATTAAAAAAAAAACTCTTAAGAAAAACAAAACTGGAAAACTCACACATCCTAATTTCAAAATGTACTACACAGCTATGGTAATCAAAACAGAATGGTACTAGCATTAAAAAAACCACACTGATCAATAGAACGGAATAGAAAGTCCAGAAATAAATTCTCACATTTATGGTTAAACGATCATTGAGAAGTGTGACAAACTATACATGGAAAAAGGATAGTCTATTCTACAAATGGTGATGGAGAACTTAGATATCTACATGCAAAAGAATGAAATTGGACCCTTGTCTTACACCATATACAAAAATTAACTCAAAATCATTTATAGACTTAAACATAAGACCTGACACTACAAAACTTCTATAAGAAAACAGAGAAACACCTGCAGGACACTGAATTTGGCAACAATTTCTTGTAAATGACACCAAAAACACAGGCCACAGAAGAAAAATACATAAATGGAATAGATCAAACTTAACTTCTGTGCAACAAAAGAAATAATCAGCAGAATGAAAAATAACCTGTGGAGCTATAGAAAATATTTGCAATCATATGTTAATATGCTGTTTTATATCTAGAATATATAAAAATTTCATATAAATTAACATACACCCACAAATTATCCAATTTGAAAATAGGCAAAGGACTTGAACAGACATTTTTCCAAAGAAGGTATCAAAATGACCACCATGCATATGAAAAGATGTTTGGTATCCCTGATCACCAGGAAAACACAACCACAATTACGTATCACCTAACACCCAATAGGATGGCCACTGTCAATAAATAAATAAATTAATTAATTAATTAACAACCATTGGCAAGGTAGTGGAGAATTTAGAATTACCGTTGATGGGGGTGTAATACGGTGCAGCTCTTATGGAAAATAGTACGGAGGCTCCCCAAAATATTAAAAATGGAACTATCATATGATCTAGCAACTCCATTCCTCAATTAAAAACAGGATCTGAGATATTTGCACACCCACGTTTATTGCAGCCTTATCCACAACGGCCAAGACGTAGAAGCAAACCAAATGTCCATCAACAAATGAATGAATAATAAGATGTAGGACGTACATCCAATGAAATATTATTCAGCCTTGAAACAGAAGGAAATCTTATCATATGTTACAACATGGATAAACCTTGAGGACACTTGCCGAGTAAAAGCAACCAATTCCAAGAAGACTAACACTACATGATTCCACTTATATGAAATATCTAAAAGAGTCAAACTCTTAGAAACAGAAAGTAGAATGGTGTTTGCCAGGGACTGTAGGGGAAAGAAGAAAAACAGAAAGTTGCTATATACATATAGAATTTCAGTTTTACAAGATGACAAATTTATAGAGATTTGCTACACAACAATGGGCATAATTAACACTAGTGTACTTTATACTTAAAAATGGTTAAGATGATAAATTTTATGTGTTTTACCACAATAAAAAAATAATTTTAAAAATTGTAGTAAAGGCCCGAGACAGTATAATTAGGCCAGAAAAAAAGACATAATGAATGGAAATAAAAAAATATATATCATTATTTGAGATACATAATTCTGTTATAAACCAAAAATAATCTAGAGGAAAAATATTTTAAAAATACTCGATAAATTCTTTAATTATTTGATGCAGTCATCTTTAATAAAAAAGGTCTATTTGCTACCTAGAAATAACCCTAAGAAAATTAGACAAGAACTTTCTACCAACAGATTATAAAATTTTGCATAAGATATTAAAAGATTAAAACTGGAGAAGAAATTTCATGTGTGAAAATCAGACACTGTAAAAAATATATTTGTTCAACTCAAACCGACTTACGCATTTACTGTAACTTGAATAAAACAATATAATACAATCCTTTAGTTACTCATAACTTGAAAATTTATTTGAAAGACCTCACATCCACTAGTAACCAAAGTACTCCCAAAGAAGTATTATCAAGGCTTACTATAAAGCTAAGAGTAATTTACATAAAGCTCTCCAAACAGATCTAACCTATATGGAAACTTAATATATAACATTTGTAGATTAGTGAGAAGGGAAGAACTTTTCAATATTTAGTGTTAGGACAACTGGTTATCCATACAGTATAAACAACGGCAATGGTAATTGAATTCTCTCATCAAGTATTTAAACAAGAAATATGAAATAAATGTGTGAAACTTTTAGAATGTTTTATAGCCTTGGTATAGGGAAGGATTTCCTAAACAAAACACAGAAAATAATGATATTAACAACTCAAAAAATTCACCACTGCAAAATCAAGAAAGACATACATTCATTAAAGGACACCTTTTAAAAATGAAAAGACAAACCACAAATTAGGAAAAGATACTCGCAAATAAAATATCAACAAAGAGTTAATAATAGGATTACATGAAGTTTTTCACCATATCAGTGAACAGAAGATTATCTAATAAAAGATGAGCCAAGAGATAAGAATGGGCATTTCCACAGAAGAGGAAACACAAGTGGTCAGTAAGCGTATGAATGTATGTTCACTTCTCATTAATGGGGGAAATACAAGTTAAAACCACAATGAATAATGAGATACAATTTTACACTAAATAGATAAAACCAATGAACAATACCAAATATTGGCGAGAATGGGGAGCGCACTAAAAACGATCACACACAGTCTGTGGCCATGTAAATTTATACAGCAAACTGTGCATACTGTGGGTGGATGTGGACTGTCAACTTAGCTAAACTGAATTATGTTTCGTAACATTGCCTCCAAGCACAGTTGCAAGTTAACGCAGGCCACGAAAGTTAATTTATGCAAGACCAGTGGACAGAAGTAAAGCAGTAGCTATGTTCTTCATGCTTGAAAGATCAGTTCAGAATACCCAGCACTGATGCAGTTTGCACACACTGTCACTATGTGCCGACTCACCAGGGTACTGTGAGGCACCAGCGAGTCCACAGCTCCTGTGGCTTCTCTGGGTCCTGTAGGATCCTCACTGGGCCACGTGGTTTTTAGTCCTGTGAAGAACACCATGTGCTCCTAGAAGATCTTCTCATCACCAAAGCTGTAGGCCTAGAAACAGAGTAAGGTTTTAGTTTGTCCTCATGGGTCCCGGTTTGTCCGTTCTCTACCCTATTTACTATCATCTTCTCTTTCTGACTGCCAGCCCTGTTGACTTTATACCAGACGCAAAACAGCTTCATAAAGACTGTTTAACCAGCTCCCACAAATGCATAAGGTCAATTTCTTAAATATTTTCTATACGTATCACTCAAAAGATTCCACTCTTTTGATTTAACTTTGTGATTATGAAATGAAGAAAATAAAACAAGCTGTATGTAGCAAGTAATGGTTTAATATTTCATCGACAATGAAAAATATACTGACTTTACCTTCTTTTTCTGATACATTTATTTAAGGAGAAAATAATGCACAAAATTCACCCTTTCTTTAAAATATATTCTTTTGCCTAAGAGCTTTCTTTCTATTAAACTTTACTCAGGGTTAAATTTATCACTGATGGCAAGCATAATTCATAATAATGCATGGTGCTCACTCCCAGAAAAGTGAATGTCATCAACAGGGGTGAAGTATCCAGAGAGTGTGGGGCAGATTTAGGTGTCACCTATCAGAGCATTTGTGCAAAGGACTAATTTGAGGAACAGCATCCTATGAAGAAATCAAAGCCAGGCAGAAAATCCAATATCCAAGGCAATCTAAAGGGGTTAAAGAGAATAGAACATCGGCCAACAAAGGTATTGAAAAGGAATGAGGAATGAAGAATAAATTTGTAAATTTGAAGGTGAGAGGTACAGGCTGGAAGAACCCTCTGAGCAAAGGGAGGCAGCTACAGCTGGTAATTTTTCTAATGGCCTCTGGTGAGGGCAATAAAACAAGAATTTACTGTAATCGTTACTTGTTTTCTTCACATAAAGCCCCTCTATTCTTTACAGACACCACAGAAGATTTTTTGGGAGCCAAGAACATGTTGACCTGAGGAAGGCATTACAAATACACCATTTATAAACTTAAATAATATAGTTCAGTTAAACTATTGATGTCAACATGTAAACTTTATATATCTGGAATGAAGTATTTGGATCAATGTTTTAGTTACCATAGTATTTTGCCATTATGCTATATAGACATCCATTAATAAACGATTAGCTGATTATAATTGTTATAATGTAAGGAAATATTATTTAGCACTGGTAAAATGAAAGTAATAAAATGAATTTCTAATTCCAATAAATTTTGAAATATTTCTAAAGAAATAAATACTATTCCAACTCTTAGAAAGAAAGAAATTGGGGAGTTGCCGGAAGATGGCGGCGTAGGAGGACGCTGGGCTCACCGCGCGTCCTGCTGATCACTTAGATTCCACCTACACCTGCCTAAAGAACCCAGAAAACCGCCAGAGGATTAGCAGAACCGAGTCTCCAGAGCCAAGCGCAGACGAGAGGCCCAAGGAAGAGGGTAGGAAGGGCGGCGAGGCGGTGCGCGCTCCACGGACTGGCGGGAGGGAGCCGGGGCGGAGGGGCGGCTCGCCGGCCAAGCAGAGCCCCCGAGTCGGGCTGGCAAAAGCGGAGGGGCCGGAGGGACTGTGTTCCCACAGCAAGCGCGACTTAGCGTCTGGGAGGTCATAAGTTAACAGCTCTGCTCAGAAAGCGGGAAGGCTGGAGGACAAAGGGAGGGAGAGCTGCTGAGCCCCCTGACGGCAGAGCTCAGCTTGGCGGGGAACAAAGGCGCCAGCGCCATCTCCCCCGCCCATCCCCCAGCCAAAATCCCAAAGGGAACCAGTTCCTGCCAGGGAACTTGCTCGCGCAGCGCAAACACCCAACTCTGTGCTTCTGCGGAGCCAAACCTCCAGCAGCGGATCTGACTCCCTCCCGCTGCCACAGGGCCCCTCCTGAAGTGGATCACCTAAGGAGAAGCGAGCTAAGCCTGCCCCTCCTGCCCCCGTGCACCTTGCCTACCCACCCGAGCTAATACACCAGATCCCCGGCAACACAAGCCTGGCAGTGTGCCAGTAGCCCAGACGGGCCACGCCACCCCACAGGGAATCCCGCCCCTAGGAGAGGGGAAGAGAAGGCACACACCAGTCTGACTGTGGCCCCAGCGGTGGGCTGCAGGCAGACATCGGGTCGGACTGCGGCCCCGCCCACCAACTCCAGTTATACACCACAGCACAGGGGAAGTGCCCTGCAGGTCCTCACCACTCCAGGGACTATCCAAAATGACCAAACGGAAGAATTCCCCTCAGAATAATCTCCAGGAAATAACAACAGCCAATGAACTGATCAAAAAGGATTTAAATAATATAACAGAAAGTGAATTTAGAATAATAGTCATAAAATTAATTGCTGGGCTTGAAAACAGTATACAGGACAGCAGAGAATCTCTTGCCACAAAGATCAAGGAACTAAGGACCAGTCACGAGGAGCTGAAAAGCGCTTTAAACGAAATGCAAAACAAAATGGAAACGACGACGGCTCGGATTGAAGAGGCAGAGGAGAGAATAGGTGAACTAGAAGATAAAGTTATGGAGAAAGAGGAAGCTGAGAGAAAGAGAGATAAAAAAATCCAGGAGTATGAGGGGAAAATTAGAGAACTAAGTGATACACTAAAAAGAAATAATATACGCATAATTGGTATCCCAGAGGAGGAAGAGAGAGGGAAAGGTGCTGAAGGGGTACTTGAAGAAATTATAGCTGAGAACTTCCCTGAACTGGGGAAGGAAAAAGGCATTGAAATCCAAGAGGCACAGAGAACTCCCTTCAGACGTAACTTGAATCGATCTTCTGCACAACATATCATAGTGAAACTGGCAAAATACAAGGATAAAGAGAAAATTCTGAAAGCAGCAAGGGATAAACGTGCCCTCACATATAAAGGGAGACCTATAAGACTCGTGACTGATCTCTCCTTTGAAACTTGGCAGGCCAGAAAGGCTTGGCACGATATCTTCAGTGTGCTAAACAGAAAAACTATGCAGCCGAGAATCCTTTATCCAGCAAGTCTGTCATTTAGAATAGAAGGAGAGATAAAGGTCTTCCCAAACAAACAAAAACTGAAGAAATTTGTCACCACGAAACCAGCCCTACAAGAGATCCTAAGGGGGATCCTGTGAGACAAAGTACCAGAGACATCACTACAAGCATAAAACATACAGACATCACAATGACTCTAAACCCGTATCTTTCTATAATAACACTGAATGTAAATGGATTAAATGCGCCAACCAAAAGACATAGGGTATCAGAATGGATAAAAAAACAAGACCCATCTATTTGCTGTCTACAAGAGACTCATTTTAGATCTGAGGACACCTTTAGATGGAGAGTGAGGGGATGGAGAACTATTTATCATGCTACTGGAAGTCAAAAGAAAGCTGGAGTAGCCATACTTATATCAGACAAACTAGACTTTAAATTAAAGGCTGTAACAAGAGAGGAAGAAGGGCATTATATAATAATTACAGGGTCTATCCATCAGGAAGAGCTAACAATTATAAATGTCTATGCGCCAAATACCGGAGCCCCCAGATATATAAAACAATTACTCATAAACATAAGCAACCTTATTGATAAGAATGTGGTCATTGCAGGGGACTTTAACACCCCACTTACAGAAATGGATAGATCATCTAGACACACGGTCAATAAAGAAACAAGGGCCCTGAATGATACATTGGATCACACGGACTTGACAGATATATTTAGAACTCTGCATCCCAAAGCAACAGAATATACTTTCTTCTCGAGTGCACATGGAACATTCTCCAAGATAGATCATATACTGGGTCACAAAACAGCCCTTCAAGAGTTTACAAGAATTGAAATTATACCATGCATACTTTCAGACCACAACGCTATGAAGCTTGAAATCAACCACAGGAAAAAGTCTGGAAAACCTCCAAAAGCATGGAGGTTAAAGAACACCCTACTAACGAATGAGTGGGTCAACCAGGAAATTAGAGAAGAAATTAAAAAATATATGGAAACAAACGAAAATGAAAATACAACAATCCAAATGCTTTGGGACACAGCGAAGGCAGTCCTGAGAGGAAAATACATTGCAATCCAGGCCTATCTCAAGAAACAAGAAAAATCCCAAATACAAAATCTAACAGCACACCTAAAGGAAATAGAAGCAGAACAGCAAAGGCAGCCTAAACCCAGCAGAAGAAGAGAAATAATAAAGATCAGAGCAGAAATAAACAATATAGAATCAAAAAAAAACGGTAGAGCAGATCAACGAAACCAAGAGTTGGTTTTTTGAAAAAATAAACAAAATTGACAAACCTCTAGCCAGGCTTCTCAAAAAGAAAAGGGAGATGACCCAAATAGATAAAATCATGAATGAAAATGGAATTATTACAACCAATCCCTCAGAGATACAAACAATTATCAGGGAATACTATGAAAAATTATATGCCAACAAATTGGACAACCTGGAAGAAATGGACAAATTCCTAAACACCCACACCCTTCCAAAACTCAATCAGGAGGAAATTGAAAGCTTGAACAGACCCATAACCAGCGAAGAAATTGAATCGGTTATCAAAAATCTCCCAACAAATAAGAGTCCAGGACCAGATGGCTTCCCAGGGGAGTTCTATCAGATGTTTAAAGCAGAGATAATACCTATCCTTCTCAAGCTATTCCAAGAAATAGAAAGGGAAGGAAAACTTCCAGACTCATTCTATGAAGCCAGTATTACTTTGATTCCTAAACCAGACAGAGACCCAGTAAAAAAAGAGCACTACAGGCCAATATCCCTGATGAATATGGATGCAAAAATTCTCAATAAGATACTAGCAAATCGAATTCAACAGCATATAAAAAGAATTATTCACCATGATCAAGTGGGATTCATTCCTGGGATGCAGGGCTGGTTCAACATTCGCAAATCGATCAACGTGATACATCACATTAACAAAAAAAAAGAGAAGAACCATATGATCCTGTCAATCGATGCAGAAAAGGCCTTTGACAAAATCCAGCACCCTTTCTTAATAAAAACCCTGGAGAAAGTCGGGATAGAAGGAACATACTTAAAGATCATAAAAGCCATTTATGAAAAGTCCACAGCTAACATCATCCTCAACGGGGAAAAACTGAGAGCTTTTTCCCTGAGATCAGGAACACGACAGGGATGCCCACTCTCACCGCTGTTGTTTGATATAGTGCTGGAAGTTCTAGCATCAGCAATCAGACAACAAAAGGAATTCAAAGGCATCCAAATTGGCAAAGATGAAGTCAAGCTTTCGCTTTTTGCAGATGACATGGTATTATACATAGAAAATACGATAGACTCCACCAAAAGTCTGCTAGAACTGATACATGAATTCAGCAAACTCGCAGGATACAAAATCAATGTACAGAAATCAGTTGCATTCTTATACACTAACAATGAAGCAACAGAAAGACAAATGAAGAAACTGATCCCATTCACAATTGCACCAAGAAGCATAAAATACCTAGGAATAAATCTAACCAAAGATGTAAAAGATCTGTATGCTGAAAACTATAGAAAGCTTATGCAGGTAATTGAAGAAGATATAAAGAAATGGAAAGACATTCCCTGCTCATGGATTGGAAGAATAAATATTGTCAAAATGTCAATACTACCCAAAGCTATCTACACATTCAATGCAATCCCAATCAAAACTGCACCAGCATTCTTCTTGAAACTAGAACAAGCAATCCTAAAATTCATATGGAACCACAAAAGGCCCCGAATAGCCAAAGTAATTTTGAAGAAGAAGACCAAAGCAGGAGGCATCACAATCCCAGACTTTAGCCTCTACTACAAAGCTGTCATCATCAAGACAGCATGGTATTGGCATAAAAACAGACACATAGACCAATGGAATAGAATAGAAACCCCAGAACTAGACCCACAAACGTATGGCCAACTCATCTTTGACAAAGCAGGAAAGACCATCCAATGGAAAAAAGACAGTCTCTTTAACAAATGGTGCTGGGAGAACTGGACAGCAACATGCAGAAGGTTGAAACTAGACCACTTTCTCACACCATTCACAAAAATAAACTCAAAATGGATAAAGGACCTGAATGTGAGACAGGAAACCATCAAAACCTTAGAGGAGAAAGCAGGAAAAGACCTCTCTGACCTCAGCCGTAGCAATCTCTTACTCGGCACATCCCCAAAGGCAAGGGAATTAAAAGCAAAAGTGAATTACTGGGACCTTATGAAGATAAAAAGCTTCTGCACAGCAAAGGAAACAACCAACAAAACTAAAAGGCAACCAACGGAATGGGAAAAGATATTTGCAAATGACACATCGGACAAAGGGCTAGTATCCAAAATCTATAAAGAGCTCATCAAACTCCACACCCGAAAAACAAATAACCCAGTGAAGAAATGGGCAGAAAACATGAATAGACACTTCTCTAAAGAAGACATCCGGATGGCCAACAGGCACATGAAAAGATGTTCAACGTCGCTCCTTATCAGGGAAATACAAATCAAAACCACACTCAGATACCACCTCACGCCAGTCAGAGTGGCCAAAATGAAGAAATCAGGAGACTATAGATGCTGGAGAGGATGTGGAGAAACGGGAACCCTCTTGCACTGTTGGTGGGAATGCAAATTGGTGCAGCCGCTCTGGAAAGCCGTGTGGAGGTTCCTCAGAAAATTAAAAATAGACCTACCCTATGACCCAGCAATAGCACTGCTAGGAATTTATCCAAGGGATACAGGAGTACTGATGCATAGGGGCACTTGTACCCCAATGTTTATAGCAGCACTCTCAACAATAGCCAAATTATGGAAAGAGCCTAAATGTCCATCAACTGATGAATGGATAAACAAATTGTGGTTTATATACACAATGGAATACTACATGGCAATGAGAAAAAATGAAATATGGCCTTTTGTAGCAACGTGGATGGAACTGGAGAGTGTGATGCTAAGTGAAATAAGCCATACAGAGAAAGACAGATACGATATGGTTTCACTCTTATGTGGATCCTGAGAAACGTAACAGAAACCCATGCGGGAGGGGAAGGAAAAAAAAAAAAAAAAGAGGTTAGAGTGGGAGAGAGCCAAGGCATAAGAGACTGTTAAAAACTGAGAACAAACTGAGGGTTGATGGGGGGTGGGAGGGAGGGCAGGGTGGGTGATGGGTATTGAGGAGGGCACCTTTTGGGATGAGCACTGGGTGTTATATGGAAATCAATTTGACAGTAAATTTCATATATTAAAAAAGAAAAAAAGAAAAAAAAAAGAAAAAAAACAAAAACAAAAAAAAAGAAAGAAATTGGGGGGCCATAACGAGCAAAAAAATGTCTTGACACCATATTCAGATTTAAGTTTCTCTTTTTTTCAAATGTTCAACTTTTTCTTTCAAGTTTTTGTATCTACATTCACTGTGTTTTGATGCAAAAATCTGTTCCTAAAACTGGTTATTACAGATGTAATCAAAATTCTGCATTGTATTTTAAATTTAATCAAGAACTACTTGTCTTCTATGATAGCTTTATATAGAGATACCTTTATTTATTCCTAATTTTAAGGACTCTGCACAGTCCAATACTAAATTATTAGAACTATGATAGCAAAATGACAGTGAGTTACCTCAAATTTTTGTGATTATAAAAAGTCTCAATGGCAGGCATGATATACAAAAGTATGTAAACAAACAATTTCCTATAAAAACCATTATTTTAAAATGCTGTTTCCAATGATAAATGTTCACATCCTCCAGTTTATAATTCCACAGTCATCACTAAACAAACCTTTGAATGTAAGAGAAAGGTACACTGTCCATTTTGGTGAAGAGATTTAACCAGAAACTCAACTTTAAAAAGATAGAAGGATACATTTTTCTTCAATACTATGGGGAGATAATTTGTTGTAACTGGGAAATAAATACCTGCTAACCTTGGGCTTTGAATTTTCACAAGCATTTGTGACTCATAGCTTCTCATAATCCCAAAGGTTCTCTAATAAAAAGTTGTGGGTTTTGGTTGTACTATAATGTTAATCAAGATCAAATTAACCATCTGTGACTTATAATAAAGTAGTCCTGGTGTCTATCACCTTCTTTTCTAAACAGTTTATCAGTGGGGTTTTACAATGGATTAAATTCCTGACTTTCACAGCAAAACTTCTCAAGTCTTGACTCCTGCAATTTAAATGACAAGTAAAAATCAATACAAGTGCTTTTGTTAATAGTCTCAAAATGAGAAAACCAGAGTATCTGGAATAGAAACACAAGAACCCAAGGTTTAACAGTACTAATTTTTAGTTTCCAACCTCTTAGGGCTTCTGAATTATCACTGTCCTCAAAACATCCTCTTACCTCATAAACCACCCTGTTTCTTGAATTATGAACCAAATTTACAACGATCTGAGAACATGTGCACTGCAAAATTGTTTAGCTCCCTAACTTTTTCATCCCACAAAAACTGAAACGCAAGACAGTGCAACTAATTCATTTTCAAGGCTTTAAACACTGCTATAACTCAAGAAGTATAAATGTTACAGAATTTCAAAGATATCTGAACTGCATCATGTATTTAAATCCTCTCACTCTCTCCATGAGGGAACTAAAGACCCCCAAAAGGTAAAGACTGGGCCCCAAGTTATAGACCCAAAAAGAGAATTTTAACCAGAACATAAATACATGATTGCAAGCTCACATTATTGTCCAGCTGGTCCTACAAGCACAGAAAGATGATTTAATTCGATCCCTTTATTGTATAGATGAGCACACGGGATTACAATGGTTACCAGGTTTGCTTAATGGGGGAAGGTTATTCACGGAGTTTGTCAAATAGAAGAGCTGAAACCCTGGAAATGCCTTCTAAGCTTCCACACGTAAGGAGAAAGCACTGCCTTAATCTATATTCCTTGAGGAATCTCTTTTCTGGCAGTTACTATTACTTTTCTACACTTTGAGGCCCATATAATAAACTCATAGCTTTGTTTCAAAACAAATATTTTCAAAGGCCATTTTCCAATATCAAAATAGTAATGCAGGCAGGCAAAACCTACTCACGGGAACAGGTACTTCATACCAGGCGATCTTCTACAGACAAGGGTAAAACAAAGCCTGAAAGCATCGCCTATTCTAGAAAAGGGAGACGGGATGACCTAAAACCTAACCGCCAAGCAATTGAGCGAATAAATACAATCATTTCAAGTACTCATAAATGCGGGGCCTAAAATTCTAAACCCAAATGTTGAGGGAGACTCTTTTCTAATCGGAATGATTTCACAGCTGTAAAACGGTTTACTGAGAAGTGGCCCGATAAACAGGGAGTTTGGGGAAGAGGGATTTCTCGAACAATTCATATCGACCACCGAAAATTGCTAGAGGGGCCATATGGTTTGAGCGTGCGTGCGTGTGTGTGTGTGTGTGTGTGTGTGTGTGTGTGTGTTGTGTGGGGTGTTTTGTCGTTGTTTTTTTTGTTTCTTTTTTTTTAGAAATCGTGTACTTTTCTTCAACCTCATTTCTATTTTCTGTTTTAAGAGTCAGTGGACGAACAGCATAAGATACCAGCCGGCCATTCCTACCCGTGCAGAGGCCCCCGCAGGGGGAGCTGCAGACATTCCCTCTCCCCCCCCCCCCGCCCCCGCCCCCGCCTCCGCCTCCGGGCCAGAGCAGGGCACTGCTTCCTGGGCACAGACGGGAACCGCCTACCTTCAGGCCAGTCTGCAACCTAAGGTTGAGCAGCAGGAACCTCGGGAACTGGAGCAGTCCACCTACTGGACGTTCCTCCTCGGTCACAGCCTTTGCAGCAGCAGCTGCTTCTTGCTTCTCAATCTCCCCAAGACGTCTGCAGAAATAGGGATCAGGTGTGATCTCCCGTCGGTGTTCCAGAGAGATCTGGAGCACGCAGGTGCAGAAACTCCCTGCCCAGCTGCCCCTCATCAAGGCCACTGAGTGAGCTGCCTTTGCTAACAAGTTGCAGGGGGTGGCGATGGCAATGACCACGCAGCGCAGAGGAGAGTTTGTATCACACAGAGCAATGACAGGCTGATTAATTTAGGAGAGGCTAGTGGTCAGCCCTGGGATCAGTAACCACTGGAAGTCTCGGCTCTCTGAAGGCTCCCTGGATGAGGGTACTGAAGGTTCCAGAAGTGAACTGCCTAGATCGAGCTAGAGAAGGTTCCAGCAATAGGAGCGGCCACAGGGCAGCAGCCAAATGCAGCACAGCTCACCAACCAGTATCCCTAAAGCATATGACCCTGACATCAGCTGGGGTTTCAATGGCAACAATGTTGCCTCCCCGCAGAAGCTTCTCCCAGGTTCTCTTCAGATTTGTCATGTAGATGCTATCAATTTTCCTTTTGTAGAGTAGGTACCATCTAAATGGATTCCTGATGCAAGTGATTTGAAAATATTCTTTTCCATCATTTGCAGGACATCAAGGGCACTGGACATGAAAAATTTTCCTGTAAGTTACCACGGGAATTCAGGACAACAATTTATGGACTCTTCCCTGGTAGCACAGATTGGTGAGTTCGTTTTTTAAGCACCAAAGTGTTACCAGCAGCATAGGAGCCAATGAAATAAGAACAGGAGAAAAATAACCTTAACTTAAAGCAGAACATCCCCTCTTGCTTACTCTCCCTTTCTGTCTCTCTTGTCTCTTGCACACACACACCAATCAGCAAACAAGCAAAGGAAAGTAAATGTAACGTGAAGAAACTCAACCCACAAGAAATGCTATAAGAAGCCTTGATTGTCATTAATCTGAGACTAATGAGAATATCTCATTTCAAAGAAAATGTTTTACTATTTTAGTATTATCCCTCCAAGATATTTACTTATATAGCACCATTTTCATGTTTTCCTTATTTCTAGGAATTTTTTAAAATTTAAACCTGTGCATTATTTAAAACTAAAGTATCTATTTTCTTTTTTTTTTTAACGTTTATTTATTTATTTTGAGAGAGAGAAAGAGAGAGCATGATCGGGGAAGAGGCAGCGAGAGAGAATCCCAAACAGGATCTGTGCTGTCAGCACAGAGCCCCATGTGGGACTAGAACTCACGACCCATGAGATCATGACCTGAGCCAAGATCAAGAGTTGGATGCTTAACTGACTGAGCCACCCAGTTGCCCCATAAAGCATTCTATTTTCTTATCAAAAGTTATATAGGTCTATTTAAGAAAACTTTTAAAAACGTGAATTTGTATAGAAATAAAATATTTAAAAACATGATCATCCCTTCTCCTGAGTACAAGAGCTGGTCCCTAGAAGATCTTCCTTTCAAGCCTGCCTCTCCTCCAGCTCATCTTTGATTGCACAGCAATTCTGGTCACTCAAAACTTTCTATGTGATAAGGCTACTCCTTGGCCTAAAATGTTTGTTTGGCTGATTCCCTTATTCCCACTGCATGCAATGAATGCCCATATTTCAGTAGCTTGGATGCCCGGCATGTTCCTTTTCCTACTTAACTCTCCCACTTGATTTCTTTCACAGTCATTATGTCTTTGTCATTATTTCACAGTATGCCCTCTGAGGCTTTATTCCTGTGATTTCTCCAAGGGAACACATTTCCTCTAACTCCATGTCCTCTGAGCATGTTGTGCTGTCTGAAATACACAAGAGACAAGCACAACCCTTTTCACCAGACAGCTCAGACTGATTCTTCTGTTCTCAGATTGGTTCAGACAATGACTGGATTTAGTGCTCATCTTTCGTTATCAGAAGACCCTGCTGACGTCGTCGGCTTTCATGTGCTATCTTATATTTCTACAAATATTTATTAAGTTTTCTTCTCTGTGCCAGTCATTGCTCTAAAGGGAAAAACAGTAAATAAAACAGACAAAATACCTACCCAATTGGAGTTTACATTCTAGTGAGGAGAAACACACAGTAGACAAAAATATAATTTAGACAACGTCAGATGGTAATCAGTCCTATACAAATTACTTAAGGAAGAAGAAGTATCTGGGCATTGGAGTTTGTACTGGGTGATCAGAGAGAGTCTCAGTGAGATACAACATTTGAACAGAAATAGGGTGAAGCATAGGAACAAACCATGCAAATTTCTAGGAGGTAGATGTTCCAGAAAGTGAAAGGGCTGTGAGGTCTTCGAAGACTTATGTCTCCAGAAGTTAGCTAAATGCCAGGGTTGGATTTAAAAAAGAGAAGAACATTTGGAAATGAGGATCTACATCTACATTTCTCAAATGCTCATATCCTAGACCCATTATTTCTTTATACATGAATAGCCAGAGCCTATATTGCAATATTAAGATATTTAGCAACATCCTTGGTTTATATTCACTAGATACTAACAGCATTCCCATAAACCTCCCATAAATCCTGACCCTAACCCTAACACCTAACACGTAAACTTAACCGTAACCCTTAAACTTAACCCTAACCCCTAACCCCTAACCCTAACCATAACCATAACCATAACACTGAATTAACATGAAATTTAACTTTATTTTAGAAAACGATTCTTTCTTATGTGTTCAAAACAGACCATGGGATAACAGGCAGAAATAGCACAGTGGTTGTTCAGATCAAGACGACAGGAGTGCAGGTGATGAGAAGTGGTCAGATTCTGGAGTCATCAGATTTCCTGGAACATTGTCATGGATGTGAGAAAAAGACAGAAATCACGGATGACTCCAAAATTTTGGGCCCCACAAAGTGTAAAGATTGGACTTGCTAGAGATGGAGAAGGCTATAGGTGGAAGGGGCTTTAGGAGAAAATTCAGGAATTCTATTCAGCAATAAGTGTCCGGTGTCTATTAGACATCAAGCTAAAGATGTTAACTTGTCAGTTGGCTATAAGAGTCTGCATTTCAAGGGAATAATCTGGGTCAGAAACATGAATTTGAGAGTCACCTACACATGATTGATATATACAACCATGAGATTACATAAGATCACCAAGGGGATACAGATAAATAGAAAAACAAGAGAAATGGACAAGGGAAGGAAAGGAAGAGGAGGAGAGACTCATGAATTGAGATCTGGGGCACTTACACTTGAAGAGATCAGGGGGGAAAGGAGAAATCAATAATTGAGACTATAAAGAAGGAGGAAAACAAAATGGGTGTGATGTCCAGGGAGATAAACGATTGCAGAGTATTAGGGGTAGGGATCAAATATTTCTGCCAAATATTTCTGCTAAGTAAGGAAGACTGCCTATAACAATGGATTTAACAATATGAAGGTCACTGATGTTAATTATAAGAGCATTTCTGATTGAGTAATGGGAGCAAAAGCCTAACTGGAGTGAATTAAAAGAGAGTAAAAGAGCAGACCTATGCTTGGCATTACCTTACTGAACCCTCAGCAAACTCTGAATCTTTGAAATCAGAGATATTCACAGTCATTATTTCTTTGCAACTTCAAACTGTAGGAAACATCTTGGAACAGACGTGGGTGAACCATAAGTAATTGTACCCTTAGAGATCTCCTATATTATTATAGTCAATAAAAATATATGCCATGTAGACTGCTACAGAAATCTTCACAGTTGTATATGGAACTCTGAGTGTTTTATAATTTTAATCTGGCAGCAAAGCCAACTGTATATCAAGAGTGTTTTAATTGGTATACTGTCTTAAAGAGTATAAAAGAAATAGATAAATTACTTTCTAATCAATTGTAACCAAGTAAACTATTTTGCAATTCATTATTACTGAAAACAATGGGAAGAAGACCAGGAAACCCCAGGAATTAGGGATGAGGATAAGTAGAAACTAATGGAAAAGCAAAAAGCATACAGAGTTTGAAGAAAAAAATATGAACTACAGGATGAAAACAAACCAGTTATAGGAGAGCAAAGTACAATGAAATCAAAATAACTACAGCAGTGGATAAACAAACCAGTTATAGGAGAGCAAAGTACAATGAAATCAGAAAAACTACAGCAGTGGATAAAATTGGGGCATTCACAGTGACAGCAGGAGTACATCCAATATATCCAATAATCAAGACATTGAAATAAGGCAATGATTGTCTTGGCAGAAAGCTTATCTTTAAAGATTATGGCCAAGTGGCAGTTTTCATCGCCAAAAATATTAAAATAAAATAAATGAAACAAATAAAGTAAAATAATAGTAAATGAAGGCTACGACCATCTCAGAATCTTATGTTTACATTGCCAAGGTGGAAGAACTAACACATGGAAGGGATACTGTGGGTTAAATCATATCCCCCTTACATTCTGTAACAGTGTTCTTTTTCACACGGGGGATAAAATATTTTCTTTAAACAATTTTAGAAATAAAAGTAGTAACAGGGTGCTTTTTTGTATGTGAAAACAGAATATGTAATAATGATAATAACAACTGTTCATTGGTTTCTTAATGAATTTGGACAAGTACAGAAAAATGCTTTGGTTCTAAATTTGCAAATCTGCTGATCATTATTCCATTGGATTTTACTAATATGCTGCCATTAAACCAAAAGTAAATAGTGGCATATTACTTAGGGTTTTACCTCCTTGAAAGAAAATCTAAAGGCCCATGGTACGCAGACATGTAGAGCTGAGATCAAGTTTATATCTCATGTAGTATACAGACCCTTGGCTATAATGTTAACCCCCAAATCACCTACACTTGCATCTCACTTGGGCCATGTATTTACTCTTTGTTCCATATGCACTAACATTTGTGAAAAAACTGTTTAATTAAAATATTTGCTCTTTTTATAAAACATATGTCCTTGAGCTTAAAAAAAAAAAAGTCAATTCCTTCCAAGTGCTGATGACCAAAATAAGGGAAAGGTTAAAAAGTCTAAGAAAGTGATAATGTTAAAGCAGGAAACATATTTTGGCTAAAACAATGAAATTTTACATTTCATTTAAATTGAAATTGAAATTTTAATTTTAAATGAACATCCTAAATGAACCTGTCATTCTTTCTGATCTGTACAGAAACAAACAAAGTTTGTAAGACATCAGTAAATGCTCCCATCAATACTTTTTGGGGGAAACTACATGGTATTTGAGGCTACGTCTCGGGCAACTTTCGAGAGTCCACTGTAACAGCCATTCTCAATCAGTATTAATTGTTGAAGTTAAAGAATCTGCCACTGTGTTCAACTGGGTTTATCTGGATTTCCTGTTTTCACAACAGTGGTCTATATGCCGGTAAGAAATTGTTTCTGAGAATCTTGTGTTCTGATTAGTGTTCTTGCCAAAATTTCAGAACAAAATTCAAGTACGTGGTCTGCTGACTGTTTTGAAAATTATATTTTGATGTTACAAGTATGATATTCAATTCCATTTCTTTTCTACAGTTTTCCACAAAAAAGGTATTCTAGTGTTTTATTAACTCTCATGGGTGTCATTTCCATCAGTACATTTTATTTCTAAGATGTGAGCTATTGAACTAGTGTTTACTTCTTCCGCATGGTTTCCTGTCTCCTATGAATGATAACTGAAGTAGCTATGTCTACAATACATCACTGATTTTTTTTCCTCCTAAAGGATTAGCCTTGAGTTTTTCAAAACATTATTTTCTGAATGCACACTCACGACTGCCTGGGTAACACCTTAATTCACAGCACATCAGAAGAAGGTTTCCCTTTTGATATCTGCAATTTTGTTTGCTTTACTTTAAAACAGCATAGTGTTTTGTATTATTGCTCTTTTAAAATTAATGAAAAAATAAGAAATTATTAAAGACCGAGTGGATTAAAATCTTCACGCACCATACATTGAAAGTATTTCTGGATTAGAAAAACAATGCTGGATAGTTTTAACTGTTAATGTGAAGAAAGCAAAGAGAAGTTACCATTTATTTTCCATCTATTCTGTCGCATTGAGCCAGGTGCTTTACGAGCATTACCTTTTCAATCTTCTCAATAAAGCTGTAAGGTGGCATTATTTTCTTTATTTTGTCAACAGCAACTACTTATAGCCAGTCTGTTAAATTCACAATGGAATTTAAATTTTTCCCTACCTCCAAAGTCTGCAATGTTTCTAGTATACTATCGTACTTTCCACATAACCATTTCACTTTTCTTCTAGGGAATTCAGCCTCCAATATATGTAAACTTACCTATTTAAAATACATTGTTCCATAATTTTTTTTGGAGATGAAATTGCAGCCCATATAGTATTAAGGATAAAGGTTTAGAAAACGCCTCTATGAACTCCTATACCCATAATTTTAAGCCTTGTAAAAGAAAATACCTGTTAAGTCTGTTTCACAGGAGAAAATACTTGCAGTCTAGTGGCATAGTTTATTCCAGAACTGTTCTTTTGCAAGGAACGCCTGTGTGAGAATGGCACTAATAATGCTAACATTATTAGTACACTGATATTATTAGTATTTTAGTATTATATTAATGATATTAACAGCACTAATATTATTGGCATTAATGGATGACTACTAATAATATAATAAGTAGATAGAACTAATTACAAGTATAATCTCACATGATCTTGAACTCTACCTACAGAGGTACTATGAGAAATTCTGACATTTACCATTTTGGCATTGGGGAATTCAGTATGAAGCAGCTTTGTTTTTAAAACTATTTGTTTTAATTCTGTAGTTTAAGAAGGCCAGATTCACCATGCACAGTTACCTTCAGTTTCTCTTGAACCTACCTTCAGTTTCACAGGCCTTTTTCAGGTCCCTGGAGAGGACCTAACAATGTGTCCACACGATCCAAAGTTTGTACACTTTCTAAAACAAGATATGTTAAATTCAACTATGACCACATTCCTTTCTATTTCAGTCCCCCTCCTCCCTGCCAACCCCCATCTGCACCCAAATCCTCCTCTCCTACATAATAATGTAGAGATTCTGGGTGTGTTTGGTACCTGGCTTAGGGAAAGCTGTGTTGGTGATATATTTGCTTTGAGTTTAGTGAACAAGGATATAGACCAGAATATAGAATTCTGTTATATAGGACAATCATCTCTTTTTTTTCTCCTGTTTTTCTCACCTTCTAGGCATGGTTAGTAAATTTCATCAAAATCGTGATGGTAGATCAAGAAGGGAATGGCAATCTAACAACATGTACTTAAGCTTCCGAATCAATTCTCCCAAGTTAGAGCTGTCTAGTCTCTAGATTTTATGGGAAGTAAAAGCAGGAGTTTTTTTCAATGGGTGATGAGATGAGCAGTTTTCATGTGTATTTTGAAAAATGAGGTCACAATAGGCCAAAAGATTAGGTCAGGTGTAGCTTTTTGGGAAGCAAACAAAATCTAAGAAATAGAAATATGTATTCAGCTGAGACCTCATAAGAATGATATAATGTTAGTAGTAAAGATATGATAGCTTATAAGAAAGACATTGATCATCTTATAAAATAAATGAGCTTAAATTGTCACTTAGTTTGTTACTAAAGTAACCGTTTCTTTGACATTAGTTTAGCTTTCATGCTGTACTGTTACTTATAAAAGTTTTTATTTTTCCTAGGATATTTTAAGGGACCAAAACAGATTCTCATTTTCTCCCTAAAAGCAGTGAAATTGGCAATAATTCTTCCCTTTGAAAGTGAATAGCCACAAATATATGCAATTAATATGTATATTAACAAAGGTATTGACAAATGTACTTTTTAATGAAAATCTCATTACCTTAATGATTGTAATTGAGCAATTAATTTCTCATGAAGTCTTATATTGGGGAACTTTACCTAGTCTTAGCACAATGTAATACTTCTTTCAGCTTATCTTAGAAATAAAAGCAAAACTTAGATCTTACATTATTTTCTAAAATCTCTACTGCTATTATAGCTATCTGCACAGCATTATACCATTTTTCTGCAAAGAAACCTATAGGCTTTAGTAAAAATACTGAGTTTAATATTAAACTTAGTCATTTTACCTTCTATTTGAATTGTGCTTGATAGTTTCTAACCTATTTCAACATATTATTTATCTTGATATTATGAATATATAAAGAACTAATTCAGTGTATTATAATATTATCCTAAAATAGCAAAATCATGATTCTGAGTTCTTTCCAGTCATTTTACTATGTTCTGTGGTTGCAAATCATGCCTCAAATACTAGTAGATTTGTATACACATTACAGAAATAAATGTGATCAAGAGTGTGAGTGAATTAGAATAATTCTAATGTTGATTTTTTTAACTGGAATTTATTACTTATTATAAGAACAGAAAAGGAGTTCTCAAGTATAGACAGCACTGTCATAGATATGTAGGGCTAAATGATTAACATGCAATTTTTGTATAAAATAGAATCACAATGCATTATCAAAATATAGTGTTCTGTTTGATTGAAGAGAAGAAGAAAGAAGGAAAAAGAAATTTGAAACATTGCCTGGAGGTATCTTTGTTACCTAAAAGTTCCAAGAGTCATCTGAACAGATTACTTCCAAGATACACGAAGAACTTAATTAAAATTGTATTGATGTATTGTATCTGCAGAGATAATTAAATACAACACCGGGTTTTGCATGCAAAAACATATTTGTCTTGCCAAGAAAGTAATTGAGAAAGAACTGAGTGAGTGACTCAGCCTTGATGCAGTAACTTTTATCAGAAGAGTTTCTGTAGGTTAAGGGAACTCTGTAAAATGCCTACAGGCACACGTGTTGGTCTAGCTTCTTTTTGTGTTTTAACTGAACGTGCAAAAAGATGGCATAGTAAAACAAATGTGTATTTCTCCCCATGAGTTCACTCTACAAGAAAAGATAAGCTAAATCGGATTATGAAATCAAATGAGAGTTCATGCTTTATTCACTTGATATTATTCATCTATTTCATGGTGATGCTTACTCCTCTTTAAGCAATCACCTAACTACTAATTCATACTTTTCCACTTTCAGATACAAATGATTCTCACATGCCTGCATCCCAATGATAATTATTGCTCTGAAAGAGTCAGTTCCACTGAAAAGATCTACTTCCCATTAATTATTGAACTATGATGATAATATTGTAGTTACCGGAACTTGAAGTTGCTAGGTTGGAGAAATCCTGGGTAAACCCATCAGCCTTCTTAATGTGCTTAACAGGCTTACACAAAGGATATGCATATTGCTATGCAATATATATTATCTTTTAATCCTTGTAACCATAAAAGAATTTAGAAAAAAATGATTTTGTTAGAAAAGCTAAACACATTGACCCAGATTTTCAAAAGATCTATTGTACCAGCACCAAATGACTCCAGATGAAGCTAAAAAGGCTACTCAAGAGGAAATAGGATCCCAGGGCTTTATTCTGGCATCTTAGGGGGAAAAGCAGCTCAAATTAAAACATCTACACAGTTTCTAAAGACTTCAGAACACTGATGGTAGTTGAGCTATTTGAGGATAGAGTTTAAAGGAAAGATTATCCAGGAGTAGAGAAGATGACTTTCAGTAAGTGACTAAATACCTGCTTCCAAAAGTTTACAGGTTCAACGTCTATGCCACGTCACAGTAGCAAAGTGGAAAAAAAAAAATCTATGAAACACAATTTGAGGGGGACAATTTTAAGAATGGCAGAGAAAGGGCCTCCAAAATCTGCTATTCCATGAAAACAGTGAGAACTCTAGTAAAGACTGCCAAAATTCACTCTTTCAAAACTTCAAAACTGAACCAAAGACCTCCAACAATCTCAGGAGCGTTTATTCAAGGCAATGAGTTAAATCTCAGTCAGAACAGCAAGAGCCATGTGGCGTTCTGACTTGCTCTATCCCTATCACTCTCCACAAAACCATGAAAACCAGCAGCTTTGCAACTAAGGTAACAGTGAAAACAAGCAGCCTAGCAGCCCCTAGAGGTGACAAACTGGGTTTGAAGCCTTTCAGAAAGCCCATCCCCATATATTTGATCTGTCTGGTAGCTCCCTGCAAAAGCTTAACAGAGCTTCTCATTATTTGACCTGATAGAGTATATTCACTAAAAAAAAAAAAAAAAGCCTTATTCCCAAGACATTTGTTGAAAATAATTGCTTAACATCACAACCACCTAAGGCAGTGATAATAGTTGAAGCAAACAAAAGGCTAGTCTAAAAGATAAAAGGAAGATCTGGAGAAGGACATTCCATAGTTGGCTTTGAAAAGCTCCAACAGGAGCACCTGGGTGGTCCAGTTAAGCGTCTGACCAGCTCAGGTCAAAATCTCGAGGGTCACAAGTTCGAGCCCTGGGTCCAACTCTGTGCTGACAGCTCAGAGCCTGGACTCTGCTTCAAATTCTGTGTCTCCCTCTCTCTCTGCCCCTCCCCTGCTCGTGTTTGTTCTCGTGCGCGCGCACTCGCGGTTTCTATCACACATACACACAAAAATAAATAAAAACATTAAAAAAATTTTTTAATGAAAGAAAAGCTCCAACATATTCTTGAGAACTGAGAAAGCCCCATGCATGTGAAGAGCACTGAGTGTTGTAAGTAAGTTCTAAATTCTACGCTTGAAACTAATATTAGACTGTATGTTAATTAACTGGAATTTAAATAAAAACTTGAAGGAAAAAAAGACCTAAATAGACATTCTTGAGTTGAAGAATAACTGAAATGAAAAATTTCCTAGGAGGATTCCACAGCAGATTTGAGGAGGTAGAAAGAGAAAATAGTGAACTTGAACATAAGTCAATTAAGATTACCCTATCTGAAGTACAGAAAGAAAAAAAGAATGAATAAAAATGAATAGAGCATCAGACATGTGTAGGATATCGCCAAGCATACTAACATATTGATAATAAGAGACCCAGAAGAAGAGGGGGAGAGAGAAAGGGGCAGAAAAATAGCTGAAAAAATAATAACTGAAAAGTTTAGAAACGTGATGAAAATGCTCTTAAGTTAAAATGGTAATTTCAAGTATTAACTGCATGAATATTTTCCTACTGAATTTCTAAAATCATCTAGAACAAAAAAGTATACTATGCCTATTCACCATTCCTAGAGCAATGGAAAGAAAGAACATTTGTGTCTATTACTAAATCAAACCAACTGTATTTTAATGTTTAACGATCAATTTATTGGCAAAAGTCTACCACAAGTATTTTGTATATTATTGGTTCTGTTGAAACAGTGTATTTTAAATAGACTTATTGCTTAGTCTTTAGCACTTACGTAAATTTTTAATTTTCTGCTCTACGGCCCTTTTAAAAAGTGGAATGAGACCATCTATTCCAGAGTGGTTGTCCAAATGGCGTATTAATTCATCTATTTAGCTTCTCGGGACTCGCAAACTCTATCAAATCAGAGTCAGGATACTTTACAATGGGAATAATTGCTCATTCAACAATCACTTATTACATATGTATTCTGTGCTAGACATAAAGTAAAACTTGTAGTATTTATAAGCACTAGAATATACTATGTGCCAAACACTGTTATAACCAACATATGTTAACTTATTGAAACTTTCAAGCCCCTTAAGAAGTAAACGTTATTGTTATTTCCATTCAACAGATGATAATATTGAGTCATAAAGAGAGTAAATAACTCGATTATAATCATAGAGCATTTAACAGTTCTTCCGAGCTTGAGCCAGTATATGAGCCTACACAATCTGACTCTAGTTCCAAAAAGCATCAGTGAAAACATTCGGTGTTTCACCTGGAGCTTACAGTGTAGAAAAGGAGACAGCATCAATGTGGCAGTTCCAATTACATCAAATTAGTGCAGTTTTAGGGATAAGCACATGATACTAGAAGAACACATTGGTGGGACTTCTAACCTACATTTTAACAAGGATAGTTATCTGAAAGGAGACTCTTGATGAGAGATAGTGGACTCTTTTAGGAAGCTGGGAAGATGTAAGAAGAAAAGATACAATGGTAAAGGTTCAAACATAAGAGAACACCAGGAATAGGAGGAGTCATGAGGAACTTTAAGTTTAGTAACTGACATTGCATCCGTAATCACAACCGGGAGAAGTAAAGCCATCAGACTTAAAGAGTAAATGTTGATGGTATTTTGTATGTTTGTATGCAAATTCAGAGTTTTGTTAATTACAATAGGTAATAGGTATAAGAGAAACTATTTTCAGGTTTGTATATTAAGAAAATTCACTTTGGTTGCAATGGGAAGAATAAATTGGAGAGCAACAGTAAGCAGAAAGGGGATACTGTAGGAGGGTGTTGTACATGGATACGGGTGATAATAATTTGAAAGATAATGATGTGGCGGTATGATAGAATGGTGATTTGAGGAATATATGGAATAGTATTTGGTGAATTAAATGATATTAAGTATGAAAGATAAGAAGAAATAAAGGACGATTACCATTAATCTCGGAAATTCATTTAATGCATAACTATGCTGTAACAATTCATTCTTAGCTATTGCAGGGATATGCTTTTTTAGCGAAATTTTAAAATCTTGTGCAGTAAGTATCTTTTAGAAATCAGCATCACAGTAATGTTTTCCTACCTTTTGAACGGTTAAGTTCCACTTGATTACCTGGCAAGAGCAAAACAAAGGATCATGTGTTCCCTTTTACAGTGGATGTCCACAAGCTTCAACCTAAGTTTTATTCTCAATTCTACTAACTTCTGTTTTCTTAGTTGCCTTGACTAACCCTCTCATTCCTTATCCTTGCCATATACTCATAACTTCTTTGTTTTGTTTTTGAGATGTGTAAATGCTAAATTGATCCTACAAATAAGCTAATACTAATTCCCTTTGCTGACAGTCTAATTAGGATGAAAACGAGAT
Organism: Panthera tigris; assembly: GCF_018350195.1. Taxonomy (NCBI): domain Eukaryota; kingdom Metazoa; phylum Chordata; class Mammalia; order Carnivora; family Felidae; genus Panthera; species Panthera tigris. Next base: position 21,934,337 of record NC_056663.1, on the reverse strand, counting down.
TAGTATATTTGAATACTGTACCAATAAAATTAATACAAAGTATATACACAATTTTTAAAGAATCAAAAATTAGAAAATCAAACAAGGTGGGGAAATAAGACAAAGTTGTTTAATGTGAGACTGTTGATTAATTTGTAACATTCATTTAGTCTGAGCTAAATAAATTTACTTTAAAACTGGCATTTGGTAGCTATGAAAACAAACAAAAAAATAAACACCGCCAGAAAAAGGTACTGAATAATAATAAAACACCTCAAGCTTTTAGAAGGTTCATAGATGAATTAGAGAACGTTTGGTCATAAATTAAGTCAATCTTTTGAAAAGTTAACTATTAGAAATGATTTATTTGTCCAACTGTTTCTTAAAATCATTATATATTTCTATAAATTGGATTGAGGATATATTTACAGCTTGGGATTCCTAACCTCTTTGATTATGGGTCTACAATATTAAAATCATTTAAAAATCAATAACTACATTATTGTACTATAATGTCTGTCCTTATACCAATTTAATGTAAGCTGCAAGCACATACGCGTATGCAAACGCAAACCTTATTCCTGGAATTTTCTAGTTCAACATTTATTGAGCTTCCTGAGTACCACAATTTATTACAGTCGGTTATATATTGGCATTTGCAAGTAAACAAATAACTATATTAGAATTAATTACACTCTTACGTACTTAATTTCATTATTCACTGGATAAACAACTCCAGGACTGATACCGTTTCTGTGTGATTAAAAGGCTGATTTTTAAAAACCTATATCCCATTATTTCTAGCATAAGTTCATTTACATCAGCGGAAAAGTCACCCATAACCAAGTATGCCGAACACATCAATGCGAGACAATCCTCAAGTGAAGTAATTATCCTCAATTATAATGCTAATATACATAGTTATGATTATCTTCAGGGTGCACCCTATTGACGTCCAACTTTGTGTGCAGCAGAGTGGTAACACACACACACACACACACACACACACACACAGGAAATTGCAGATAAGCCTGTCCCATTATCCCAGGGATCCATGATGAAGCAGACAGAAACCCAGACTAGAACTAATAAAAATTATAATCCTCTTGCTTCCTGCACTGAACCCGAGAGCATAGTAACTATGAAACTCGGAATTAACATATACTTTGGAAGGCACAGAAGCTACAAGGACAGCAAAGAGATGGGTTGGCCTGATTTGCTTCCCTTGTGGGGACTTGAACTGAACTCAGCCCAAATGAGTGTAGCCAATCCTTGAAGAAAAGAGAACAAGGGAGGAGCCACATATTTCAAGAGTCAAACAACTATTCTCCTTCCTTTGGGAAAACATTAGTTGGAGAGATAGGGTGCTACAAAATGATGCTGCATTTTGCTTCACGTGACCTCTATTTTGGTCAGCCTGGTTCAGAAATACCTTCTGGATGTGTCATTATAGTCTCGTTGGCTCTAGGATACAGTTCAGTACTGCTGATCTACTTACTATAAATTAACTGAGTGAATTTGAAAGAGACACTTGAAAGTAAAACACAGGCTTTCTGTTTGGGAACTGGGAGGAGGATATGTATCCCTTTATGGGTGACTTAAGCAGGTGTTCCTCAGAATGTTTCTTTGTTGTTTTGTCCACAATGTTCTTCTAAGAGTAACTGGACCTGAATTTTCAGTTCCTAAATATCCTTTCTCCCCCTACAAAACATATCCAGAATCAGTAAAAGAAGCATTATGATGGGAAAGATAATCTGCAATAATGCAGGTAGCTCTTACTAGGACATGAATAAGAAAGTATTATATCGCTACAATTTTAGAAAATAAGTTTTGTCAATAGGGGGAGAAAAGTCATTATTCACACTGTCATCAAACAAAATGAAATGTCACTTGAATTTCACTTCTATTTTTATGTGTTTTTATATACTCTCATGTTCTGTTTTTTTATTCTGTTGTTAAAACTTACTACTGTTTTTCTCTTTGGAATATGAAGGTGAAGGTGTTTTGCTGTGATGTGTGGGATAAGGGAAGGTATTTTCTTAATAAACTTTTCATAATAGCTTTCAAAGTAAACTAATAAATAGTAAGCTTGGTCTACAGAAACTATTAATTATGTTGGTATCATTTTGGGACAATTTCACTGTGGAGAGGGATATACCTCAGGCCTAGAGAAATATTAATATAACATAGAAAATTTAAAATTTACAATCAATGTCTCCAAATTCTCTTGGTCTTGCATTACTGAGCCTCATACCAAAATGTCATTGTTCTGGATAGCACTTCAGCCAATTTTATTTTTACAACCCGCACCTCAAACCTCTCCTAAGGCACAGTGGAATTCATCTGATATAATGGAACTGTAATACTGAAAAATTTTAAATTGCATTTGTTTTCTCCCTCCACATCCTTGAAGTTAGCCAAATAGAGTCCTACATAGATCTGTTCTAAAGTCTAAGTCTAATCCTGTGACTTTTCAATTGGCTAAAAAGGGCAGTTATGAGACACTGGGATGATATCAATGAATAATTAGAAAGTAAAGCTGAGAATAGTATTTGTGCTCGACAGGGGCCAAGATGGCGGAGCAGCATGGAAGTTCTTGGCTTCTCTCATCCCTGAAATGCAGCTACATCAGCACCAAACCATTTTGCACACCTAGAAAACTGACCTGAGGATTAACACAGCAATCTGCATAACTTGAGCCACAGAACTTGGCAGGTACGTGGTGCGGAGAGGTGAACTGGGGGAGAAAGAAGCTGTGGAGGGTAGGGAGCTGTTTTTGTGGAGAGAGGACAGAGAAAGGGGGGGAGAGTGCAGGAAAAGCACTCCCCCAGAAAATATCTGGAGAGAAAGAAAAAGAGTAGAAACACAAGGGCCTGAACAAGAAATCTGTTCCCCAAATCCGCTGACAGGGAGAAGGGAGAGGGTTTCAATACCATTAGGACTCTATAAATAGGGGAGCACAGAGTTGGAAATTCCAGAACTCAATACCTAGTGCTCTGGTGGGGACGAGGGGCGCATCCCCAAGTGCAGGCAGCAAGGTCCAAGAGGTCTGTGGGGAGAAGCACTTTCCCTGCTTGGAGGGCATTTGGGAGAGGACATGCAGCCTCCCCACAGGCAAAGGTCTCAGTAGACCCTGGAGAACAGCCACATTTGCTATAATATTAGCAAATATTATAGTAGAACAAATATAGTAGAACAAATATTATAGTAGAACAAATATAGTAGAACAAAGATGCTGAGGTGTGGTGAAACCTCGTGCCAGTTGTATGTTGTGATTTGCCATAATCTCTGAACCACTACTAGGTATTTGCCCAAAGGATACAAGGTACGCTGTTTCGAAGGGGCACACGCACCCTAATGTTTATAGCAGTGCTATCGACAATAGCCAAAGTATGGAAAGAGCCCACATGTCCATTGATGGATGAATGGATAATGAAGATGTGGTATATATACAATGGAATGTTACTCAGCAATCAAAAAGAATGAAATCTTGCTATTTACAACAGCATGGATGGAACTAGAGTGTATTATGCTAAGCATAAGTAGTCGGAGAAAGACAAATATCATATGACTTCACTCATATGTAGAATTTAAGATTCAAACAGATGAATGTTAGGTAAGGGAAGCAAAAACAATATAAAAGCCGGGAGGGGAACAAAACATAAGAAACTCTTAAATACAGAGAACAAACTGAGGGTTGCTAGAGGGGTTTGGCGAGGGGAGATGGGCTAAATGGGCAAGGGGCATTGACGACGACACTTGTTGGGATGAGCACTGGGTGTTATAAATAGGGGATGAATCACTGGATTGTACTCCTGAAATCATTATTGTGCTATATGCTAACCAATTGGGATATAAATAAAAAATAAATTAATTAATAAAAATAAAAATAAATAGTAAAATAGAAAAAGAAAGTAAAGCTGAATTATTTCTCAACCTAATTACATTCACGAGATATTACACATTTGCTCTATTCAGCCATAAACCAAATAAGAGTTTACTGTAATGACTGTCTATGAAACCACTGAAATTCCAATATGAATATTTTTATTTTGTATGAGGAAACACAAAAAATGCAAAGAAGTAGAAATAAACCATTCAACCTAACAGGACATCAAAATCATTCATAGAGAGCTACATTTATACAGGGAATCAGGAAACACTGAAAGAATTGTTACATGAGGAATGTATAAAACTCATTTGTCTAATATAGGGAGAGTTCATCATTCCTCAAATCATTTTACAAATGTCTTCCACAAGAGATGACTAGATGTTGTTTCTGAAATGAATTTTCTTCCACTGCTGTGATTATACAGTGATTTTTTAAAAAGTAATCTGCAGATTTTATTATGGCAATTCATTAAGAATGAAAGGATAAGAAAACCATTACTGCCGTGACTTTACCAAATAACAAAGCAGCAGGTAAGAATAATCTCTATACCTTTTATTTCCATACTGCTCCTAATAGCATTGTCTAGCTTTTCAAGCTGTTTGACAAACAAACAATATTGCAACTTCTCAGTGAGGCAGCCCAGATGATATTCAGAACGAATGCATTTTCTATCCCTCACAGCAATACACTCAGTAGAAAATCATTAGATTCTGAAGCCGTATTATATTTTGTGATGATTTCAAGGTTAAAATGCTTTGTAAGATCTGGATAAATGTCTTCAAACAATTATACCTCTGCAAACAACTTTTAAACAATGGGTTCATATTTATATTTTGAAGTTTTAAAGAAATTGCTGTTATAAAATTGCACTATAAAAATGTTACACATATTATATTTCTACAAAACTAAACAAATGTGGTCTATGAGAGTTCTTCTATAGCCTTAAAATACAAAATGTCTACCTGTGAAAAATACAAGCATTTTTTACTATCATCAGAGGAATCAGTGAACTACAACAGACACTGTTGCATTGACAAGTTCAAATTAACTGCTTATTCTGATTTGTAAAAAGAGGTGAGCCTCATACAAGTAGTATGAAATAACATCAATTTTATTGACAGAAACATTTCAACCACTGATTTACCAGCTCTGTTATTTAGTGCACATCAAAAGAAGGCCCAGGATCTTTATATTGAAGATTTTATTACACAACCCTAACACACCTTTTCTATATTTTCTTATTTGTTTTCAAGAGAATTCTGCTTAGCATATAAATCATCTGAAATGTTCCCTAGCTCAAATTTAGCTCATAGATAATGAGGTAAGATATCCAGTAGCTGGCTATGCTGGGTTACACACAATATTTTGGGAGTGGGAGAAAAAAAAATACTGAAAGAAACATTAGAATTCTTTCAGGAACAATGATATAGACTCTTATTTTTTCAAATAATTCAGAAAAACTAGCTTACCTTTCCTTTTTTAACCAAATCTTTGCACTGTGAAGCTTAGGTTAGTGAAGTAGTATCTTAAGGGAGGAAGGCATGATTCAAACTAGTTACAAAAAGTTGTGTTCCTATTGACTTTCTATTCAAATTATATATTGAGATAAACTTATATTCAGACCGAAACGACCCTCCTCGTGAACACTTCCTTAAGAAAACACACTATTTCTATTGTGCATGCTGAAATGCTGTATTAAAAACTGTCGGCCCATCTCTCATTTCTACATGTATTTGGCTCTGAAATAGTGGGGTTCTGTATATGGACGGGGCTTTCAAATACTCTTCCTTCATTGCTCGTAACTCTTTGGTTTGTAGGCATTCAGGTTTTCCATTTCAAGCAATTATCTTATTTTTTTTAATGTGTATTTATTTTTTAGAGAGAGAGAGAGAGCAGGGTAGGGGCAGAGAGAGAGGAAGAGAGAAAATCCCAATCAGACTCTGTGCTGACAGCACAGAGCCCAACGTGGGGCTTGAACTCATGAAGCGTGAGATCATGACCTGATCCGAGATCAACAGTTAACCAACTGAGCCACCCAGACACCCTTCAAAAAATTGTCTTAAAGAAGAGAATATGAAGTATTGGCTTTACAGTCTATCTCTGCAAGGTCAAGCATTTCTAATAGGGCCAACCTATCAGGGCTCAAAATATCCCTCCCGGCCCTAACCTTTTTATTGACATTCTGTAACCATCAAAATAAGGTGTTATTTTTGGGAGACTGCTTAAGAAAAGTCCCTTCAATTTGTACAGGTGTTTGTACAGAAACAGACACCTGATCTGAGTTAGCCCTTTGCCCAGTCATCGCTGAGGATGAGAACAAGGTATGAGCTTGTTATGAGCAACTTCTGCTCAACTGTCCACTGGATTTGCAATCTCAATGAGTCCCAATTACTGAAATCATTCCTCCGAAATCATAACTTGGAGAGCTTAGGAAAGGGTTCTATTGGAAAATGGGAAGTTGATCAAATAATAAAATATCTGAAACAAAAATGAAAGATTTGTACTCGTTTTCTTCACTAACAACCTTATTCTTCGGTAAAAACATAGAGAATTGAATATCATGTTAAAAATATAAAATGTATATTATGTTAAAGACATAAACACTGAATTTTAAAGCTGATTTATCCAATTTGTCAATCTCTCACTTTATAAATGGCAAATACTAGAGCCCAGAAAGTTGAAATGATTGTCCATAGTCACCCCCAAAAATTAGAGAAATAAGTGTTACATAATCCGGGTTTTCTGACACCCTCTTAACTATTATTTGTACTCTATTCAGTTACCTAGGTATGACTTTTGGGGTCTTTACAGACTCCAAGGCATCGAGGAAAAAAATCCTGCTAAATCAACAATTTATATGGGAGGCAGTAGAGAAATTTCTTGAGTAAAAAATGGTAAATGCAGGAGGAATCCTTTTATTAACTGACAGTTTTAAAGAATAAACAAATAAAGCAACCAGCAGTCTAGATAATTGCCTTCTTCTTCTATAATCCCCAGCTTAATTTTTTGCTAAATTTTGATTATTGGATTATCAGTAGAACAATGAATAAACAGGGAAGAATTTTCTTTTTTTTGTTGTTGTTTTTACTTTTCTACCTTTGGATGTCCCTAAATCGGTATGTAGATTGAAAGAAGATCCCTTCTGCTGATTTTCCGTGATTATCTCTTCTTCTTAAAAACAAATAAAGTTTTGAAAAATTAAAATGTTTTTCTCATGGCTTCTTACCTAAAATTTCTTCTGATATACAAACATATGGTAAAATCAATGCACGTAACTAGAAAAGGGTTTTATTTTTATGAGTCTTTGTGTTAAGAATAGTAGGATAGTAATCTCTTAGTGTCACTGCAGTGTCTTAGAACTGCAGAGTTTTGTGATTCCTAAGATGGACCTCATGGTTAATTTCTAGAGAATTCAATAAGAAGGCTGCATCAAGCATTTTGAATCTGCTCTGGCTCATATCACCTTCACTGGACGGAGTCACTGCTGTACCATAGTTGACCCTTGAACAACATTCCCCACATAGACAAATATTCAAATAGAGCTTTTAACTCCCCCCAAACTACATTACTAGTAGCCTACTGTTGACTGGAACCTTCACCAATATCATAAACAGTCAATTAATATTTTGTGTGTTATATGTGGCATATACTGTGTTATTAAAATAAAATAAGTTAGAGAAAAGAAAATGTTATTAAGATAATCACAAGAAAAATACATTTGTTCTACCCTACTATATTGATACCATAAGTGAATGTCATCTGTTTACAAGGTGAATTGTCTGTCAACACCTGCATCAATGTTGTCTCGTAGGATATGAAACACTGTACATGTTACACGTATTATTAACACTAGACATCAAAAGTTAAAAGACAAAGTGAAAGAGAAATTCATATTTATGTACAAGCATGGTGATTTATGCATTGATAATGAAAAGAGCAATATAATTGCTTTTTTGGTAGCTTATTTTTAAACAATGTGATTGTTTCACAGTGGCCTAGCCTGTATACATTATTGCATAAATTGCTATAAAGTCATTATGGAATATAGTATTACAGTCATATTCATAATTCAATATTGGAAACAATGTGACATATTTTTAAGTTTATCTATTGATTTTGAGAGAGACTGAGTGACAGTGGGGTGGGGGAGCAGAGAGAGAGAGGAGAGAGAGGATCCCAGGCAGGCTCTGCACTGTCAGCAAAGAGCCCGACACAGGGCTTGACCTCATGAACCGTGAGATCATGACCTGAGCCCAAATCAAGAGTCAGACGCTTAACTGACTGAGCCACTCAGGTACCATAACAATGTTACATTCTCCTTTTCATTTTTTTAAGGTTTTTTAAATATTTGTTTATTTTTGAGAGACAGAGCGAGACACAGCACGAGCGGGAGAAGGGCAAAGAGAGAGGGGCGACACAGAATCTGAAGAAGACTCCAGGCTCTGAGCTGTTGGCACAGAGTCTGACAAGGGGTTCAAAGTCACGGATGGCAAGATCATGACCTGAGCCAAAGTCAGACGCCAAGTGAGCCACCCAGGTGCCCCAGAAATGTTACATTTTTAAAAGAACCACTTACTTGTGATCATAGGTTGATAACCCAGTTTCTCCAAATATGAGAGAAAGAGGTATACAGTACAGTAATGTAGTTTTTGGAAAGCAAAGTTATAAAATAGTAAAAAACTAACATATCATTGATTTTATATTAAATATCACTCACCTTATGCCTAGCGAAGGACAGACTATCCACTTCCGTACAAGTCTTGTACATGATGATCTATACGATGAATTCTTAAACGATGATGATGGTAGCAACACAGAACATCTCATGTCGTTATTGCCATAGAATTATTAGATTCCTAGAAGAAGGCACATATACGTACACAAAAGATACGTTTATTAACTACACAGCATGATGATAATTTATTATTTCTTCAACAGGAGTGTAACATCATAAAGTTCTTCATCCTTCTGTCTTCACATTGAGTCAGCTGAGAAGGAAGAGGAAGGGCTGGTCTTGCTGTCTCAGGTGGCAGAGGCAGAAAAGGCAGAGCAGGTAGATGGCAGGTAAGAGACGCAGGCGTACTCGGTGTAACTTTATGGAAATAAATCATAATATGTGTCTGACTATTTTTTTGCTGTTTTTATTTCTATACTAATCCTTCTTCCACCATGAGCTTTAGTTTCAGGGCCCATATCATAGAAGGGTTCATGTTGTAAAAGAAGTCAAAAGTCATATTGAAAAAATGGAGTGCTTTTGCTGGATTGTCTAACATCGATTTGTTTTCTGGCCCTTATTCTACATTTTCTTCCTCAGTGTCTGATTAATCAAGTCATCAAGCCATCTGTTAATTCCTCTGGGGTAGCATCTACTAGCTCTTAAGTATCTCCATGAACCATATCTCAAAAGTCTTCACCCTTTTTTTGCCACATCCATAATCTCTTTCATCATTTCCTTTTTTGGCTGTGGTGTAAATCACGTGAAGTCATGCACAACATGTGGACACTTTTGTTTTCCAGCAGGAATTTACTGTTTCATGCTTGGTAGTTTTCATGGCTTTTTCTCTAACAATGATGGCATTTTCAGTGGTACTATCCTTTTGACCCACTGTTCTAGATACTGAATGAGACACCTTGTGTTTGGGGGCAAGTAGACCACTTTGATGCCTTCACTGTTGAACTCATGGAGTTCGGGGGGCCAAGGGCATTGTCCAATATCCAAAGAACTTTAAATGGCAGTCACTAACTGTTGAGTTACTTCCTGACTTCAGGGACGAGGCATCAATGGAACCCATCCAGACAAAAAAAAAAAAAATAAGACTGATAGCTGGTGATTGTCTTTTCTCTTCAAGGCTTGGGGGTTAGCAGCTTCATAAATAAGGATAGTCCTGATCATAAACCCAACTACATTTGGACCCAAGAGTAGAGTTAGCCTCTCTCTTCATGCCTTAAATCCTGGTGTTTGCTTTTCTTCCTTTCTAGTAAATTTCTTTTGTGGTTTTTTTCACCCCCATAATAGGGTACTTTCATCTACATGAAAAATCTATTTAGGCAGATATACTTTCTCCTCAGTAATTTTCTTTTTTTTAAAAACATTTTTTAACGTTTTTATTTTATTTTTGAGACAGAGAGAGACAGAACATGAACGGGGGAGGGTCAGAGAGAGAGGGAGACACAGAATCTGAAACAGGCTCCAGGCTCTGAGCTGTCAGCACAGAGCCCGATGCGGGGCTCGAACTCACGGACCGCGAGATCCTGACCTGAGCCAAGGTTGGACGCTTAACCGACTGAGCCACCCAGGCACCCCTCCTCAGTAATTTTCTTAATGGTATCTAGGAACTTGCCTGTTTCCTCTTGGTAGGCAGAATTTGCTTCTCCTGTTATCTTGCTGGTTTTTTAAGCCAAGCCCCTTTCTAAAACGATCAAACCATTCTTTTCTGGCATTAAATTCTCTAGCTCTAGATCATTCAAGTCCCTTTGACTTTAAGTTGTCATGTAATGACTTCACTTTTTCTTGAATCACACTAGGGTCTGTAAGTATTTCTTTTTTATAGCAATACTGCACCCACATAAAAGCTGCATCTTCAACATGAGATAAAAAAAGATGTTTTGCAAAAAGTACAACATTTTAATGTCTGCTGGTATAGCTGAAGCACCAGCTTTGTGACTTTTTTCTTTTCTTTTTTTTTTATAATGGTCCTTATGTTGGATTTATCTTTGCTGAAATGGTGGGCAACCGTAGCTGCAGACCTCAATTTATGGTCTATCGAGCAATTCAAGTATTTTTTCTTGTAATGTCATGACTCTTCTCTGCTTCTTCTTTGGTGTACTTCCAGCATCAATAGTGGCACTTCATATGGATCCCATGGTGTTATTCAAGACTTACGGTGTTGTACTAAACATGGAGAAAATACACGAGAACCACAAGAGATTACTTTCACTTTGATATGCAACTTACCAGAGAGACAAACTGCTCATGTGGAGACGGTTAGCATCACATGACATAGTCCCAACACTTGAGCGTGCTACAATAGCAATGGGAGGTGGATATAAAATTCTATATTCCATATGCATATACATACAATATGTACTACAGTTAGTTTTATGCAGTTATGACTTAACACCACATCTTTATGTTTGTTTACATTTCTCTTGACTGCAAATGGCACCATGTATGCACCTGTATGTGTGTAAGTTTTGACAAATTTTAACTTTTGAGAATAGATTTCTGTATATTTTATGGTAGCAAATCATAAAATAGACTAATATCTCCATGTATTTTATACGTTCATGACATAATTTTTTCTTAATGTGTTCAATATTTCTAGACCACACAGTTCATCTCTGAATTTATTTTCAAATTGTCACAAATCTTCAAAAAATGTTCTAGTGTATTTATTTTTAAAAATCTGAATATAATAAGTTAACCTGTACAGTTCACACCTGTGTTGTTGAAGGGTCAACTGTAGTTTCATTATCTAAAGATACAATAGCCTCTTTCTAGTAAACTTGGAATTTGTTCTGCATTATCCCACCCTTTATCAAGGCTGCAACGTTAGTAAATGAATACAAATTTTCCACTTGGAACCACTCTTGGCAAATATAAAATGTCCCAAAGTTATTACTGTATACATTCATCTTGAAAGCAGACCTGTACAAAGACAGGTTGATGGGGTTATTGTTGATGCTAACGTTCCATGAGAAACATGAATGAATTCTGACACATTTCTAAATCCATTTTTTCATGGTGTTAAAATCTCGTTTGTGACAATACCTGGAAGTGTTCCACTTCTTATCTGCATTGTTAAGAGCTACTAATATCACTGTTTCTCTAAAATATAATTTGTAACTATTGCATCTGGATTCCTGAAGAGTTGTGAGATGTTAGTTGTTCCCTAATACATTATTTGATGCTGTTCTTAAGGATTATATGGTCTAAATTGTATCTGAGGGAAAAAATACAGACCATGATAAGTCCTTTACTTTTCTTGGTTTATTTCCCTAAGATATATTTCTCCTAACTTTTTAATTCTCTGGATAATTCACTGAGGTTCTCTGGACAGGGGAAAATTATGTCTGCATTCAAATAACTATATTACTAAAAAATAAAATACATAGAGCACACGTGTATATATCAAAAAAGTAACAAGCTACATAGTAATCTGAAATTTTTGATATAAAGGTCTTTAGTAATGTAAATATTGTAAAATATTGCTTAAATTTAAATAACTGAAGATTTCCAGTCTTGTCAACATTTGTACATTTACTGTATTTTTATGTTTTTTTAAAATTTTTAAATTTTATTATTTTTTTAATGTTTATTTTTCCGAGAGAGAGTGTGTGTGCAAATGGGAGAGGGACAAAGAGAGAGAAGGAGAGAGATTGAAGCCAGAGCAGGCTCCGCACTGTCAGTGCAGAGCCTGATGCAGGGCTCCATCTCAGGAACCATGAGATCATGACCTGAGCTAAAATCAAGAGTCAGATGCTTAACCGACTGAGCCACCCAGGTGCCCTCTCCTAATTGTATTTTTAAATAGGAATATTAGCTTACAGACCACAAACCTACTTGGCTTCACAAAGACTAATCCTTAAGCTGAGTGTAACAAACTTACTTAATGGATATCAACATTCTATGACAATGAAGTCAAAATAAATTTCCACTTTAAATCATATGTGTCATGCATTCTTATAATATTCTTTCCAGGGGGTTATTTATCATGTTTTGATTTTTGAAATAGAGTCACAACAAAATCATTACAATACACTCTAAAATAGACAACATGGAATACTAATTTGTAAAGATTTGGATCGTCCTAACATGGATTAAATAATACAGAACTTACAGGGCATCTCAAAAGCATATTATTTTCTATCAAAGAAAATGTAAAATATGTAATGATAATAGTAATGCTTATCATTTAACAATGCCTATTACTTATACAGTGAGAGCGCTGTACTAGGCACTATAATAAATCTTTTACATATATAAGCTCATTTATCCTTCACATACTACCATCACTCCCATTTTAGAGCTGTGGTAGTTGAGATACCAATTGATTAAGTGCCTTACCTGAAACACATATCTGATATGTAGTAGGATCAGTTTCAAACCCTAGTAGAATGGCTCCAGAATCCAATTCTGGAAATAGAAGTGTATTTATTTTGGTTAGGTTAAACAAATGACTGATCAAAGCAACCAAAATAAATACCCATGACTTAAGTTCAAAAGATAAAATCTTATTTATGTTATAAAGCATAAATCATAAAAGACAACCCAAATTCTTCCCTGTTGAATAACTTAATATTCTACCTATCCATCAGCTTTTGACATGGTTGAATCAGATGCAATAAAAATGTCATTTTGTAGAATTTTCACCCTTTAGAAAATTCTGTTTAAATAGGCCAGAAATAATCTCCATTTGATGAATCTTGGATGATATTCAATTAAACTTCTGTATGAAATAATAAAGATACCTGAGTTCTAGTCCCGATTTGGAATATTTTAAGTCTCTTAATCTCCAAGGACTTCATTTTCTTTATCTATAAAATCCTGAGGTTGAAAAAATTGACCTTTAACGTCCTTGTCATCAACTTGAATTTATGACAGCATTGTGGAATAACAAACCCTTCATAACATGTTTGTCCCTGAACAGGACATTGAAGCCAATAGGCAATAATTGGCAGAAAAAGGACAGAGCTGTGGCTTAACGAGAATGACAGCAGTCCTTGAGCTTGACCAAAGTGCTAAGTTAGTAATTTACCAAGTAAAACAACATTTTTGGTCTAACACCATCTGTTCAGTGTTATTTTCTTTCTACTTGTTCTTTGGGCCTTTTACTAGGAAGCTCTTGCTCTGACTTGTCCTTTCCCTTCGGTTTCTTACTTTACCCTCTTTAATCCCTTGTGAAATGACTCTGGCCAGAAGTGATTAGAGCTCCTACTGTATCACTTGTCCTAAAGCCAACTCTTTAACTTTAACACACAAAATCCTGCCTGCTAGATCACCAATTAACCCAATTTTGATGTCTTCTCTTTGATGCTCAGGAACTATAAATATTAATGCTTGTTCAAGTGGATCTATCTATTTGGCTTTTTTCTAATAGAAATATTTGTGTTTTCTTTTTTGGTCATTTCAATGATGGTCTTTCAATCATATGTTTAATTTGACTGCACTGTAATTATAAAAGTTGGAATGAATCGAGTCAATCCAAATATGACTAACTACAACCTAGACATGGTGTTGTATCTATATGTACTCTAGCTGAAATATTAGAGAAGGTGGATTCTTCTAGTGTCCTCTCATTTAAGTAATCCCTAACCATTTTACTTCCATTCCCTGAGGCATATTTTTAAACCAATTTATTGAGAGAATGATTGACATACAAAAAGTTACACATATTTAAAGTGTAAACTTGATGTCATAAACATATTCCTTACTTCCAAAAGTTTTCCCCTGTTTCCTTTATTCTTTTTATGCGATGAGAACACTCAACTTAAAATCTAACCTCTTGGCAAATTTTTCAGTATACAATACATTATTGTTAACTATAAGTACTGGGCTATATAGTAGATCTCTGGAAATTAGTCACCTTGTACAACTGAAACTTTGTACCCTTTATATAATACCTCCCCATTTCCCTCTCTCCTCGGCTCCTGGCAATCACTATTCTTCTCTCTGGTTCTATGGGTTTGGCTATTTTATATTTCTCATATAAGTGGTATCATGTAACATCTGTCCTGTGTGTACTTCATTTCACTTAGTATATCTTCAGGGGTTATCCATCTCGTCACAAATGTCAGGGTTTCCTTATCTTTTAAGGCTGAATAATGTTTCATTCTAGGTGTATACCATATTTTATTTATCCCTTCATCTGTTGGTGGACATTTAGATTGTTTCCATATCTTGGCTGTGGTGAATAATGCTGCAAATGTGGTAGTGCAAATATCTCTTTGAGATTCTGATTTCAATTACGTTGGACATGGGCACAGAAGTGGTGTGCTGAATTGTACGGGAGTTGTAGTTTTCATTTTTTTAGGAACCTCTATACTGCTTTCCATAGTGGCAGCATCAATTACATTCCCACCAACAGTATACAAGGATTCTCTTTTCTCTGCATCTTTGCCAACACTTTCTTAAAAATAATAGCTATCCTTATAAGTGTGAGGTGATGTCTCATTGCAGTTTTACTTTGATTTCATGATGATCAGTGACATTGATCACATTTTCATACACCTGTTGACCATTTGTATGTCTTTGAAGAAATGTCTATTCCGTTCCTTTGCCCAATTGAATCCTTAGCTTATACCGTACACAAAAATTAACTCAAAATGGATTATAGGGTTAAATATAAGACCTGAAGCTATAAAATTCCTAGAGTAAAACATACGAGAAAAGTTTCTTGACACCGGTCTTGGTGATGACTTTTTTAGATACGACACCAAAAGCACAGGCAACAGGAGTAAAAGTAGACAAGTGCGACTGTATCTAACTATAAAACTTCTGCACAGAAAAGGAAACAATCACCAAAATGAAAAGGCAACCTGAGACATTTCCAGAGGACCTATGATCTCAAAACTATTTTTATTGTAACAGTAAAAAAATATAAGCATGCCTCCTTTTCTTGCATTTAGCTTTATCGCACTTTGTAGATATTGCATTTTTACAAATTGAAGATGTGTGGTAAGCCTGCGTCAAGCAAGTCTATCAAGTAACATTTTTCCAACAGCATTTGCTCATTGCATGTTCCTGTGTCACATTTTGATAATTCTCAAAATAGTTCAAGCTTTTTTATTATGATATTTGTTATGGTGACCTGTTATCAATGATATTGGTTGTTGCTATTGTAATGGCTTTGGAATGTCATGAGTTGTACCAAGATAAGACTGCAAACTTAATTGATAAATGCTGTGTGTGTGTTGTGACTGCTCTGCCATCCAGCAGCTCCCCATCTCTCCTCCTCTCTGGAGCCTCTTTATTCCCTAAGATACCACAGGACTGAGATTAAGCCAGTTAATAACTACAATGGCCTCTCGAAGTGTTCAAGTGAAAGGAAAAAAATCTCACATCTCTTACTTTTTTTTAAG
The DNA here is from genome assembly GCF_018350195.1 of Panthera tigris. Classification (NCBI taxonomy): domain Eukaryota; kingdom Metazoa; phylum Chordata; class Mammalia; order Carnivora; family Felidae; genus Panthera; species Panthera tigris. The sequence goes on along the minus strand of NC_056663.1, from coordinate 21,918,385 downwards.
TTCATTTATTTATTTTGAGAGGGGGGTGGAGAGCACATGCACGCATGAGCAAGGGAGGGGCAGGGAGAGAGAGAGAGAGAGAGAGAGAGAGAGAGAGAGAGAGAGAGAGAGAGAGAGAGAGAGACGCAGAATCAGAAGCAGGCTCTGCACTGTCAGCACAGAGCCCGACACGGGGCTCGAACTCACAAACCGGGAGATCATGACCCTAGCCGAAGTTGGACGCTTAACTGACTGAGGCACCCAGGTGCCCCACATCTCTTACTTTAAACCAAAAGCTAGAAATAATTAAGCTAAGTGAGAGGAGGGTATGTTGAAATCCAAGAAAGGCTGAAAGCTAGGCCTCTTGCACCAGTTAGCCAAGTTGTAACTACAAAGGAAAAATACTTGAAGGAAATTAAAAGTACTACCATATCTTGGTGATATGGAGAAAATTTGAGTGGTGTGGATAGAAAATCAAACCAGCCTTAGCATTCCCTTAAAACAAAGCCTGATCCAGAGCTCCAAAAATACTAGGGCTAAGAATTATGCATTATCTATATGCACTATAAATGGAACAACAAAGCCTAAAGGACAATATATCTGTTTACAGCAAGACTTCCTAAACATTTTAAGCCCACTACTGAGAAATACTTCTCAGAAAAAAAAAAGGTTCCTTATATTACTGCCCATTGACAATCCACCCGGTCACTCAAGAGCTGTGATGGAGATGTGCAATGAGATTAAAGTTGTTTTTATGCCTGCTAATGCAACATTCATTCTGAAGCCCATGGGTCAAGGAGAAATTCCGATTTTTATGTTTTATTATTTAAGAAATAGATTTCACAAGGCTGTAGCTGCCATATATAGTGATTTTTCTGATGACTCTGGGCAAAGTAAATTGATAATCTACCTCCTAGAAAGAACTCACCATTCCAGATGCCATTAAGAACATCTTTGATTCATGAGAAGAGGTCAAAATATCCTCAGAAGTTCAGAAGATGATTCCAACCCTCATGGATGACTTTGAGAGGTCCAGACTTCAATGGAGGAAATAACCTCAGATGTGGTGGATAATAGCAAGAGAATTAGAATTAAAAGTAGAGCCCGAAGGTGTGACTCAATTGCTGCAATCTCATGATAAAAGTTGAATGGAAGGAGTTGCCCCTTATGGAGGAGCCCAGAAAGTGTTTTCTTGAGATGAAATATATTCCTGGTGCAGATTCTGTGAATACTGTTGAAATTTAAAGAAAGGATTTAGGATATTACATAAACTTAGTTAATAAAGCAGCATCGGGGTTTGTGAAAACTATTTTTTGAAAGAAATCGTACTGGGGGTAAAATGCTATCAAACAGCATCACATGCTACAGAGAAATTGTTTAAAAATGAAAGAGGCCATTTGTGTGGCAAGTATCATTGTTGCTTTATTTTAAGAAATTGTCACTGCTTCCTCAACCTCCAGCAACCACTATCCTGGTCACTCAGCAGCCATCAACTGTGAGGCAAGGATCTCCCCCAGCAAAAATAGTATGACTTGCTTAAAGTTCAGACGATGGTAAGCATTTTTTTTAGCGATAATATATTTCTAATAAAGTTCTACACAATTTTTAGACATAATGCTATTGCACAATTAATAAATTATAGTGTATTATAAACATAAATTTTCTGCACACTGAGAAACAAAAAATGATTTTACTCACTTTGTTGCAATATTCACTTGATTGCAGTGGTCTGGAACCAATCTCACAATATCTCCAAGGCATGCCTATATTTGCCTTTTCCAGTGTGTTTAAATTTTTTAAAAATATTTTTTCAACGGTTATTTAATTTTGAGAGATAGAGCATGAGTGGGGGATGGGCAGAGAGAGAGACACACACACAGAATCCGAAGCAGACTCCAGCCTCTGAGCTGTCAGCACAGCCGACGTGAGGCCCGAACCCACAAACTGTGAGATCATGATCATAGCCAAAGTCACATGCTCAACCGGCTAAGCCACCCAGGGGCCCCTCCAGTGTGTTTAAATTTGCACTGATGATGCAAAGGAATTGTGGATAAAACTGCTGAAACCTTATAACAAATCAAGGTTGTAGCAGCAAACTTTTGTAGTAGCTGTATTCTTCATCTTCGCATACAAAATAAAATAAAATAGAAAACATGTTAATTTCACTTAAGAATATCTGTAGTGATATTTACCAATAAAACATTAATTATTTTATTAAATCTCAACACTGGAGCACATGTTTTTTAAATATTGTGTGTTAAAATGGGAAGTGTGTATTAAATACTTCTGCACACAGTGCTTTTATGATGATTGTCTTCAGAAAAGCCCTTGCAGGGTACTTGAAGTTGCAAGCTGACACAGCCACTTTTTTTCAGAGAAAAACATTTTTACTTGAAAAAAAAAGAAAAAAATTACTATGGTTACTCACATTGCATATGTGGCAGACATTTTCTTGAAAACAAAGTGCACCTGTCATTTGTATAAATCAACTTGAGTTTGGTAATTCCCAATACTTGAAGATTCTTCGATGAAATGGGCTGTGATGTTTTAGTGTTTTTAAAATATATATTATGTAATTAAATACATCAAATCTTTGAGGGTACATAATTCAACGAACGAATACTTTCTAAATGCCCAATGAATGATGTTACAAATCAAACTTGGAAATTATTATTCACAATAAAAGATAACCCAGTATATTTTAACATAACAGATTACTAAAAAATTAACATGTTTTCCTATCTCACATTATGAATAGCCTTTAAGAAACTACTACATGTATAGTTTTCTTATAGTATCAAATAAGAACACCCAAAGTGAATTGAAAAGTCTATTAAAGTATTTCTTCCTTAACTTACATATCTCTGTGCAGGAAGATATCCTTCATATACCTAAACAAAACAACATATTTCAACAGATTGAATACAAAAGAAACTATTACAATTCAGCTAACTTCAGTTAAGTCACACATTAAAGATATTTTCACACATCTAAAACAATGTTACTCTTCCTACTATTTCTTCATCAAGAAATATAGTTATTTTCACAAAAAAATAGGCATGAAGAAAAAAAAGAAAACAGTATTCCCTTCCTGAGGTTGCAAAATGCTCAGTTCCACTCAGTCCCACAATCTATAACTCACAAACACTGAGTCAGGAAATGTACTGAAATGATCATTTGAAACGAATTCATCCAGGGATGCCTGGGTAGCTTAGTCAGTTAAGCGTCCAACTTGGGCTCAGATCATCACCTCGCAGTTTATGGGTTTGAGCTCCGTGTTGGGCTCTGTGCTGACAGCTCAGAGCTTGGAGCCTGCTTGGGATTCTGTGTCTACCTCTGTCTCTGTCTCTGTCTCTCTGTGTCTCTCTCAAAAATAAATAAACATTAAAATTTTTTTAATGAAAAATAACACAAATTCATCCCGTCAGCCAGCTTAAGATCTTACCTTATAATGCTAACATCACCAAGAAAAACAGTAAGGCAACCTACTTTTTAATTTTTCCATACTATATTTTAGCAAGCGAGAGTAAAATTGCCCTCTTTCACGAATGGATAACCAATAAATTCCATAAAAGCATGGCAGTATGCAATGATGATGGTACATTAGATGTAGACAATAAGTTTACTAAAAATAAACGTACTCAGAGGTGATCAGGAATGACAGAGTAAGAATGTCCAAAAATTCTCGCCTTTACAAAAGCGAAGAGAAACTGGCAAAGACTGTCAGAATCAATTTTTTCAAAACTCTTAGAAATTAACCAAAAGCTCGCACCAAGTCACAGACATTTCGCCTGAATCTTCAAAAGAACAAAAAATTTTGTGACATTTTAAATTACCATATTTGTATCCCTTCTTCCCGATCCATGGTAGTCTGGAGAATTAATCAACCTCACTTATGGTAAAAAAAACAGTATCCTAATAGACGCTAGCGGTAGAACAGGGTTGACTTAATAGATCAAAAAAACAAATCACATAGAAATTAGGAAATACTTAGAAATTAATAAAAATAGAGTAACAAAATTTATGGTATGTAGTGCATAGAGAAAAAATTTATAAATGTGAACACCTGCATTAAAGAAAAGATACCAAACCAGTAACCTAATCTTCTACCTTAAGAAACTGGAGAGATGAAAAGTATATCCAAAGGATAAGTAAGGAAACAAAAAAGATTAGAATGGGTATAAATGAAATACAAAACAGAAAAAAATAGACAAAATCAATATAACCAAAAGTTTTTTTTAAGATTAACAAAATCAATATATTTAGCCTGACATTTGAAGAAAAAAGGGAGAAGACAGAAAAAACTGAAACCAGAAATCAAAGAAGAGGTTATTAGTTCTAACATTATGGAAATATTAAGGATAATGACTTTGTGCCAAAAAATTAGAAAACCTAGATAAAGTGGATGAATTTTGCAAAAGACACAAACTACTAAAAATGACTCAAGAATAAATATAAAATCTGAATATACCTATAACAAGTAAAGAGATTGAATTACTAACCAAAAACCTTCTCACAAAGAAAATCCCAAGATCAAATGGCTGCACCAGTGAATGCTATCAAAAGTTTAAAAACTATTACCAATTCTACACTAAGTCTTCCAAAAATTAGAAATAGGAGGAACACTTCCCCACTCATCCTATGAGACCTGCATTATGCTGATTCCAAAGCCAGACACAGATCCTTGAAAAAGAATCACTGCAGACCAATACACCATATTAATACAAAAGGAAAATTCTCAACAAATACTAGAAACCTATATCCAGGAACATATAAAAATAATTATCCCACATGACCAAGTGGAATTTACTTTTGGAAATGCAAGATTGTTCAAACATATGAAAAATAACTCAATGTAATCTGTTAGAATATTAATAGAATAGGGGGATAAAATTAGATGATCATCTCGATACATGCAGGAAAAGTATTTGAAAAATTCAAACACACCCCTTCGTGATAACGTCAGAAACAAGACAAGGATGTAGCTTTCTACCACCTCTATTTAACATTGCACTGAAGGTTCTAGCCAAAGAAATTAGGCAAGAAAGTAAATCAAATGACCTACCATTAGAAAGAAAGAAATAGATCTATCTCTATTCATAGATGATATGATGTTTTCATCACATCACAGTTAACAGGAACTTAGAATTTGTATAGAAAATTCTAAAGAAAAAAAATACCTATTAAAGACAATATACTAGTTAGCAAGGTTTCAGTCTATAACATCAACATACAGAAACCAATCTTATTCCTATGCACTAACAATAAACATTGAAGTGAAAAAAAAAACTTAAGAACACAAATTAAATTTACAATAGCAACAAAATGAATAAAATGATTAGGGATAAATTTAACAAAAGTGTAAGTCTTGTACACTGAAATATACAAAACATCATTGAAAGAAATTGAAGACCTAAAAAATGGAAAGGCGTTCTATGTCCACGGATTGCATCTTATTATTGTTAAGATGACAATACTACCCAAAGCAATCTAGGAATTCATTGTAATCCTTATCAAAATCCCCGTATACAGAAGGCAGTTTTCAAGATGACTCTTAATTATCCCCATTTCCTGATACGTACAAACTTGTGTCTGTACTAAGAATGCAAAATCCTTATACATATGAGAATAACTCAACATAGTGTACCCTTTCCTCTTGTGTTTCAGGTGGAGCTAGTAATTTGCTTCTAAAGAAAAAAGAATATCACTTGTTTAGGATGTGGTTCAAGATGGTGTCATAAGAAGAGTCTGAACTCATCTTCTCCATGGAACATGCTAAATTATATATATTAATAGAACAATTCCTCCTGAAGACTGACTAGCTACTGAACAACAAAAGATAGAGAGAATGACAGAATAGCAAGAGAGATGGAGATAAGCCACAGTTTAAAAGAGTAACTAATATACATGGCCACAGCCTCAGCCAACCAGCGAAAGTTACCAAGTACACACAGTTTGCACAGGGGACACCATGCATAAGACCACTGCATCAAGTTTAGGAGAAGTATCTATTCTTCTTAATCATAGACACACACACACACACACACACACACACACACACATACACACACAACAACAACAACAATGGGAAAACAGAGGGATACACTCCAAAAATAAGAAGAAAAAGAAAAAGAAAAAATTGCAGAAAAAGACCTAAATGAAACAGAAATAAGCAACATGCATAATAAATAATTAAATGATGATTAAGATGCTCCCTGGGCCGGAGAAAACAATGGAGAATTCAGTGAGACCTTCAATAAAGAGACAAAAAATACTAAAGAAAACCAGAGTTGAAGAATACAATAACTGAAATAGAAAACAAATCAGAAAGAATCAACAACAGATTAGAGGATGTAGAAAAATGTATAAGTGATCTAGAAGACAGGATAATAGAAAGCACACAAGTTGAGAGCAAAAAGAAAAAATAATTTTTTTCATGAGGATAGATTAAGAGATCTCTTGGATAATATCAAGTGAACAAATATTCACATTAAAGGATTCCCAGAAGAGGAAAAGAGAGAGAATGGTCTAGAAAACTTATTTGAAGAAATAATAACTGAAAACTTCCCTTAACCTAGGGAGGGAAATAGATATTCAAGTCTAAGAATCACAAAGAGTTCCAAACAAGGAGGTCCACACCATGGCACATAATAATTAAAATGTCAAAGGTTAAAGATATAAAAATAATCTTAAAAACAGGAGAAAAACAAAAGTTACCTACAAGAGAAAACCTAGAAGGCTATCACCTCATTTTTCAGTGGAAACATTGCAAGCCAGAAGGGAGTGTTATGATATATGCAAAGTGCTGAAAGGAAAAAAAAACCCTCCAATCAAGAATACTCTATCCATCAAGATTATCATCCTGATTTGGAAGAGAAATAAAGAGTTTCCCAGACAAGCAAGAAATGAAGGAATTTATCACCACAAACCAGCATTATAAGAAATATTAAAGGGACTTTTAGGTGGGAGAGAAATGGCCATAATTAGATATAAGAAAACTAAGAATAGAAAGATGTGAAATATGACAACATAGACATAAAATGTGGAGTAGGCAGTAAAAAGGTGAGTAAAGTAAAAAGTAAGAAGGGTGAAAGGAAAATATTTTTCCTTTTTTCTTTTTTTTAGAATGTGTTTGAACTTAATGGTCATCAAATTTATATAGACTGCTATTTACTTAGGATGTTATATATGAATCTCATAGTAACCACAATATCAAACTGTATGATTGTACACAAAAAATAAAGAGAAAGAAAGCCAAACAAAATGCTATAGATACTCATCAATTACAAAGAAAGAGAGTGGGGCGCCTGGGTGGCTCAGTCGGTTAAGCGTCCGACTTCAGCTCAGGTCACGATCCCACGGTCCATGAGTTCGAGCCCCAAGTCGGGCTCTGGGCTGATGGCTCAGAGCCTGGAGCCTGCTTCCGATTCTGTCTCCCTCTCTCTCTGCCCCTCCCCCGTTCATGCCCCTCTCTCATTCATGCTCTCTGTCTCAAAAATAAATAAATGTTAAAAAAAAATTATAAAAAAAAAGAAAAGAAAGAGAGTAAGAAAAATGGAAAGGAAGAAGAGCTACAAAAACAATACCAAAACCAATTGTAAAAATGGCAATAAGCACATAGCTATTAATAGAAACGTTAAATGAAAATGGCCTAAATGTTCCAATCAAAACACATAGAGTGGAATCCATAGAGTGGATAAGAAAACAAGACTCATCTATATACTGCTTACAAGAGGCTCACCTGAGCCCTAACAACACCTACAGATGAAAGTGAAGGGATGGAAAAATAAACTCAAAGTGAATTTCGGATGTCAATGTGAAACCTGAAACTATAAAAATCCTAGAAAAGGATTTCTCTCGCATCAGCCATAGCAACATTTTTCTAGGTATGTTTTTTTTAAGTCAAGGGAAACAAAATCAAAAATAAACTATTGGCATTACAGCAAAATAAAAAGCTTTTGCACAGTGAAGAAAACCATCTAGAAAACAAAAAGACAATGGACTGAATGGGAGAAGATATCTGCAAATTATACATCCAATAAGAGGTTAATACTGAAAATATATAAATTTATACAACTCAACACCAAAAATAAAAACAAAACAAAACAAAAAACAATCCAATTAAAAAAATGGGCAGAGGGCCAGAAAAGACATTTTTCCAAAGAAGACGTACAGTTGGCCAACAGACATTTGAAAAGATGCTTAACATCACTCATCATTAGATTCAGAAGCATCATTAGGGAAATGCAAATCAAAACCACAGTGAGATATCTCCTCACACCTGTTGGAATGGCTAGAATCAAGAAAACAAGAAACAATAAGTGTTGGGGTGGCGGTAGAGAAAAAGGAATGTTCATGCATTGTTGGTGGGAATATAAATCGATATAGCCACTGTGGGAAACAGTATGGAGGTTTCTCAAAAAATTAAAAATAGAAATACCATATAAGCCAATAATGCCACTATTGGGTATTTACCCAGGGAAAACAAAAACAGTAATTCAAAAAGATACATCCACCACTATGTTTATTGTAGCGTTATTTACAACAGGCAAGACATGGAAGCAACCTAGGTGTCCATCAATAGATGAATGGATAAGGAAGAAGTGGCATATATATATATATATATATATATATATATATATATATATATATAACATAGTCATAAAAAAAAGTTGAGGTCATGCCATTTGAGACAACATAGATCTAGAGGGTACTATGCTAAGTGAAGTAAGTCAGACTGAGAAAGACAAATACCATATGATTCCACTTATAAATGGACAAATAAAAAGCAGAATCAGACCTATAAATACGGAGAACAAACCGATGGTTGCCAAAGGGGAGGAGGCCAGGGTGCTGGGCAAAATGAGTGATGGGAGAAGGAGAGACAGGCCTCCAGTTACGGAATGAGTAAGTTATGGGACTAAAAAACAGAGCATAATGAACACAGTCAATGATATTGTAACAGCAATATAATGGGACCAATGGTGTACAAACTCGTCAAATCACTAAGTAGTACACCCGAAACTAATGTAATATTGTGTGTCGGCTATACTCAAAGGAGTACCACTTGCGGGATGAGGCTACAAAAGATTGTGACTTAACTTTCTTTGGACTCTCCCCATTGCCTTCTTGCCTTGCATGCTTTGATGAAGCAAGCACCATGTGTGAGAGGCCTGTTGACAATGACTAGCCAACAGTCAGAGAGAAAAAAAAAAGTTCTTGGGACAACATGGGAACAACATTCATGGGAAATTGAATGATATCAACAACCACTGAGCGATCCTGGAAGAGGATCCTGCTCCAGTTGAGCCTTCTGCTGTGACTACAGACCCTTGATTAACACCTTGATTGCAGCTTTGTGAGAGACCAGGCAGCAGATAACCTCGTTAAACTGTTCCTAGATTCCTGATCCACAGAAAGTGTGAGGTAATAAATGTGTGTGTTGGAATTATTTTTTCAGCAGGAATGAATAATACACTTGGTATCATAAAACCAGTGCCCTCCCCTCCCTATCTTGCACACATCCGTCATCTCCATGCAACTCTTCTTAGTGACCTTTTGTTTTTAGTGATAAAGAAGGGTGGCTTGTATTGCGTATTCATTTTAGGGCTTTGTAACACAAAATCTTCTGAAGCAAAGAAGACAAAAACTGATGACTTTCTCGGGATGGATGAAAGAAGACTATCTCTAACAGCGAGATCATAGTACAAATTCCTTTTAAAATGTACCACGTTTTCACAATTTGAAGACTTATTTTAAATATAGCATTGAATTTATGGAAGGATATTGTAGAGTCCTTTACATTCCATTTTATACTGCAGTTGTCAGTGGAGTCCTCAGTTTTCATTTACCTCCAAATCTTCTACTTAAAATGACTTACACAACTCCATCTAAAATGATTTGGTGGGTGATTACCATATGTATAGATCATTTGTTCATAATTTATTACCTAATTTTAAATAATATTGTGATATAATATTATTGGCCACATCCACAGTTAAGAAAAATGAGTTCGGAGTGATTAATCATCCTAGGATAATAGATTCAGAAGCAGACTGTCTGCTATTTGTGTCTCTTCTCTTTCCTTAACGCCACTGACAATTTCAAGTTATTGGTCAGTCTCAAAGACTTCCATCTGAAAGGTAGCTCAGTATTCATGGAGATCAGCTCAGCTACAAACAGAGCTAACAGTAAGAGCTACACCACTGACCTCATTTTAATCTCTACCATTTGTAATCAAATCCTGGATTATGAAGTATGTTTCTTAAATATTTCTTGAGTTATCTGAAGAGGTTGGATTTTTATGCCGAATGTTCAAAATAAAAATAAAGTTCACCTTTTTGATTCATCAGACTAGTGCTTTTTTCCCCAATATTTTGCGGGCTGGAATTATAGACTATACTGCTCATAGTTACTGTTTTATAGCAACAACACCAAATGAGCCATTTGACAAATATCAATGGCCACTTACTATGTGCCAGTCACTCAAACCAATCGTATTTTAATATGGCATTTTATAAACTTCAATTATGTTTCTGATAATGACCAACATATTTTGAAAATCTTACCCCCTGGTTTTCAACACAGTATCATTATTTTTTAAATATTTAATCTATCGTTATTCATATATGCTTCATTAATGTTATAGCACAGGTCCTAAAACATCATAATAGAGTTGGTCAGTTATTTCAGCCATTTAGTAAGATCATTGTTTTAAAAAAGATCCAGTTTGTTTTAAATTTACTTTCAATAGGTTTCAGGCCAGGATTAAATACTCTGTGTTCTATTTAATTGTTGTTGTTGTTGTTGTTGTTGTTGTTGTTGTTGTTGTTGTTGTTGTTTTTGGTAGGCCACAGTTAATATTTTCCAAAAACTCAATGAGAATTTTGGAGATCAACTTCTATATGGTAACATAAATATCACAAAACTCCAAATCACACTTATAAAGATTTAAATTCAAGAACATTCAAAGTCCCCTGACTTGCCAATTTACAATGCCATATCTGGGAATTAGAACAAATCCATGAATTTATAGCCGTTTCCAAGTGCAGAAGCCCTATACTCTATTTTAAGAGAGTTGCCCAAAATATTAGAACTGGGTGAACTTGGGGCTTCGTTTTCAAAGAGGAGTTCATTTCCTTAAACATTTAGCACAAAGGGGAAATCTCAAGGGAAATAATTCACTGAAAATGTAAAATAATTTGTTTGGAATAAAAACACAGAACAACAGAACTTGAATATTTCCCATTACTATCTGTAAGGACAGTTCTGCTGTAATGCCATTGAGTGATTAATTCCACCTGGCAGAAACTAAATACCCTGATCATGTCATTATGCATTTTCAGGTGCTGTCACACCTCTAATTTATGTTTCTCCTTGAAGCTTCATATCAAGTCTAAGAAAAGATGGGATGAGTTAGTTTTTCATTTTATTTTACTCTTCAAAGTTTTATTTCTTTGTTTTGAGAGAGAGGGGGAGAGAGAGCATAAGCAGGGGAGGAGCAGAGAGAGAGAGAGAGAGAATCCCAAGCAGGCTCAGCGCTGTCAGCACAAACCCCAACACAGGGCTCGAACTTCTGAACCATAAGATCATGACCTGAACCGAAATCAAGGCTCAGATGCTTAACCAACTGAGCCACCTAGGCATGCGAGTTTTCCATTTTAATTGAACTTATCTTTGCAATCTAAAATAAAGTACAATAAATTTTTTTGCAAAGTGGTATTCTATCACTGAACAGGGAATTTGTTTTGTGATCTTGTCACAGAACAACGACCCACTACATTTCTTTATTTCCTATTTAAAAAGAGTAAATTACTGTTGAAAATTAATGTTTAAATATTTGGCTCAATAATTAAGCACCACCAGAGCAAATGTGATTATTTGCCAATATAAAGGTCATTTACATGCCCTGTCCATCAGAGTAAGCAAATTCCTCAATAATTATTTTTTCTTATTTTATCACATGTTTTGTTTACCTTGTCTCCATATCTCTAAGACAGGATTAACTTGATAAATAGGCAAAATCTTAAAGATGATAACTTTTTATTTGGCATAAACATGAAGACTTTAACATTCTCAAAATTTACATGTGGCTTTACAATTTTACATCACTCAGACTTTTCCTTTCAGAAGGAAAGCTGAGGATAACTAATATTAAAAATGGTAAGAGATTTTGTTTGTCCTAGTTCCCTTAAATACATTCTAATTTATGAAAAGGGAAAAGAGGAGAGATTTTTCATGTCTTTCATCTTAAGTAGGGCAGCCTTCGTAGTTTCTCTAATTGCACTAAAGAACTAAAGATAAATGTTCACAAAATCAACATGACTGATTTACTTCTTTTTCACACAGAGGGAGCTTATTTAGTGCCTAGAAGCAATTTGTGTGTAATAGAGTAGAGATGCCATTTCTTCAAATGAATTCTTTAATGAGGCTTTGTCTCCCAACTTAATTGTGCTTTTTACTTTATTCTCCACAACGTTCTGGTGTCTTTTGTGCAAACCGCTAGGAACATGGCTACCTGAAGAAATTCTAATAGGGCCCATCTTAAGCAATAAAAGAAAAGAAGACGCATTATTTTGGAAGGTTACTCTTGAAAGGGCCTTGTAAATACTCAAAGAATACTCAATTTGTTTTCAAGAATAAGACTTAGTACTGAGAACATTGTTTATTGACTCTTGTAATTTCACTCAATTTTCCAAAAACCTGAGAAAGCAATAGTTTTTTATTTTTTCCTAATCAAGCTACTATATACTGTGCTTACAAAGTTTAGCTATACTTTGACCTCATTTTACTTTTATGTAACTACATATTGTTAAATACAATTAACTTAAAGAGATATTAATATTCAATTACTTAAGAAAAATATTCTTAGGTCAGGAGGTACATGTCTGATACTATTAAGGTTTGGGGAATGTCCAGTAAGAAGTAAATGCTGTCAGAATAAAATGTTTCATTGAAAAATTGCTCCTGGCAGTTTTCAATAAAATCAGTTCAGAAAATAATGCTTCATACCAATGTCTGAAGTGCAAATGGAATCTGGTTTCATTTATTTATATTAAGCAGTCATTTTTCTGTGTTGCCCTTAATTGAGCCATCGTTCCCTTCATTAAGTATGCCTCTTGAACTTTTCATTTTTGAAAAATGCTGTTCCTCCAGCCACAGTAAATGTGAGGAGGAGAAATCAAATACCATTTTTAGGACATACAAGATGTGTGTATGTGTTGATTTTTCTATGCCTAAGAAAATAAGGAAAAATACTAAATAATTTATATATGTATAAGTCACTTGAATAACTTCCAAGTATCTCCTTACTGCAAGCATAATCAGCTTATTATAGAATCTTACCCTTGAGACTATAAGGTTTCATTGCTTCACATGTTATTCTTCCTCCAACTCCAAAAATATCCTGCCAGATAGAAGGTACCTTAACATCTTAGGCCAAAATTCTTTGGGATTTATTTCTCTATTTGTTTGTCTTTCAGTTACTCGAACAAGCAAGCTCTCTAGCTGAGGAAGCCTAAAATAAGGTTAGTTTTAATTTGGGGGGTTACTGATTCATCAGGTTCCCATCAGGTTCTTTGTCTCTTTCTCCAACATTCCAATCAACTCAGAAAATCCTATCAAGTCCTACCTACTTCCAAAAAAATAGTTAAAAGAAATATTGAACAATATAAAGAATCAAGAGGCTGGGAATGTGAAAGCTAGGAAGTAATTGGAAGACTTGCCTCTCTCTGTCTCTGTCTCTGTCTCTCTCTCTCTCTGTTTCTCTCTCTGTTTAGTTATCCAGTAACTTTTCACAATGTTCTCAACTAGAATGTTTATAGATTTCATGGAAGAACAATATCACTTTTATAGTACATTTTGATGCCAAAAGAACATTACCAAAATTATATTCAGACTATAGCCTTCTTTTCCAAGTAAATAAATAGGTGAAAAGATTTTAGCAATTATAAAGCAAACATCACTGCATGAGTCAGGGATCTTGGTGGTAGGCAAAACATGTAAATCTTTGCTCACACATGTAGAGAAGGTGTTTATTTAAAAGTGATCTACCACGGGCACCAGATAATTCTCATATTGTAGAATTAAAGACAAATGACCTAGGCTCAACCAATTGGATGTACCTGCCCAAGGATGAAGTTTTCAGAAATTATATATTTGCAAGGGCAGTTGAAACTGTTCAGATCAATTATGGTGGCACAAAGAATCCTATTATAAGCAAAATCTCCATTCCAGAATCCTGCATCAATGTTGAGAAATATTGAGGAAATGTCCAGTGGTACAAGTTCTACTGGCTGTACCCTCAAGCTTTTCTTTGTTCTTTAGCCTGACTAGCTAATTTTTCTGTGTATGACATGAATACCAAATAAGCTTTAAATAAATTGCATCTCCTTGCAAATGGTCAAAGTTTTATTCATCTTTCTCATAATCAGGGTCCCTTATTGATGCAATGGTGCTAGTCTTCAGGTTTCAGAAGACTTTCTAATGTGTTCATAGACTCTGTTTCATCTTCAAATCTTGTGACTTTAAAATACATTTTTGGCACTCTTCTTGTGGCTACAGAATAACATGGCAATTTTGTGGAATCTCTAATTATTCCAGCTGAATTTCTTTGAAAACTCCAGTTCATCCTATTCAATAAATATTAACACACCCTTCCAAAAACTACTCCTTTTTTAAGAGTGTTACAAGTGCATTGCCTTTTATCGGTGACAGTAGGGACACCAAATAAATAATCTTGCTGTCATGAAAATTTTTCTGATGCTTCAATAAACTCCTAACTCAAGTATGTGCTAACATGGGACTAGAGACAGAATGCTTACTGTTTAAAACTTCAAAATTAGAGTATTTCTGGACTATATCCAGGAGTTCTCTGAGGAGTCATCCTATCTTTCAAAACTTAGGTGGAATAAAAGAAGCCATCTGCTATTAGAGGTACTTTATAGCATAAGTAAAAGACCCAGAAGTAAAACCCCAAGTCACCAAGACTTCTTCCACCATAACATTATTAAAATGCAGCTTAAAACATTGTTATTATGGAGTCTTTAGGGTATTCCTGTAATATATACATGCAATATGTAATATTACATATCTTTTAAAATAAATTCAGCATATTTCAGGGACGTGAGAAGTAATGGATATGGTGAAGAGTCCGTGAGATCTAAAATCAGAAGAATTGTTTTTGAGTCCCATCTCCCTCACTCTTTAGCTACATTGCTTCAGTTTAGCCATAATTTCTTCGATAATTATTTCATCCACGGGCCATACCAATCTCAAATATTTGTGTGAGGTTCAGTGAGACAATGCATATAAAAACATTTTGTATCTC
Organism: Panthera tigris; assembly: GCF_018350195.1. NCBI lineage: Eukaryota > Metazoa > Chordata > Mammalia > Carnivora > Felidae > Panthera > Panthera tigris. Next base: position 21,903,078 of record NC_056663.1, on the reverse strand, counting down.
CGCACACCGTAGATATACTAACTACTGTTATGGCCTCAAAGTTGTAAAACCAGGGAAGATTTTGTTCATAGTATAGTTTTCCACTTTGGTCATGGAAGAGCTATTTTATTCATATTTTCCTCTTCTCTTCCTCACAACCACGTTTTCTCTTCTATTTTTCCTTTCAACAAAAAATTACACAAAATAATCCTGAGATGAATGGTGAAAATTGTCCTAAACTAGTGCCAATTGAAAAGATCAGATTTGAGTTGAAAAAGCTAAATACTTTAGCACTAATATTACTTCCAGAATTCTTACTGAGACCTAAGACTATGACTACTTAATATTACTTTCTATTCCCTGAATATGTAACCATAGTTCTCAACCACCCAGTGCCCTGTTCAAATGTCTTGCAGTACCGAAGTATTTCCCTTCTCATCCTCAGTAAGTTAAAATTTTCATTCTTGAATGTTTTCGGACATTCTTCTTGGTGAAATGTTTATATCTGATTTAATTAATTTATGAGTCATGGTGTCTCAGAAAACATTTCCTTTTCTTTTCCTTTTTATTCTTTTGTAGAAGATTATTTAACTCAACCAACTACTTACTACATAAGTACTGTGAGGAGAAAAATTTTTTTTTGTAATTTTAAGCATCTTTAATATAATGATTTTTTTTTTATTTTTTTACATATTACCATTTTCTTTATTTTTTTATTTTTATTTTTTTATTATTATTTTATTTTTATTTAAGTTTTAGTTGGCTAACATACAGTGAAATATTGGTTTCAGGAGTAGAACTCAGTGAATGATCACTTACTTACAACACCCAATGCTCATCACAAGCGCCCTCCTTAAGACCCATCACCCATCTAGCCCCTCTGCCATGCACCTCCCTCAATCTAAGGTTCTCTTGTGGTTTGTATCCCTCTCTTCTCTTACCCATTCCCTTTCCATATGTTCATCTGTTCTGTTTATTAAATTCCACATATTAACGAAATCATACGGTATCTGTCTTTCTCTGATTGATTTATTTCACTTAGCATAATACATTCTAGCTCCATCCATGTCATTGCAGATGGCAAGATTTCGTTCTTTTTGGTGGCTGAGTGATAGTTCATTGTACATATATACCACTTCTTCTTTATCCTTTCATCACTCCATGGACATTTGGGCTCTCTTCATAGTTTGGCTACTGTTGATAATGCTGCTATAAACATTGGGGTGCATGTACCCCTTCAAGTCTGCATTTTTGTATTCTTTGGGTAAATACCTAACAGGGAAATTCCTGGATAGTAGGGTAGTTCTATTTTTAGTGTTCTGAGGAACTTCCATACTGTTCACCAGGGTAGCTGCACCAGTTTGCATTCCCACCAGCAGTGGAAGAGTGTTCCCCCTTTCTCCACATCCTCGCCAACACCTGTTGTTTCTTGTGTTAATTTTAGCCACATCCTTAATGTAATGAAATCTTGATTCAATTCCAAAATTACTGTATTATTAACAGACTTGTAATGAAGCTAGAACTTATTCCTAGAAAATACTGGTATGTATAAATAGAAGTGTTCATCTTGATGGCTTCCAGACAGTCCTGAGGTCACAATTTTTAGTAAATGGATTTAGAAAATATATGTTGATATGCAATTAGTTTCTGCTTATTTTTTATTTTATTTATTTTTTAATAAATAAAATTACAGAGAGAGAGAGAGAGAGGAGAGAGAGCAATCAGGGAAGAGGGGGGAGAGAGAGAGAGAGAGAGAGAGAGAGAGAGAGAATCCCAAGTAGGCTCCACACTCAGCATGGAACCTGCCACAGGACTCTATCCCAAATCCCTGGGATCGTGACCTGAATTGAAATCAAGTCGGATGCTCAACTGATTGAGCCACCCAGGTGCCCCAGATTCTGCTTATTTTTGACAATTGATGTTAAAAAGTTTTGTGTGTTTTGCCATTAATAGTGGCAACTGAGTTCTAATTAATCAGGAAATTCATTTTTTGAGTGAGGAAAGAAAACAATTCCTATATTGTGGATTACATCTCTCCAACCAGGGACGACCACAACCCCATAACAAATACTTCCAGGCATAAACTACATTAGACAAATTTAAATGCAGCCCTCTGTCCAATAGCCTCACCTCTTATCCACCCTTCGTTACACAGGCTTTGCTACTCCATCAGCCAACCTAAGTCATAACAACATGTTCTCTTTTAAGCACTGATGATGGTCCGAAATTATTGAACTTGTTTACATTTCTAAAGTCTGTCTCTCCAAGAGTAAAAATCTTCATGACGGACGCCTGTGTGGCTCAGTCAGTCCAGCGTCCCACTTCGGCTCAGGTCATGGTCTCACGGTTCGTGGATTCAGGCCCCGCGTTGGGCTCTCTGCTGACAGCTCGGAGCCTGGAGCCTGCTTCCGATTCTGTGTTTCCCTCTTTCTCTCTGCCCCTCCCCTGCTCATGCTCTCTCTCTCTCTCTCTCTGCCTTTCAAAAATAAATAAATGTTAAAAAAAATTTTTTTCAATCTCCGTAAGATTCTGCTTCCACTTAGGATATGAAAAGGATTAAGGAAATATCACTCTCAACCTAACAATAAGAACAAAAGTAAATCATCTGAATCCCAACTTTTCTTGAGTCCATCAGAGAGTGGAGGTCACAGGGTAACAAAATGAACTAAATTACAAAAAGCGATAAGCCTCTGGTAGGAGAGAGGGTGCACACAAATTGTTTCACCTTTGGCAGAACACAAGAAGGAGCAGCTGCCATAAAAAAAAAAAAAAAAAAAGATAAGAAAACAGCTAAAGTTTTACGGATTGCTTAATGACCAAATGTTGTCTAGTATGACAACTATGAATAATTGGGAGGCTCATTAAAGAGAAAGCGTGCCCCTATTTGCAAGCTCTTGTTCATACTCTCTTCTGACAACAAGGGAGATTAAGAGCAGGGCAAGGCACCAGCAAAAGCATCCTGGGTAGAACTGGCTTTCACGTGCTGATTGGCTACCCCTGGGTTCCAGTCACACACTACCACTGCTTTCCCAATCTCTTTTCACATACGAACAAAAGCCTTCAGACACTGGAGAACAATTAAGAAAGCCTTCTATCTGCTGCACCTAGGAAAATATCTGTTCTTTCTGTGGAAGGATAAAAGCCAAAGTTGTCTTTCTCTCAGTGAGGCACAAGAAATCATCTGAGGCCCATAATTTTATAAGAGTACAAGAAGAGGACCTTCTAACAACTAGGGAAAAGACAGAAAACTATCTCTTCCATAATTCCTCCAATTGATACAAGGCAGAGCTCGGTGGTCATGAGGGAAAGGGGAGATGATAGAAAAGGACAGAAGTACTGAGAAAGCCACACCCCTGAGAACCATTCTCAAAAACCTTACTTATGCCTAAGACACAGTTCCCCTTCATCCCAGTACGAGCCCAGCGATAAGTATCAAGCCATGATTTACTACTGGTACAGGAGCATGAGCATAGAGGGGATCCTCATATGTGATAAGGCTGAAGGGGTGCTGATAGCTTAAAGCAGAACATGAGCAGAAAATTCCTGCAGCATTCCAGAATCTACATTAACTGCATGAAATGAAACGGTGACTGGAAAAATATAAAGTGGGTGGTGTACTGAAAGTGGCTATAGAAATAGCAAAAATAAAACCTGGCTCGGGGCACCTGGGTGGCTCAGTCAGTTAAGCATCCAACTTTGGCTCAGGTCATGATCTCACAGTTTGTGAATTCGAGCCCCGTGTCAGGCTCTGTGCTGATAGCTCAGTTCCTAGACCCTGCTTAAGATTCCGTGTCTCCCTCTCTCTCTGCCCAAACTCCCCCCGCCTCCACTCATGCTCTAACTCTCTGTGTCTCTCAAAAATAAATAAATTAAAAAAAAAACAAAACCTAGCTCCTGCTGACTATATTGGCACAATCCTGTACATTAGCAGCTTGACAGAGGAAGAGAGTCCCTATTAGTGGGTGTGAATACAATTTATCTTAGTTCTGTCCTTCCTCCATATACAACGTTTGACATTCAACAAAAACGTAGAAGTAATAATAATTTATTATACTAAGTTATAGAAAAATATACAAGTAATATTTTTATAACTACACCCTATTGCTGTTGTGGTAAATTCAAATGTTGCAACTATCCATTTAAAATGCTTAAGAAACTAATCATGTTCATGTGAGCAGTTTGTCCCCCTGGTAAAATGCATATCACAGAAAAAGGGATCTCTTATAGTTCTCGTGTACTTTTCGTCATGTTTGGTGCAACACCAAGTACCCTGAATAACACCATGTGACGTTCCACTAGTGATGCTGGAAGGGTGGCCGAGAGGCAAAGTCGTGACATTACAAAGAAGTTGAATTCCTTGATATGTACTGCAGACTGGGGTCTACAGCTGTGGTTGTCTGCCATTTTAAGGTAAACGCATATATAACAAGAACCACTATAAAAAACAAAGAAAAGGAAATTTGTGAAGTCGTCGCTGCAGCTATACCAGCAGGCATGAAAACCTTCCGCTTTTTGCATACTGAGAATGCAGCTTTTAGGTGGCTGCAGCCTTGCTATAAAAAAGGCACACCTATAAAGAGAGAGCCATGCATATACACTCTAATGTAAGTCCAGAAAAGGTGAAATCATTGTAGGACAATTTGAAGCAAAATGAAGTTGAATCATCTAAAGCTGAGACTTTAATGCCAGCAAAGGATGGTTTGATCACCTTAGAGATTTGGGCTTTAAAAAATGCCAAGATAACAGGAGAATAAACTTTTGCCAAACAACAGGCAGCAGAATTTCTACGCTACATTAAGAAAGTCATTAAGGAGAAAAGATATGTAGGTGAACAGTTTTTAATGCTGACAAAATGCCCTATTCTGAAAATAAAATAACAATGCCACAATAGGCATTTATTTTAAGGAAGAGAAGCAAGCACCAGGGTTTAAAACAGTAGAGATTTGTGCAAATGTGCAAATTTTGGGTTTATGACCAGAATTGGCCTTGTCTACAGAGCTGTGCAGCCCTAGTCTTGAAGGGAAAAGGAACACCAGTTGTCAGTCTTTTTGCTGTACAAGAAGAAGGTCTGGACAATGAGAACCCATTTTCTGGATTGGATCCATTCATGCTTTGCCCTTGAAGTCAGGAAGTACCTTGCTAGTGAGGGGCTGCCCTTTAAAGTTCTTTGGATATTGGACAATGCCCCTGGTCCCCCAGAACCTCATGAGTTCAACAGTGAAGGCATTAAAGTGGTCTACTTCTCCTCATACACAGTATCTCTAAGATCAGGGGTCATAAGCACATTTAAGTCTCATTACACACGGTCACGGTACGCTGTAGAAAAGGATTGTCAATGCAGTGGAAGAGGACCCTGAGTGACAGAACATCATGAGAGTCTGGGAGCACGACACCGTTGAAGATGCCATCATTGTTGTAGAAAAAGCTGTGAAAACGGCCCATCCTGAAACAGTAAGCTCCTGCTGGAGAAAACTATGTCCAGATATTGTGTATGACTTCACGGGATTTATGAGAGGATTTACAATGAGCCAATCAAGGAAACGATGACAGTAACTGTGGCTGCGGCAAAAAAGGCGGGTGTGAAGGTATGGGCCTTTGAGCTAATAGACACCACACCAGAGGAGTTAGCAGAAGACGGCCTGATAGAGAGAATACTTCCCAACTAGAGCCAGATGCTGAGAAAGAAGATATACAAGAAACAGTGCCAGAAAACAGGTTGACATTAACAATGTGGCAGAAGGCAGAAGATAACCTCATGACTCAAGACTGCTTGGACTTCTTTTACAATGTGAACCCTCCTATAATACAGGCAGTGATACTAAAGAAAATGGTGGAAGAAATATCAGTACCATGTAGAAATATGTTTAGGGAAATGAAAAAGCAAAAAAAAAAAAATCAGAAATTATGATGCATTTCTGTAAACTTAGAGTAACTGTGCCTGCCTTTCCTGCCTCCCCTTCTACCTTTTCTACCTCTTCCTCCTCTGCCAGCCCTGAAACCGACCCCTCTTCTTCCTCCTCCTTCTCAACCAACTCAGTGTAATGAGGATGAGAGTTAAGACCTTTATGATGACCCACTTCCATTCAATGAATAGTAAAAAAACCCATCATGCTGCTCAGTTAGTAAACTTAAATGTTGTGTAGGTGTCTTCATGTGAAAATCTAACAGCTATGGGGCAAGAACCTGATGAGATTATTTTGTGCCACCTTCATCAATATTGCCTAAGGATCCATCCTGTAGGAGATCGTGTGCATGAAAGCAGATAGCCTATCCCTCTAGGCGTAAGACGAGTGATATTTGATATAAAATTAATAATGTGTTCATTTCCTTGTTATTTTATAACTTCGCTTTTAAAGAAATATATTACTATATAATGTGCCTCTCTCTTATTGTAACAATAGTTACATGAATATAGGAAAGTTACTTAAGTTCTCACCTCCAATTGTCTAAACTCTCAAGTGAGCATAATATTAGCATCTGATATTGAAAGTTGTCTTAAAGATTCATTCAATAATGAAGTGCTCAGTATACAGAGCACAGGGACATGTTTAGCACTTGGTATAATGTGGCAAAAGTTCAGTAGATATTGGTTTCCTCATGTCTGAACTACCTCTGACTGCACAAACATTCTATAGTTTTCTTCTTCTCTCCATTCATTTTCACATATAATTCCATCTTTTAAGTCGCAGCAAAATGGAAATAAGTGTGGTTTTTCCTCATCTTTCAAAGTACTTGGAGAGGCAAGCACTCTTTCTTGGCTCAAACTGTTCATTGTCTCTCTACCCACCACCAATTCTTTAGATTACAGGTGAAAAATCAGGCCATGAAAAATGTGATAATAATGGAAATGCACATTATTTATCTGAAATAGAAGGTCATCTCGTTGGAGTCAGTTATAAAATATGAGCTTTTTCCTAACAAAGAATCAGTGGCTGCAATAACACAGAGCAAGAATTCAAGTTCAGATTAAAAAGAAAAAAAAAAACCTTGGAAGTATTTATCGTGGAAGAAGCATAATGTATTTTAACAAAAGAGGAAAAATAACCACAGGAAGCAGACTGCATACAATTAAAATTCAAATTGAATATTTAAGTGAATTGTAACTGCTTCAGAGGGACCAAATTGCCCTCCAAGTTCTGATAATTTTCTGTCACCTTATAGAAAAATAAAATGTGATTTCCTAGCAGAGAGGGCAACTCTCCTAACAACAGAACAGTAGAGGCTATCGGCTGGACTGGCAATTGTAAGTTATTTAATTCTATTGTATTATAAATGCAAACATTTTCTATAAAAGGTGAGAGTATTTACACTCCATAGGTTTATTTAGAACTGTGTCTGAAATAATGCCATCTCTTAGAAAATGTTTGTCAAGTGCACAACTTCTAAAAGTGTCAGGATGATTAACATCATCCTAAACCTTTTCTTTAGCCTTCAGATTTTCAGTGCCCCTTTCTCATCTGGTTCTTGAAATTAGTCATCCTTCCTTACCACTTTAGAATCAAGGCGTATTTGGAATGTCAATAGGCTTAAAATAAAAGTAAAACATATAAAGGGCACGGGAGGATATAAAGGTGACCTTAAATACACTGAATTCCACCATATTGAAGTTGATGAAGTCGTCGATGATTTTTAAATTTGGAAACACGATCTAAACATCTTACACATAATTTTCCACAAAAGGACTAGTTCCAGTATGTTGGATCGCCTGGTCGGAGGTGTTAGCTGATGCTGAGTACCACACACTGAGTGAAATGGATGGGCACTTACTTGCCTAATGAGTTCACCTTCAAACTCAGAATACTCAGATTGAAATAAATCACCAGGCAACTGCACCAGCAGCCACAGAAAAGAAGTAAAAAAAAAAAATTAATAAATTGCAAACCGAAGAAATATTACACATTACCAAAGTCCCCTATTTTGTCACTTCTACACTTCCATAGTTACAAAATCCACTTTTATCTAATAACCGCACCAACAATTTTTTAAACACTGGCAATTCACATACGACATATCACTGATGCAAAGAGGCATCCTGATTTTACAGATGTTAAATGTGAAAAAATGTATCTTCAAAAATTAAGGTGTGGCATTCTTTATTGTATTTATTGGCTTCTTCTTTTGTCTCTTGAGACAAGGGCAAGTCTCACTCTTGATCCTACAATTTTTGATACTTCTTAAATCTATTTAAGCCAAAAATTACAAATGTAGATACAGAATCGCAGAGTGATGTGGTCTCACATCAGAGCTGTAGGCACTGGGGATATAACTGGTTAAAAAAAACGGGAAAAATCCATTTCCCTTTTGTAGCCTACATGTGTGTGTTCACTTTATTGGTTCTCAATACCCTATCGAATTCTGTCAGTGAACTTTTTTCTTCTTGGCACTCCTATGGCAACTTTAACGCCTGTAAATTGTGCTAATTATTCACCTCTCTTAGGACCATTTTTCTTATTGTCTTTCATTCTGCCCTGTTCACACTCTACCAAGCACATTTTCTGATCAATATCTGAAAGGACTGAACTATCAATCCTCTCAGAAAGAAAAAGAAAAAAAAAAAAAAGTTTGCCAAAAGAGATTAGAAAGCTCCAAGCCACGTATTGTCTTGTAGAAATCACAACAAATGAATTATCTTGTCTGTTTCATTAAGTTCTAGGAATAACACATGCCGAGATTTAGGACCCATTACTCCACGGATTGCAGCCACCAAATCTCCCATGCCACAGCAAAGATATATGTATTAAACTGTCATTATTTTCAGACACATTCACAACTCCTCTGGTGCAACTAAGAAGGACAAAAGAACCTATTAAAAGCTGCAAGGACACTGGCCTCTATTTGACTATAGCAATTATCTCATTACAGAGCATTTCTGAAGGATAAATTGTGCATGTCATTCTTATAAATAACCTAAGACAGTCATTTTTGTAGGCACTGGCAGCTTCAGGATTAATAAATAGGAGAAGGTTGCAGTGAATGTCTGGTTCGTGTTTCGGGTAGCGCGTAGGTGCCTTTTTTTGAATCTACACCTCCAGCACCCTTACATAAGACTGGACTTTACTAGATTTACATAAGGGAAGGGAAACACAAATAATATAAAAACAGGGAGGGGACAAAATGGAAGAGACTCTTAAACATGGAGAACAAACAGGATTGCTGGAGGGGTTGTGGCGGGGGGGTGGGCTAAATCGGTAAGGGTCCCTAAGGAATCTACTCCTGAAATCATTGTTGCCCTATATGCTAACTAATTTGGATGTAAATTTAAAAAAATAAAATTAAAAAAAGAAGAAAAAATAGATTTATATCGAACGGTTAGAAGCGGGTGGTATAGCTGATGGAGATCATGAAAAAGAGAACAGCCCCAAGTGCATCTTGATGCTCAGTGCTTTCTAGACAGCTAATGGGATCAAAACCACATCCTCAAACCATCAGCAGAGACATAGCAAACTGCAGTTTATTTATGTGGAATCCATAGCGTGTGATGTGCTCCTGTGAAGAAGTACGTGCTCCAATAAAGTGAGGTAACAGGTAGATGCCTGTTCCAGCGAGGAAGATGCCTTCTTCAAGAAAAATGTTCTCTAATGAATTCTAAAACCCAAATTATTAAATACAAGAGTTTATTTCTAAAACTTCAGTTCTTACTCATTTTGCTTGAAAGTGCCTTTTGAGTTCCCAAAGATCTATATTTTCTTTCTCTATTTTTAATTTAAAATTACTCAATCACACACATCTGTAGGGCAACACAAAAATAATTTCAGCATGAAAAATGTTATATATACTCGGATGCATGTGTTATTACTAGCTGATGTTAATAACGATAAATTTTACATAACATTGATCTTTCACAGATTATGAAAAGGCATCACAGATTATGACTATTGTTTTCAAATGTAGGCCATGCAGAATGGTAAAAAAAAAACTAGACTCAGTACATGTGGGAGATTGTAAGGGAGAAGTTCTGCATATTTTATTTTATTTATTTATTTATTTATTTATTTATTTATTTATTTTAATTATTTTATTATTTTTAAATGTTTATTATTTTTTTTAATACAGAGTTCTTCACTCTGCCAAATTACATCTGGATGGAAGTAAAAATAAGGGTGCTCACATCAAGTACTTACCTTGACTATGATTTTAAATTTCCTTTTTATACTTCACATCTTGGAGGTACATTCCCAGTGGGATGGTGACAGGAGCCTTAGCTATTTCAGTATATTTTCACCTTGCCTCGCATATGAAGCACGAGTGAGAAAAAATTGAGGTCAAAATAATTTGTTTTTCTCAAAACTGTAGAAATTGATTTCTGACCCTTACTTTTGTGAATTAACTTATTTGGAATTCTTCATAAATAATCCACAGAAATCTAATTCATGCATTCCTTCTTATGTAAAGTTTTTATACAACTGAATTATTTTAGATTTTTTTTAATGCTAAGGACAGGTACATTACTATAGAAAATGCCCACTTCAATATTTGTATTGAATTTTAAAATATATTTATCTAAACATTTTTAAGTTTTAAAATGAATCACACTGAGTTTGTTGCAAAATTAATCCCCCCCCTTTTTTTACCTCTGAAATCAAATTTAGATTCACCATAAGTAAACTCTGCTCACATTATCCTGAATACAATGTTTTTTATGCCTATATGACATCAATATCTTAATTAATGCATGTGTATGAGTGCATTTAAAATTTATATTCATAGCCTTGGGTTTGCAGAAAAGGAGGTTTGTCTATTTTCCTGTTCGTAAACTAAATTTAGTTCTGCAGCTAAAGCCAGCAGGATATTTCACAACTGAAAAGTGGAAGTACGGTAAAACCTTGGTTTGTGAGCATAATTTGTTCTGAAACACGATTGTAATCCAAAGCACTCGTATGTCAAAGTGAATTTCAAGAACCGATGGCTCAGTTGTGCTCATGTGATATTTGCACTCACGTACAACTTGCATTGCAAGACATCGCTCATCTATCAAGTTAAAATTTATTAGAAATGTTTGCTTATGTCGCAGAACACTCGCAGAACAAGTTACTTGCAATCCAAGGTTTTACTGTATTTACGTTTGAATCTGGGACGAGAAAAAGTTATTTTTTATCATCAGCTTATTTAATTGTTATATATTTATAAACTTTTTAGGTAACTTCCAGTTATTTCCCTATTATAAGAACATTTAAATGAATACTGTTTTCAAATATTTTGGAAATATGTGAATGAGGGAAATCCTCATATTTCTATGAAGTCTTTTGTTTTGAAATAAATACGATATGTATATATTGACATATATATATGTGTGTGTATATATATATACATCTTTTAAAAAAATGTTTATTTAGGGTGTCTGGGTGGCTCAGTCAGTTAAGCATCTGAGTTCGGCTCAGGTCATGATCTGGAGGTTTCTGAGTTTGAACCTCATGTCAGGCTCTGTGCTGACAGCTTAGAGCCGGGAGCCTGCTTTGGATTCTGTGTCTCCCTCCATTTCTGCCCCTCCCATGCTCATGCTCTGTCTCTCTCTATCTCTCTCTCAAAAATAAATAAATACCAAAATTTTTTTTAAATGCTTATTTATTTTGAGAGTGAGAGAGAGTGCCTGTGTACAAGTAGAGGAGGGGCAGAGAGGGAGAGAGAATCCCAGGCAGGCTCCACAGAGCCTGATGCAGGGCTCAATGACACAAATTGGGAGATCATGATCTGAGATGAAATTAAGAGTCAGATGCTTAACCAACTGAGTTACCCAGGGGCCCCTGGATGTGTGTGTGTGTGTGTGTGTGTGTGTGTGTGTGTGTGTGTGTAATTTTCCATACATTATATACCTAGTCATTTCAATGAATTTTAACAATTTTCCAGTTTTGTTGAGATATAATCAACATATGGCATCGTATGAGTTAAAGGTATACAACCCAGTAATTTGGTATGTCTATATGTGGCGAAATGATTACCACAGGAAGTTTAGGTGATAACTCTAACCTCACAGTTATAATGTTTTTTCTTGTAATGAAAACTTTTAAACTCTCTTAGCAACTTTTAAATATACAATATTGTTAATTATAGTGACCAAGCTGTACATTATATCCCCAGAATTTATCTTCCACCTGGAAGTTTGTACTTTGACTGTCTCCATCTATCCCCCAACCTCACCCCACCCCACCTCTGAAAACCACTTATTTGTTCTCTGTTTCTATGAGTTTTTTTTTTTTTAAGGCTCTGCATGTAAGTGAGATCATATAGTTTTGCCTTTCTCTGTCTGATTTATTTCCCTTAGGTTTATTCATGGTGCTTCAAAGGGTAGAATTTCCTTATATTTGTGGCTGAATAATATCCCATTATTTACTGAAGAATGTCCCATATATATCCCAGTATATACAATTATATATTGCATTATGTCATACTATATATTCCATTCCATATATCACATTTTATCATCTATATAAATCAGGTGATTTATATCACATTTTAAAAATCCATTCGTCCATGGATAGACACTTAGGTTGTTTCCACATCTTAGCTATAGTAAATAGTGCTACAATGAACATGGGGGTGTAGCTATCTCTTTGAGACAGTGATTTCATCTGCTTTGGCTATCTACCCAGAAGTGCAATTGTTGGATCATAGGGTAGTTCTATTTTTAATTTTTTGAGGAATCGCTATACTGTTTTCCATGGTGACTGTACCAATTTACATTCCATCAACAGTGCACAAGCGTTCCCCTTTCTCTACATCCTCTCCAACATTTGTTATCTCTTGCCTTTTTTTTTTATTGAAGTATAGTTGACACATAATGTTCCATTGGCATCAGTGGACAACACAGTGATTTGACAACTCTATACTTAGGCTCCCCACAAGTGTAGTTACCATCTGTCACCACACAAAGCTGTTACAATGCCATGGACTACATTTCCTATACTGTACCTTTTGTCCCTGTGACTCACTCAATCCATAGCTGGAAGCCCGGCCACTTCCCTTCATCCTTTTTTTTTTTTTGTCCATACCCCTGCTTCCCTCCCCACTGGCAACCACCAGTCTCTGTATTTATGAGTATTTAGTCTCTGTATTTATGAGTCTGTTTCTGGTTTGTTTGTTTGTTTTTTGTTTTTCCAGAAGTGTTAAGTGACATCAGATGGTATTTGACTTTCTCTGACTTATTTCACTTAGTATAATACTCTCTAGATCTATCCATGTTGTTACAAATGGCATGATCTCATTCTTTTTTATGATGCATTAATAGCTCATTATTTGGCTACTGTAAATAATGCAGCAATAAACATAGGGGTGCATATATCTTTTCAAATTAATGTTTTAGTTTTCTTTGGGTAAATACCCAGTAGTGGAATGACTGGATTGTATGGTATTTCTATTTTTAATTTTTTAAGGAATCTCAATAATGTTTCCAAAGTGGCTACGCTAATTTACATTCCCACCAACAGTGCACAAGCGTTCCTTTTTGTCACATCCTTGCCAACCGGTTTCATGTTTTTGCATGTAGTTGTCCAGCTTTCCCATTTATTGAAGAGACAGTCTTTTCTCCCTTACATATTCTTGACTCATTTGTCCTAGATCAACTGACCATATAAACATGGGTTTAGTTCTGGGCTCTCTATTCTGTTCCATTGATCTGTGTCTATTTTTGTGCCAGTGCCATTCTATTTTATTATAGATTTGTAGCATTTCTCGAAATCTGGCATTGTGATACTTCCAGCTTTGCTCTTCCTATTATCTCTGGTCTTTTTGTTGACAGCATTTAATCTTCTTGTCATTCATTTCTTTATATAGATCTGAGTTTGACCTATATTATTCTCTTTTCTCTAAAGAAATTCTTTTAATATTTCTTATAAGGAAGGTTTACTGGCAACAAAGTTCCTCAAATCTTTTTGTTTAAAAAAAGTCTATTTCTCCTTCACTTTTGAAGGATAATTTCGTAGGATATGGAATTCTAGGATGTTGGGTTTTTCTCTCAACACTTTAAATATTTCAGTTCACTCTTTTTTCCTTACTTGGTTTTTAAGGAAAAGGCAGGTATAATTCTTATCTTTGTTTCTTTATAGGTAACATATTTCATTCTCTGTCATCTTAAAATATTTTTTCTTTCTCTTTGATTTTTTGAATATTAACATGATATGCCTACATACAGATTTTTTTTGGCAAATATCCAGCTTGATATTCTCTGAGATTTCTGGATCTAAGTTTTGTGTCTGATAGTAACCTGGAGAAATTCTCAGTCATTATTTTATCAAATACTTTTTTTTCTCTTACACCTTTTGTACTTTTTCCATAGTTCTTGGATATTGTTTTCCTTTTTTTCCTTTTTTTTTTTTGTCCTTGTTCTCTTTGCTTTTCAGTTGGGAAGTTCTATTGATATCCTCATACTCAGAGATACTTTCCTCAGCCGTGTTCAGTCTACTAATAAGTCAATCAAAAGCATTCTTTATATGTGATACAGGGTTTTTGATCTCTAGAATTTCCATGTAGTTATTAGAATGTGCATCTCTCTCCTTACATTACCCATCTGTTCTTGCATGCTGTTTACTTCATCCCCTAGATCCCTTAGCATATTAATCACAGTTGCTTTAAATTTCTGGTCTGATAATTCTAACATCCCTACCATGCATAATTCTGATGCTTACTTTCTGTCTTCAAATAGTGGTAGGTTTTTTTTTTGTTTATTCGTTTGTTTTTGCCTTTTGGTATGCCTTGTAATGTTTTCTTGATAGCCAGACATGATACACTGGGCAAAAGTACTGCTATAAAAATGCCTTTAATAATGTGGTGGTAAGGTGTAAGGGGAGGGGAAGCATTTTATAGTCCTATGATTAGGTCTCAGTCTTTTACTGAGCCTATGCCTCTAAACTGTAAGTTCCACAAGTGTCCCTCATTTGCTTTTTCCCCCTCACATGGGACAAGATGGCTAGAGAGGGCTAGAGTTGGTCATTTCCCTTCTCCCAGTTCAGTTAGGCTCTGATAATACTTCATCTTAGGTTGTGATTAACAAGTTTCCCCTGAAAGTAGGACTTGTTAAGAATAGAATGCTCTGATGCATTTTAAAATGGCTCCTGTCAGAAGCACCAGAGGATTTTGTTCTGAAATGGACTATGAGAATCTGGAGGTAAATTTCATGGGATTCCCCTAGAACTTTAAACTCTCAAAGTTGTCCATACTGAGTATTCAGCAATTTGCCAATTAGAGTTCTGGTTTCCCTTCCCTGCCACTGTCTCCCATGGTGGTTTCTGCTCATGGGTCTCTGTGACTCCCTGTATTCACCTGCCTTTCCAATGTGGGGGCAGTAGTTTGCCCTGTGTCTTTGCCTCTTTTACAGATTCTAAAACAGGTCTTGATTTATCAGACTGCTCAGCTTTTCACTTGTTAGCCCTGAGTGGCAACTTCCAAGTTTCTTACATGCAGAACTGAAAACTAGATATCTCCTTATTGATTTTTTACATTGTTGGCATTGTTTTTTTTTCTCCTTTCTTGCCCCTTTTTTCATCAGCATTATTACTTCCTATTGGTCCATGAAATTTAGTCAACATAATTAAATTACAAAAGGCATGAAGGAAGAAGCAAAATTAGCAATCAATACAGATTGTATATTGTTGTTTAACTCTAAAAAGAATATTTTTTCTGAAATTTTCAATTTCTGAAATTTTATTCTGATTCTTAATTTATACATCCTTGAATTTACAGTGAGCATTAAATATATTGACCTCTGTGGCAGATTAAATAATAGGCACCAAAATATATCCAGGACTAAATCTTCAGAGCCCCCTAATATGTTAGGATGACAAGGCAAAGGGGAATTAAGGTAACAGATGTAATTGAGGCTGCTAACTGTCCTTGAAATGAGGAGTTTGTACCGGATGAACAGAAAAGGCCCGATGTAATTACAAGAGTCCACATAAGTGAAGAGAGGATGAGAGACAGAGAATCAGAGAAATGATAACATTAAAAGGACTCAACTGTATATTGGCTTTGGTGATGGAGAAAGGGGGCCATAAGCCAGGGAACACAGTCAGTCTTATAAAAGGTTAAAAAACAGATTTTTTCCATAGAGCCTCCAGAAAGAAGATGCCTTGGTTACATTTTGATTGTAGCCCAGTGAAACCCATTTCGGACTTACAACTTCCAGAACTATAATAAATTTGTGTTGCTTTAAGCCTCTAAGTGTGTGGCATTTTGTTACTGCAGCAATGAAAAATATACCCTTTTAACTTCACTTTATGTACTGTTCTTTTATGTTCCAATATGATCTTTTCCATTATACTTATCCTCAAACAAGTAAAACTCTATCCAAACACGAGTTTTGTCAAAATGCGGAGCATGTGATCACCACAGTCCCGTGCTATAACCATTTGGGTGTTGTTCCCATCTGGAAAGTATGATTTGGACATACAATTGGAAAGTATGATTTCTATTATAATTTCCAGTGTGTAACAGCCATTTGTGTGTAATCAATATATTTCTTTCTAGCGTTTATTAAATACTCTGTACCTTGTGAAAAACTAGAACCTTCTCTTCTGTTACCAGGATTCTTCCTTTATCCACTCGGTTTTATGGGATTAAATATATAGATAAATTATGCCTGCATAGTTATAATTTATTGCTGCCATGCAGAGAGCTAACCTAATGAGAGCTATACCCACCTACTGAATCTACAATGTGATATGTGGACTTTGGGTCCCAACAAACAATATGTTTTTGCCGTAGAAGAACGGCTTCTCTGCTTTTTTTGTTTGGTATGGACTAAATTTTTGGATAAGTACAGACAGCAAAGGAGAGACAAAGTAAATTACTACCTATTGTGATGTTGGCATAACATTGCTGACCCATCAATTTCACTCAGTTTCATCCTACTAGGAATGGAGTTAATGGAAATTTCCCCAGATACCATTTGAAACAGGAAGCCTGTCTTCAATTCTCAGCAACCAATCCCTTTGGCAGTGGCTTGTTGACCTTAACGCCTGCTTACCTTATTACAAGATACACTTGTGCTGCCCTTTTGAAATTATCTTCTAATAAAAAAAAAACCTAAACACTATGACCAGCTCACAATGGAAAAAAACAAATCAGGTCCATTTGGCAGCAATGTCTTTGAAACTGGTAAATACCCAATATGAAAGGAACCTTTTCTTTCCCCCATCAGGGTCTTGTTTACATTCTGATTAATACCTTACCTAAATACCAGAATAAGGGCAGAAGTGAGGGCATGCTTGAAGGCTCATTTAAATGGCAATAGATAAAGAATGTCTGTTAAATATTTTTGAACTTATCACTCTGCTGTTTCCTGGACTCAAAGCCAGCAGAATTGACTAAAATAATCTTCTACGACTACTCCAAATGTCTCAAATGAGGAAGGGTCTTGTAGAAGAAATATAGCAGAGGTGATGCTAATCTAAGGATAGGTCTGTAAACATATATCCAGATTGCAGATGAGGGATTGAAAGGTTAGCCAAATCCAAACCAGAAGCGTTCCAACAACTGGCAATTCCAGAACTTCAGCGAGGCAAATTATTAGCAACAGAGATCAGGAATTTTATTTAGCACAAAGAGCTGGACAACCAAAGTACGGTCCGGGAATGAGAATGAGAAGGACTGCAGGTACAATCCTCATTCCAGGCTCTCCCAGAGAGCAATTCATCTGGAATCAAGACCATCCCAGACTGAAGGGTCAGCCCATAATCATAGGTGGATGCTAATTTGGCGTAGAGGCGTGTGGATGTCAGCAACTACAAAGTCAACACACATTCTCATTTCTCAACTTTTCA
This sequence comes from Panthera tigris, assembly GCF_018350195.1. Classification (NCBI taxonomy): domain Eukaryota; kingdom Metazoa; phylum Chordata; class Mammalia; order Carnivora; family Felidae; genus Panthera; species Panthera tigris. The sequence goes on along the minus strand of NC_056663.1, from coordinate 21,885,349 downwards.
CCACCTTTACTGAGTGACTACGTAATACATTTTAAATCCTTGCATTTAAGTACTGTCTGGTACTTAATTCCTAGCACATTAATCTTTGAGATACTAGCTTTGATTTTGCTCTTTAAATTCCCCTCATATTTGCATATTTTTTTTCCATTTCAATTTTGTAGCCAGACTTTTTAACTTCTTGAGTCAAAGATTTTGGCAACTATACAAGCAAGCATAGCTCAAAGAAGTGTATCTTTCATAAAAGCCTAAGCAGAATGAGTAATCATGATAGGAGACCCTGGAAAGTAGAGGGACCGAGAGAGGATCATCAAGGAAGAGATGCGAGTTTCTGCCAAATAGAGAAAAGAGGGGGCTTTCAATCTGGAACCGAGGCTAGAGCACTCTTCCAAGGCAATGCCTATGAGGTATCCAGACCTCAGGGAGAGGTTTCTGTGCACCAGGAAAGCAGGACCTCAAAGACGATTCATCTTTGAATGGCTGCGGCCATATGGACAGTGCGACTCTACCTGCAGTGACCATGATGTTTCCCAGAAAATTAAGGACTTTCCTCTTCCAGGGGCTAAGTAAACTTCCCAAATGTTGGTGGAACATGGCAAGAGATGAAAGGACACGGTGATAACTGCTCTTACTGAAAGGTTGTTAGGAGTGAAAATCAAGCCAGCAATTGTTTTTTCATAATTAAACTTGTGGGCCAAGAGCCATACCAACCATACATGTTCTCACAATAACATCTGAATACTATAAAGATGATTTTTCTAAATTATGTTGAAAGTCAGATGAAACATGCTATCGTTACTCAAAATAATTGTACCAAAAATTTCAGAATATTCTAATGTCCAATCTGTCAGTTTTTACTTCCAGTTTTGATATATTTTTAATGTTTCTAATTTGTTTAACATTTTTTATAACGTTTATTCATTTTTGAGGGAGAGAGAGAGACAGAGCATGAGTGGGGGAGGGGTAGAGAGACAGGGAGACACAGAATCTGAAGTAGGTTCCAGGCTCTGAGCTGTCAGCCCAGAGCCCCACGTGGGGCTGGAACCCATGGACAGCAAGATCATACCTGAGCTGAAGTTGGATGCTTAATCGACTAAGCCACCCCATTCTCCAGTTTTGATATTAAAAGCAAATATAATTTTAACATCATGACTAATATCATGCCTATATAGAATAATGATAAAAATATTAAATAAGGAGATAATATTTCCCCTTATTGAGCTCTAAATTTTCAATGGAATCTTCTGAAAATTCATTCTTTTCCTCTTATAACAGTAAAATTCAGTTTACTGAACTAGACCTAAAGAAAAAAAGAAAAAGCATTTATAATGTATATTTTCCATTCCTGCTATTGAAAATAACACATTTGTGAAAATCTTCCTGCCTCATGACATTTCCTTTTCCTGTGGAAAAGCTCCTCTATCACTGAGCAGACTTTGTATTATTTATTATCGTATCTGTCTCAGCAAATTTCATCTGCCAAAAAGAGCTGTTTCAGTCTTTTGGAATGCACTCTATCAAGCATGATATCAAATTAGGAAAGATGTTGTATCCTGGGCAAGGTGATCGGTATTTTCACATTGGCTTGTAACCTATGCATTAGGAATGTGGCCTAAGAAGCAATATTTTAGGCATTGTTTAATGGTTTCTGTGGCATCTATGTTTCTTCAGGAATCCAAGAGACTAGGACATATGCAGCTCTAAGAGCATATTGAAGACAGACTTTCTAATTAGAATAGGCAAACATATTTCCAAGAAAAACAACATAAACTTTATTCCATTAAAATATTGCTTTGTTCCCTATGAATATTTTTGTTAGAATATTTATTCATAAAGCTATGTATTTTATTCCTGAGTTTTACTGAACTTGATAAAAATAATACTTCATGTGTAGCTACGTTTGGCATCATTTTTATTATAAAAGAATATTTACCTTTAATACATCCTGTATCATTGTGAAATGCTAACAATTTCAAAAAAAATATGTAGTCTGTGGTTCAAATATCACCTCTCAATTTGTCTAGTTTTATTTGTGACTATAGAGCTATAGTAAAAGTTTTAAAGTTTGCGAATTTTCTATTCATCTCCTTCATTTCTTTTATTCACGTAGCACATGTTCTAAATGGTAGAATCTCTTACTGTTAATAATATCAATGAAATAGTGCATTATTTTAATGAAAAAGCAACCATAGTGATGTTTAATGCTTGTTCTTACTGTATATTTTCCATGTACTTTTTTTTCATATAAAAGCATCACCGTCTTCTTTTTTTCACAAGGTATCATATTGTGATGATATACCGTGATGGTTTAAATATAAAAGCCAAATTGTGATGGTTTAAGTATTTTTTCTTCAAAATATTATTTTAATGGTTAAAATATTAATTGTATATGTATGCAATAACTTGTCTAATCTCCTTGTTTGAGAGTTTTAAAATTTTTCACACTAATATTAACGATGTTTATGCCAATGTTTCATCAGAAAATTATTTAGTGGGGGCGCCTGGGTGGCTCAGTCAGTTAGGTGTCTGACTGGGTTTCCGCTCAGGTCATGATCTCACAGTTTTGTGGGTTGGAGCCCCATGTTGGGCTCTGTGCTCATGGTGTAGAGCCTGCTTGGGATTCTCTGTCCCCCTCGCTCTCCGTCCCTCCCCTACTCATGCTCTCTCCGTCTCTCTCAAAATAAATAAATAAAATTCGAAAAAAAAAAAAAAGAAAATTATTGGGGTACCTGGGTGGCTCAGTCAGTTAAGTGTCTGACTTCGGCTCAGGTCATGATCTCACGGTTCGTGGGTTCGAGCCCCACAAAGGGCTCTGTGCTGACAGCTCGGAGCCTGGAGCCTGCTTCAGAGTCTATGTCTCCCTCTCTCACTCTCTCTGCCTCTCCCCCCTCATGCTCTGTGTGTCTCTCTCTTTCAAAAGTAAATAAACATTTAAAATCTTTTTTTGAAAAAGAAAATTATTTAGTGCATCAGTGTGAGATAATAGTATAAGATTTTTAGGTATAAGATTTTTAGGTAGTCAGCACACCAATAACAGTGGGTATTGATAATTCTCACATCTCTTGGTTATTGATTTTAAGAATTCTAGTCAAAACTCAGTAGTCCTTTTTTAGAGAGACTTTTAAGTGGTTTGCATTATTGTTAAATAATCTGTGTAGTATAATTATACTGCCCACACAATAGGATCATTCAATTACATATTAAAGGAAAAAAATTACTTAACACATTAAAGGAAGAAGGTGATGTAGGTTTAACGGAGGAGTGCAAACCTGACCTTCACTGCCATTGAGCACCCAATACCCATTTTCCCTTGGAAAACATAAGAATTCTAGATGTATCTATTCTCCCGTTTGCTTTCTTTTCCCTTTTGTTTTCTTTCTGCTTGAAAAATAGGTGTGTTAACTTCAGCTAGAGTAGCCACCTCAAGGTCAAGAAATTAACAGAGACCTCAGTTTTGATTTCTTTGAGTCACCGAACCGGTGCCATTAACTGCACATATCTAGATGTCCTGTTTCACGAGAAAAAATAAATGCTTAATTTGTTCACATTGCTTTTAAGTTGAGTATGTGGTGACTCACAATTATAAAAAGTCTTTAACTGATACAGGATCTTTTTTCAATTAAAATATACAATTCATCAGTAACATATATTATTATCAAATATGCACTCACATAACCAAAAGCTAGATAAATATAGTTACTGAAACCAAGCATTAAAAATAGGATAAGTTACCCAGCCAATGATTCAAAAAAAGGAAATATAATAAACATAATATAGTTCTTAAAAAAATGACACCATGCTACATATTTCAAGACGAATGAAACTGAAAATTATTATGTTTGAATCAATGCAATCTGCAGAATGTTATATTTAATATGGCACAATCTGTGTAAGTTTATAATGTTTTAACTATTCAAAATAATGTTTATGGATGTATAACGTGGTAAAAAATACTTTGAATTCGTGATAGTGGTTATCTCAAAAATATCTGAAGAAAATGTGACATATAATGAAGATTGAATACAATTAAGAGTTAGGAAAACAAGAATTATGTGCTTTTTCCTATTCTTGCTGTATGGTTAAAATAATTCACAACTGAAACACACACACAAACACGCACACAAAATATAGCATGGTGAACTGGAGTTGGGCTCAAGTCAGACTGCCTGCACTGGAATCTGCACCATATGACCTTGAGCTACATTATTTATGCCTGAGTATCCACGTCAATAATGTAAAATGAGATCTAAATAAGTCAATACATGTGAAGCTATCAGAAGAGTTCCTGGCTCGGGGGCACCTGGGTGGTTCAGTCAGCTGAACAAATGACTTGTTTTCTGCTCAGGTCATGATTTCATGGTTAGTGGGTTTGAGCCTCATGTCGGTTTCCATGCTGACAGTGCAGAGCCTACTTGGGATTCTCTCTCCCTCTCTCCCTGCCCCTCTCGTGCTCTCTCTCAAAATGAATGAAGTAAGCTTTTAAAAAAATTAGAGTTTCTGGCTTATAGTACTTGATACATATTCGTTTTCATTAGTTTACTTAAAATCAAATTAATTATGGCTCTAAGCCTCTACCCATGATTTTAATGTAAAATGACATCTTAGCATCTTAGCTGTGAAATACCAAAGGACCCTCCTTCTCCCGAGGCTGGTAGAGGAATGTGAAGGCTTATGTGCTCCCATAAAATGGCAGAGGAGCCTGCTTTCAGTCCATGCTGATCACCATAATTATCAGTGCTCCTTTTGCTCTTCAAAGCTGCTGTGAAGTCTTGAATTCTGTTGGACTAAGACGTGTGAGCTAAGACATGCTTCTTTATCTAATCTACTTCAGCAGCTACAGACCCAACCACACAGAGCTTCTGCTACTGCTCTCAAGGTCTGCATAATAATTCTCTTCTACAGGCATCACTCAGTCAACTTTATAAAAACCAACGTGCAAGTGAAGACGTGCATCTTTGCAATTTCCCTCCCAAACTCATAGACACTAGCTCCGAACACTAGCTCATTTCTTCTGCTCTTGAATGAGCTCCATCTTGTAACTTCATAGGGAGTTGTCTTCTGAAGGGTTAGGAACATATATTTGGATTTCATAATGACAAAATTCATTTAATGACTGTGTCATTTAGGGTCTTTCACAAACTGATTCTGGCTAGTCCGATAATTTCTTAATGGGAATTTATTTTGAAAAATCCTGAGAAGCTTACAATATTAAGGGAAATGCTGGCAAAATGATCAGGCCTTAGAAAAAAACTGGAATCAAGGCTGCTCTTCTCTAACTGGTAGAACTCATGAAATTTATTGTCAAAGATGGCTGAGCACCAACAGATTTATCTCCTTCTTAACCTGTGTTTAGCATTTATACTCCCAGAAGGGAGTCTGGCAGGTTCAGCAGAGACCACATTCTGACCCATGGCTGAGACATGGAGGCTGGTGTAATGGTGGGCTGGTCCTGTAATGCTCACTACACCTCCACTGTCTGGCTCATTAGTTGACATATAGCCGGTGCTCAAATAGTGATTGTTGAATGTAAATATTCTAAGTGACCCATTTCTTTTGATAAAGGCACATGTTGGTAAACAGCTTATCTGTTCTTAAGATCCTATATTTCTATTCATTCAACTTATTTCAAATTCTTCTATGCTTGTGTTTTTGTTGAAAATCTATACTTGAAGTTATAATCTCTATTTCTTCTGTAGTCTCGAAGATGAGTGAGTTATGTTTCCCTCTGCAGTGACTTCTTCCTCTCTTGGCTATGCTTGAATGTAACTTGTCAGCCTTCATGTAGTGTGCTCTTTAGGAATTCCTGCCTCACTAGAAATAGTACCTGAACGAAGTTGCATCTGAGCTTGACCACAAATCAATTCCTTTCATCCTGTTCTTGCTTACTTAAATATTGATCTATGTCAAAACAATATCCTGGATTTATTCATTAATATTTAATTGTTATTTTATATGATTTCAAACATAGAGACACCCTCATGGTTCACTATTTCAACCATTTGTCAGTCGTGTAGCTGAATGTCAAATAAATTGTCTCTAAGAAAATGTATCTACCCTTTAAGATTTTCCGCTCTGAGGACCATTCCAGTTCAACCAAATCATTAGCCTACTGCTTGTCATCTAAATCATTATCCAACTAAAAAGTGTACTTGGGTGAAGTACCTAATATAAAATAGCAATAATAAAAACCACTGTGTTAAATGCTGAAAAATTCTACATGAATGGTTCATTGGAAAATAAAAACTTGGAACATGGATCAGAGTATAACAGACTTATATATAAGATTCATGTTTGGTGAGATACTGACACCCAGATTCTAAGAAATTATTTTCTAAATACAATTCCCTAAATAAAAGGAACCAGAGCTACTTGGAATAATAGCTGATTTGGAGACTAGAACAGATAATATGCAAAAATGAAATGAACCTGGAACATTTTGTGGTACCAATAAGAAAGTGCCAAAAAAAAGGATAAACGATAAAATAAAATAAGGATAAGATGCCAAATTGACACAGTTACCCATTTCCCAATAGTCAAATCTGGAACGATTTGAGCGACAAAAGAAATAATAATAATATTGGATTATAATACAGGGAATATGGTAAATATTCATGAACCTCTAATAACAAAAGAAAAGAATAAATAAATAACAAACTAAATAAATGAAAAGAGATAACTCTTTCTTATGGAATAATTCAAATTAATGAATATAGAAGGAATATGGTAAATAATTTCTACAGACAAGAACTCCCCTTATCTGCCTAGAGACAGATCCTCCAGAAGGAGTTCAAATGTTATAAATCCCTTCCCAAGAGTTTCACCAAGCAGCAAAATATGACTCTTGTCATAGGAGAGGAGACTCAAAGTCAACACCACATCCAGACAAATTTAGTCACAAACTATCACAATTCTCATCTATTTTTCTAAAGGTCCATTTATCTTTTCTGGAGATTGTTTACTCTCTCTTAAGTGGCCTACATTTCCCCTATTAACATAATATATAGGCTCTCAAATCTTATTGTTTATTTGAGGATTCACTTTGTTCCATGTGTGCCCCTGTGCACATAACTAAAAAGTAATACATTTGTATATCTTTTCTCAATTAATCTGCTTGTTTTCAGTTTATCTCACAGACCCAGCTATGAATCCTAGGAATGTAAAGGTAAAGTTTTTCTTACCCTACACTACACACTGCAATTAAAAGACAAAGCAAGGCACATTCACTAAACACTGACAGGGCTACATTAATATCTAAAATAGATCTTAAGACATAAAAACTTAGAAAAACTGAAATTCCATAATGATTAAAAGTTCAATTAAACAATGGGGTGCCTGGGTAGCTCAATCAGTTAAGTGTCCAACTCTCGATTTCTGCCCAGGTCATGAACTCATGGTGTGTGAGTTCCAGCGTGGCACTGGGCTCTGCACTGACATTGCAGAGGCTGCTTTGGATTCTGTCTCCTTCTTTCTCTTCCCCTCCCCTGCTCTTTCTCTCTCTCTCTCAAAATATATAAAAAATGAACTTAAAAAGAAAATTCAACTCAACAAAAAAATACCTAATAACATGGCTCAAAATACTTAAGGCAAAAGTTGAGGTACGTAAGAAGAGAAATTAACAAATCCTTAATCAGAGTTGGAAGTTTTAACATACTTCAGTCAGTAACTAATAGAACAACCACAACAACAACAACAAAATAATAAAGGATTTATTTATAAAAGATTTAAACATTATTCAACAACTCTACCTAATTCATATTTAGAACAATATACCCAACATTCTTCTAGGTGCACATGGAACGTTTACAAAAGAGAAGGAAGAAAAGAGGGAGGAGGAGAAAAAGAGAGAGAGAGAGAGAGAGAGAAAAGGAATGGAAGGAGGAAGGGAAAAAGGAAAAGAGCACAAAAGTTAGAAGTATGAAAAATATTATGTTTATCACTGATAAAACTAGATTGCAGAACATAGTTTGTTACATGGCCAGAATCAAACATCCGCATGATTTGTCACCACAATTAATTTTACCCCATGTTCAGTAGCAGAGCACAGGGGCAGTGGTGTATTGTCTCCTTGGAGAGAGAGAGCTGCCTTGACAAGGGTATAGTGGGAAGGAGTGAGGACTCTTTGATAGTGTGGACAGGCTGCTCCATAACGAGAAGAAAAAAAAAAGAGTCTGTTCCATGTATGTGTACACTTACTCCTTCTTACTTCTTTTCCTATGTTTACATTGTTGAGTAAACAAAAATGTGGACCCTGCTTTCCAAAGCCTGCATACAGTGGAAGTTTCTATTTTAGGGTTACAGATAGAAACTCACAGGGAACAAAAGGATGTTTCCTACAACTACAAGGAAGAGTCTTGACAATATCTCATTTCAAGCATTAGAGTTTTCCAGTTCCTCCACAGATTCAAAGAAGCAACCACTAGAGCTAAGAGAGATTTCACTAAAGCCTTGCAATACTGCAATATGTTGAGGTGAAAAAAAGAGAAAAAATTATGGATCATGACAACAGACTTAGGAAACTCAGTGACTCCATCAAACGTAATACCATTCCTATCATAAGAATCCCAGAAAAAGAAGAGAGAAAAGGGGCAGAAAATTTATGTGAGGAAATGGTAGCTGAAAACCTCCTTAAAAAAGAAACAGACTTCCAAATTCAGGAGACACCAACGATTCCCATCAAAATCAGTAAAAGCAGGCCAACACCAAGACATATTGGAATTAAATTTGCAAAATATAGCGATAAAGAAAAGATTCTAAAGAGCAAGACAAAAGCGGTCCCAAACTCACAAAGGAAGACAAATAAGGCTAGCTGCAGATCTCTCAACAGAAACTTGGCAAGCCAGAAGTGAGTGGCATGATATATTCGACATGTTGAATGGCAAAAATCTGCAACCAAGAGTATTCTATCCAATAAGGCTATCGTACATAATAGAAGGAGAGATAAAGAGCTTCCCAGGCAAACAAAAACTAAAAGAGTTCACAACCTCTAAGCCAGACCTGCAAGAAATATTAAAAGGGACTCTTTGAGTGGGAAGGAAATACCAAAAGTGACAAAGACAAGAAAGAAAACAGACAATCTCCAGAAACAACAACAGAACAAGTAATAAACTAGAACTAAATACATATCATTCAATAATTACTCTGAATGTAAATGGACCAAACACTCAAATCAAAGAGAATGTCATAATGGATTTAAAAAAAAAACCTATCTATGTGCTGTCTGCAAGAGACTCATTTAGACTTAAAGACACTTGCAAATATATAAGATAATTAATAACGAACATAAAGGAATTCACTGATACTAATACAAAAATAGTAGGAAACATTTACACCCCACTTAAATCAATGGACAGATCACGTAAACAGAAAATCAATAAGAAACAATGACTGAATGGCACACTGAACCAGTCGGATTTAACAGGTATATTCAGAACATTTTCTCCTAAAGCAACAAAACACGCATTCTTTTCAAGTGCATGTGGGAGATCATCCAGAATAGATCACATACTAGTTTGCAAATCAGGCTTCAACAAGTACGAAAGGATTGAGATCATACCATGTGTGTTTTTTTATCACAACACTATGGAACTTGAAATCAATCACAAGAAAAAATTTGAAAAGACCACAAATACCAGAAGGTTAAAAACAATGCTACTAAAGAATGAATGAGTCAACCAGGATATCAAAGAAGAAATTAAAAAGTACATGGAAACAAGTGAAAATGAAAACACAAAGGTCCAAAACTTTTGGGAGACAGCAAAAGTGGTTCTAAGAGGGAAATTTATAGCAGTACAGGCCTATTTCAAGAAACAAGAAAAAAATCAAATAAACAACCTAGCTTTACACCTAAAGGAGCTAGAAAAATAATAACAAAGCCTGAAGCCAGCATAAGGAGGGAAATTATAAAAATTAAAACAGAAATAAATGATATAGAAACTAAAAACCAATAGGACACATCAATAAAACCAGGAGCTGGTTCACTGAAAAAAATTAATAATTGATAAACCCATAGACAGACTTATCAAAGAAAAGAGAGAGGATCCAAATAAATAAAATCACAAATGAGAGAAGAGAAGTAACAATCAACACCGCAGAAATAGATTCATAAGAGAATATTATGAAAAACTACATGCCAACAAATTAGACAACTTGGGAGAAATAGATAAATTCCTAGAAACATATAAGCTACCAAAACTAACACAGGAAGAAATAAAAAACAAAACAAAACACCTTGAACAGACCAACAACTAGCAAAGAAATTGAATCAGTAATCAAAAATCTCCCAACAAATAAAAGTTGAGGGCCATATGTCTTCACAGGTGAATTCTACCAAACACTTAAAGAAGAGTTAATGCCTATTCTTAAACTATTCCAAAAAATAGAAATGGAAGGAAAACTTACAATTTCATTCTATGATAAGGCCAGCATTACCCTAATACCAAAACCAAAGACTCAACTGAAGAAAGAACTATAAGCAAATATCCCTGATGAACATGGATTCAAAAATTCTCAGAAATATTAGCAAATCAAATCCAAGATACCATTACTAGATCGAGTGGGATTTATTCCTGGGTTGCAAAGGTCATTTGATGTTCACAAATCAATTAATGTGATAGACCACATTAATAAAAGAAAGGATAAGAAAAATATGATCCTTTCCATAGATGCAGAAAAAGCATTTGACAAAGTACAATATCCATTCATGATAAAAACCTTCAACAAAGTAGTTTTAGAGGGAACATAACTCAACATAATAAAAACCATATGCAAAAAAGCCAGAATCAATATCATCCTCAATGGGGAAAAACTGAGAGAATTTCTTCTATGATCAGGAACAAGTCAAGGATGTCCATTCTCACCACTGTTATTTAACATAGTACTGGAAGTCCTAGCCTCAGCAATCAGACATAAAGAAAGAAAAGGAATCTAAACCAGCAAGGAAAAACTCAATGCAGATGACATGATACTCCATATAGACGACCCAAGAGACTCTACCAAAAATTCCTAGGACTGATACATGAATTCAATAAGGTCACGGGATCTAAAATCAATGCACTCTGTTCCAATTCTATACACCAATAATTAAGCAGCAGAAACAGAAATCAAGGAATCAATTCCATTTATAATTGTAACAAAACCTGTAAGATACCTAGGAATAAACCTAACCAAAGATATAAAAGATATGTACTCTGAAAACTAAAACACAGATGAAAGAATGTGAAGACGACACAAAGAAATGGAAAAGCATTCCATACTCAGGGATTGGAAGAACATATAATGCTAACATGTCTATATTACTCAAAGCAATCTACACATTTAACGCAATCCCTATCAAAATACCACCCTCATTTTTCCCAGAGCTAGAACAAAAAATTCTAAAAATTTGTATAGAAAAGACCCCAACTAGCCAAGCAACCTTGAAAAAGCAAAGCAAAGCTGAGGTCATCACAATTCAGGACTTCAAGCTCTATTAGAAAGCTGTGATGAAGAAGACAGTATGGTACTGGCACAAAAATAGGTACATAGACCATGGAACAGAATAGAGAGCCCAGAAATAAACCCACAATTATATGGTTAAGTTATCTATAACAAAACAGGCTAGAATGTCTGATGGGAAAAAACAGTCTCTTCAACAAATAAGGTTGGGAAAACTGGACAGCCACATGCAAAAGAATGAAACTGGACTACTTTCATATACCATAGACAAAATAAACTCAAAATGGATTAAGAACCTAAATGTAAGACTTGATACCATAAAAATTCTAGAGGAGAGCACAGGCAGTAATTTCTCTGACATGGGCCATAGCAACATTATTTTACATACGTCTTCTAGGGCAAGAGAAACAAAAGTAAAAGTAAAGTATTGGGACTACATCAAACTAAAAAGCTTCTACAAGCAAAGGAAACAATCAACAAAATTGAAAGACCACTTACGAAATGGGAGAAGATATTTGCAAATGACATATCTGATAAAGGGTTAGTATCCAAAACATTTTAAGAACTTTAAAACTCAACAACCTCCCCCCAACCCCCCCCCAAAAAAAACAATCCAGTTAAAAAATGGCCAGAGAAATGAATAGATATTTTCCCAAGAAGATATACGGATGGCTAACAGACACACGAGAAGATACTCGACATCACTCATCATCAAGTAAACGTAAATTAACACCACAATGATATATCACCTCACACCAGTCAGAATGGCTAAAATTAACAACACAGGAAATGACAGGTTATCGAGTATGTGGTGAAAGGGGAACACTCTTACACTATTGGTGGGAATGCAGACTGGTGCCTCCACCATGGGAAACAGTATGGAGGTTCCTCAAAATTTTATATAGAACCACCTCATGATCCAACAATTGTACTACTAGCTATTTACCCAAAGGATACAAAAGTGCTGATTCGAAAGGACACATGCATGCCCAGTTTATAGCAGCACTGTCAACAATAGCCAAAGTAGGGAAAGAGCCCAAATGTCCATCAAATGATGAATGGGTAAAGAAGATGTGGTACAAATATACAATGGAATATTACCTAGCCATAAAAAAGAACAAAGTCTTGCCATTTGCAATGACAGGATGGAGCTAGAGAGTATTACGCTAAGCACAGTAAGTCAGTCGGAGAAAGACAAATATCATATGCTTTCAGTCATATGTGGAATTTAAGAAACAAAACAAGTGAACATAGGGAGGTAAAAAAGAGAGGCAAACCAAGAAATAGATTCTTAACTATAGAGAACAAATGATGGTTACTGGAGGGGAGGTGGGCAGGGGCATGGGTTACATAGGTGATAGGTATTAAGAAGGGCACTTGTCATGATGAACATAGGGTGTAGTATGTAAGGGACGGATCACTAAATTCTACACGTGGAACTGATATTCCACTGTATGTTAACTGACTGGAATTTAAATAAAAACTTGAAAAAATTAAATTAAAAATTAAAAAAAAAAAGAAGCACACACACCCAAACTTCCTTTAATCATAAATCTAACAAAGGATTTAATCAACTCATTCAGGAGCAGAGCAAACAGGTCAAGAGTGATCTGCAACTCTGATGATACCTGAACAAAAAAAATCTTTGGACAAAAAGGAGTATTTATATTAAAAATAAACCACGTAACGGAATCACAGTTAAGAGCAGACTAAATGAAAATGCTTTCACATAAAATAAGAAGAAACTTGAAAAAATGTCGGCTTGGTCTCCCTAAGATGCCAAAGACATGCTATCCGTGAGCCAGGAACACAAACACATTTACGGGAATGAAAAATTTATAACAAGAGTGCAAACAGCAGTTAAACTTACATGCTAGGATGAGATACTTCTAGAGTGATGTATATACTCAATTTGCTCTACAGCTCTGTGAAACGGATACTACTCCTCTCCCAGTTCTGCAGATGTGGACTCTAAGGAACAGACAATTTGAGTAACTCGTCCGAGATCGTGCAGAAGCGGCTTGACCGAGCTGGCATTTAAACCCAGAGATGCCGGCTCTGGAAACCACACCCTTAACACCAGAGCTCTTTTCTTCCCATTAACAAAAATGCGAATAGAGACTGAGCTGACTGTGGAGTTCACGACAGGGGATTTCCAAGACGCTAAACTGTCCAAAGCACAATGAAGATGCTCATTAGAGTTAGATTAGAACTGAAACTCCACAAAAGTAAGGAAGTGTCAATACGCTCACTCGTTTCCAGTGTTTACTAAATGCCCAACTTCGTTCTATATGCCTTCATTGATTAACTTACGTAATCCTCACAATGGTACTATGAGGTACATATTATTATTATCTGCATTTTATCGTTGTGGAATCAAAGCAACATAGAGGATAAGCAACTTGCCAGAGACCACATAGCTGTATGTGGGGGGGGATTTGAATCAAAGCAGGTTTTTATCCCGTGTCTAAGTATATACGCACCATGTTAGACAATTCAAATAAAATATAAATATTATCACATTTCTGGAATTGGGCAGGCAAGAATTAGTCTTATCTCATTTAAAATATTTTTCATGTTTATTTACTTGTTTTGTGAGAGACAACCTGAGCAGGGGAGATGCACAGAGAGAGGGAGAGAGAGAATCCTAAGCAAGCTCCTCACCGTCAGCACAGAGCCTGGCATGGGGCCCCATCTTAGGGACTGTGAGATCATGACCTGAGCCAAAATCGGGCATCAGACGCTTCTCCAATCGAGCCACCCAGGTGTCCGATCTCTTATCTCCTTTTTAAAAAAAATTTTTTTTAACATTTATTTATTTTCAAGACAGAGCACAAGTGGGGGAGGGGTAGAAAGGAGGGAGACACAGAATCCGAAGCAGGCTCCAGGCTCCAAGGTATCAGCACAGATCCCAATGTGGGGCTCGAACCCACAAACCGTGAGATCATGACCTGAGCCGAAGTCGGACACTTAACCGACTGAGCCTCCCAGGTGCCCCTCTTATCTCATTTTTATTTTTTTTAATATATGAAATTTATTATCAAATTGGTTTCCATACAACACCCAGTGCTCATCCCAAAAGATGCCCTCTTCAATACCCATCACCCACCCTTCTCTCCCTCCCACCCCCCCTTCAGCCCTTAGTTTGTTCTCAGTTTTTAAGAGTCTCTTAGGCTTTGGCTCTCTCCAACTCTAACCTCTTTTTTTTTTTTTCTTCCCCTCCCCCATGGGTTCCTGTTAAGTTTCTTAGGATCCACATAAGAGTGAAAACATATGGTATCTGTCTTTCTCTGTATGTATTATTTCACTTAGCCTAACACTCTCCAGTTCTGTCCACGTTGCTGCAAAGGGCCAGATTTCATTCTTTCCCATTGCCATGTAGTACTCCATTGTGTATATAAACCACAATTTCTTTATCCATTCATCAGTTGGTGGACATTTAGGCTCTTTCCATAATTTGGCTATTGTTGAGAGTGCTGCTATAAACATTGGGATACAAGTGCCCCTATGCATCAGTACTCCTGTATCCCTTGGGTAAATTCCTAGCAGTGCTATTGCTGGGTCATAGGGTAGGTCTATTTTTAATTTTTTGAGGAACCTCCACACTGTTTTCCAGAGTGGATGCACCAGTTTGCATTCCCACCAACAGTGCAAGAGGGTTCCCGTTTCTCCACATCCACTCCAGCATCTATAGTCTCCTGATTTGTTCACTTTGGCCACTCTGACTGGCGTGAGGTGATATCTGAGTGTGGTTTTGATTTGTATTTCCCTGATGAGGCTCAACGTTGAGCATCTTTTTATATGCCTGTTGGCCATCCGGATGTCTTCTTTAGAGAAGTGTCTATTCATGTTTTCTGCCCATTTCTTCACTGGGTTCTTTGTTTTTCGGGTGTGGAGTTTGGTGAGCTCATTATAGATTTTGGATACTAGCCCTTTGTCCGATATGTCATTTGCAAATATCTTTTCCCATTCTGTTGGTTGTCTTTTAGTTTTGTTGATTGTTTCCTTTGCTGTGCAGAAGTTGTTTTATCTTCATGAGTTCCCAATAGTTCATTTTTGCTTTTATTTCCCTTGCCTTTGGGGATGTGTCAAGTAAGAAATTGCTACGGCTGAGGTCAGAGAGGTCTTTTGCTGCTTTTTCCTCTAGGGTTTTAATGGTTTCCTGTCTCACATTCAGGTCCTTTATCCATTTTGAGTTTATTTTTGTGAATGGTGTAAGAAAGTGGTCTAGTTTCATTCTTCTGCATGTTGCTGTCCAGTTCTCCCAGCACCATTTGTTAAAGAGACTGTCTTTTTTCCATTGGATATTCTTTCCTGCTTTGTCAAAGATTAGGTGGCCATACTTTTGTGGGTCTAGTTCTGGAGTTTCTATTCTATTCCAATTGGTCTATGTGTCTGTTTTTGTGCCAATACCATGCTGTCTTGATGATGACAGCTTTGTAGTAGAGGCTAAAGTCTGGGATTGTGATGCCTCCTGCTTTGGTCTTCTTCAAAATTACTTTGGCTATTCGGGGCCTTTTGTAGTTCCATAGGAATTTTAGGATTGCTTGTTCTAGTTTCGAGAAGAATGCTGGTGCAATTTTGATTGGGACTGCATTGAATGTGTAGATAGCTTTGGGTAGTATTGACATTTTGACAATATTTATTCTTCCAACCCATGAGCACAGTATGTTTTTCCATTTCTTTATATCTTCTACAATTTCCTGCATAAGCTTTCTATAGTTTTCAGCATACAGATCTTTTACATCTTTGGTTAGATATATTCCTAGGTATTTTATGCTTCTCGGTGCAATTGTGAATGGGATCAGTTTCTTTATTTGTCTTTCTGTTAATTATTAGTATATAAGAATGCAACTGATTTCTGTACATTGATTTTGTATCCTGCGAGTTTGCTGAATTGATGTATCAGTTCTAGCAGACTTTTGGTGGAGTCTATCGGATTTTCCATGTATAATATCATGTCATCTGCAAAAAGCGAAAGCTTGACTTCATCTTTGCCAATTTTGATGCCTTTGATTTCCTTTTGTTGTCTGATTGCTGATGCTAGCACTTCCAACACTATGTTAAACAACAGCGGTGAGAGTGGACATCCCTGTCGTGTTCCTGATCTCAGGGAAAAAGCTCTCAGTTTTTCCCCATCGAGGATGATGTTAGCTGTGGGCTTTTCATAAACGGCTTTTATGATGTCTAAGTATGTTCCTTCTATCCCAACTTTCTCGAGGGTTTTTCTTAAGAAAGGATGCTGAATTTTGTCAAATGCTTTTTCTGCATCGATTGACAGGATCATATGGTTCTTATCTTTTCTTTTATTAATGTGATGTATCACGTTGATTGATTTGCTAATGTTGAACCAGCCCTGCATCCCAGGAATGAATCCCACTTGATCATGGTGAATAATTCTTTTTATAAGCTGTTGAATTAGATTTGCTATTATCTTATTGAGAATTTTTGCATCCATATTCATCAGGGATATTGGCCTGTGGTTCTCTTTTTTTACTGGGTCTCTGTCTGGTTTAGGAATCAAAGTAATACTGGCTTCATAGAATGAGTCTGGAAGTTTTCCTTCCCTTCTTATCTCATTTTTAATAGTGAACTGGGTTTACTTAATTTTATCAAAAATTGTTTTATATTTAGATTATATTCTTTTTTAGTTTACTATTTTGTCATTTTGATCTATCACTATAAATCACAGTGTCAACAAAAATACACATAATATTCTCTAATATCAAACTACTCTAGGGGTGCCTGGGTGGCTCAGTTGGTTAAGTGACCAACCCTTGACTTCGGCCTAGGTTATGATCTCACAGTTCATGAGATCGAGCCCTGCGTCCGGTTCTGCTCCTGACAGCACAGAGCCTGCTTGGGATTCTCTCCCTTCCGCTCCCTCTGTCCTTCCCCTGCTCACGTGCAGGTGTGCACTTGCTTGTGTGCAGTCTAAATAAATAAATAAATAAATAAGCAAACAAACAAACAAACAAACTAAAAATAAAAAACAACAAAAAAATCAAACTATTCTACATGGTTTTGTAAACGGAAGGGAGGTTCACGTTTCTAACACCAATTTCCCATGACGTAAAAATTTCCTAAGTTACTGAACTCAGTCTAAACATGATAGGGACAGTCAGTTGTCTCATTGTTTATGGTATAAGGAATATTGTGACTTCTCTCAGAATTTTTACCAGCTTTTTAGGATAATAAATTATGGAATGAATAATTACTGAGAAAATATCCTGTGATTTTAGGATCCATGTATCCATAGATGAAAGTTTTAGTGAGTATATTGTTAAAAATATTTTCCATCCAAATCGATCTGAGATCTATAGGAATTTGCTCAGCTTTCTTTTGGGGGGTGGGGATTATGTTTGATTCTTTTCTTTTTTCTTTTGAGAATGTGATTATTGTAAAATTCCAACAAATTCCAATTTGAAGAAAAGTAGATAGCTTTAGATGGAGATTCCCTTAGATGAAGATTGTTCTGATATGAAAAATGACCAACATTTATCATAAAATCATCATCCCTACACAGATGGCTCCAAGAATGCATTCTAGTGTGTTCCAGGAAAAGGCATTTTTGAAAACAAGAAGTCCAATCATTCTTATTCAAAGATAGATTCCTAAAGAATTTGTGTTTCATCCTACATTGTTTATTGTTTCAGAAAATGATTTACGTTTTTTATCAGAGTATGGTTAAGAAAGGAACATTCATTAGTTGTCTGCTTGTGAATGAAAAGCATCTACTTAGAACAAATATGCAGAAAGCAGAACTCCATGAAAACAATGTGTAAGCCTTTTATACTTCAGATATTTGTCTAAAAACTTTCCTAACACTTATCTCTTTTATTTAGCAAAACTTGCCTGAAAATTAGGAGTCTATCCTTACAAATGACATTGAAACAAATGAATTTGCCTAAAATCAATACAGCTAGATAAGATACAATTGTCCCTTGTACCTATTCATGAATCAACCACAGTCTTTAATACTTGGCCAGAATGTCCAGATTGTTTCCTGGTTAGCTCTATTTCTGGCATAGAGAATGCTAGAATGAATCTCAAATATCATATTGGTCTATGGGAAACCAAAGGAGACTTATGATTATAAGAATCATATATAGTTTTGTCCTTAATTAATTTCATCTCCCATTAAGAATTCGATCTATCTTTTCAGGAAAGAGATGAGATTTCACTTACAATTAACTGTTATAATATTCTGGAATAATCTTATAGCTTCTCCCTAAATAATTAGCTATTCATGTGAGGAATTTTGCCAACCCACAGCCTATTGTTTGCTACCGAAAAATATTGTGTTCACATGTAAACATGAAGTTATCTCTTTCATTGGCCGCAGGAATGGCAGCACACCCTACAACTGAAGGGAAAGTTCCATTTCTCGCATCAAATCTTCCTTCAAACGTCATGTAAATTTCCAAGTATTAATATATGTCTTCACATTCCTTTCCATATTTCATTTATGCTTTAGCCTTTTGAAAGTCTTGAACAGAAATGTTGTTTCTGTTTTGCTCATGAACTTGGTTTTATTTCCACTAAAGTTCCATTAACAGGAGGCAAGCCAATGAATCGCTTTGGAAATAGTTTTGTGAAAGCCAACTTTTCAACTGGGAGAAATCTCCCTGGGGATATCACAGAAACACAGAAACTTTAATAGCATTTTGTTTTCCTCAGCACATCTCCAGATTTTAACGTGCCTAAATGTAATGCACTAGAAACAAGCATATGTTGTCTTAACTAAAGTCTCTTCTTGTATCTAGAAAATCTACACAAAAATACAAGTTACTTGATATATAAGGAGAAAAATACCTAAACTAATGAACCAGCGACACAATCCCAGTATAAGCAAAAGATTATGACTCTTTGTCAGCAAAGAATACCTCATGGATATTTCTGAGCATTTATTTTTCCCCCTTGGTCTTCCTCTCAGTTCAAATTCGACCATGATACATGGCCTGTTCAATGCAAAATTTTATGCTTTCTTAAATACTCATGTTTTATCCAAGTTTTATAATTACTTTTATAATCCATTTATGAAAATAGATCACACAGGGGTTCCTGGGTCACTCGGTTGGTTAAGAGACTGACTCTTGATCTCACAGTCCTTGGATCAAGCCCCGAGTGGGGCTACATGTTGCCAATGTGGAACCTGCTCGGAATTCCCTCTCCCTCTCTCTGCCCCTCCCCTACTCACTCTCTGTCTCAAAATAAATAAATAAACTTAAATAAAAAGAAAATAGATCACTCAGGAAAAAGTTCCCTTAAGACCATTTCATAATTGGGGCCCCTGGGTAGCTCAGTTGGTTAAGTGTCCAACTTTGGCTCAGGTCATGATCTCACGGTTCATGGGTTCGAGCCCCACGTTGGGATCTGTGCTGATAGCTCAGAGCGTGGAGCCTGCTTCGAATTCTGTGTCTCCCTCTCCTTCTGCCCGTCCCCTGCTCATGCTCTGTGTCTCTCTCTCTCTCAAAAATAAATAAACATTAAAAATTTTTTAAAAAAATCTCATAATCTGAAATTTCAGTAACAGTAATTATGAATGGCCAGTAATAACAACTCTTCCTACAAATTATTTTAGATATTTTCTCTATCAAATCAATTCACTGTGTAAATGTTTATGTAATTTATGCACTCTCTGAAATTCTCTATACTACAGGTTGTAAAAAATTGTTACATTTCAAAAATTTTCTTTTCAGTGCAGCTAGACTTTAAGTAAATCCTCCAAAGGGGTATTATTTGGGCAAAGACATAAACCAGCACACATAAATAACATCTTTAATTTGTTAGCCACTTTGTACTAGAGAAATCATATTTACCTTTGAAGAAATAAAACTTCCTATTATTTTTAATTTCATTCACTTTTTGGCTACAGAAATTTCCCTGAAGTGACTGCTTTTGAGCATATATTAATGGAATTCTGACCATACGGTGTGTACTTATCACATATTTTTGCAGCACAAAAATTATATCAATGCATGTTCTTCTTAAGTAACTCACAGCCTTTTGAGGGTAACAATACAACATAAGACAGATTTGATGTACTCTATTATGAGAACCACGTAACCTTTTTGTGCAAGACGGCAGACTGAGCAAGTATGAGCTTCTGCCCTCCTTTTTCAATTTATATAAAGATAGTAGCAATATTCATCTAATGGAATACCATGCAGCAGTACAACAGAGGATAACTGAGGTAGCAAGGATAAGCCTCACATGCATTATATGGAGTGAAAGAAGCTGGTTACAAAAAATCATATAATTTATGATTCCATTCACACAAAGTTCAAAAAGAGACAAAACTAGTCTACGGTGATAGAAGTGAGAATATAGGTTACTTTCAAGGTGGGAAGAAGGTTGTAAATGACACAGAGGCACAAAGAACATTTTAGAGTAACGAAGTTATCTAGACGCATCTATATATGTAAAAATTCCTTGGTGTATAGATTTATGACTAGTGTACTTATAACTAATATATGTTATGCCCTTTACTATAGATGTGTTAGGCCTCAATTGACGGGAAGACAACAATAAAATTTTACATAATAGAAGAACTCTATCACAGAGTTCTCTGCGATGAGAGAGTATATTGCCCTATATCAAAATACTTTATGCGTAGACAATTTTCTTGTAACAGAAAGAATGCAGTATCAGGTTGACAGATAAGTCAGAGCAGAAGCTTCTATCCAGAAATTGCCACCAAAAAAAAAAAAATGCATGCTGCTGCTGATGTAGAGGCTCTTTGAGGTAGAGTTCCAAAGAACAATCAAGCACAGGCACCAAGTAGGGAATACAAGGTTGCTAGTTATCAAGGTCAGTAAGGTGAGCAGAAAAAATGAGCTATTCTTCTTTCAGCCTTCTTTCCGCAGCTTCCTTCCTGATTAATAAGCACAGAAAGGCAGGCTCCAGACTAAACATTGGAGGCAGCTATCTATAACTTTGTAAAATCTTTAGAAGACTAGGGCACCAGGTACTAGGGTTGACATCACAAAGTGAGGATGTCTTTGTTCCGGCCAGTATCTGGCTTGTGTGTTATACACCCCAAGGGCCCTAAAGTAGGAGCTAACCCTTACACCTGCATACAAAGAATAAAATGAATGTTGTGGAATACTTGTTGACATGAGCCAAAGCATTTGATCTCAGTGTTTCCTATTACCCTATTGACTGCCCTCAAATTCAAGGAGCGGTCAGGGCTCCCACACTAGAAAGAGAAACTACAGAATACAGACAACAAAATATCCAATTTCTTGAACTTTGACTTTTAAAAGTGATGGTTCAGAAATAAGAAAAGGTCTGGGAGAATACTTAGCTTATCAAAAAGCAACTTTCCCTAGCCAAGAAAACGCGAAAGAGGAAGAAAGAACAGCAGGGAAAGGAGAGAGAACTGAAGTCACCGGACTCTTGAGAAAGCACCCTAAGCCCTCCACTCCACAGAGTAAGTCCCAGAGGATGGGCAAAAAGGTTTCACCTAGAGGCAGAAGCGATGTGAGCTCCAGACCCAGTATGAATATAAGAGACAACAAAGTAATTACCATAGTGGTGGGCAACACAGCACCGAGTAGGATAGTGGACCGGAGGTTGAGTTAGTCATGAGTTCTGGGAGGGGTAATGGGTATGAAAGCTGCTCTAAGTTGGGACAAGGTGGAAAGAGCAGGAACGCCATACTGGCATAACATTGCCCTTGATCTGTACTTTCCTTACAGTCTTCACAATATCGGTTACAACTGAGGCCATCAGAAGTACCACCTCACGTAAATCTCAACACGGTCAACCTTCAGGAGCCATCTGTCTTCTGTACTGGCCAGACAAGATTTTTAAAGACAGAGTTGGGGAAAATCAAAACTCTCATTTTCACCGTGTTCTTAATCAGAACAACTATATCTTGCTGCTTTCCGGGGATTCTGCATTTATTGCATATGACCAGACTGGTCCCCAGCCACATTTTCCAATTTGAAATTTTATCCCTAACCTGGTTTCTTGTGTGTTTCAGAGATGGACTCTGTTCTCCACAGGATTTCCTAAACATTGAGCTTGCATAGGTAGTGACCCTCATAAGTTTGCACAGTACTGCCGGGGACCCGCTCCAGCAACCAGGGGTTCCTGAAGGAAGAACAGCGTCGGTGAAAATAAAACAAAACTAAAATAAAAAACTAGAAAATAAAAAACTAAAACTAAAATAAAAATGGACACAGACAACAGCAGTGTATTGAACTGGCCGATTTATTGCAATAAACGTGGCATTATATATGCTAGTGATTTCCTTGTAGCTTACGTCATCTATGTTTTTCTAACATTACCTACTTTTGAAAATGTTCCTATGTGTAAACAACCTTTAAGAAATAACATGGCGATTTTCCCCCAATTTTCCCGCATACCCTTTGATTATTGATTAATTTCTTACATTACTCCATTATGCATCTGCGTTTATCTATAATCTGCAAAGCATTTGCTTTGCTGTTCTCGTGAAAGGCCCTCCATTTCTCAACACCTCAAGTGGAACAGTTGCAGGGACATGACCGCCTAACCACATGAGGCCAGAAGAACGATGTGTTTGCCTCGGTCCGAGGTGCCAGAAAGGGGCCAAAAAAGCATTAGAAACCCATGCCTCATACATTCTCAGAGAGACAATGCACCTAGAACAATGAACCATTCTGTACCTTAACCTACTAGGTTCAGTCACCATCTGGAATGCCTCCGGGGGGCCAGGTGGGCCTAGGGGTGGAAGTCTCCTGTGCCCAGAGATACACGCCTTAGCTGCCAGAGTGAGGCTTTCAAATCCATATGTCTCTCCTTTATCAGCCTCCTTTGCTGGCTAATGTATGAGGCTATCCTTCCTGCAAGTAGAGGAGTCTCCATAGGGGACGGCAAGGGCTAAATGTAGGGCCGCAGAGTTTCTTGCAGAACCTTATTTCTTTCCCCAATAGTTCTTTTCCCAGGGGGCCTGCCGAGGGCAATTCCCCAAGAGACAATACCCCAGGTACTTTAATAAGGCCGAATTACCTAAAAGCGGGAGTACAAGAAGCTTCACTGTCGGGCCGCCCTGCAGTCCTGATCCATCCACCGCCCGGGCCCTGCCACTCAGGCTGGGATAGCTCGGCTTCCAGCACACTACCACTGGGCCACTTCGTTTCAAACACTAGAGAATGCCTGAGACTTACCTGACACTGCATGGATGCTTCAGTTTTAAGAACTTCTTTTGGGCTGCCTGGGTGGCTCAGTCGGTCAAGCGTCCGACTTCGGCTCAGGTCATGATCTCATGGTTCATGTGTTCAAGCCCCGCATCAGGCTCTGTGCTGACAGCTCAGTCTGGAGCCTGCTTCAGATTCTGTGTTTCCCTCTGTCTCTACCTACCCCTTGGTGGCTCACAGTCTGTCTGTCTCTCTCTCTCTCTCAAAAATATATAAACATTAAACCAATTCTTTAAACAGTTTTTTTCTTTAAATTCTTAGAAAGTTACCTTGACTGTTTCTATTTTTTTCTTTCTTCAAAAACCCCTATTATCAGGATGTTTGTGTCTATTCTGTTTTAGCTATTCTGTCTTGTTTCTTTGCTTCCAGGAAAATAGTTCTATACTATTTACAATTGATGCATTAATTTATTCTTCAGTTGTATCCATTTCTTTATTCAACCCATCTAGTATTCCCTTATTTCAACTACTATGTTTTTGCACCTAGTATTTCCACCTGATTATCTTTTCATCACATCTTGCTCTTGTCCCATATTGATAATCCCTTTCCTGACCCATATTTGGATATTTATGAACTTGGGTGCAAATTTTGACTCATCAGCTTTTTAAAGTGTATTTATTTATTATTTATTTTGAGAAAGAGAGAGAGCGTACAAGCAGTGGAGGGGCAGAGAGTAGGAGAGACAGAATCCTAAGCAGGCTCCACGCCATCAGTGCAGAACTCGACGTGGGGCCCGAACTCATGAACTAGGAGATCATGACTTGAGCTGAGATCAAGAGTCGGATGTTTAACTGACTGCACCACCCAGACACCCCCCTGACTCATCACTTCTAACACTTCTGCTAATAATATGTTGGCATGGTTTGGGGTTTTTAATTTAAAGACACTGTATTCCTGTAGTTTTTGATTTAAAGAAGATATACCTTATTAATTTGGCTATTATTATTATTTTCTTATTATTAGGGGATAGGCTACCTGCTGCTATGAACTAGGAAGGGGAAAAAGAAAGGACCTAGATCAGTCCTCTGGGGTCAAGTATAGATGAAGGCATGAGTTTTTAGGTCAAGAGCTCAAGTTACCGTAAGCCAGAATGAATCACTCCCATTTGGTTTCACCGCCACAAGTAGCCTTTCCAGTCAATGTTCTACCTTCAAGCAAAAAAGGAAAAGGCATCCTCTTAGATTGTCATCCATCAGCCTTGGAAGTTTTAAGAAAATGGCTGACAGAAGGGAAGCGAAGACTGGTCCGTCCTCACAGTTCGTTTTTCCCAATACTTTACCCTCAATGTTTTGCTCTCCTCTGATTTTACCCCTGAGGACACCTCCAGTAGGGCTGTGGGCCATTTGAAGTCTTGGCCTTTTGGTTTGGATGACCATCAGCAAATTCTGCAACCAGAAGGAGGGCAAAGAGGGGGGGGGGGGAAGGACACTATTCAAACTGCTCTTTTCTGCTCTGTGCTGGAACAGCAGAGCCAGAAGTCCTCTGTTGCAGCCTACAGGCATCTACCTGTCTTGCCACACACCAGTTGTAAGTAGCCTTCTTTTTTCTTAGAGATTTCCCACACTTTTATAAGTCCATATTGTGTTCTCCTCCGTAGTTTCCCTAGGGTTGATTTGCTGGAGGCAGGCAGCAGCTTGGGCCAATTTGCAGTCTTGGCATAAATTGGAAATTCTCTCCTGCAAGCGAGTTTATGAACAGGAAACAGAAGACAGCGTCGCTGTAATAGAATCAATGTAGACTATGAAATAGTCTTCTGAGATGTGTAAGATCAGAATTCTGGAAAGAATCTGAAGCACCTAATTCTACATTTACTGCCCTGCTAGAATATATTTAAACTGTTCCTTCCTTTAACAATGTGTTCTCGAGTGAATGGTCTAGCTAGTCTAAAGTGTGGAAAAATTGGAAGGCACGTTTTGTAGTTTAAATTAATTTAAATTTTGATTTAATACTTCTTTTGAAATGATACATTGATTTTAGTAATTAAGGAGAAACCGGTTTATTTAAATACAGGTAAACTTAAAACTAGAGCTAGATTGCAAAGTTCTAAGGAAGAAAACTGAATTTCTACTTTGAGCCAGGACATTGATTTGAGAAAGCCTATCTGTGGCTCTTCAAACATACTATATTATAGTTGCTTGAATACACAGTTCTGAAGCAACCATCATATGACTCTACCGGCACTGGGGGTGAAACATATCAAAGTGTATTTAAACCTTTGTTTTGAACAACACTAACTGTCCTTACGCCAATCTCCTAATGTCCTAATGCCAACCTCTAAATATTTTAACTTTTGGTTTTAATTAAACTCCTGCGTGTAGAACTCACATCTATTGAAAGCTAAGTACACAAGTATTTGGATGTTTCTAGAAATCTATTCCTCCTCCTCTCTCCCTGAGAGGACTACCCCTGGTGCCTGAAATTATAGCATATTAGATTCATTTAGGCTAATCATTGCTCTGTGTTAAGATGCAAAAACCCCTAGGAAGAAAAATCTTTTCACCTCCTGGTGAGTAGCAGTGGAGTGTTTTACAATATCCTTGGTATGGTATTGACTTTTTGAAAGCAGGATTCATGAGACATTGAAGGAAAGGAATCAAAGAGGTTAGGAAGCTAGTAAAGGGTCTGGAGATACCACGGGACTCAGGGGGGCTCAGGAGGTCATTTGCCAAAATGGAGAAAGAAGAACGTGTTTGAAAGAAGGTAGAAATATGCTAATGGTAACTCCCTTTTCCCATTTTCATTTAGATCCATCCATGCCCAAGAAAAAAGGATTGTTTCCTGTGAAAATCTTACACATATCCCAAACACAGGGTTATAACTTGTGATGCCAACAGATATCTGTCTTTCCCAGCTAGTCATTCACACCTCCCTGCACATTTCTCAGAAGAGAAAGTTACGAGTCAGGTGATGGGGCAAATGTTGTCATGGATTCATCTACGGGGCACATTCTCTCCTCTCTCAAATCATACTACCCCTAATGCCTACTTTGAAATTACACCTATTTCAAAAGTTTTACAATGATGAGTCATCTGCGTTAGAAAGGTCAGAGGAATTCCCAAGTGTAAGATTCTCTATTCTCAATTATAACCATTCTACCCTAAATCCCTAGATATCTAAGTCACAGACCGGGTGGTATATCACCGAGACTTCTGTAAAACACAAGTAATATCAGCAACAATCAGGAAATAAAACTACACAATTTCTATACTATCTAGAGACTATAGGGAAATGTTAATAGCATTACTTATTTCAAAAGAGATAAAGACATAGCTTCATTCATCTCTCTTTATCTTTTCAAATGTTTCTGTGTTGAACTCCTTCAGGGCAACGTTATTTAGTGTTGATATGGGAATCCAACTTCAAATTTCTTTTTGAGATTCCAAATAATTATGGCCCAGTTGCCGGTGCATGTAAACAGTATTAAATATCACTTTGTTGTTTATCAAAGAGAAGTAGGTTTTTTTCCGCCTATTCTATTTCATCATTTATACTTATACTAGTGCTGGTAAAGGAGATTAATGTATTTATGATTGACTATAATTCTTCGTTAGACATTATGAAAGTGGAATAACACATTCAACATCCATTCACTTAGAGTAAGCCTAAGTAGAAGACATAAAGAACGTATTAGCCAAATAGAAACTGCCTCAAAGATCTAATATCCAAGGAGACGATGATGGTAGCATATGAATCTATAAGTAGTTAGCAACCTGATTTGGTGATAGGGCTTGAGTTCATAGTGATATGCATCCTGATAAAATAATGAAGATCACAGAAGACAAAACGCAGAGTGCCATCAGAAAATTGCTGAAATGATTTGCTTACACATCTTTTTCTGACCCAGAAAGGTATAGTTTGTCATGAAATGAATGGAATACTATTCGACAACGAGAAGAACAGATATAAATAGATTAGGCTATATTGCTGTGTTGCAATATTTTACTTTCTTGAGCTGGCTACACATGTCTTTGCTAAATTTAATTCATGTGCCATTTCCTACACCGCTGAGCCCACAAAGTGTACATTTTGACTAAAAATCCGGTAATTAAGAGAAGAAAAATTAACATTGCCATTACTTCCCGTAGTAAAATTATTTTCAGAAATTAATATATTGTACATTCAATGTATTAATTGAATACTGTATTAATACAGTATTCTGTATTCATTCTAGTTGATTCTCGAGTTCTATTACTGCACTACTTGCAGAGAATATAAAGGTTCAAAGTGAGCATAAACATAAAGAAATCCTATAACGGACCGTCTGGCTTTTGTGACCCACTAGTAAATAGGAACATTTCTGCAGCTACGGGTTCTGAACAATCAATCACGACATACTTGTTCCACAGCCACTGGTGAGGCTGTTATTTATGAATCGTCGTATGTATTCTATAGCTTAACCACACTCTTAAGTTGCCTCTTTAGACATGCAAATCAGACATCAAGCAGTGACAGTCAGTAGAAATGGCATGAGTCCCTTTCAAGCAGAAGGTGGAAGAGATAACTCCTGTTTCTTCTCCAGCTTGTCCCCCCCACCACAAGAGCATTTAAGAAATTTTACGACGATTAATGTATGCCATGTCCCAAAGGAATGATATACACTTAAATATGTGAAATGTTTACAGTTTTGCTAATTTCTCTTTTTACTGGAGTGAGACAGTCAATCATGACACTATTCTGTAAGAAATCTATCAGTACCCAGAAGTCCATCCCCAGAAAAAGAGATTTAAGCAAAGTTTTTAATGATTGCTAACTAAAACATTATTTGTGAAGGTTAGCAATTAAAAGCAAAATTAACAAATGCTAGATAAATTGTTATTTCCAAAGGTGTTAAGTATGTTGTAGCAATTAAAAGTCAGATCCTTCAAAGAAATTTCAAGAAAATAATAAATGCTCATGATGTAATAGTAAACGGAAAACAAATAATTCAAAGTGCGGGTATGTATAAACATTATATATTTTTAAAATCATTTTAAAAGGAAAAAATGGAAGAAACCAGCCAATATCTCAGGACGGTAGACTCAGGAATGACACGTCATTTCTTTGCCTATACGTGGTTCAGTCTGTTCACAGTGTCAAAATTTTCAACAAAGTAAAATATCACTTGCACAATTGCAGAAAAACCAAAAGAAACCTCTATATAATGTACACAAATGCCTGTTTTCTATATGCAAACACAACTCAGATAATTTCAGTTATTTTGAGAGACAAACTTGGCTATGGTGCTCTATCATGTAGTGGAGATAAAAATCCTAAAGCTCTTTCTGGGCAACATTGCAGACTTCCAGCATTAAGGAGGGCAAAGAGCTATATACATTTTTATCCACAGTGCTCAGAGTGTGTGCCTTAGAGATTAAAATCACTTGCCCAGAGCAAAACTGGAAGTGACTCACAGGTAGAGAACCAACTGTGACCTCCCGACTTCCAATTTAACCTTTTGCCCTATAAAAGAAATCACATTTAAAGTGTGCACATCATTGCACTTCATTCTCAACATTTAGCTATAAGGAATGGTTAGTCTTGAGACTAGAATTTAACTTAAAATCTCATTAACTTCAGTATGGGGCTTTTTCCCCCATTTCCTTTGACCTTACAATTAAACTTAATAGCCAGGCCCATGCATTAATATAAAATACAAAAGTCATTAAAAACATATTTATTAAGCTCTTAAATGACCTTACTTCTCAGGTGCTACACCAAATTTTATAGAATACCACCTAAATCTTGCATGAGGTACTTGGAATGGCAGCATTTATATCTTGTCGAAAAATGACATAACTGGAGACATTTTAAAATAAAGCCAGAGCGACCACTGCAGAGAAAGTGCTTTACCTGCCCTTGTGTAAACTGGGCGGGAACTTTTGGACCTGGTAAAATGGCAACTGTTTCAAGCAACTGCTGGAAAGTTCAGCAGGAGAACAGACGTCCTGGTCATGACCATGGCTGTGGACGCACGTGCTGCTGAGAGAATCAGTCATCACTCAGTGTGAAACCCAGGGTAACTGAGCTTGTTAACACCCATAGAAAACTTTTTTTTTTTTTTCTTCAACTCAAGTAATTGCCCCTTCCTTTTCTTCTTAAGCTTTGGCCATAAGAGCAGGACACTATTTGGATTTCTACCTGATCTGTGCTCCCCAAATTGCAACTCTTTGGTCCCAAATGAATGCTCATTTGCCTTTCATGAATGGCTCTTTCTTTTCATGTTAACAATCTGCTGACTTCATAAATTCTAAGGTTTACAAATTAATAATTTAAGACTAAAGAGAATATTAAAAATATGCCATCAATCAATAATCGTTTCCTTCCATATAACCATTGCCTCTTGGAAGACACAGACTTTCTCTAATTGGGGTATATTTAATCTCCAATTTTGGAATTTTGTTTTAATTGCTTTCCATTTGTACATATTCAGATTTTCTGTATACCCAACAGCAAAGACCGACAACCCCAGCCTTAGACTTGGGCTGGCACAGAATTTCTGGATGCACAGAATATACAGGATGCAAACATCAACGTAAAGAATTGAAAAGAAGCCTAACAGCTAAGTGGCTGAGAAGGTAGCTTTTATCTTGAGTTGATGAGATTTTATCTTTCCTAGGCTGGAAAATGAAATTCTCCTCTTCTACCCAATACCTCCTCTGGTCCATTTCCCTTCCTAAATGAACGGCCTCGTTATGTACTTGATTGCTCAAGCACAAAAGAACATCATCACAATTTCCTCGTTCCAAAAATCTCATTAATTACTAAAGCTTTTTTCCTCCTGCCCATTTCTTTCCAGCTTCGGGACCCCTTCTTACTTCACTGAACATCACCATCGGTTTTCACCAGGATGATACTCTGGTCTCCAACGACTCTCCCCACAATTATAGATATCGAGATAGATGTAGATGTAGGTATGGATATAGATATATTTTTTAAATTTTTATTTATTTTTGAAACTCAAGTAAAATTAACATCCAGTGTTGTCTTTGTTTCCGCTTTTGACTCCCCGCATTTAATAGCTTTGTGTGGAAATATTTTGACGACTCCCTAGAACCTATTATAAATAGCACAGCTGGAGTGCATTCTTAAAGTACAAATATGATTTCGACAGGAAAAACCTGATCCCCGATGACTCTTTAGTCACTGTCTCGTTTTTCTGGATCCTATTCACTATTTTCATTCACACAAGAATTCCTCAGAGATGATCACACTCACTCATTCCAACTGTGCACCTTCTGTTGATTGCACATTGGATCTAGCTTCCCCAACTACCCTAAACCAGTCCCACGAAGTTCAGGAACAATCTCCCTGCTTAAAATCCAAAGGTAGCTTCCACTTCTGATGCTACTACCTCTTAGCAACATTCAGTCCCTATGAACCCTTCCTTCTTCCTGAAATTATTTTCTCCCTTGTTTTCCCCAAGTAACTTCCTCTCAGTGACTTTTTCTGTGCTCTTCTTTTACAACTGACCTATAAACGTTATAATGTCCATTTTCTCTTCCTTGTGTAGGGGATCGGAATATGTCACCTCAAAATATACTACTGCAGCATGATGATTATTTTGAGCTGAAGGCAACTGAGATCAACCAAAAAAACAAAACAAAACAAAACGTCTCTGTCTCCCTGTCGCCCTCCGAGGAAGGGCAAAACCCTTAATCACTAGATATTCATCATCCCAGAGACGGCAGTGAGAGGAATCTATGTAACAAACCTTACTAAAACAAGCTTTACCTTCCATTACTTTCCCCATGCATTTGTCTCCCCAAAGTTTTCCACTCCTAAAAGCCTAAAGCCCTTTCTCTTTGTCTCTGCACTTCTCTACAAACTTCTTTGTTAAGATGCTGTATAAGCCCCAACGATGAACTGCGCCTTCGAGTTACTCAAAACTTAGCTTCTCCCAAATGTAATCACATTGCACACATAAATAAAATGGTTCATTTTTCTCTTATTAATCTTGTCTCAGTTTAATTCCCAGAGCCCCAGCAGCAGATCGTAGGAGGGTAAAGGACAGCATTTTTTTTCCTTCTCTAGGCTACCTATACTGACAACTAGGTGGTCACATCAGTTCCATAGCTCTAAATACAGTTTATATTGATGATGATGCTTGTATTTGTATTTCCAAATTTGATCCTTCTTTGAGATACAGACACATATATCAAACTTTCTATTTTATACCTATATTTGAAGATCTAGTGGACAAAATAACCCTGATGCTCACTGTCACTCAAGCAGTTTGCCCCATCTCAAGAAGTGGCAGTCTGGATTAGTTTCCTAATGTTGCTGTAACAAAATCATCAAAAACTTAGTGGCTTAAAATGAGGAGTTTATCATCTTACAGTCCTGGAGCTCCGAAGTCTGAAATGGGTTTCACTGGGTTAAAATCCAAGGTTTCTACAGGGGTACCTGTGTGGCTCAGTCAGTTAAGCGTCCGACCCTTGCTTTTGGCTCAGGTCATGATCTCACAGTTCGTGGGTTCAAGGCCTGCAACAGGTTTAGCACTGACAGTGTGGAGCCTGCTTGGGATTTTCTCCCCCTCTTGCTACTGTGTGTGCTCTAAATAAATAAATAAATAAATAAATAAGTGAATGAATGAATGAATGAATGAATAAATAAATACATACATACATACATACATAAATAAATAAAATCAAGGTTTCTACAGGGCTGCATTCTTTCTGAAAGAAGGTATATCTGCTCCCTTGCCTTTTCCTTTCACTGAATAAGATTTCCACCTAAAAACGCCTGCCTCTGCAGTCTCCACTCTAATTCATTGAGCTATTTGTTCTTATTGTTCTTATACTAATATCACACAATTTTTGCCTATTCCTATGACTTTGCAGAGTATTGTAACAATTTCAGGCCAAGTTACTTCCTTTGATTTTCTTCCATATTGCCTTATTTACACATACAATTTCATTTCTTTTGAAATTTTGGAATAGTTTCATTGGTTCCTCAAAAATATCCAGCTGGGATTTTTATCAGAATTTCTTTTAATTGATAATATTAGAGAACTGTCTTTATACATCCGTTAATGGGGCTCCAAAATTTTCTCTTTAGAAATATATGTAATCTTTGTTATTCTCTAGGTACTATACAAACTTTGTTGATATTGTGAATGAGACCTTATTATTTAATATATTTGTGTTTGGTTATTGCAAATGTAGAGAAATGTTGACATTTATAGATTGATTTGTATCTTGAAATCTTGGTAATATTTGGTTATGAATTATGTTGGTTTTTCAGGGTTTATAGTAATGGCCTTTATTGTAACAACAAGTTTGCTAGATTTGTTTATTTTTATTTCCTTATAGCTCTTTCCAGAACTTTTTCCTACATTTGATGGGAATGGAAATAGTAGCATCTTTGTTCTGTTCAGAATATCACCAGCTAGACTCCACGACCTGACCTTTACTGCTTACCTGCTTGTACTCACCAACTTCTGTCCCACATTTTTCCTTAAGCTCTGCTTTCCAGCTTATGTCTTAACTCAGACAAAACACCCAGCATCCTGTGATGGAAACTGAGACTACCACTCAAGGACAACTGCCTGGGTGAAGAGCTCGGGACTGCCCAGACCATCCAGACCAGCTTGGGCTTAATGCCAACTTGTGTCTATGCAGATGGACCAGGGAGTGAGTGGCAACTACCTTTACGTCATTATAATACCGAAATCTCTGCCCAAGGAGGAACACTAAGCTCATTTACATAACATGCAATGCATGTATATGCATGTTTCCTTAAGGTGCACGTGTGACCTTATGTCCACCTTTGTAAATATGCCTCCTAATCTTAAACAAAAGCAACCCAGCCACCCTTGCTCAAAGAGTCATGGCTTCAGAAATAACTCCCCAGGATCTCCTTTATTTGCCGCAAAGAAAGTTTCCTTTGTGCAACAACTCACCTGGTGTGGTTTCTATCTGTGATGAGTCACGAGTTCACAAAGAGTGAATTCATGTTAATTTGGCTATCATACTGTTAAAGAGAAGGTACCTAAACTTCTTCTATCAAATAGTTGACTGGCATGTAACTGCTGAAGAAATTCCCTTCTATTTCTAGTTCTTTTAAGACCCTTGGTTATAAACACATGCTAATATAGGTAAAATAATTTTTCTTCAGCATTGAATGATCATATATTATTTTTCTCTCTAAGCTTCTAATGTGGTGAATTACAATGATAGATTTTTCTAACACTGAATCACTTTACATTCCTGGGATAATCTTGCTTGAACATAATGGTATCTTTTGCACACCCAGTACAATAGCATTAGTAAATATTATTTAGGAAATTTTCATGGATTTTGTAAGTGACATAGGTAAATAATTTGATTTTTAAAAAATTTCTATTATCCAGTTTTGGAATAAAAAGTACATAGCTTATCAAATGAGCTGGGCAGGGTGCTCTCTTTTGCCTTTAATGGAATAACTTCTAAAATGTAGGAAACACATTGTTGCAAATGATTTGTGTTCCCTCAAAATTCATGTGTTGAAGCTCTAACCTCCAATGTGACTTTATTTGGAGATGAGACCCTCAGAGAGGTACTTAAAATTAAATGAGGTTATAAGGGTGGGGCACTAAATCAATAGGACTGATTCCTTATAAAAGTAGGAACACCAGGTGTGTGTCTGTGTGTACAAAGAAAAGGCCATGTGCAGAAGACGCACAGAGAGAAGACAGCCATCTGTGAGCCCAGGAGAAGTCCTGATGGGAAATATAACCTGTCAACACTTGCTGTTGGACTTCCAGCCTCTGGAATTATGAGAAATAAATTGTTGCTGTTTAAGCTGCCCAGCCTGTGGTATTTTGTGGTGGCAGCGCCAGCAACCCAATACAGACATTTTCGGAACATCTGGTAGAAATTACACATAACACCCTTTTGGCTTCTGCTTTTGTGGTGGGAGGTCCTTTAGTTATTTTAATGCATCGGTGTTTTATTCTTGCCTATTTTGGAATCTTGCATATTTCTAGAAACTCACCTATTTCAACTAGAGTTTCACCAATGGCTACAAACATATCTATATCACTAGAATTTTATTGGTCTCTATATGAATATACCTATATTTATATTTATTTATAAATATAAATATATTATTTATAATATATTTATAAATATGAATACATTTATGTATGATATATAATATACAATATATAATATATAGTATATAGTATATACTATATACTATATAGTATATACTATATACTATATAATATATAGTATATACTATAATATAATATATAGTATATAGTATATAATATATATATACTATAATATATACTATATTATATATATACTATATATTATATATAAACTATATATACTACAATATATATACTATAATATATACTATAATAATATATAATATACAATACACAATAATATATAATAATAATATATATAATATATAATAATATATATTATATATATACACTATATATACTATAATATATATACTATAATATATACTATAATAATATATAATATACAATACACAATAATATATTTATAAATATAAATTTATAAATATAAATATTATAATATATTTATAAATATAGAATATGCCTATATTTATATTTATTTATAAATATAAATATATTATTTATAATATATTTATAAATATGAATACATTATTTACAATATATTTATAAATATGAATACATTTATGTATGATATATAATATACAATATATAATATATACTATATAATATATAGTATATAATATATAATATACAATATATAATATACAATACACAATATAGAATATGTAATATATTTATAAAATATTCTATATATAAATATTTATGACATACATAACACATATTATATATATGTGTGTGTGTGTATATATATATATATATATATATATATATATATATAAAATGTTTAATTATTTATTTTGAGAGAGAGAGAATCCCAAGCAGACTCCATGCTGTCAGCACAGAGCCCACTGCGGGGCTTGAACTCACAAACTGTGAGATCATGACCTGAGCTGAAATCGAGTCTGATGCTCAACTGACCGAGCCAGGCAGGCACCCTGGTATATATTTTTTTATAATGGGCTTTTATTATGTTTATCTATAATTCTACCTCTGGTAATTTTCCCTACATCATTGCACTGCTTGTTCCCCTTCCTGAAACACTCTTCCCGCAGATGTTCACTTGACTCACCCCTCATCTCAGTCACGTGTTTACTCAACTATCACTCTCTCATTGTGGCCTTGGACAAGTGAGATTGCAACTGTTAGCTGACGGTCCCTCCCTCTGGTGGCTTCGCTCTGCACCACTGCACCCGCCATCCTCCAATATACCGCATAGTTTTGTACTTATTTTGAACTTGATTTGTCTCTGCCTACTCTAAGTTCCTCGAGGACGTGGAGCCTGGCCCATTGTTTTCTGCTACTGCTACATACCCACTCCATACATGAGAGCCCAGCACAGTGCCAGTACTCAATACATAACCGAGTAAATGAATGAATGAATGAGCCCTCCATTTTGTTTATTTGCATCTACCCTCTTCTTATTTCCAGCTAGTCAATTTCAGGAGTGTGTCCATTTTATGAACCCTTCAAAGAACCATCATTTAGCATGTTTTACTCACTTTTAAAAATTGTCCTCGGGGCACCTGGGTGGCCCAGTCGGTTAAGCGGCCTACTTCGGCTCAGGTCATGATCTCGCGGTCCGTGAGTTCCAGCCCCGCGTCGGCTCTGGGCTGATGGCTCAGAGCCTGGAGCCTGCTTCGGATTCTGTGTCTCCCTCTCTCGAACCCTCTCCCGTTCATGCTCTCTCTCTGTCTCAAAAATAAATAAACATTAAAAAAAATTTAAAAAAAATTGTCCTTATCTAATTTGTAAATTCTTCAGCCTCTTTGCTGAGGGGGAGCGGGATCTGTTCCTCCCTCCTTCAATATAAATATAAGTTACATACAGAGATTTACTAATCCCAACCTTCTTTGTATTCATTGTCATTCTACTGAAAAGGAGAGAAAAAAAATATTTTCCTTCTATCATCATAGGTTCTCTTGTTGGGGTCCTGTAAAGTAGACTGAGAACAGGCAGATTAACAAGAGAAAAACAAACAGAAGTTTATTAACCCATGTCCACGTGTATTAAGAAATAATAATAATAAATAATAAATAAATAATATCTTGGAATTCTCAATGATTAACTCAAATTGGTGGTTAGAAGTTGGGCTTATACAACTATCAATAACAGGCAAAATATGGAAAGACCCCAAATGTCCACTAACTGATGAATAGATAAAGAACGTGTAGTGTGTGTGTGTGTGTGTGTGTGTGTGTGTGTGTGTATATATATATATATATATATATATATATATATATATATATGTAATATTACTTGGTGATCAGAAAGAATGAAATCTTGTCATTTGCAGTAATGTGGATGGAACCATGTATATTATGCTAAGCAAAATAAATCAGAGAAAGACAAAATATAGGATTTCACTCACACATGTAATTTAAGAAACAGATGAATGTAGGAAAAGGGAAGAAAAATAAGAAAAAATAGAGAGGGAGAGAAACCATAAGAGACTCTTAAATACAGAGAACAAACTGAGGGTTGGTGGTGGAGTGCTGGGTGGGGGGATGGGCTAAATAGGTGGTGGGCATTAGGTGGGGCACTTGTTGGGATGAGCACTGGATGTTATATGTAAGTGATGAATCACTGAGTTCTATTCCTGAAATATTATTTCACTATATGTTAATTAAGTTGGCTTTAAGTACAATTAAAAAAAAGAAGTTGGGCGTATGCAAGCATCTTAACAAAAAAATACCTTTTTAAAGAAATAACAGAGAAAAAGGACTTTAATCTTCTAGGGTCAGCAAATTGTAAGAAGGCAAATATATGGGAGCAACTAATGGTAATCAAGGGCTAATTTCAGCAAGGTTTGTTATATCGTTTCCTCTGGGGCTATTTCTGAGCTACCCTGGGTCTAGAGTTTTTCTCTGATAGAGAGGGGAGGGAACATGTGTTAGAAAAGGGGACCCCTTTACAAATTTACATCCTGCTTTTAGCCAAAGAGGGGAGGACAGAGAGCTTTTCTTATATCTGCTTCTTCTCAAGTGCTTTCAGCTCAAAATATTCCTTATGCCAAAGTGGCATATTTTGGGGTGGCATATTCTACTACTCCTCACCATGATAAGCATTGTCTGTTAATATCCCATGATAATAAATGCTCTTGGCATCACTATGGATTCTAATTCAGCTGGCTATATATTGCAAAAAAAAAAGTGTGAATTATATAGTAAAGTTTAAAAAGACTACCCTAGAAAACTGTGCTTCTGTGTTTTGATTTATATTTTTCATCATTTCTTCTTCTTTCTTTGGTGAATGACTATTCAAATAGTAGCACCCAGTAGGTTAAAAGTCCTAATCAGCCTTGCATTTATTGTTTCTCTTTTAGAATTGATTTAACAGATTGAACTCATTTTACATTTAATTATTTAACTGTAGGTTTTCAGCCTATAGGTGTAAAAGGTCAAACGCTAAATTTGAGTATTTAAAAAGAGAAGTAATGGGAGTCATTATATCAAGAGGAGATTTAATGATTGTTGATGACACGGTATTTCCATGACAAACATTGACTCCTTGTTTTGAGATATATTCACACATATGCTACCACTGCCTTATCGCCATAGGAGAGTTCTAGAGCTGAATATTATAAAGATGGAATGAAAACTTTGAATTCTGATCAACTTGAAATTCTTTGAATATCTATTATAAATCTTTTATATTCACTGCCTTATAGTAATTAACTTAGCTTTGTGCTGAGTTTTAATCTTTTTTCTTTAATCAAAATATACCTGTTTTACGGTTATGTGATGCAGAATATAAACTAGGTCTATTGACAGCTAATTTTATAAGTAGATGACTTTAACATTTTTTAGTATAGAGTAAAAGAAAATATGTCCTACAGAAAAGCGGCCAATAAACCTACCATAAGCATAAACATGAAAAGAAGTCTTCTGTGCTATTTATTTTAGGGACATTAACTGTTGAATGTTGGCTAAAGTCTGTAGAGTTTATTTTTTGTGTGTGAAAGGTACATTAAGTGAATTTTCTCTAAGGGAAGGTAGGATATAAGCAAGATGTAGAAAGATGATATTAGGTTCAAATAAGAGTCATGATTAAAGCATTGAACTACCTATATTTCCTCTGATTTTGAACAAAAAAAAGGATTTTCCTTATATAAGCACATGGTTAAACATATGATAGTTTCATAATATAGTGAATTGCCACAGAAAATTAAATCTAGTACGAACCCGTGCATTTTGTAAATTCATGTTGTATTTAGATCACACAGCTTTCTTGCTAGGAGTGAATACAGAACATAATTCATGAATTCCTTAATTTTAAAGACAGGGAAAAGTACCACAAAGGGACCAGAGCAAAACTGTATAGAGAGGAACTAATTTTCTGGAAATGAAGAGCATGAAGTTTCCAGTCCAGGCTCTACCATGTAATGTTGGGTTGCCCTGGGAAAGCCACTCCTTTTAAGTTTCTACACTGCAAACAAATGGAGATGTGATCCATTTTACTTATGGAGGTAACATGAGTGGTGGAACACTATAAGTATTTAAATGCAGCAAGTTATCTTATGGGTGAGCTCATTTAATATTCACAGCAATCTTGTGAGACAGGTGGTATTCATTTGTCTATTTTAAGACGATGCGTGCAGAAGAAACTTGCCCCAGATAATGTGGCTGAGAGGAAGGAGAGTCATTATCCAAAAATGTCAGGTTTCACACTCAGGCTCTTACCCACTAAAGGTTCTACAGCCCATGTATTCACGAGGGCTCTTACTATGGGAAAGAACAAGAAACCAAGCACATGTCTCTTAACTGTGACTTTTGCTCTATCCTTTGAACTACAGGCATTCCAGCTCTGTGATTGTAATCCTCTCCTTGCATCCTGGCCTTCATTCACTTCATCTTCCTAACACTGATATCTCACATCATATCAACCAAAATGTAGAGGGAAATCTTCTCTGCCGTAGCACTTTTAACCACCACCACTGACCTCCCCCTGGGAAGCTACTTGCTCTCCTTCTGGACAAATCACAAAATCACAATCGTCTCAAACCCATCAAGGACCTGAGGTCACAAGTTAATTAAATAACCCGAATTCCAAAGGCAGACAAGCCTCTGCAAGGCAATATGAGGAGGTCCCTCAGGAAACCCCAAAGCCTGCCAATCTGAAGAAATTCTGCTCAACCTCAATGGAAATCAGCGTCGCATTTAACACAACAGAATGTGTTGTGAAGAACCTCCTTGGACACTGAGGGCTGGTATAAAAATTATTTTAAGATGAAGGCATTTGAGATTGAAGAGAGGCAAAAAGAAGCCATCTCAGAGCTATCCTTTACCTGACTAAAAGTGGACATTTCTGAGAAATGAGGACTGCCACAAATTAATTCCCTTTTGGGGGGCAGTTTCTACTCCACAAGAGAAACCAGGGGAGAGACCAAGGTAAAACCTTTCAGAAGTGTCCTCTCCAGGAGATTTTCTATGGCCCTGAAGCAGATAGAAAGATCATTCACAGCGGCATGGACACACATTATCACAAATGTTCCCTTCTCTCATTTGTTCTAGAAAGCCATTTGTCTTTCCTAAAGACAGCCATTTGTTCTTCCTATAAAAACCATTTCTCCCTCCATCTCTTTCCTTACAAAGTTAGATATAGACTCCTTTACCTGTAACCATTTAGAGATCCAACCGCTTCTTTTGTTGGCTTCTGTGTACATGTGAATAGATCTTTTGCTACTGTTAATCTGTCTTTTGACAGGTTTACTCCCACATTTGAGCTACTCAACTTTAGAGGGTAGAAGAAAACGTTTTTCCCTCTCTAAAGAATGATAGCTCCTTATCCCCGCAAGATTAGCAAATGTCACAAAAGTGAAAAATGACAAACATTGACAGGGATGTGGGAGGGAGAAACCCGCATCATTACCTCTGGGAGGAGAGACCAACTGGCTGGGCTCAATAGTGACAAAGTTCTCTTCTTGACCAAACTATACTAGGCTTGCAGGAGCCTTCTGCTTCTCTAGGCTGAACCTTGGGCTTGGGTCTCCATCTTGAACAGTCCAGTCCGCTTTTAATGAGAATCTCATTGAGTCAGTTTAGGCAGAATTCATTCTCCACCCATGGTATGTGAAGAAATTTTATTTTAATAATCTCTACATGCACCATGGGACTTGAACTCATGACTCCAAGATCAAGAGACTTATGCTCTTCTGACTGAGCCAGCCAGATGCCCCTCACCTGTAATATCTGATCAGCCAGGACATCTGGTCAAATTCCTCGTCCTCCATTGTCCCCCATAGGTGATGTCTGATCACCCTGGCCTATCTTCAGCAAGAGTTTTGTTAGGTCTGTTAGGCAAACAATTACCCTACCCTCAATTTTACATCTACCAAGCCCCAGTCTGTTTCTTGTCTAGAAACCTCCACTTTTCTTTGTTATATTCAGAACTGAGCCCAGTCTCTCCCCTGATCACAAAAATCCATTGTTATAGACCCCAAAATAAAGTCTGAATTTTTAACAAGTGTCAGAATTGTTTTGTCTTTACCAGTATAAAGAATAAAGTAGAAATCGAGGTCCCAGGTATAAGCCACAGAAAATTCCAACAGGACCGGACCAGAACATGCATAAAGATGTTTATAAAAGTTTGTTTATTAAGAAGACTGTGGATAGATGTCTATCACTGAGAGAATTACTAATATCAGAGAAGGAGAACTTCCTCTGCCCTATGCTTCTCCTAGCTGGACTTGGAATCAAAGTGACATGACACAGATTAATAGGAGAAAATCAAATTTAATAGGCATACCTATGGGGAAATGCACATAGACAGGAGATTCCAAAGACAGTGAGGCAACATGAAACTTACATGAGCTAAGGAGAGGGGAAGGGTTTGAGGATACAAAGGGAAGAAGACAATTAGCCAGAAGATGAAAGGAGATGTTCTGAAAAACCAAGGTTGCCTGATTATACAGGTAAGTTTCTTAAGAAAAGGGCAGTCTTTCTTAATAGCTCTCTTCCTGGTACAAGCTCTCCTTCCCAATATTTAGGGAGTTGAGGAAGAGGCAGAGCTTTTTCTGTAACTTCTGGGTTTTGATTACTCTTAACTCAAGATAATCTTTATGCCAAAGTGGACCATTTTGGGGCAGTCTCCCCTTGGCCCCTATGCTAACAAGATATGGTGGTCATTACTTTGAAGAACTGCTCAGAGCCTAGATGGAAATGTATAATGTAAAACCCCCAAACTGCATCTTAAAACCATAATGCTATGTGAAAAAGTATGGAAAATAACATTTACTAATCCTTAACTTTGTTATATAGTTTTAATATCTTCTTAAATCTTTATGAAACTACAAGCTCCTTATTCCATTATGGTTTTCTTTCAAAGTTTCAAAATCTTTGTTGTTCTTATTCTAATTTCCAGATTTAAATGTGTTAGTTTACATTATTTTCATTCATTCTTAATTCTGTTCAATAATGAAAGTAATGTAATGATATAACATTTGCCTCTAGTCATTAGTTTGTCACAGTGTATAGGTGTTAATACTAAATACTGTAATTATAATTTGATTTCCTTTTTGAGCATGAAAATATTTTTGCAATATTTTAGTCTACTGCTAATATTCAGTTTTATTTTATTATATCAGAGAACATAATATATATCATATAGCTATCATTAAAAAGTTTACCTTTTTTAGATTTATTGACTTTTTAAATATGATATGTGATCACTTTTTGAAAACATTTTGTGGGCAATTTAAAAGAGACAAATTCTTGTCAAGAACTGAGACTTGTAATTCAAATACATAGTTTAATAATTCTCAATCTGTTTTCTTTCTTGATCCTCTAAAAATCATAAGGATTACATTGTGGTTTATCTAATTTCATTCCTGTTTCTAACTCCTTATATTCTAAATATAATTCTAAATCTCTCTTTCTTATATTCCCATTCTTATATTCTAATATCTTTCCAATAGTTTATAACCTTCAATACTCTGATTTTTCTTGATTCACTATGATTTATGACATATTTTGGCTAAAAATGTCACTTGTTTGTTATAGTGAACAATTCTTTTTGATCCAGCTTCTTAATTTTAGCCATACTGGTGGCATTCTACTTTTTGTTTGTTTGGTATTCTTCTTATTTTCCTATTTCCACTTTATATTTGTTTTGTCATTTTATTTAGTTGTTTGGAATATAATGCATCTCTTTTGCATTTGACAATGCAAATAATGTGCTTAAGGTTATATATTAATGATCCTGAAGGCTGAAGGAAATAGATACATCGAACTGAACCTCTACTTCCTAATTAATAAAACTCAGAAACTCATGTAGCTATTTCCTATAAACCCTACAAGGGATACTGTTTTCTGTTGGCTATCAATTAGTAAGGTGATTGATGGTGGCATTTCCCAGGGAATAACACACAACTTGTGAAGTCTGGATATCTAGAGGTAATTTTTACCTACAAATAAACCATCAAACCTTATTGCAAAGATATAAATCTGACAACAGAATTTTTATATTTCAACATGGATTAGGATTTATATTCTTTGTTTCTCCAAAGACTTCAGAAAAGATTTTCAGCCTCTAGTTCTCTCATAAAAGTTCCCAAATTACTACATGACTTAGAATCCTCTTTTTTATAATACCTAATTAACCAAATCTTATCTTGGAAAGCTTTCTCACTAGGTCTGCTAATTAAAAGCCCACCAGCCTCTGGGTCTAAGAAAGATTTTATTAACCATCACTGGAAAAGGAATGTGTGTGTGTGTGTGTGTGTGTGTGTGTGTGTGTGTGTATGTGTAGGGATTATATTTATTTCTACATCGAGAAAATGTAGGCTTCTGATTGTATAACTTTTTGCCTCTAAGGTTCTATAGTCTTTTCTTTGGTCTCTTTTTGGCATCATGGTACCTTAAACTAGATCTGCATAAAATTATCTCCTTTCTGTCTCTGAGGCTTCTTCTTCTAGCCTGTTTCCAAATATGCGGTGTGTATTAAATTTACTGCATTCTTCTTGAGATACCTCTTGACACATTTTCTTAAAGACACTAATGATTCAATATGTTATAAACTTTGCATCACACATAATCAAACTATTTTTCTGATATTACTGTAAAACCTTTGAATTACCTCAAAGGGTACCAGAACATGATAATGTATCCCAGCTTTCAGTCTGGAATATCTTATTAGCTTCTTTTCAGATGAGACTTGATAAAATGCAAGGAATATGTGAACCATCAGGCATGTGTGAGCCTGTCAGTGAGAGCATGCATCCTTCTTTTATTAACTACAGCGAATCTAGATCCATGATATTTTGTAGACCATAGTCTTAATGTCTACCATTTTAGAAATAAATAGGCTCAGAAATCCAGCTGGATCAATGTGAAGTCATTATCTTCTTTATGCAATTCCATATATTGGAGATATTATTACCCAAATCACTTGAATTGTATCAGGTCTTGAATTATGTGATGGTGACTACATATCTTCCCTTTGAATAAATTTAGGTGATAATACAAAGCTTTCAATAAGTTATCTCAGCTTGTTATTCATCCAGAAAATTCTTTATTTTACCTTCAT
This sequence comes from Panthera tigris, assembly GCF_018350195.1. Taxonomy (NCBI): domain Eukaryota; kingdom Metazoa; phylum Chordata; class Mammalia; order Carnivora; family Felidae; genus Panthera; species Panthera tigris. The sequence continues at coordinate 21,841,135 of NC_056663.1, read as the reverse complement.
CTTTTAAAGATTACTTTGCTGGATGACGAATGCTGAGCTGACATACTTCCCTTCCCTCCTTCTTTCCTTACTTCTGTTTCTTAAGGATCATTTCATTGTCTTCTAACAAGAAAATTGTTGTAATTCCAATCTTTGTTTCTCTGTGTTGTAACTATTTTCTCACCTGATTCCTTTTAAGATTTTAACTTTGGTTTCTAGCAGTTTTGGTTTTCTGTGACTCTGTATCTCACCAGCAATGTGTGAGAGTTCCAGTTGCTACGCATTCTTGTCTGCATATTACATTTTAGTCATTCTTGTGATTATATAGTGGTATTTCATATTGATTTTATTTTGCATTTCTACAGTGATTAATGATGTTAAATCCCTTCTTGTATATTTATTGCATACTAGGATGTGATTTTTTGTAAAGCCCCATTTCAAAATGTTACTCAATTTTTTTTTAGGTTGACTATTGCTTTCTTACTGATTTTTAGAAATTCTTTTTATATATTGTTTGTAAGTTCTTTCTCAGGCAATATGTACTGTATCTACATCCACCAAATTTTGGCTTTCCTCTCCCTCACCTAATGGTATCTTTTGATGAACATAATTTAAATATTATAAAATTTATCACTTCTCCCTTATGAACAATATATTCTGGGTCCCATTTAACTAACGGTTACATAATTCAAGGACATAAAGAAACTTACCTATGTTTAATTGTAACAGCTTTATTGTTTAGGCACACCTGGGTGGCTCAGGCCATTATGCCTCCAACTCTTATTCTTGGCTCAGGTCATGATCTCACAGTTCATGAGTTCGAACCCTGTATTAGGCTCTGCGTTGATGATGCAGAACCTGTTTGGGATTTTCTCTCTTTCCCTTTCTCTCTGCCCATTCCCTGCTGGCGCTCACACTCCTCTCTCTCAAAAATAAATAAACTTTAAGACAAAAGCTTTATTGTTTGAACTTTCACATTTAGATATGAAATACCCCTAGAACTGATTCTTATATAAAAGATGCAGAGCAAGTTTATTCGTTGTCTGCATAGATATCCAACTGGCTCAATTGCATTCAACAAAGACCATCACGCCAATCACCATTTCACCATCACAACTTTGTCATAAAACAAGTGACTGTATTTGCTTGAATTGGCTTCTGGCCTCTTTGTTCTAATTGTTTATTTCCATCTTTTGCAAATAGCATGCCTCTTAATAACTATAGCTTTTGCTAGGTTTTCATGTCTGTTATTATGAGTCATCTAGCTCAAAACTGCCCATTTTTGGCCTCTTACATTTCCATATAAATTTTTAAACCTACTTGTCAATTTCCACAAGAGATAACTGATAGTGTTTTGACTACAATTGCAATTGAATTATAAATCACCTTGCAGGGAATTAACAATTTTATCATATTGAGGCTTTTACCATATGAACATTGTATATCACTCAATTTAATTAGGTCTTCAATATTTCAACAATGATTTGTAGTTTTCAATATTGATCTCTCAAATATTTTTCTGGCTTCAAATATCAAGATATTTAATATTTTTTGTGATTTTCTGATATTATTTTCAAGATTTGTTTTCTATTTTCTTATTGATGGTATATAAAATATGTTGTGTATTTGTTTCAACAAACATATTCAGCAAACTTTTAAAAATTACTTCATAATTTTAATACTTTGGAGATTCTTTTTGCTTTATAAATGAGTTTTATTTCTTGCTTTGTAATCCTTATATCTGATCGATTGATTGATCGATCTCTTTATTGTACTGGTTAGGAAATCCTGCACATCACTGACTATAAGCAAGATAGCAAACTTCCTAAATCCGTTCTTGAATTTGGAGGGAAATCTATCAATATTTGAACATTAAATATGGTGTTTGCTGCAGGTTTCCTTTTAATTACTCTTTATTAGACTAAGAAAGATTTTTTGTTTCTTATCTAAGAAGTTTTATTATGAATGAATGCCTAACTTACCACATTTTCTGTATATGTTGATATAATCATATTTTTCCACCATTTTACAATGAAATTAGAAAATACATTGATTTATTTCCCACTTCAAATCAACTTTGAATTTCTGAAATAAAACCTATTTGGTCTTGATGTACTGATCTTTGTATATATTGCTGGATTCATTTTTCTAAGACTCCTTTAGATTTTTACATATGTAATGAGATACTGTTCTGCAAATTTCATTTCTTATAATGTCTTCATCAAGTATTATAGCCTCAAAAATTCAACTGGGAAGTACTTCCCCTTCTTCATTCTCTGGAAGTGGTATTGCTTAAATAGTCAATTAAATATTAAGTGGTGTTGCTTAAATACTTGAAAGAATTCACCTGTGAAGCTATCTGGTGCTTCGTTGAGAAGGCTTACAAATAACAGCTTAAATATATTTTTAGAAAAAATATAGGATTTACTAACTTGTATTTTTTTGCACACTTTTTAAAGTTTTATTTTTCCAGCCTATGCTCATTTCATCTCAATTGTCCAGTGTATTGATGATGTTGTTTGAAATTGACTTATTGTCCTTTGGCAGGGTTAGGGGTAGATGGGAGTTAAGTTTTTGTTTTGAAATAGTTATAGATTCAAAGAAAGTTACAAAAATGTACATGGAAGTCCTGTAGACCCTATGTTCAGTTTCCTCCAATGGTAATATCTTGCATAACTATAGCACAACACAAAACCAGAAAACTAACATTGGCATAATCCAAAGAGCTTTTTCAGCTTTTACCAGTTTTATATGCACTCATTTGTGTGTGTGTTTAAGTTTATTTATTTATTTTGAGAGAGAGGGACAGAAGGAGAGAGGGAACCCCGGGGGGTGGGCAGAGAGACAGCAAGAAAGAGAATCCCAAGCAGGCTCCGTCCTGCCAGTGCAGAGCCCAACACGGGGCTTGATCCCACAACCCCTAAGAAACGTGAGACCATAACCAGAGTTAAAACCAAGAATCAGAGGCTTATCTGACTGAGCCACCAGACACCCCTCTGTGGGTTTCTATGCAATTTCATCCCATGTGTAGATCTGTCTAACCACCATCACAATCAAGACACAGAACTATTTCATAAGGCAAGGTTTCTTGATGCTATCTCTGTATAGCCACACCTACCTCTCTTCCCACAACCCTAGCCATGCTAACTATTAATCTGCTCTCCACCTCCATAATTTTGTAATGCCAAAAAAATATGGAAATGTAATTACACAGTGTGTAATATTTTGGATTTTTCACTCAAAGATCCATCCATATACCGGTGTCTATGTGAATGTAATTTTTCATTTCTCTGAGATAAATGCACAAGAGAATAATTGCTGGACCATTATGATGCATATATGTTTAGTTTTATACTGCCAAAATATTCCACAGACCATTGTACCATTTTGTAATATGATCAGCATATAATAAGGAATCTAATGTATGATAAAATAGTGTAATCATTCTTTTAATTTTTGTTATTTTGGTCATTCTGATAGATATGAAATGATATCTTATTGTTTTAGTTTGCATTTCCCTAATGACTAATGAGTTGAGTATCTCATCATGTACTTATTTGCTACCTTTATATCTTTTTTGGTGAACAGTATGTTCATGTCTTTTGCACATTTTTCTAATCAAAATGTTTATACTCTTAAATTTTGAGCATTCTCTACATATTCCAGATGCAAGTCTTTTGTCATATATATGGTTTGCAGATATTTTCTCCAAGTCTATTGCTTATATTTTCATACTCTTAGAAGGGTCTTTTGCATAGCAAATGTTTTTAACCTTGATGATTTCCAATTTATCCATTTTTCCTTTCATGGATCGTGCTTTTGGTATCAAGTCTAAAAGTTGCATAGCCCTAAGTCTCAACAATTTTTTCCTATGTGTTCTTCCAAAGTGTTAAAGTTTAACATTTTACACTTAAGTCCATGATCCATTGTGAGTTCATGTTCATGTAAGGTATGTAGTCTAAGTCAAGGTTCTTTTTCTTAACCTTATGGTTGTTCAAGTGACCTATCACCGTTTGTTGAAAAGACTAATATTTCTCCATTCAATTATTTTTGCACCTTTGTAAAACATCAGTTGGGCAAATTTGTGTGGGACACTTGTGTTCTTTATGTTGTTCCATTAATCTGTGTCCATCCCACTGCCTTTTTGACTATTAGAGCTTTATAATAATCATAAAGTCCAATAGGATATTTGCTCCCATTCATTATATTCTTTTCAATATTGTCTTAGATATTCTAGGTCATTTGCCCTTCCAGAAAAAAATTTAAAACACATATATTGACTTTTTTAATGTCTAAAGGTTTTATGATTATGTCCCCAAATTTTATTTCTACTATAGACAATTTATTCTTTTTTGGTGGTTGGTTTTATTTTATCAGCCTTGCAAAGGTTTATCAATTTAACCAGCCTTGAAGAACTCCTGGATCTGTAGGATATTTATATTTTACTTTTGTTTAACTTATTGACTTTTACCTCTAATACTTGTTAGGTCCTTCCTTCTACTTTCTTTGGGTTTTCTTTGCTGGCCACTGATAGCCTAAGTTTATGACTAAGTAGAACAACCCAAAACTATTCCTAATGAGGAATAGGAAACCCAACTTTCTTTGGGTTTTCTTTGCTGGCCACTGAGAGCCAAAGTTTATGACTAAGTAGAACAACCCAAATCTCTATTCCTAATGAGGAATAGGTCCTCAGACACCTGTCATGGTTACACAGCTCTCTCGCTTTTCTCCCATTATCTTAAGCAGCTCAATGCAAAATTTTCCTTATCCCTGAGAAATAGATCCCAGCTTTTTTTTTTTTAAGTTTCCTTTTTTCTTTCTTCCTTTTTTGGTGGGAGCTGTGACCAGGACTATTTTCATAGATACGACTGTCTCCATTTTCTGGCAAGGGTTATGCACTCAGGTCCAATTTTCTGGTAGGACCTGAATTCCAGGCCATCTTTGCTTCTCTTTGGTCATGTAGAACCCAGTTGTTTTTGAGCTTCAGAACATTATTTGCTGCTCTGCATTTCCATTCACCTTGGTACACTTAGATGTTTATTATAGTTTTTAGCCTTTATGTGTTTGTAAAATTTTCATATTCATCAGTCATTGCTATGTGGACAAAGAGGGCAGTATAGGTCAATATAAACCTTCAGTGCTTCTAAACCATGTGCTGAAAGGGTATTTTTACAATGATATTCTTAAGAAAAAAAAGGAAAGTGAAATGTAACTACCAAATATATTCTGAGGCTACCCCAAATGAATGGAGTCTGTTCCCAATTTAGTATCAGACTTAGAGGAAATATTACAGGGGGAAAAATGATGCAGCAAGAGCTGGGTCCTCCACATTGCAATCTGCATTCAGTGTCTAACGCAGGAACTTTAAAAAATAAAAATTTCATTGTATTACTTTTGTAAGTTTTAAGTCTGTTGGTGTCTATCTTGCTGTTTGGTTCATTACAAGAGGGAAAAGAGTGGCCCCTTTAAAACCCACACTTTAAAATAGAGCTCATTCATCCAGAAATCGTGAAGCAGAATGAGTGCAATGGGAGTAGCTGTCAGGAAATGCAATGATATTACATTTATCCCTTTTAAAAGAGAATCCAGATCTACCTGATACAATTAGGAGAGAAATGAAAGTAAGTAGAGGCTTAGAAATTCTATCAGTGAGATAAATGGTTTAAGCAAAGATCAATTAAGAGCCATGTAGAGTAGTTAGTCTCAGAGCAAGTCTCTGGGAACAGGCTAGAAGATCGAATGAAGCTATTAAATCACTGGGAAAAGGCCAACAGGTTGGCAGAGGCAAGCAAGCCACTGTTGAGAAAAGCTGAATAGTTATGCTAACAACAGAATATCTGAATGACCTATAGGATTCTTATTTCTTTTAACACCTTTTATCACTGCTTGTTTCTATTAATATGGGCTTGAAAAGAGGTAGGCATACATCTAGGGGAAAAACAACACAGATAATATGGATGGACCTAGAGGGTATTATGCTCAATGAAATTAGGTTGAGAAAGGCAAACACCCTATCATTCCACTCATAAGTAGAATCTAAAAAAAAAAATGGGGGCGCCTGGGTGGCTTAGTCGGTTGAGCGCCTGACTCTTAGTTTTGGCTCAGGTCATGATCTCACAGTCATGGGATCAAGCCCCAAGCTGAGCATGGAGCTTGCTTGAGATTCTGTCTCTCCCTCTGCCCCTCTCCCTTGCTCAGGTGCTCTCTCTCTCTCTCTCTCTCTCTCAAATTAAAAAAACAATAATGAATAAACAAAAAAACACAATCAGACCTTTAAAAACAGAGAATGAACTGATAGTTGCCAGAGGGGAGGTGTTTAGGGGGCTAGGCAAAATGGATGGAGAGAGGTGATACAGGCTTCTAGTTATGGAATGAATAAGTCACAGGATTAAGAGACACAGCATAAGGAATACACCAATGATATTATAATAGTAATGTATTGGGAAAGGTGGTAGCTATACTCGTGGTGAGCATAGCATAATGTATAAACTTCTCAAATCACTATGTTGTACACCTGAAGCTAATGTAACATTATGTGCCAACTATACTCAAGTAAAAAAATTAGGTTAAAAATAATATAATTGGGGGCTCCTGGGTGGCTCAGTCGGTTAAGCAGCCAACTTCGGCTCAAGTCATGATCTCGCAGTTTGTGGGTTCAAGCCCTGCATCAGGCTCTGTGCTGACAGCTCAGAGCCTGGAGCCTGCTTCGGATTCTGTCTCTCTCTCTCTCTCTCTCTCTCTCTCTCTCTCTCTCTCTCAAATATAAATAAACATTAAACATTTTTTTAAAATAAAATAATTTGCATTTTAAATAAAAGAAATGAACCATCAAGCCATGAAAAGACATGGAGAAAACCTAAATGCATATTACTAATGAAAGATTCCAACCTGAAAAGTCTACATACTGTATGATGCAATTACATACATTTTGGAAAAGACAAAACTATGGAGACATAAATAAATCACTGGTTGCCAGGGATTGGGGGAGGTGGTAGAGATGAATGGGTGGAGGACAGAGGATGTTTAGAGCTATGAAATTATTCTGTATTCTGAATCATTATACAATGATGTGTGCATGTCATTATTATTTATTCAAACCCATAGAATGTACAATACCAACAACGACCCTAAAATGTAAACTCTGGGCAATGGGTGTTTATAATGTGTCAATGCAGGTTCATCAATTGGAACAAATTTATACTCTGTTGGGGGATATTGATAATGGGGAAAGCTATGCACGTGTCATGTAAGTGGGTATGTGGGAAACATCCATACTTTCCTCTTAATTTTTCTGTGAACGTAAAACTGCTCTAAAAATTTGTCTTTTAAAAAATTATTGCTACCATTTTAAAAGTATTGAAATGATCATCCACTATATTGTAGATAAAATAATGTATTAACTTGTGGGCCAATATGAACAAAAAATATTTGTCTTTCTGTGTGTGTATGTGTGTGTGTGTGTGTGTACATAAACACATCAGTGACTGTGTTCTGCTTGTCTGAAGTAAGACAGGCATTACTCGTAAGCCACTCTGTTCATGTACCTAATCAACGTGGAGAAATGTGCATAGGGTGAAAGCAAAGTTCTTTGGGGAAATTATAATGTCCTCTAACTCCAAACTACTTTCTTTCCTTTATTGATTTATACAAAGAGTTAAATTGCTCAGAGCCATCATTTCAAGTCACATTATGATCACTGCTCTGGAGAAGGCCACTATCTTTACATAATTATTTACATAATTATTTATTCTGTTTTATTCCCATACTCCAATCCTATTTCCACATAACATCCATTTTAAAGTATTCAGATAAAGTTTCGTTTATATATATTCTTCCAAAATGCATATGGTTGTTTTGTGGACATGCCCTTATCAAGATATAGACTATTTCTATCATGGTAGAAAGTTAAATCATGCCCGTTTTAAGGCAATACGACACTAGCCCCCCAAATAAACTACTGTTCTGATCTCCATCATTCATCTGTTTTAGAATTATATATAAATGGAATCTTTTTTGCTTCGACTTTCTGGCAGTCAGTATAATGTCTGTGGTAGCCATCTATGTTGTGAGTATACGTATCAGTAGCTCCTCTTTTTAAATTGTATTGTGGTAAGAACACAACATGAGATCTGCCTTCTTAACAAAATTTTAAGTGCATAACACTATAGTTGGCTATAGGTACAGCATTTTACCTATCTCTCTAGAACTAATTCATCTTTTTTAACTGAGCCTTTATGACAGTTGATTAGTAATTCCCCATCTCCCCTCCGCCCTCCCTACCGAGCCCCTGGCAACACCATTTTACTCTTTCAGTCTATAAATCTGACAATCTGAGATAACTTATATTAGGGGAATCATGTAGTATTCATCATTCCGAGACTAGCTTATTTCACTAAACACAATGTCCTCAAGGTTCATCCATGTTGTCAATATTACAGAAGATTTCTTCTTTTTAAAGAATGGATAGTATTCCATGGTACATATATACATTTTCTTTATTCATTCATCTGTCAGTGGACATGTAGGTTTTTTCCACATCTTCTCTACTTTGTCAATGAACATGGGGGTACTCATATCTCTTCAAGATCCAAATTTAAATTGTATTGGATTTGAGATTGCTGGATCATATTTTTAACCTATTATTTTATTGAGAAAACTCCATACTGTTTCCTTTTTTTTAATCCAAGTTAGTTAACATGTCATGTAATAATGATATCAGGAATAGAATTTAGTGATTCATCACTTACATATAACACCTACTGCTACTAACACCTACTACATATAACACCTACTGCATCCCAACAAGTTCCCTCCTTAATGCCCATCACCCATTTAGCCCATCTCCCCACCCAGCACTTCACCAGCAACCCTCAGTTTGTTCTCTGTATTTGAACAGTCTCTTATGGTTTGCCTCTCTCATTCTTTTTATCTTATTTTTTCTTCTCTTACCCTATGTTCATCTGTTGTGTTTCTTAAATTCCACATATGAGTGAAATCATAGGATATTTGTCTTTCCCTGACTGATTTTGCTTAGCGTAACACACTCTAGTTCCATCCACATTGTTGCAAATGGCAAGATTTCATTCTTTTTGATTGCCAAGTAATAACCCATTGTGTGTGTATGTATGTGTGTATACGTATATATGTGTGTGTGTGTGTGTATATATATATACATATATACATCTTTTTTATCCATGCAACAGTTGATGGACATTTGGAATTTTTCTATACTTTGGCTGTTGTCAATAGTGTTACTATAACCATTGAGGTGCATGTGCCCTTTGAATCACCACTCTTGAATCCTTTGGATAAATACCTAGTAGTACAACTGCTAGGTTGTAGGGTGGTTCTATTTTTAATTTTATGATGAACTTCCATACTGTTTTCCAGAGTGGCTGTACCAGTTTGCATTCCCACGAGCAGTGCAAAAGGATGAGGAACCTCCATATTTGTTTTCAATAGCAGCTACAACATGTTGCATTTTTACTGGCAATGTGAAGATTTTCAATTTTTCACAACCTCACCAACACTTTTGTCTTTGGGGATTTTGTTTTATTTTGGTTTTGTTTTTTGGTAACAGCCATCTTAGGAAGTCTGAGGTTATATCTCGTTGTAGTTTTGATTTTAATTCCCTGACATTAGTGGCCTAAAGCATTTTTTCATATACCTGCTGGTTATTTTACATATTTTATTTTAACTTTAATTTTTTAACGTTTATTTTTCAGAGAGAGAGATAAAGAGATAGAGAGAGAGAAAGAAAGAGAGAGAGAGAGAGAGATTGTAAGTGGGGGAGGGGCAGCAAGAGGACTACACAGAATCCGAAGCAGGCTCTGTGTCCTGAGTTGTCAGCACAGAGCCCAATGCAGGGCTCCAACCCACGAACTGTGAGATTATGACCTGAGCTGAAGTCGGAGATCATGACTTGAGCTGAATAGGCACCCCTATTTTATGTGTTTTATAAGAAATATCTATTCAAGTATTTTTCATTGGGTTGGGTTTTGTTCTGTTTTGTTTTGCTGCTCAATTATAGCAATCTTTATACATTTTGGAGATTAATTGCTTGTCTGATATAAGGTCTGCAAATATGTTCTGCCTTTCCATCGAATACCTTTTTACTCTGTTGATTGTTTCCTTTATTGTGCAGAAGCTTTTAAATTTGATGTAGTTTCACATGTTTTTGTTCTTGTTGTTTATGTTTTGGTGTCTTATTAATAAAATTGTTGCCAAAACCAGTGTCATAAAGCTTTTCCCTATGTTTCTTCTAGAAGTTTTACAGTTTCATGTCTGTGAAGTATTTAATCCATTTTGAGATGATTTTTGCGTATAGTGTAAGATAAGAATCAAACTTCATCCTCTTGCATGTGATTATCCAGTTTTCCCCAACATTTGTTGAAGAGATTATAATTTCCCCTTTGTGTATTCTCCACACCCTGTTGATCAGTTGAACATATATACTTGGATTCATTTCTGGGCTCTCTATTCTCTATTCAGTTCCAGTGATCTATATGTCTATCTTTACACTACAGATAGTATGTTTTATGTATATGTATATTTATGTTTTATTTACCATAGCTCTGAATATATTTTGAATTCATGAAGTGTAATGCCTCTAGTTTGTTTTTTTCTCAAAATTTATCTTGCTATTCATGGCCTTTTGTGGTTTCATAGGAACTGTTGAATTGCTGTTTTTTCTGTTTCTGTAAAAACATGCTGTTGGAATTTTGGTAAAGATACACACTAGGGTGGTGACACTATAAGGAGGGATCTCACCAAACAGACCCTTCTCCTGGAGTACTCAGGGCTTAATGCTCCACACTGGGCATCCCAACCTCAGGATCTCCACCAGAGAAACGAGCCCCCAGAATACCTGCTTAGAAAACCGATGGGGCTGACATCTATCTGGAGGTTCCAAAGTGCTATAGAAAACTGACATATCCCTTGTACAGGTGTCAAGTGTGGTCTCACTGTCCCTGAGACCCAGTGAAAAAACAGCAATTTAAAAAGTGTCTAGACTATATGTGGGGGAAATTCATTTGCTGATGTGGGGTTGTCAGCTGCAGGGGCAGAAGACAGTCGAGACTCTCCCCATACACAGAGATGCTGGAGGATGCCATTGGTGCACTCTCCAGATCATCTACAGGAACAGGCCAGAGAGCTCGGGTGTAGCACGCTCCCACCACCTTCATGGGATGAGTGGGGGCGAGTGGATGTGGCACCTGCTGAGATCTGAGAGTGCAGGTGGTTGTAGAACTCTCCAGCTCCATGGATTGCACAGGTGCAAATAAATGGTCTCAAGGCTGTCCCACTCTTTAGCTAACGTCTTTGAGCACAGGTGGATGGGGCTGGCAAGCGTGAGTCATCACGGCATTCTCTCAACCCCAGTCTAAAGCTAGCGTGCGCACACACCCCCACACACACACGTCACTACCCCCTGCATTGATGAAGCCCACAGCTGTGTGCAGCTCAGACATTTTCCCACATTTCTGAAGCTAGTGAGTGTGCCCTGCCCCCAACACTCTCCAGCTGCCTTGCTATAGCCAGTGGGCTTGTGAAATCCCCAGGGACACCCCTTGCTTGCCTAGCTCTAACAGCAAAGAGGACTGGTATTCCAGAGCTTCAAGGGACGGTAACAATTGGAAAGACAGTTCTTGGCAAGCCACCAACCCCAGGGCAATGCACAGACAACAGGCTGAAACACAGTCCGTCTTTCTATTAATAAAGCCTATTTACTTAGCCTGCAACTTCAGCCTGAGGCATAGGCTTCAGGTTTCCCACACATGGAGGGGATAAAGAGGTGTACCCAACGTACATAAGCAGAGGGTCACCATCCTTGTTCATCTCTTCAGCCTCACTACAGCTCAATGAGACATTCCAAAAAGGAGCTTATTTATACACTCACCTGGAGCCCCATTTTCTACCAGTGTCACCCACAGAAGGACACCGCCAGATCTCGTGGTCTGGAGGTCAGCAGAGATTACAACTGCAGCCCCACAGAACTGTATATATTTGCATACTTTAAAAGTTGGTGTCTGAGGGTCTGACTTCCAATCAGCCTGAAACGAGGTGCTAAATGAAATTCTTCCCATTTGATCATGGATAGCTCTTGACACATGTTCAGTAATGAGGACATATCAAGAATAAGTCAGGAGGTTTAGACAATCATAAAGGTTTAAGAGACCACCAAGAGCTAGGGCAAGGTTGAATGAGAAGGATCATCACCGACACAAGTCCACTCCTTCAAGATTGAGAAAGATAAATGTTTCATCTAATACACAGAAATCAACACAGTCATGCAAAAGGAGGAAAATAGAGAAATATGTCCCGAATGAAAGAACAAGAAAAAAACTCAGAAAAATACCTTAATGATACAGAGATGAGTAATCTAACTGATAAAAAATTCAGACTAATCATCATAAAGATACTCACTGAACCTAGGAAACATAGGAATGAACACAGAAAGAACTTCAATAAACAGATAGAATTAAAAAGTATTAAAAAAAGTCAGAGAGCTGGGGAATTAAATAAGTGACATGAAAAATATACTAGATTTGTCCAGTCGCGAACTGGATGAAGCAGATGAACAAATCATTGAGCTGGAAGATAAAGCAAAGGAATTTACACTGACACAGCAGCAAGACGACAGCAACGAAAGAATTGTAAAAAATAAAGATAACTTCAGGGACCGCTGAGGCAACATCAGTAAAAATAATATTTACATCATAGGGGTCCCAAGGCAGGGAGAAAGAGAAAGGGGCAAAATTATTTGAAGAAATAACAGCTAAAACTTCCTTAATCTAGGGAAGGAGATAGATATTCAGATCCAGGAAACCCAGAGAGTTCCAAAAAGGATGAATCCAAAGAGCCATGCCAAGACACATTATAATTAAACTATCAAAAGTTAGAGAATCTTAAAAGCAGCAAGAGAAAAACCAATTGTTGCATACAAAGGAAACGTATTTAAATATATAAAGCAAATATTAACAGATCTAAAGGGAGATATTGACAGCAAGATAACAATAGTAGGGAATTTTCATACCATACTTACATCAATGCAAACATCATCTAAACAGAAAATCAGTAAGAAAACAATGAGTCTTACACAACCTACAAGACTAGTTAGGTTTAAGAGATGTATACAGAGCATTCCATCCAAAAGCAGCAGAATAGACATTCTTCTCAAGGGCATATGGAACATTCTCCAGGATAGACCACATGTTAGGACACAAAACAAGTTGCAGAGTTCAAGATCAAAAACATCCCAGGCTTCTTTTGTGACCACAATAGTCAATTATAAGAAGAAAAGTATAAAAACCAAAAATATGTGGAGATTAAACAACATACCAGGTCATAAAAGATTGAGCAACTACCAGGTCATAAAAGAAATCAAAAGATAAATTTAAAAAATAGCTAGAGAAAAAATGAAAACAAAATACAACATATCAAAATTTGTGGGACACAGCAAACGCAGTTCTTAGAGGAAAGTTTATAACAATACAAGTCTAACTCATGAACCAAGAGAAATATCAAATAAACAATTTAACTTTTAGCCTCAAAGGAACTAGGGGGAAAAAAGGAACAAACAAGCCTAAAGTTACAGAAAAAAGTAAATAATAAATATTAGAGTGAAAATAGGAGGACCTTGGTGGTTCAGTCAGTTAAGCATCTGACTCCTGACTTGAGCTCAGGTCATGATCTCATGGGTTCATCACATCGAGCACCATGTCAGACTCTGAACTGACGGTATGGAGTCTGTTTGAGATTCTCTGGAGCTGATTCTTCAAAAAGATAAATAAAATTGACAAATCCTTAGCTATACACACCAAACAAAACAAAACAAAACAACAGTGAGAGGGCTTAAATAAACAAAATCAGTAATGAAAGAGAAGTGTAGAATTGATATCACAGAATTACAAAGGATCATGAGACTATGAACAATTATATACCAACAAATTGGACAATCTAGAAGAAATGGACAAATTCCGGGAAACATACAAATTTCCTAGACTGAATCATGAAGAAATAGAAATTCTGAGAGGACCAATTACCAGCAATGAAACAATCAGTCATCCAAAACCTCCCAGCAAACAAAAGTTCAGGAGCAGACAGCTTCACTGGTGAATTCTACCAAGCATTCAAAGAAGACTTAACACCTATCCTTCTCAAATTCTTCCTAAGGTTGAAGAGCAAGGAACACTTCCAAACTCAGTCTACAAAGCCAAAATTACTCTGATATCAACACCAGATAAGAACACCAGACACAAATAATAACAACTATGTCCTAGATGAATATAGATGAAAACTCCTCAGCAAAATATTAGCAAACCAAATTCAAAAATACACTAAAATGATCATACACTGTGATCCAGTGGGATTTTGCATCCAGGGATGCAAAGTGTTCAACATCCATAGATCAGTCAATGTGATGTACCACATTAACTAAATGAAGGGTAAAAATTATATCATCTTCTTAATAGATGACAAAAAAAGCATTCAACAAAATTGAACATTCCTTTATGACAAAAACTTTCAACAAAGTGGGTATAGAGAGTATGTACCTCAACACAACATAGGCCATAAATTTAAAACTCCAGCTAATAGCATACTCAATAGCGAAAAACTGAAAACTTGAGATCAAGAACAAGACAAGAATACCCACTCTTGCCACATTTATTCAACGTAGTTTTGGAAATTCTAGCCAGAGCAATTAGGTAGGAAAAAGAAATAAAGTTACGCAAAATGGAAAAGAAGAAGCAAAATTGCCAGTATTTTCAGATGATAGGATACTGTGTGTAAACAAACCCTATTCTGGCAAAAACAATAATAATAAACTTTTAGAATAAATGGATTCAGTAAAGTTTCAGGATACAAAATTAATATACAAAAATCTGTTGCATATCCATACATTAATAATAAACTATCAGAAAGAGCAATCAAGAAAAAAATCCCATTTTCAATTGCATAAAGAGGAACAAAATACATAGGAATAAATTTAACCAAGGAGGTGAAAGAACTGTACACTAAAAGCTATAAGACATTGATGAAAGAAACTAAAGAAGACACAAATGAATGGAAACATATTCCGAGCTCCTGGACTGGAGAAATTAACATTTTTTAAATGTCCATACTACTCAAAGCAATCTACAGATTCAATGCAATCCCTGCCAAAATTCCCATGGCATTTTTATAGAACTAGAATATATAATTCTAAAATTTGTATGGAACGAGAAAAGACCAAAACCAAATTGAGAAAGAAGAACACAAATAGAGGTATAATACTTTCAGATTTCAAACTATACTACAAAGCTGTAGTAATACAAATAGTATGGTACTAGCACAAAAACAGACACACACATATATCAATGGAACAGATGAGAGAGCACAGAAATAAACCCATAGAAATGTCCTTGATTAACTTACAACAAAAAAGAAAAGAATATACCATGGGGAAGGATAATCCCTGCAATAAATGGTGCTGAGAAACTGGACAGCTACATGCAGAAGAATGACACTCCATATGCAAAAATTAACTCAAAATTGATTAAGACATAAATGTAAGACCTGAAATCACAAAACTCCTAGAAGATAACAAATGGTAAGCTCCTTGACATCAGTCCTAACAATGTTTTCTTGGATCTGACTCCAAAGGGAAGAGAAACAAAAGTGAAAATAAGTAAATGGGAATACATCAAACTAAGAAATCTCAGCACAGCAAAGAAACCACACACACACACACACACACACACACACACACCAATAGCAACCTAGTGAGTGGAAGAAGATATTTATAAGTCATGTATCCAATAAGGAGTTAATACACAAAATATATAAAGAATCATACAACTCTATAAAAACAAAACAGAACAAAAATAATGATATAAAAATGGGCAGAAAATATAAATAGACATTTTTTCCAAATAAAACATACAGATGGCCAATAGGCACATGAAAATATGCTTGACATCACTAATCATCAGGGAAATGCAAATCAAAACCATAATGAAATATCACCTTAACACCTGTTCAAATGGCTAAAATCAAAGAGACAAGAAACAACAAGTGTTAGTGATGATGTGGCAAAAAGAAAACCATTCTATACTGTTGGTGGTAATGTAAATTGGTACAGCCACTATGGAAAGCAGGATGGAGGTTCCTCAAAAAATTTAAAATAGAGCTTTATATAATCTAACAAGTCTACTTCTGAGCTTCTATTCAAAGAAAACTAAGTCACCAATTCAAAATATATATGTGCTCATATGTTTATTGCAGCATTATTTACAATAGCTTAGATATGAAAACAATTTAAGTGTCTATCAATGGATAAATGGATAAAGAAGATGTGGTATATATACAATGGAATACTACTCAACCATAAAAAAGAATGACACCTTGCCATTTGTCACAACATGGATGGACCTTGAGAATATAACACTAAGTGAAATAAATCAGAGAAAGACAAATATCACATGATTTCACCTACACATGGAACCTAAAAAACAAACAAAACAAAAGACAATCTAGACTCATATTCACAGAGAACATATTGGTAATTGCCAGAAGGGAAGGAGCTTGGGGGAAGCAGTACAAAATGGATTAAGAGTATTAAATGGTAGAAACTTCCAGTTATACAATAAATAACCCATGGTGATATAATGTTCAGCATAGGGAATGTAGTAATATTTTATTAAATTCATAAGGTAATAGATGCTAACTAGACTTAATTGTGGTAACCACTTTACAATGTACACAAATGTTTAATAACTATATTATAAACCAAAAACTAATATAATATCGTATGCTAATTATACCCAAATTTTTAAAAATCACTAAGATTTGTGATGTTTGTATTTCCAGTAAGAAGCTATCAGAATCATGTCTACTCTATGTTATTGTCTATAGTTGGCGTTATCAGTCTTTTTAGTTTTAGGTATTCTAGGTAGTTTGAAGTGGCATCTCATTGTCTCAATTTAACTTTAGAACATGTGAAATATACATAACAATTAATGTATTTCTCTGATAATTTGAGCAACTTTAGTAGTTACAGCTTACTTGACTTATCTCTTACTATGGGTCTTCTTTTTCTGTTTGTGTGTTATTTTTCTATGACTGCTAATCTTTGAATGGATGCCATGAATTATATCTTGCTGGTTACTGGATTTTTAAATTCCTATACGATTTATGGAGTTATTTTTGAAATGTATTTTAAGTTATATAGGAATCATTTGATCTCTTCAGGCATTGTTTTTATGATATCTTAGTGACTCTGGACCTGTGCTTAGCCAAGGGCTAATTATTCCTCACCACTCACTGAGACAAGACCCTCTGGAGTACTCAACCCAATGCCCTACAAGATGCCCTCTGGAGTACTCAACCCAATGCCCTACAATGTCTGGCTCAGTGAACATGCCAGACGTGGACCCTTCTAATTGACAGTTCTTTTGCCTAGGCTTTGGGTCCGTGTTCTCATGCATGTACAGATAATATTCATGTGACCACTTCAAGTGGATCAGAGATTCGCTCTGCAAGAAGCTCCCTCTTTAATTGGGGACTTGGATTTGTTTTCTCCTACCTTATGGTGACCATGGAGTACCATTGAGCCATTCATTTGATGTAAATTTTTTAAAATTATTTTTAACATTTATTTACTTTTTAAGAGACAGAGCATGAGTGGGGGCGAGGAAGAGAGAGAGGGGGTGAAAGAATCTGAAGCAGGCTCCAGGCTCCAGGCTCTGGGCTGCCAACACAGAGCCCAATGTGGGGCTTGAACTCATGAACTGCAAGATCACGCCCTGAGCCAAAGTTGGATGTTTAACTGACTGAGCCACCCAGGCATCCACCATTTTATGAAATTTTTAAAAATCTCTCCCTACTCCACCTCATGTTTCTCATCCCTCTTCCTCTGACTGCTATTTACTGCCAAAAATATTGACTATTATACTTTTTGTTGATCTAGGTTCATGATCTATGTTTGTGTGTGTGTTATGCTGTGTTATTTTAATGTTACTTTAAGAAAGTGAGCCACCTTCCCCTCTCTCACTTTGGGACACATACAAGGTTGACTTCAGGTTCAGGGAAGGGAAATATTATCACACACTAATTCATCATCATGTCATAAATAAAAATCAAAACTGATTTTAATGACAAAAGTATATTACTCTTACTACTCTAAGATTATCAGTGTATAAAATAAAATATTGCCCATAGAATAATAACCAATTCTGACTACACAGGCAAAATATTGCCCTGAATCTAATTCTTTCAAATTTATTTTTCTACAGGTGCCTGGGTGGCTCAGGCGGTTAAGAGACTGACTCTTGATTTGGGCTCAGGTCATGAGCTCATGGTTGTGGAATTGAGCCCCACATTGGGCTCCACGCTGAACATGGAGACTGTTTGGGATTCTCTCTCTCCTTCTCTCTCTCTGCCCCTCCCCCCACTCACACTTGCACAGGCACTTTCTCTCTCTCAAGATAAACATTTAATAAATAAATAAATAAATAAATAAATAAATAAATAAATAAATAAAAATAAATTTGTTATTCTAATTTTCTATTTAACAGAAGTTTGATAACTATAGGAACCCTTATTTTTAAACAAAATATGCGGTATAGTCTAGAATATTTTGATACCTTTAAGACTTATCGCTACCACTTTTAAAGAAAATGCCCTTTGGGGCGCCTGGGTGGCTCAGTCGGTTAAGCGTCTGACTTCAGCTCACGTCATGATCTCACAGTCGGTGAGTTTGAGCCCTACGTCAGGCTCTGCGCTGAAAGCTCAAAGCCTGAAACCTGCTTCAGATTCTGTGTCTCCCTCTCTTTCTCCCTCCCCCACTTGCAATCTGTCTCTCTCTCTCAAAAATAAACATTAATTAAAAAAAAAAAAGAAAAAGGAAATGCCCTTCACATATGCTAGTAGAAAAGTTTGGTTTCTAAAATGTAGACTAAAGAAAGATACGGGGAACTCATTTTCCACGGATATGAGAATTTACAGTTTCTTTCATATCTACAGGAAGGCTAAATATTATTTTACTCAAGATTATCCCTTAATTGTAGGATCATTTCCAATTTTAAACTATATTTAATGGAGAAAACACTATTAGAATAAGAGATCTTGAAAATTTCTATAGATATTGATCTCAAATTCCCGTGAAACATTTTTTACGTATCTAAGTAAGTACATTTGTTTCATTTTTTTCTGAGAAAAATATCATATCTTTCAAAGTGTTCACAACTGCTTAGATTTATTTAGCACTTTTTCTCTAAAGAATTCAAGTATCCTTACTCTTGCAAATTTAATTTCTTCAAAAGGTCCCACTACTAACTAGATGCAATGAGATATATTATCTTTTATTTTTCTTTTTATACTATTTAGAGGTTCAAATTTTTCATCCAGCAAAACTCTGCCTGGCTGACTCTTTAGTTGTAAATCAGATCCCTTCAGATATAGCATTGCTCTGATGAGGCCTTGAGAGTACTCATAGTTATATTACTTACTGAATTGCACTCCAGTGTCCTGACAGAACAAAACACTGGAAGTGTACTATAATTTACCATAAAGAAATAACTTGAGCAATAAACCCTATTTAGTGGTAGGAAAGAAGAGAATAACAGGGCAAACTAAATAAACACCATCACAACACAGCACATTAGATGACATTTTTACAGCAATGTATAAAAATGACTTTGGAGAATCCTGGTAGGGACTTATAGCCAAAGTTTCCTCCATGAGCATAAAACTACCTTGCTGTCGTGAAAATCTGTTGCAGTTTTCAGGAAAGTTGCTTTTTGAGAAACAATATAATTCTGTCCTAACATGGCTGTAAATATTTTTAATTGAAACACATTTACAGAATAAACATGTCATAAATAATGCAATGAAAATAACAGGTGATAAATTAAGTCATTAACTAAATTTACTTGCAGAACAATTTTATTAAGTCCTATAACATTCTGATTTACATGACTAAATGCATTGATTTAAAAGAATGAAATTCAAATGTAATTTAATCGTCTATAAATAAAGATAAGTAGGAAAACTAAATACCCAACACAATTTTGTCAGCGGAAACAAATGGCAAAAAACCCTTTTATAGACTAACCCTCCTAATGCGAAACACATATATATTTTATATAATTTTATATTATATATATGTATATGTATATATATGTCCATGTGTCTGTGTGTGTGTGTGTACACGCACATACACACACACACACACACACACACACACACACACACATATGCTGGGAAAATCTTAAATATATTTCAATGCATTACCAAGCTAGAGAGAAAGCGAGGAAACTGCAGAGGACTAAAATAAAATGAAAATAGGAACTAAGAAGCCAAGTAAGTGTGTCAGCTCAGCTTTTATTTTCTAAGACTTCTGTCAAATTTTGAAAGACTTTGAAGTTCCCTCTTCTCTTTCGTCTGTCTGAGCTAGAAAAATCAAAAGATTCTGATGTGACATGACGACACGTGACACGCCTGCTGAATTTGGCATTCCAAAAGTCTGTACTTTTAGTGAAAGAATGAATTAAAGATATATCCATTATACAGATGGGATGGTAAAAATATCCATTTTAAACTTGGATCTGAATAGGAAGAAAAGAAAGCCTCCTATGAGAATTTTTAATTGTAAATGATATTGCATAGATTTTGCTTGAATTCATGCTGCTCATGTGTTCAGAAATAAAACTTCAAGTAGAAAATTTCATTTAAAATTGCTTGGGTTTGTAGTGCTCCCTGATGACTGGTAGAAGAAAATAGAACCATCTCAAGAGAAGTGTGACATCAGCCCAGGCATCAAAAACTTCCTACATATAAAGTTCCAAGGGAAATGAACAGTTTACAGTTAAAAATCATAAAATCGTAAAAGGAACAAAGCACCACAAGTGAGAACCAGGAAAAAAAATAAGTGACAAAATTTGCACAGAGAATGTAATTATCAGAATTATCAGACTATTTTGCATGGCTAAAAGAAAAGGAAAGAAATTGGGAGCAGGAAACTAGAGAAAACTAAATTTGTAAAAGAGTAAGTTTCTATAAATAAAAAAGATTTGAAGTTTAATACTTACAATTTAGATTAAATAACAAATCATATATAGTTTAACTAATGAACTGGAAGACAAATTTTAAAACTGATTTAGAGTAGCCATAATTTTAAAAACTTGAATCACAATTTAAAGGGGAGATTTCTGGTATCCATTCTGGCATGCAAGGAGGTTGAAAATTATTACTCCACCCTAACAACAAGTAAAAAGTTGAACAAACTGAAAAATCATCAACTCTTTTTATTTATTTGTTTGTTTAAAGATTAAAAAAAATTTAATGTTTATTTATTTTTGAGAGAGACAGAGACAGAGAGTGAGTGGGGGAGGGGCAGAGAGGGAAGGAGACATAGAACCCGAGGGGCTCGAACTCACCAACCATGAGATCATGAACTGAGCCAAAGTCGGACGCTTAACCAACTGAACCACCCAGGCTCCCTGATCATCAACTCTTTTTAGATCAGTCAGAGAAATGAGATCACTGGACAAAACAATGCTTGCAAAATAGGGGACACTGACAAGTAAATACAGAGAATCACAACTTACTACAAGAGAAACCCATTAGTAGAAGCCTCCGCGTGAACCAGTGGCAAGGTAACAAAACCTAAAATATAATCAAAAGATTGCTGGTGGTTCAATGTAGATAAGTCTGAGAGGTAAAAATTCCAGGGGACACAGTCATAGGGAGCCCACTTACTTCTGTGAGTATTACCTCCAGAAGCACAACTGGGTTCCCACAGTGAAAACTGAAGAAAAATCCTTCTGAGAGGGAGAGAGGGAAAGTAAACATTTTGAAATATGTTAGAATATTCTACTGTTAACAAGGTCTGTCCTCAGAAGAAACTAACTAAACAGAGCACAGCTTACGATAGTTGTATCAGAGCTTAAGTGACTTGGAGGAAGGGAAATACCGACTCTAGCCAGCTTTATCCATCCTGTCCCACCTTAGGAGGGGAGAACTCAAAAGCACTTGTAAAATTCACTGTCTATAGACATAGGCGCATTAAAAAACTGAAACCTAATCACTGGGCTATAGAGTACTTTTTTCCTCCAACAAAGTTACCACCACATTGCTAAAGACCTCATTACTGCAGGACTTTTTTCCCAGTACATGATGTTTGCTATCAAGAATAAATTAAAAGGCATACTAAAAAGGCAAAAAACATAGTTTGATGAGACAGATCAAACATAAGAACCAGACTCAGACATGGCAAGGGTGTTGAAAATATCGGACGAGAATTTAAAGTATGTTTAATACACTAAAAATTACAATGGATAAGGTAGAGAGCACATGAGTAGAAGAGCAATGTGATCAGGGATGCTAATTCTAAGAATTAGAATTCTAAGAATTAGATACGTCCACTGTTAACAGTTGGAGACTCCAACACCCATTTGTCAGAAATAGTCAGGTTCAGGGTCACCTGGGTGGTCCAGTTGGTTAAGCATCTAATTCTTGATTCCGGCTTAGGTCATGATTCCAGGGTTGTGGGATTGAGCCCCACGCGGGGCTCTGCACTTGATGGAACCTGCTTAAGATTCTTTCTCTCTGCCCCTTCCCTGTTCTCTCTCTCTTAAAAACAAAACAAAAAGAAAAGAAAAGAAATAGATTCAGTGGGCAGAAGTCGGTAATGACATATTTGAACTCAATAGCATCACCAATCAACTGGATATAATTAGCATGTGTCTACTATTTTATCCAACAATGGTAGAATACACATTATTCTCAACCTTACATTGAACATTCACCAAGAGGGACCATACTCTGGACCATAAACCACATCTTCACAATATTTTAATAATAGAAATCACACAATGACTGGTTTCAGAGTACAGTAGAATTAAACTAGAAATCAGTAATAGAAATAAAACTGCAAAATCCCCTAATACTTTCAGTTTAAATAACATACTTATTATTTTTTATTATTAGTAATTATCAAATTTATTGATTTTTGGGAGATAGGGAGACAGAGTGCAATCGGGGGGGGGGGGTTCACAGAGAGAGAGAGAGAGAGAGAGAGAGAGAGGTACAGAATCTGAAGCAGGCTCCAGGCTCCGAGCCTTTAGCACAGAGTCTAATGCCAGGCTCCAACCCACGAAGCTAGAGATCATGACCTGGGCCAAAGTCGAATGCTTAACTGACTGAGCCACCCAGGCGCCCCTGAACAACACACTTCTAAATAATACATGGGTCAAAGAAGAAATCTCAAGAGTTTTTCAATATTTAGAATTAAATTTATTTATTTATTTTTAATTAAACAAATAAATCTATTTAATTATTATTGTTTAATTTAATTAATGAAAATGCAACTTATCAAAATTGGTAGGATGCAGCCAAAGCAGTGTTTAAATGGAAACGTATAGCTCTGGATGCATATTTGAGATATGAAGAAAGATGTAAAATCAATACCCTCATTTTCCACCATAGGAAACTAGAAAAAGAAGAGCAAATTCCAAAGAAAGCAGGAGAAAGAAATAACACAAGTTCATGCAGATATCAATGAAATTGAACATAAGAAATAAATAGAGAAAAACAACAATACCAAAAGGTGATTCTTTGGGTCAATAAAACCGTTAAACCTCCAGCCAGGCTAATGAAGAATGAAAGAAGACACAAATTACCAATATCAGAAAGAAAAGAAAAAAAAAGAGAGAGAGAGAGATTATCATCATAGATCATGGACACCATGCCAGTAATAAAGAAATAATGTGAATAACTCTGCTATGGACTGAATGTCTGTATTTCCCCAAATTCTTAAGTTGAAACCCTATTCCCCAAGATGATGGTATTCGCAAGTGGGGCCTTCGGGAAAACTTAGGAATTGATAAAGTCATGAGGGGGACGTCTTCATGGATGGAATTAGTGCCCTTATCATAAGGGTCATGGAAGAGCTTGCACCACCTGTTCTGTTCTGCCAGGTGAGGATAGAACAAGAAGTCAGCAGTCAACAACCCAGAAGAGGACTTTCACTAGAACCCAACCATGCTGCCATTCTGATCCTGGATCTCCAGCCTCCAGAACTGTGAGAAATACATTTCTGTTGTTTGCAAGTCAGCACGTAGTATATGTCCTTTTTTGTGTTTTTTTTGTTTTTTTTTAATTTTTTTTTAATGTTTATTTATTTTTGAGACAGAGAGAGACAGAGCATGAACGGGGGAGGGTCAGAGAGAGGGAGACACAGAATCGGAAACAGGCTCCAGGCTCCGAGCTGTCAGCACAGAGCCCGACGCGGGGCTCGAACTCACGGACCGCGAGATCATGACCTGAGCCGAAGTCGGCCGCCCAACCGACTGAGCCACCCAGGTGCCCCAGTATATGTCCTTTTTGTTACAGCAGCCTGATCTAACTAAAATAGAAATTAGTAACAAGAACTAGGGTTGTTGCTGTAACAAATACTTAAACATGTGGAAGCAGCTCTGGAACTAGATAAGGGGTAGGATCTAGAAGAGTTGTGAGATGCATGCTAGAAAAAACCTCCATTGCTCAACCAGATCTTTAATGACAATTCTGCTGAGTGTTCAGAAAGAGAGGGGAGCTGTTGAAAGAGCCGGAATCTTCTTAGAGAATTTCAGTAGAAATACAGATGGTAAACAACTTTCTGAAAAGGTTCCAGACTAAAATAAGGAACGTACTGGAAACTGGAAGAAAGGTGATCCTTGTAAAATGGTAAAGAGCCTGGCTGAAGTGTGTGTGTATTTTAGCGTTATGTGGAAGGTAGAGCTTATAGGTGATCGAACTGAATATGTAGCTGAAGCTATTTCCAAAGTGTTGAAGGTGTGGCTTGGTTCCTCCTGACTCCTCAAGTAAGATGTAACAGGAAAGACAAAAATGACATAAAAACAGAATTGTTAACCAAAAAGGAATAGGAATTTGGAAAACTCTCAGCCTATGTATGTTGCAGAAAATGAAAATGCTAAAAATGCGGCCAAGCAACTAGTTGGATAAAAAGACTGGAATGGATGTGAACCATAGATTTAATTAGCCACCCCCGCAGGAAAACTGCTAGTTTAAACTGAGGAGAAAGGAAACAGGAAGGTATGCGAGGCTCTTGGACTTCCTTGATTTTATAGAACAAAACCATAGAGGTATTCAGCCGCATATGAGTACTATTTTTCAAGACCAGGGAAGAAGGACAACAAAGTTATTTAAAGATTACCAAGATTACCAAGTTATTTAAAGATTGCCTCCTCAATTTCAAAAGACAGGACCACTGTCTTGCATTTAACAGGCTAGAAAGTTTCCACTCAAAGTCAGAGGGCTGGACTGCTGTCTCAGTGGGTCTGGAAAACAGGACTACCACTGCAATGGGTCCAGAAGGCAGAACATCAAGATTTTTCAAGAAGAAGATTTTTTAATTTTAAGAATCTAAGGTGGTTTGCCCTGCTAGATTTTGGACTTGCTTGGGACCCATCATCCTTCTTTTTTTTTTCCCCCCCTTCCTTCCTTCCTTTTTAAATGGAAATGTACACCTTATACCTGTTCCAACATTGTATTTTGGAAGCACATGACTTATTTGGCTGCACAGATTTATAGCTGGAGAGGAATTTTGCCGCAGGATGAATCTTATCTTGAGTGCCACCCACACCTGATCTACCTAGTATTTAGATGAGACTGGACTTTAGACTTTAGAGAGGATGATGGTACAAGTCAAGACTCTTGTGGCTGTTGGGTTATAATGAATGAATTTTGCACACAAGATGGACATGAATTTTGTGGGGCCAGGGGTGAAATCTTATGGACTGAATATTTGTATCCCTCCCCAAATATATTTATTGAAACCCTACTTACTAAGGTGATGGCATCTGTTGTTTGTAAGCTGCCCAGTTTATGGTATTTGGTTATGGCAGTCCAAATTGACTACGATGAACCTTATGCCTACAAATTTGAAAACCTAAACCAAATGGACCAATCTCTTAAAAAAAACACAATTTGCCAAAACTCACTGAAGAAGAAATAATCTGTATAAACCTATATTTATTAAAGAAATTGAATCAATAATTATTAACCTTCCAAAAGGAAAGCATGAGGCCCAAATGAATTCACTGGTGAAATCTACCAAACAGTTAAGGAATAAACTATACCAATTTTCTACAATCTCTTTCATAAGATAGATACAGAAAGCATAATTTTTAACTTATTCTATGAAGCCAGCATTACCCTAATACCAAAAGCTGGAAAGACTTCACAAGAAAACTACAAATGTCTGTCATGAGCATATATTCAAAGTCTTTAACAAAATGTTAGTAAATCAAATTCAATAATGTATAAAAAAATTATACACCATAACTAAGTGGGATTTGTCCCAGACACTCAGTGCTGGTTGGGCATTTGAAAATCAGTTAAAGTCATCACTTATATCCATCAACTGGCTGAAGAAGAAAAATCACATGAGCAATTAACAGATTCAGAAAAGCATTTAACAAAGTCAACTACCCATTTATGATAAAAACTCTCAGTAAACTAGGAATAGAGAGGAACTACCTCAACTTGACAAAGAATATCTAAATATAACCTAGAGATAACATATTTACCTTTTTTAAAAAAAAGTTCTTTTTAAGTGTACATATGTAATACCTCAATTTTTTAAGTTTATTTATTTATTTTGAGAGAGAGAGAGAGGGAGGGAGAGAGAGAATGAGTGGTAGAGGGGCAGAGAGAGAGGGAGAAAGAGAGAATCCCAAGCAGGCTCCAAGCTGTCAGTGCAGAGCCCGACACAGGGTTCAAGCTCACAAACCATGAGCTGAAATCAAGAGTCAGACACTTAACTGACTGAGCCATCCAGGAGCCCCAGATAACATCATATTTAAATGGTGACAAGCTTGAAGTTTTTTTTTACTAAGATCAAGAACAAGACAATCATGTCCCCTCTCACCACTGTTTTTTGAACATTTTACTGGTGGTCCTAGCTAATGCAATAAGAAAATGAAATAAAATGTATACAAATTGGGAAGGAAAAAGTAAAACTGCTTCTGTCCACAGACAACATGATCATCTATGTACAAGTTCTATATGAGAAAAACCTATAAAACTCTAATAAATGAAATCAAAGAACTCTAGACATTCCATGTTCATTGATAGGAAGACACAACATTGTCAAGATGTCAGTACTTTTCAACTTGAATTATAGATTAAATGTAATCTCAATCAAAATCTCAGCAAGTATTTTGTGGATATTGACAAGCTACTTCCAAAGTCTACATGGAGAGACAGAAGACTGAGAATAACCCACACAACAGTGAAGGAAAAGAATAAAGTCAGAGGACTGACACCAGCCCACTTCAAGACCCATGTAAAGCTACAGCAATCCAGACAGTGTGGCATTGGTAAAACGACAGACAAAAAGATCAACAGAAAAGAAGAGAGATCCCAGAAATAGGCCTACATAAATATAGCCCACTGATTTTTGACAAAGGAGACAAGGCAATACAATGCAGAAAAGATAGTCTTTCCAATACATGGAGCTGGAACAGCTGTATATCTACATGAAAAAGAAAAATCTGCACACAGGTACTGTATCTTCTACAAAAAATAAAGTCAAAAAGTATCTAAGACTAAGTGGGAAAAAGAAAAACTATAAATTTCTAGAAGATAACATGGGAGAAAACCAAGATGACCTTGGGTATGGCGATAACTTTTTAGATATAACATCAAAGGGATGATCCATGAAATAAAGAATTGAAAAGCTAGAATTCATTAAAATGTAAACTGTATGCTCTTTGAAGTCAAAGGACAAACCATAGATCGAAAGAAAATATTATCAAAAGATATAACTGATAAAAAATTGTTATCGAAAATAAACAAGGAGAACTTAAAACTCAACAATATGAAAACAAACAACCTGATTAAAAAATGGATAAAAGGCCTGAACAGACACCTCACCAAAGAAGATATAGAGATGACAAATAAGCATATGAAAAGATGCTTCCTATCAGCTGTCATCAGGGAAATGCAAATTAAAACAATGAGATAGCAGCACATACCTATTAGAAAGTCCAAAATCCAAAACACTAAGATTACCAAATGTTGAGCAGACATGGGACAACAGGAACTCTCATTCACTGCTGGTGGGAATGCAAAATGGCCCACAGCCGCTTTGGAAGACAGTTTGGCAGTTTCTTACAAAATCAAACATATTCTCACCAAATGATCCAACAATCACCTTCCTTGATATTTGCCCAGATGAGCTGGAAACTTATGTCCACGCAAAATCCTGCACAGAGATATCTATTTGGCAGCTTTATTCATAACTGCCAAAATTTGGAAGCGACAAAGATATCTTTCAGTAGGTGAATAAACTGGTACATCTAGACAACGGAATATTATTTAGCACTAAAAAGAAATGAAATAGCAAGCCATGAAAAGACATGGAGGAAAGTTAAATGCCTATTACTAAAAGAAAGAAGCCAATTATATGATTCCAACTCTGTGACATTCTATAAGCAGCAAAACTATGAAGACAGTAAAGGGATCACGTGTTGCCCGGAGTTGAAGGGAAGGAAGGGATAAATAGGTGAAGCATGGAAGATATTTTAGGGCAGTGAAAAATATCCTCTAGGATAGTTTAATGGTGGGTATATGCCATTATACTATAGTCAGACCCAAAGACTGCATCACCAAGATGAACCTTAATGTGAATTACGGGCTTTGGGTGACAACGGTGCGTCGGTGTAGATTCATCAGTTGTAACAAATGTATCACTCTGGTATGAAATTTGACAGTTGGGGAAATTATGCATGTATGGGGGCAGGGCATATATGGGAAATCTCTATGCTTCCCACTGCATTTTGCTGTGAATATAAAATTGCTGTAAAAAATAGTCTATAAAAAACACTTAAAGGATTCAGAGTTTTAGTTTTAGCCATGATGGTGTCACTGATGCCACACTAGCCATCTCCCATAGTCAAAACAACTGGTACTCATACTTTCCCTCCTCTCTGATCCTCATGGGAGAAACAACTCTGTATTTTCTTCCTGTATGGGGTTAGTGCTAGTTCCTGCTGCAATTGGAGGGAAGGTAATTCTGAAAGCTTGGAAGGTTCAAAGAAGCCTAAGGAATAAAATTGCAGGAGGAGGGAATATATCCAGATGACATTCCTTGCATCAGGCGCCCAGGTTTTCCAATTAGGCCCTGACTTTCACATCACAGAGCTACATAGTTTGGGTGTTGAACTGTCTTTAAAGTTGAAGTATTCTATCAGGAAAAGGTTTGGTCTTCCTCTTTTCATGCTCAACTGTTGCATGACATGAGGGCTTGTTTGTAAGCCACCCAAAGTGAGTCTGGTTCTCACGTTTGGTTTTTAATTACTTCTTTACTAAGCTCAGCTTTTCATTATCAAGCCACTTCCTTACAAAAGTTCTGACTGTTGGATTCTCCAGCAAGCAGATACTAAGGTGAGGTCAAATTTACAAAAGTTTTTGGCAGGGAGGAAGGTGAGGAGTAACCCCTGACAAAGTCAAGGACAGAGGCTGACAGAGAAGGAACACATCAGTCCATGACCAAGGACCGATCGAGTGTTGGCCATCCCAGCAGGAAGCCCTGAGTCAAAGACTATCAGAGGAATTCTGTGTCAGACACACATGCCTAGCTCCTTGTTTAACCATCTCACTCAGTTACTGGCAAGAAGAAAATCACCTCTATTCAAAAACCGAGATGGACCTCCAAGGTACTAAATAGCTAGAAGCTAACAGCTAACCACATTCTTTGTTACGTGGAAGAATCTTTTCTTAAAAAGTGATCTAAGCTATGCTTTTCCATGTTTTCTGCAAACACTGCTAAATAAGTAGACCTAATGGCCATTTATAGAATAAACAACAACCAAGCCATGGAATGATCCATATACTGAGTTGTCAGGTCTCAATAAATTCAGAACGATTGAAATCATATAGAATAAGATTCCTGAGCAAAAATGAAATTAAATCATAAAGGAACAACAAAAATCTGTAAAATCCCCCCAAATTAGAAATTTTATACTATGCTCCTAAAAAATGTGTGAGTAAAGAAAGAAATCACAAGGAAATTTTGAAAATATTTTGAAAATGAAACCATAGTAAAAAGTGAGGAATACAGTTAGAGTAGTTCCTAGAGGGATTTTGTTTTTTTGTGTGCTCATATTAGAAAAGAACAAATGTCTAACAGCAATGATCTAAGCTTCTACCCTAAGAAGACAAAAATAAGAATAATTTAAGAAAGAAATCGTAAAGATGAGAGCAGAAATCAATGAAATAGAAAATATACAAAGAACAGAGGAAAATTCACAAAACCAAAATCTTGTATTTTGAAATAAAATTATAAACCTCTGGCCAGACTGATAAAGGAAAATAAAAGAGAGAGAGAAAGGTGATACAAACCTCTAATATCAAATGAAAAAAAGGATTATCACTGTAGATACAGTAAATGTTAAAACTATAATAAGAGAATATAATGAAAAATTTCATGCCAATAAATTCACCAACCTCAATGAATTAAAAAATTATAAAAACTGAAAAAAGGAGAAATAGGTAATATGAATAGTCCTGTATGTATTAAAGAAATAGAATTTGTAATTTCAAAACATCCAAAAAAGAAAATTCAGAAGCAATGATTTTCTCCACTAGTGCATTTATCAAGTATTTTTAAAAAGCGAATCCTACATAGGGACTCAGTGGGTTGAGCATCCAACTCTTGGTTTCAGCTCAGGTCATGATCTCAGGTGTCGTGAGATCAAGCCCCATGTTGCGTTCCACACTGAGCATGAAGCCTGCTTAAGATTCTCTCTCTCTCCCTCTGGCCCTCTCCCCTGCTACCATGCTGTCTCTCTCTCTCTCTCTCTCAAATTAAAATTAAAATTAAATTAAGTAAAATAAAAAATAAAAATTAATCCTACACAAATTCTTTCAAGAAAAGTAAGAAGTAGGACCACTTCCCAACTCCTTTCGTGAGGTCCAAATCATTCTGACATGAAAACTTGACAACGTTACAAGGAAAGAAAATTACAAGGTGTATCGTTCATTAGCTTACATGTAGGAGCGCCTGGGTGGCTCAGTTGCTTAAGCCTCCAACTTCAGCTCAGGTCACGATCTCATGGTCTATGACTTCAAGCCCCGTGTCACGCTCTATGCTGACAGCTCAGAGCCTGAAGCTTGCTTCAAATTCTGTGTCTCTGTCTTTCTCTGCCCCTTCCCTGCTCATGCTCTCTCTCTCCCTCTCTCTCTCTCTCTCTCAAATAAATAATTTTACAAAAAAATTTTAAATCCTCAATGTAAAATTGTTAGAAAAATATTAGAAAATTTAATCTAGAAATAGAGGAAAAGTTTAATGCACAACGGACAGGAAGCGTTCATCTCACCCAGGAATTTGAAAATGAGTCCACGTAATTGTCTCTCTATCCAAAGCCCAACTATGATGACAAGTGACAAATAAGTGTATTTTCTACATGAATTTAAGTTGTCATTTTTCTTTACGTTGCTGTGCAAATGGGAGCAAAGAAACCCAGAAGTGTATGTTGGAACTTTACCCGTTAATCAAAGATGTAAGCAACTTCACAGCTGAATCAGATAAGGGTTTTTGAATACTGAAAGTATTTCCTCATTTTTAGTACTATCCACAATGCAACACCTGCAGACACAACACACTTGTAAGTTTAAGCTGCAATATGAACATTTGCTCTATTCCCTTTTTCTATCTAAGCAATCAGCAAAACAACATTCCAAGGCTTGATGTGTAGAGTTTTCCAATTGCTGTCATGTGAATGCTTTCTCTGTGGCCAGTGTCAAGCTGCAAGCATGTCTGTCCTCACCAAATGCAGTGCTAGGAAGAGATGTTAAAGAGAAATGCCAGGGTGCCTGGGTGGCTCAGTCAGTTAAGCAGCGGACTTCGGCTCAGGTCATGATCTCACGGTCTGTGAGTTTGAGCCCCGCGTCGGGCTCTTGTGCTGACAGCTCAGAGCCTGGAGCCTGTTTCAGATTCTGTGCCTCCCTCTCTCTGACCCTCCCCCGTTCATGCTCTGTCTCTCCCTGTCTCAAAAATAAATAAAACGTTAAAAAAATTCTTTTAAAGAGAAATGCCTACGATTATGTAGTATTTCCAACATGTAGGCACAGTAACATAAATAACCTCAAAGTCACAATTAATAGTAAAATGATAACAGTGAGTTTTTATTATTTTAATATCTATTTCACTCGTTTTTAATGTAACCTAATTTATACAATTTTTTTATTTAAACAAAAGTTTATACAATTAAAATTCTAATAATGGCCCTTTTAGTGATCAGCTTGAAAAATTCCTAAAAATGTAACAACCAACTCTTGCAGGCTGGTTCAACCTACCTCTACCATACCAATATGGTTTGAAGTGGAGTTCGGAAGCCAAAGGTCAAGAAAGAATTTTTGACATGTGTTAGGTGCTAAAAGGTAGTTTTATTAAAGCACAGGGACAGGGCCCATGGGCAAAAAGAGTTGTGAGGAGTGACTGATGTTATAAGATTTTCTCTCCTATGGAGGGGATGGTGGTGTTAAGGCTACAGGTTTCTGAAGATTGTTTTTTCCTGTATATCATTAAGACAATTAAAACTGATGGAGACTCATGTCCTGCATGACTGTGATTTCTATCAGTTTACCATTTGTTTTTCCCCTTCCTTTTCCCTTTGGGCAGCCAGGAGCGCCTAAGCACCCAGGGGTGGATTGTGGGGTGTTAGCTTGTGCTTTTCCCTCAGCTTGGCTTTTGCTCCCTCATCTACACCACCAACATGACTAAAATATGACTTGGAGTGGATGCTAATTGAAGGTGAAATGGTCAAGAAACTAGTAATTTGAGAAACTACGCCCAATAGTTTGGAACTGACTAAAACAAAGAATCAAGAGCTAATAAAAAATGAACTATTGGGACTTGCACAGTGAAGGAAACCATCAACAGAACTAAAAGGAAACTGACAGAATGGGAGAAGATATTTGCAAATGACATATCAGAAAAAGGGTTAGTATCCAAAATCTATAAAAAACTTAACAAACTCAACACCCACAAAACAAATAATCCAGTGAAGAAATGGGCAGAAGACATGAACAGACATTTTTTCCAAAGAAGACATCCAGATGGCTAAGAGACACATGAAAAGATGCCCAACATCACTCATCATCAGGGAAATACAAATGAGATAACACCCCCACCTGTCAGAATGGCTAAAATGAACAACTCTAGAAACAACAGATGCTGGCAATGATGCAGAGACAGGGGAACGCTTTTGCACTGTTGGTAGGAATGCAAACTGGTGCAGCCACTCCAGAAAATAATATGGAGGTTCCTCAAAAAATTAAAAATAGAACTACACTATGACCATCAATTGCACAACTAGGTATTTATCTAAAGGAGACAAAAATGCTATTTCAAAGGGGCACATGCACTCCAATGTTCATAGCAGCACTATCGACAATAGCCAAATTATGGAAAAAGTCCAAATGTCCACTGACTGATGAATATATAAATAATAAGTGGTAGGGGTGCCTGGGTAGCTCAGTTAGTTAAGCATCCCACCTCAGCTCAGGTCATACTCTCACAGTTGAGATTGAGCCCCGCACTGGGCTCTGTGCTGACAGCTTGGAGCCTGGAGCCTGCTTCAGATTCTGTGTCTCCCTCTCTCTCTGCCCCTCCCTGTTCATGCACACTCGCTATCTCTCCTCAAAAATAAATAAAGAAAGGAAGAAAAGAAAGAAAAGAAAAGAAAAGAAAGAAGGGAAGGGAAGAAAGAGAAAGAGAGAAAGAGAGAAAGAAAGAAAGAAAGAAAGAAAAAGAGAAAGAAAAAGAAAGTCACACACACACACACACACACACACACACACACACACACAATGGAATACTACTCAGTGATGGAAAAGAATGAAATCTAGCCATGTGCAACTACAGGGATGGAGGTAGTGTATTACGCTATGCAAAATAAGTCAGTCATAGAAAGACAAATATTATATGATTTCACTCATATGTGGAATTTAAGAAACACAACAGCTGAACATAGGGGAAGGGAAGGAAAAATAAGACAAAAACAGAGAGGGAGACAAACCATAAGAGACTCTTAAATACAGAGAACAAACTGAGGGTTGCTGGAGGGGTGCTGGGCAGGGGGATGGGCTAAATGGTTGATGAGTATTAAGGAGGGCACTTCTGGGGATGAAAACTGGGTGTTGTAAGTGATGAATCACTGGGTTCTGCTCCTGAAACCAATAGTACACTGTATGTTAACTAACTTGAACTTAAATAAATTTTTAAAAATTAATAAAAAGATAAAAAAGAGCTCTACAATCTCATGAGTTTCAAAGGGGCTAGAGAGGTGGGGTGATAAGGAAAGAAGAGAGGAACACAGGACAGAAGTAATAATGAGGAGCAAGCTTAATACCTATACTCCCTCCATCCTCTAGATATGAGGAAATGAGCCATCACTTTCAGGACTTCAGAGTGAATGGTAGAATGAGAATACAATCTGGTTGCAATTAGAGCAAGATATGAGGAACATTTGGAGAAGAGGTTTAAGATACATGGCATTTGGTTAATTATTAATCATGAGTTCCAGAAAGCACAGGGAAGAATTAGCGAGATTAGGGCATAGGGAGATTGTATCAGAGCCACAGAGGCACCGACTTCTGGTGGATGGAAGATGGGGAGCAGAAGGAGTCCTCACCTTCCCTTAAGATTTAATTTATACAAGCACGAAAGTCAGGCAGAAGTTAATCTAGGTATTCTCTTCAGTAGACTAATGATAGCCTACTTCTTGAGACTTGTCAGGCCCTGAAACAGGCCAAGTAGTTGTACACTGTTATTCTCTGGCAGCTGAGTGTGATTTCTTTAGAATAATAATCAAAGCTACAGTCTCTGGTTTTTATATTTACTTGTTGTTATCTCTCCCAGCAGAATATAAGTTCCAAGATGTCTTTTTTTGTTTGTTTGTTTTTTAATTTTTTTTTTCAACGTTTTTTATTTATTTTTGGGACAGAGAGAGACAGAGCATGAACGGGGGAGGGGCAGAGAGAGAGAGGGAGACACAGAATCGGAAACAGGCTCCAGGCTCCGAGCCATCAGCCCAGAGCCTGACGCGGGGCTCGAACTCACGGACCGCGAGATCGTGACCTGGCTGAAGTCGGACGCTTAACCGACTGCGCCACCCAGGCGCCCCAAAGTTCCAAGATGTCAACAACACTACATCTCTTTGGCTTACTGAGGTATGGCCAGCATTCAGCACAGTCCATACACAGCACCTAAGATATTAAAAAACACATGTTTGATGAATTAATAAATTACAAAATGAAGATTACCAGCAAGTTTTTGGTTTTGTGGCTCAGTAAAGAGCCAAGGTCAGCATTACAGAAGACAAATATGGTGTGGGGAAAAAAGACAAGGAGATATCAGGGATCTAATTAAGTTTGGGGGTATGTCTAATGTCTAGTTTCAGAATAAGAATCTAGAATTTATGAGACAGATCTAAAAAGTAAATTCAGACATCGGGCTCGTCAGCTTATTTGACATGGGAGGGCATGAGGAAATAACAGGATATAATAACAAAGAAACAAAAAACTAGGAGACACAAAATGAAGAATTACATTTCTAAGGAAACGAAAAGTCATCAGAGAAGTAAAAGGAGAACAAAAGACAAAGCATCCCATTGTTTCAAAAAGAAATTAGTAACTGATGTAGTCAGGTAGGAGTAGGAGATATCTGAAAAAGGGCCATTGGATTTTACAATTTAGCAGCTGTCAGTGACTTTAGAGAGTAGGTAGTTTAATGGCATTGTGGGAGTAGAGAGGCCTGATTTTAGAGAGTTGTGCAGTAAAGGGAAGGTCAGGAAATAAAGAGGGTAAATAAAACCACTCTTTCAAGATGATTGATTGTGCAATGAATAAGAAAATCAAGCAGAAAGGTACTCAAGGACAAAAAGTTGCGTTCTTTTCTTTGTTTGTTTTTAGATGCAATAGATTTATGCAGGTCTATCAGCTAAGAGCCACTGGCAAGAAAAACATTGAAAATATAGAGGAAATACAGGATAATTGAAAGATTACTTATCTGAGCCCTGAGAAAAGAGTTGAATGAATATTCATGAATGTATACAAACATGTAGGGGGCATTGGGTAAGAGGCAAAGGCATCTCCTGTTTGTGGGGGACTTTCATTGGTGCACAGAATTTTAAAAGAATGACAAAGGTGTAAAAGAATTTCTGTCAGAAAGAGAGAAGGACTTAGAATAGACACGTAATGTATGTCTCAAAAGCACTGAGATCCCCTGTGAATTTGGAGATGATTTAGTTATAAAAGCATAAAATGGCACAGAAATGCTTACCTATGTATGTTCTCTCTCACTGTTTAGTCCCTTAGATCAAAGCTAGTACAAAGAGACAAAATGATTAATCTTGGGTTGAAGGTCTATAAAACAGAATGTAGAAGAGGGATTTGAGGGAGAACTAAAGGATCCTGCTTGTATAATATATATAGTAGTATAATTTGATGGAATTTGTCAAAAATGAAGAGTTGAAGGAAAAACCGTACAACAAGCTGATCTGAAGGGGAAGGTACAGGTCAGTTTGGGATTTGTTAATATATTGAGATGTCTATTACACATCCAAGTCCAGTATCTAGGGGGATACATGAATCCGACTTGAGGGAAGAAATGAAGACTGGGGTATAAATTTGGACTCAGCAGCATTAAATAGTGTCCAGTAGATCAGAATGATATGATCATCTAGGGTGTCAGCCAAGTCAAACAAGACAGAGAACCAAAGGCTGAACCACGGGGCCTTGGAGCACCAAGGGGTTGGAGAGACGAGAAAAGGTCAGAGAAGGGGACTTAGAAGGAATGTGATAGAAGAAATTCTCAGAAAGACTCCAAAATTCCTGCTCCCTGGTGTACCCAGCCTGCATAACCATTCCCCTGGACTGTGATGCAATTTTACTCCCATGATTAGGTTACATCAGGTGGCGAAGGTAAGGGAGTTTGCAGATATAATTAAGGTCCCTAATCAGTAGACTAAAAGTTAATCAAAGGGAGGTACCCCGAGTGGGCCCAGCCTGATCAGGCAAGCACTTGAAGGAAGTCAATAGCTCTAAAGGTAGCTATTCAGGAAGAGACTCAAAGTATGAGAAAGTCTCCTGTCAATCTTCAAGAATCTCGCAGCCATATTTTTTTAAGTCTATTTATTTATTTATTTATTTATTTACTTACTTATTTATTTATTTATTTTGAGAGTGAGTGAGAGAGAGGGAGGGAGAGAATGAGCAGGGGAGGGGCAGAGAGAGAGGAGGACAGAGGATCTGAAGCAGGGTCTGTGCTGACAACAGAGAGCCCGATGCGGGGCGATGTGGGACTTGAACTCACAAACCGTGCTGAAATCAGACACTTAACTGAGCCCCCCAGATGCACCCCACAGCCATGTCTTGAGACAGGTTGTGAGAGGGCCACATACCAAGGACCAGAGAACAACCTGAGGAGTGGGAACAACCCCAACACAATAGCCAGCAAGAGAATAGGGAAGTCAGTCGCACAACCATCAGAAATGAGTTCTGACATGAATGAGCATAGAAGTGGGTTATTCCCCAGTCAGACCTCCGGATGACAGTGCAGTCTAGCCAATATTTTGGTTTCAGCCTTAAAAGACTCTGAGCTAGATTTCTGACCTGCAGAAACTGTAAGATAATGAATGGGTGTTATTTTAAGCCACTAATTCTCTGATAATTTGTTCTATAGCAATGGGAAAATAATATAGGGAGTAATCAGTGAAGAAGGAAAAATTATGAGCAAGAATTACTCTGGAAGCCATATGATTAAAGCTAGAAGAATAACGGATGGTGTCAAATGCTACTGACAAATGCAATACTACGAAACCTGAATGTTGATTATTGGATTTAGTAAAGAAGAATTTCCAGAATTATAGTATGATTCAAGAAAAACTTTGTGCACAAAGCATAGAAGTGAAACTAACAGGAAATAAAAT
The DNA here is from genome assembly GCF_018350195.1 of Panthera tigris. Lineage (NCBI taxonomy): Eukaryota > Metazoa > Chordata > Mammalia > Carnivora > Felidae > Panthera > Panthera tigris. The sequence goes on along the minus strand of NC_056663.1, from coordinate 21,803,174 downwards.
TGAGAAGGGTTACCAAAGTTAATTAATTAATGCAACCAAATATTCTAATCTAGACTGAGTAGTATGGAATATGTGTGCTTACATACATAAACATATTTCTGGAATGTGAGCATTTCAGACCAAATGTAAATTTGGTATTTGGGCTGCCTACTCCTCTTTTGTCCTAATCAGAAAATTGTCTCATCTTTGACTCCTATTTAAAATTATGAATAATTAAAAGAACCCTCATATCCTTGCAGCATTTCCAAAATGACATAAAAATTTGTGAGGCATATGACAAAATATCCACAAATAATACTTTCAATACAGTTAATACTTGGTGTGTTTTACAAATTCTTCCCCAACACACACACACACACACACACACACACACACACACCATTAAGTTCTTTTATCTTTATCAACTCTAATTGCTCTATGTAGGACTTGTAGAGAGAATAGTTTTATAGCATAAAATAATTAGAGAGGAATTTTAAAAAAACCTCTTTCCAAATTAAGGAGTAATGCATAATTTTCATACACTACGTTCAATTAACAGGACATTTAGCATACAGTTTCACACACACACACACACACACACACACACACACACACACACACACCTAAGCATAAGGTAAAGCAGATTCACTACCAAAACAAATGATAAACTGCATGAATGCAGTTAAAGAAATGTGTCATTCGGTACTTAGCAACTGGGCTGATGTTAATGTCTTTTTTCTGAAGCAAGAATAGTTTATTGTCAAGCTTGGAGAAAAATGCAGAATAAAGCCAATCACTCTTTTGCTATTCATTAGTTGATTTCTTTTGAAGATTGGTAAAAGTGCAGAGATATTGATTTTATCCTCCGATAATCCTCCCTTAAGCAGTATTTCAGAATGTCATTACAGCTACAGGAAAAGAGAGCAAGAACAAGTTTAATGCTCTGTATACCCATTTGTGTAGCGCTAGTGCTAACAATTTCTGATAATGTGCCTACATTTATAGAGCAGTCATTTGAGTTTTCAGCATTGCCAGAAGAGTTTTTTAGTTACAAGAAGCCATACCAATGAGTTTCAGAATGGAGATGCATTAATGTGAATCGACACTGGAAGAGAAAACATAGCACATCCACAGGAGTCTGGTGTTTAATCTAAAAAGAGAAGCAAATGCTATCTCAATTCTCAGGATTGTTTCTCACATAAAATTGTATTCCCGAGAAAATAATGAAAGTCATTTTTGGGAATCTTCCTGGGAATCAGTAAAGCACATGCTTTATCCTCTTAGCATAAAAGATGTAAACAACACTTTTCTATGAGTTTCCAGCACAGTGAGAGAAGACATCAGTGGAGGGTGATTTATGTCCAGGCGAATATCCCCATTCTCTTATTCGGCAATCTAGCACCATTAACACAGAGTTTGCACCTGGTAGCACAATAAATACACTTCTTTTTTTAAATTTTTTTTAATGTTTATTTCCTTTTTGAGAGAGAGGGGGAGAGACAGAGTGCAAGCCGTGGAAGGGCAGAGAGAGGGGGAGACATAGAATCTGAAGCAGGATCTAGGCTCTGAGCTGTCAGCACAGAGACCGATGTGGGGCTCGACCCCACAAACTGTGATACCATGACCTGAGCCAAAGTCGGCCACTTAACCAACTGAGCCACCCAGACACCCCACAATAAATACATTTCAATAGAGGCTGTGTAAAGTAAACTTTTTCTTTCATTTACTTAGGAACGATTACCATCTCACCTTGGAAAGACATAATACACTTTTCGTCTTGCTTGGCTGGTACAGACAGACGGTGTTGGCATATGTTAACTTAGTGTCATAGTGAGTGGAAAAAATATCTTTTTCCCCCTGTTTAAATCCTGAAGCTAGTACTATCAGTTTTCACAATATGTAAGATGATGGAATAGTATCTGGCCTTTTATGCAGTAGATTACATCAGTGAAGTTTAAAAGATTTAAAGAAGAAATATTCTTTGTCACTGAAGAAACATTTATAGGCCTCTGTGTCAGTCAGGGTCCCACCAGAGAGAAAGAAATAAAGAAATGAGAGAGAAAGATAATGAGAGGGGGTGGGGCAGAAGCGTGGAAAGAAAGAAGGGAAGGAAAGAGGGAGAGACTGAGGGAGAGGGGGAGAGATCAAGGAGTAGGCTTACTCGATTATGGGATGGGCAAGTCTGAAGTCGGTAGGGCTGAGTGGACACTCTTTAGGAACTGACACTGAGTCCACACCACTGGGGGGTTCCTGTATCTCAGGGAAATAGCAGTTTTGCTCTTAAGGCCTTTCGACTGATTAGATGTAGCCCACCCAGACTGTTAAGGATAATCTTCACTAAAAATCAACTGATGGTAGATGTTAACCACGTCTATCAAGTGCCTTCACAGCAAGAAGCATTTACTTGAATAGTTGGGCACTATATCCTAGCCAAAAAGACATACAAAGCTGACCATGATAAGACTCATGACTTGAAAGATCTAATGGAAAGAATCATGCTTAGAACAGGACAGAATCAAATGTGTTCTAAAAATGCAGAGGAGTCTGTCTTTTGAAACTAGATTGAAATGCAATGCATATTATAAAGCTACCACGTGCCTAGTACAAAAATAATTCAGAGAGAAGAAAATTCTGAATGGAACCTAAATTCGTACATGATACAAGAAGCATCACCACCCAATCCAAAATGGATAAGATCATGGAGGAAATTGCCCTGGAAAAATTGGATACCTAGATAAAAACTGAATTTGGCTCTATACTCCAAAATGTATCTGAGTTCTTTCAAAAATTAAATATGGAAATCCTGATAAAATGGCTAGAGTGTCAAAGCATCTAATACTCTCCACCGAACTCCTGCTATAACACTAACTCCCACCACCACAAGTAAAATGTAAAATGTTTGATAAAAGCAACAAGTAAATATAAAAATAAGTAACCTTTGTTCAGCACTGAAAATAAGCAGGGTTCTTATGCATTCTCACAAATTTTGAAGCACTACTGTTTCAGAGAGTACATACAGAACCATAATGAAAGAGGCAACGAGTCCAACACAACCAGCAAAGACTCCGACCCAATCCCGCATAATAGGAAATCCTAATGAAGATTCCAGGACCTTCTTTTTCAGAAAGTTGGGAAAGGAATTTGCCATAAGCAAAGTAAAAATAACCTTGGTGTTATTGAGGGCTTCCTCCTTCCCTGGAGAGTTGCAGCAAATTATATCAGACATAGAATCTCTCATAAGGTAAAGCGAGGGGGAAAAACAAATGAGTAAGAAAAGTGATAAACTGGATACGGAGAGGTTATAACGTTGAAAAGAATATTTAATAAAATTCTAAACCAAAAAATTAAGAAATATACATAAAATAATTGAACTTTATGAACAAAATGGTTCGACAATAAACCAGTAAGAATTTATGTTGACCAAAAATATTAATTCCAGGACATGCACCAGGTGTAGATAGTTTTAGGTGCAAATAGTTTTCCCAGAATTTAGAAATATAAAAAAAACCTCAATTTTTGCATCAAACATACTCTAAAAATTAAAAAAAAACAACAAAATAGGCACAAAATGAGAAAACTTCTTGTCAATTTCACTTAAGAAAAAATATGCAAAAAGGTGAACAAAATATCACCAAATCAAATCTTACAATACATTCTCATTCCTAGATAAATTCTAGCATTGCAATGACCTTTATTCAACAATAAAAATATCATTAATATATTGATCATACCAATGGTTGAAAGGAAAAGCATAGAATCATCTTAATAGATGGTGAAGAGACATTTAGATGAACTCAACAAATACTCCTAATTATTTAAGTGATGTATACCAGAATTGAAATACAATGCAAAGACACATCTATAACAAGATACAAAATATTTAGAGGTGCCTGGGTGGCTCACTTGGTTAAGCAACAGCCTCTTGATTTCAGTTTAGGTCATGATCTCATGGTTTTATGAGTTCAAGCCCTGCATCAGGCTGTGCTGTCAGTGTGTAGCCTGCTTGGGATTGTCTCCCTTCCTCTTTCTCTGCCCTCTTCCACTCACATGGACATGCATGCATACTCTCTCTCTCTCAAAATAAATAAACTTAAAATTTTGTTTTAACAAACCATAAGGAAAGCTATCTGAAGAGGCATATTTTCAAGGATAAGAAAAAGTGTCTATTATCAAAATCTTTATTTAACATTGCTCAGATTTTCCATATTATTCAATGAGACAAGATAGATTGACACAAACAATTACTTCTTGTTTGTGTATGTCAACCACTTTATTTGAAAATCCAGTTAGTGATTTAACATGATGGTTCTTTTCTTAAAGCAGGTAACTGAGGCCTAGAATTGCCACCATGCCCGCTTAGGCAATCCAGAAGCCATTGTTTTAAAGTCTATTAATTTCAGAAGCAAGAGAGAACATTCTTCTTATCTATAAATGTATTTTTCAACCATAAAGCAAGAGAATAAACTGAAAATGGCTATGAATAAGAGTTTCCACTCTAGGAAAGGAAGAAAAGGCTATACTACCCCCCTTTAAAGCATAGCCCCAAACTTCATAACCCAACTTCATTCAGATCTCATTGGCTATAGTTTAGTCACATGACCATGTATGGCTACTTTTGGGCTGGGAAATATACTCCTTAGCTGCCCTGAGTCCAAAAGTCTATTACTGGGAATAGGAGTGAGTAGATACTGAGAAAAAAAACTTGCAGTTTATATAACCTATGTAAGGTATACATACAAGTAACAGAAATAATAAATGCCACAAAAGAAAAATTGGCAGGCATTAGCAAGAAATTCTAGAAAGAATAAAGAAAGATTAAAATCACTTTAAAATTAAATCTACCTAGTAATGCAAGAAATACAAACTGGAAATAACCATATACATCTTAGTTCAGACTGCTGTAACAATGTACCTTAGACTGGGTGGCTTATCAACAACAGAAATTGATTTCTCAGTTAAGGAGGCTGGAAATCTGAGATCAGGGTGCCAGCATGGGTAGGTTCTGGTAAGGGCCCTCATCAGGATTGTGACCAACTTCTCATCCTCACATGGGAGAAAGAAAACAAACTAGCTCTCTGGACTCCTTTCATAAGGGCACTAATCCCATGAAGCACTCATGACCCAATAAATAACTCCTCAAAGGCCCTACCTCCAAATATCATCACATGAGGATTAGATTTCAACATATGAACTTCAGGGGACAAAACATTCGGTATATAACAATATACATATTTCTATCAATTAAAAATATAAATTAACATACCTTCTGTCATCATGACTTCAGTGAGATGTGCATTCCCATAAACTGTTGGGATGAATGCAAACAGGAACCACCTAGAGAAAAAGAAGATGGTCCTGTGTCTCTAGAGTATTAGCATATGCAATCTTTTTGTTGAAGCACTTTCATTTCTAGAAATTGACCTTAAGGTAACAATAATAAATGAGGTAAAAGATTTTCATAAGAGAACACTCATTGTAACCTTATTTACAATAGCAAAAACTTTAAAATCTGAATGTCCAACAAGAGAAATGATAAAAATAATTAAGATAAGGACAAATATTGGAATGGTAATCAGTTAACTCACTATAATTCTTTTATGGAGAAGTTTGATTCAAGATGGTGGCATAGGAAGATCCTGAGTTCATTCCTTTCCATGGATACAACAAATATATAACTGGATATGAAATAATTTCTTCTATAAACCCCAAAAAACTTGGCAAACTGAGTCTTTACAAAAAAGTCAAAAAGGACAGCAATGAGGCAGGTGAGAGAGAGAGAAACGTCTTACCAAAAAACAACAACAACAACAAAACAAAAAAACCCAAACAAATAAAAATAAAAATAAAAATAAAAATAAACCAACCCCAGGAACTGTGTGTCAAAAATATTAAATTTCTCTTTTGAGGAGTAAGAGGTTTGTATCACATCAGGTACTCCAACAGTTAGATCCTTCATGAGAAACATAAGCCACTTAAATACTGGGTTTTCAGACCCAGTGGGGATTATATGCAGGAACCATAGGGAAGAAACAACTCACTCTTATAGGGCTTGCAAGCAGACTCACTCAACTTGGGACCCAGAAAAAAAAAAAACAATTTGAAAACTGCCTAGGGCATATGTGAAGGAAATCAATTTGCTAACCTTAAAATGACCACCAGAGCAACAGAAAACTGTTGAGACTTTCTCCAGAGATGGAGACATGGAGGGGGGGTGCCATGTTTGTGACCTTATCATACCTTGCTAATGTTAGCCTTGGCACCACTTTGGAACTATCCCTGTAACATGCTAGAGCTGGCGGGCATGTTCAGGTGAGAACCCCAGCCACTACTACAGTGAAACCATGTGTCACAGCTATGTCAGGTGCTGGCCCTGCCAATCCTCATGCTATATATATGGCCCTGCTACAGCAGATAGGTACACACACCTCACATAGGGTATGCCCCTTGAGCTCCTAACCTTGGTGGTCAGAGGGGACTGCACTTTTAGGCTCTACATGACATCTCCTACATAAGACCATTCCTTCAAGACTGAGAGAGATAAGTGTTTTCTTTATAAATAGAAATAAACACAGAGAGTCAAACAAAATGAGGAGACAGGGGCATATGTTCCAAACAAAAGAATAAGACAAAACATCAGAAAAAGACATTCATGAAATAGAGATAAGCAATCTACCTGAAACAGTGTTCAAAGGGATAGTCATAAAGATGCTCACTAAACTTGGGAGAAGACTAGATAAACACACTGAGATCCTCAACAAAGAGAAAGAATATCTAAGTTGAAAACATAAGTTATAGAGCTGAAAAATATAACTGAACTGTAAAAATACACTAAAGGGGTTCAACAGCAGACTGGATGAAGCCAAAGACTGGATAAGTGAGCTGGAGGACAATGCAATAGAACTCACCCAGACAGAACAGAAAGAAAAAAATAAATGAGAAAAAAATGAAGATAAATTAAAGGACCTTTGTCACAACATCAAACAGAATAACATTCATATGATATGGGTCCCAGAAAGAGAAGAAATAGAGAAAGGGCCAGAAAACTTAGGTGAAGAAGTAATGGATGAAAACTTACCTCGTCTGAAGAAGAAAATGGATGTACATGTCCAGGAACCCCAGAGAATTTCAAATAAGATGAACCTAAATAGATGCATACCATGACACATAATTACAATGGTAAAAGTTGAAGAGAGACTCTTAAGAGCAGCAAGAGAAAAACAACTTATTATATACAAGGGAAACCCCATAAGGCTACCAGCAGATTTTTCAGTAGAAACTTTGTAGGCCAGAAGAGAGTGACATGACATTTTTGAAGTGCTGAAAAAGACTTCCATCCAAGAATTCTGCACCCAGCAAGGTTATCGTTCAGAATTTAAAACAAAAGAAAAAAAGAAAAAAGAAAGATGAAGGGTATTGCAGACAAGCAAAGGCTAATGGAGTGTGTCCCAACTAAACTGGCCATACAAAAAAATCTGAAAGGGACTTCTCCAAACTGAAAAGAAATGACACTAATTAATAATAAGAAAACATAAGGAAGTAAAAGTTTCCCTGGAAAAGGTAAATATATAGTAAAAGCAGTGGACCAATTACTTATAAAGCAAGTATGAAGGTTAAAAGACAAAAATAATAAAATTAACTACATTAACTAGTTAAAGGATACATAAAATTTAAAAAAAGATTTAATATGTGATATCAAAAATACAAAACATGGGCCATTTGCTAAATATTAGCAAACCATATTCAACATTACATTCAAAGGATCATGTACCATGATCAAGTGGGATTTAGTCCAGCATGTAAGGGTACTTCAACATCTGCAAATTAACCACATTAACAGATAAAGGATAAAAATCATATGATCAACTTAATAGACGCAGAAAGAGTATCTGACAAAATTCAACATCCAGTTATGATAAAAATCCTCAGCAAAGTAGGTAGAGAGGGAGTGTACCTAAATATATTTAAGGCCATATTATAAAACCTATAGCTAACATCACACTCAATGGTGAAAAGTGAAAATTTTTCTTCTAAGATCAGGAACAAGATAGAGATGCTCACTCTCACTTTTGTTCAATATAGTATTGAAGTCCTAGATAGAGAAATTAGGTAAGAAAAAAATTTTTAAATACACAAATCAGAAAAAAAAGTAAAACTGTCCCTATTTTGCAGATGACATGTGCTATACATAGAAAATTCTAAGGACTTTTTAAAATTTTTTTGATGTTTATTTATTATTTAAAAAAATTTTTTAAATATGAAATTTATTGTCAAATTGGTTTCCATATAACACCCAGTGCTCATTCCAACAGGTGCCCTCCTCAGTACCCATCACCCACCCTCTCCTTCCTCCCACCCTCCATCAACCCTCAGTTTGTTCTCAGTTTTTACGAGTCTCTTATGTTTTGGCTCCCTCCCTCTCTAACCTTTTTTTTTTCCTTCCCCTCCCCCATGGTCTTCTGTTAAGTTTCTCAGGATCGACTAAGCGTGAAACATATGGTATCTGTCTTTCTCTCTATGACTTATTTCACTTAGCATAACACTCTCCAGTTCCCTCCACGTTGCTACAAACGGCCAGATTTCATTCTCTCATTGCCACGTAGTACTCCAGTGTGCATATAAACCACAATGTCTTTATCCATTCATCAGTTGATGGACATTTAAGCTATTTCCATAATTTGGCTATTGTTGAAAGTGCTGCTATAAACATTGGGGTACAAGTGCCCCTATGTATCAGCACTCCTGTATCCCTTGGGTCATTTCCTAGCAGTGCTATTGCTGGGTCATAGGGTAGATCTATTTTTAATTTTTTGAGGAACCTCCACACTGTTTTCCAGAGCAGCTGCACCAGTTTGCATTCCCATCAACAGTGCAAGAGGGTTCCCGTTTCTCCACATCCTCGCCAGCATCAACAGTCTCCTGATTTGTTCATTTTAGCCACTCTGACTGGCATGAGGTGGTATCTGAGTGAGGTTTTGATTTGTATTTCCCTGATGAGGAGTGACGTTGAGCATCTTTTCATGTGCCTGTTGGCCATCCGGATGTCTTCTTTAGAGAAGTGTCTGTTCATGTTTTCTGCCCATTTCTTCACTGGGTTACTTGTTTTTCGGGTGTGGAGTTTGGTGAGCTCTTTATAGATTTTGGATACTAGCCCTTTGTCCAATATGTCATTTACAAGTACCTTGTCCCATTCCATTGGTTTTTCCCAAGGCCTTTTAGTTTTGCTGATTGTTTCCTTGGCAGTGCAGAAGCTTTTTATCTTCATGAGGTACCAATAGTTCATTTTTGCTTTTAATTCCCTTGCCTTTGGGGATGTGTCAAGCAAGAAATTATTGTGGCTGAGGTCAGAGAGGTTTTTTCCTGCTTTCTCCTCTAGGATTTTGATGCTTTCCTGTCTCACATTCAGGTCCTTTATCCATTTTGAGTTTATTTTTGTGAATGATGTAAGAAAGTGGTCTAGTTTCAAACTTCTGCATGTTGCTGTCCAGTTCTTCCAGCACCATTTGTTAAAGAGACTGTCTTTTTCCATTGGATATTCTTTCCTGCTTTGTCAAAGATTAGTTGGCCATCCTTTTGTGGGTCTAGTTCTGGAGTTTCTATTCTATTCCATTGGTCTATGTGTCTGTTTTTGTGCCAATACCATGCTGTCTTGATGATGACAGCTTTGTAGTAGAGGCTAAAGTCTGGGATTGTGATGCCTCCTGCTTTGGTCTTCTTCTTCAAAATTACTTTGGCTATTCGGGGCCTTTTGTGGTTCCATATGAATTTTAGGATTGCTTGTTCTAGTTTCGAGAAGAATGCTGGTGCAATTTTGATTGGGACTGCATTGAATGTGTAGATAGCTTTGGGTAGTATTGACATTTTGACAATATTTATTCTCCAATCCATGAGCACGGAATGTCTTTCCATTTCTTTATATCTTCTTCAATTACCTTCTTAAGCTTTCTATAGTTTTCAGCATACAGATCTTTTACGTCTTTGGTTAGATTTATTCCTAGGTATTTTATGCTTCTTGGTGCAATTGTGAATGGGATCAGTTTCTTTATTTGTCTTTCTGTTGCTTCATTGTTAGTGTATAAGAATGCAACTGATTTCTGTACATTGATTTTGTATCCTGCAACTTTGCTGAATTCATGTGTCAGTTCTAGCAGACTTTTGGTGGAGTCTATAGGATTTTCCATGTATAGTATCATGTCATCTGCAAAAAGCGAAAGCTTGACTTCATCTTTGCCAATTTTGATGCCTTTGATTTCCTTTTGTTGTCTGATTGCTGATGCTAGAACTTCCAGCACTATGTTAAACAACAGCGGTGAGAGTGGGCATCCCTGTCGTGTTCCTGATCTCAGGGAAAAAGCTCTCAGTTTTTCCCTGTTGAGGATGATGTTAGCTGTGGGCTTTTCATAAATGGCTTTTATGATGTTTAAGTATGTTCCTTCTATCCCGACTTTCTCAAGGGTTTTTATTAAGAAAGGGTGCTGAATTTTGTCAAATGCCTTTTCTGCATCGATTGACAGGATCATATGGTTCTTATCTTTTCTTTTATTAATGTGATGTATCACATTGATTGATTTGCAAATGTTGAACCAGCCCTGCAGCCCAGGAATGAATCCCACATGATCATGGAGAATAATTCTTTTTATAAGCTGTTGAATTCGATTTGCTAGTATCTTATTGAGAATTTTTGCATCCATATTCATCAGGGATATTGGCCTGTAGTTCTCTTTTTTTACTGGGTCTCTGTCTGGTTTAGGAATACAAAGTAATACATAGAATGAGTCTGGAAGTTTTCCTTCCCTTTCTATTTCTTGGAATAGCTTGATAAGGATAGGTATTATCTCTGCTTTAAACGTCTGGTAGAATTCTCCTGGGAAGCCATCTGGTCCTGGACTGTTATTTGTTGGGAGATTTTTGATAACTGATTCAGTCTCTTCACTGGTTATGGGTCTGTTCAAGCTTTCTATTTCCTCCTGATTGAGTTTTGGAAGAGTGTGGGTGTTTAGGAATTTGTCCATTTCTTCCAGGTTGTCCAATTTGTTGGCATATAATTTTTCATAGTATTCCCTGATAATTGCTTGTGTTTCTGAGGGATTGGTTGTAACAATTCCATTTTCATTCATGATTTTATCTATTTGGGTCATCTCCCTTTTCTTTTTAAGAAGCCTGGCTAGAGGTTTATCAATTTTGTTTATTTTTTCAAAAAAACAATTCTTGGTTTCATTGATCTGCTCTACAGTTTTTTTTAGATTCTATATTGTTTATCTGTTCTGATCTTTATTATTTCTCTTCTTCTGCTGGGTCTGGGATGTCTTTGCTGTTCTGCTTCTATTTCCTTTAGGTGTGCTGTTAGATTTCGTATTTGGGATTTTTCTTGTTTCTTGAGATAGGCCTGGATTGCAATGTATTTTCCTCTCAGGACTGCCTTTGCTGCATCCCAAAGCATTTGGATTGTTGTATTTTCATTTTCGTTTGTTTCCATGTATTTTTTAATTTCTTCTTTAATTGCCTGGTTGACCCATCCATTCTTTAGTAGGGTGTTCTTTAACCTCCATGCTTTTGGAGGTTTTCCAGACTTTTTCCTGTGGTTGATTTCAAGCTTCATAGCATTGTGGTCTAAAAGTATGCATGGTATGATCTCAATTCTTGTATACTTATGAAGGGCTGTTTTGTGACCCAGTATGTGATCTATCTTGGAGAATGTTCCATGTGCACTCGAGAAGAATGTATATTCTGTTGCTTTGGGATGCAGAGTTCTAAATATATCTGTCAAGTCCATCTCGTCCAATGTATCATTCAGGGCCCTTGCTTCTTTATTGACCCTGTGTCTAGATGATCTATCCATTGCAGTAAGTGGAGTATTAAAGCCCCCTGCAATTATCACATTCTTACCAATAAGGTTGCTTATGTTTGTGATTCATTGTTTTATATATTTGGGGGCTCCCGTATTCGGCACATAGACATTTATAATTGTTAGCTCTTCCTGATGGATAGAGCCTGTAACTATTACATAATGCCCTTCTTCATCTCTTTTACAGCCTTTAATGTAAAGTCTAGTTTGTCTGATATAAGTATGGCTACTCCAGCTTTCTTTTGACTTCCAGTAGCATGATAGATAGTTCTCCATCCCCTCACTTTCAATCTGAAGGTGTCCTAAAGTCTGAAATGAGCCTCTTGTAGACAGCAAATAAATGGGTCTTGTTTTTTTATCCATTCTGATACCCTATGTCTTTTGGTTGGAGCACTTAGTCCACTTACATTCAGTGTTATTATTGAAAGATATGGGTTTAGAGTCATTGTGATGTCTGTAGGTTTCATGCTTGTAGTGATGTTTCTGGTATTTTGTGGTCCTTGCAACATTTCACTCACAGAATCCTCCTTAGGATCTCTTGTAGGGCTGGTTTAGTGGTGATGAATTCCTTCAGTTTTTGTTTGTTTGGGAAGACCTTTATCTCTCCTTCTATTCTGAATGACAGACTTTCTGGTAAAGGATTCTCGGCTACATATTTTTTCCATTCATCACATTGAAGATTTCCTGCCATTCCTTTCTGGCCTGCCATGTTTCAGTAGATAGATCCGTCACTAGTCTTATCGGTCTCCCTTTATATGTTAGAGTGTATTTATCCCTAGCTGCTTTCAGAATTTTCTCTTTATCCTTGTATTTTGCCAGTTTCACTATGATGTGTTGTGCAGAAGATCGATTGAAGTTACGTTTGAAGGGAGTTCTCTGTGCCTCTTGGATATCAATGCCTGTTTCCTTCCCCAGATGAGGGAAGTTCTCAGCTATGATTTGTTCAAGTACACCTTCAGCCCCTTTCTCTCTTCATCTTCTGGAATCCCTATTATACACATATTGTTCTGTTTGATTGCATCACTTAGTTCTCTAATTCTCCCCTCATACTCCTGGATGTTTTTTTATCTCTCTTTTTTCTCAGCTTCTCCTGTTTCCATAATTTTATCTTCTAATTCACCTATTCTGTGCTCTGCATCTTCAATCCTTGCTATGGCTGCATCCATTTTATTTTGCACCTCATTTATAGCAGTTTTTAGCTCCTCATGACTATTTCTTAGTCCCTTGATCTCTGTAGCAATAGATTTTCTGCTGTCCTCTATACTTTTATCAAGCCCAGTGATTAATTCTATGACTATTATTCTAAATTCATGGTCCATTATATAGCTTAAATTGTTTTTGATCAATTCATTAGCTGTAGCTACTTCCTGGAGTTTCTTTTGAGGAGAATTCTTCCATTTCTTCATTTTGGAGAGTCCCTGGAGTGGTGCAGAACTATGGGGCACTTCCCTGTGCTGTCTGTAGTAACTTGTGTTGATGGGCAGGGCCACAGTCAGACCCGATGTCTGTCCCCAGCCCACCGCTGGGGCCACAGTCAGACTGGTGTGTACCTTATCTTTCCCTTTCCCAGGGGCAGGACTCACTGTGGAGTGGTGTGGCCCCTGTCTGGGCTACTTGGACACGGCCAGGCTTGTGGTGCTGCTTTGATGGGATCTGGCGTATTAGCCGGGGGGATCTGCAAGGTGCACAGGGGGCGGGAGGGGCAGGCTTAGCTCACTTTGCCATAGGTGGTCACCTGTGGGAGGGGACCTGCAGCACCAGGAGGGAGGCAGACCCATCGGAGTGATGGATCCACAGAAGCACAGCGTTGGGTGTTTGTGCAGTGCAAGCAAGTTCAGTGACGGGAACTGGTTCCCTTTGGGATTTTGCCTGGGGATGGGAGAGGGAAATGGCACTGGCCGGCGCCTTTGTTCCCCGCCAAGCTGAGCTCTGTTTTCTGGGGCTCAACAACTCTCCCTCCTGGTGTCCTCTCGCCCTCCCACTCTCTGAGCAGAGCTGTTGACTTTTAACATTCCAGATGTTAAGTCCCACTGGCTGTCAGAACTCATGCAGTCCAGCCCCTCCGCTTTTGCAAGTCAGACTTGGGGGCTCTGCCTTGCCAGGAGGGCTGCCCCTTCACTGCCCCAGCTCCCTCCCGCCAGTCCGTGTAGCGCAGACTGCCTCTCTATCTTTCCTACCCTCTTCCTTGGGCCTCTTGTCTACACTTGGCTCTGGAGAGTCCGTTCTGCTAGTCTTCTGGCTGTTTTCTGGGTTATTTAGGCAGATGTAGGTGGAATCTAAGTGATCAGCAGGACGCGGTGAGCCCAGCATCCTCCTACACTGCCATTTTCTTGATGTTTATTTTTGAGAGAGACAGAGAGAGAGATAGAGCATAAGTGGGGGGAGGGGCAAAGAGAGGGGAGACACAGAATCCGAAGCAGATTCCAGGCTCCAAGCTGTCAGCACAGAGCCCAATGTGGAGCTGGAACTCACAAACTGCAAGCTCATGACCTGAGTCGAAGACAGCTGCTCAACCGACTGAGCCACCCAGGTGCCCCAGAAAACTCTAAGGACTTTTGAAAACTTTTAGAACTAATAAATAAAACAAATTCATTAAAAGTTTTTTAAAACTAATTTAAAAAGTTTTAGAACTAATAAATGGATTCAATAAAGTAATAGGGTACAAAATCATCATATAAAAATCTATTATGTTTTGATATGTTAGTAACAACAGAAAGAGAAATTAATAAAGCAATCCCACTTACAACTGCATCAAAACATATATCTAGTAATAACTTTAACCAAGGAGATGAAAGAACTATACACTGACATTTAGAAGAAACTAAAGAAAGAAAGAAATGAAAGGATATTCAATGCTCATGGCATGAAAAAATTAATATTGTTAAAATGTTCATACCACCAAAAGCAATCTACAGATTTAATACAACCTCCACCAAAATACCAATGGCATTTTTCAGAGAACTAGGACAAAGAAACCTTAAATTTGTATGTAACAAAAGACTGAATAACTAAAGTGATCTTGAAAAAGAATAAAGCTGAAGGTATCAAGCTCCCTGATTTCAACTTATACTACAAAATTATAATAACCAAAATAGTACAGTATTGGCACAAAAACAGACAGAGAGCAATGGAACTGAACTGAGAGACCAAAGTTAAATTCACACACATATGGACAATAAATTGATGACAAAAGAGCCAAGAATATACAATAAAGAAAGGACAGTCTCTTCAATAAATCGCATTATAAAGTGGAGAGCCACATACCAAAGAATGAAACTAGACCACTACTTTGTACTGCAAACAAAAATTAAGTCAAAGTGGATTCAAGATGTGAATGTTAGACCTGAAAGCATAAATTGCTAACATAATTGGTAAGAAACATAAGTGGTAAACATTGGATATTGGTTATGGTGATACTTTTGTGGATCTAACTCCAAAGGTAAAGGAACAAAAGCAAAAATAAATAGACTTAGGGCAAAATAAAAAGCTTCTGCACATCAAAGAAACCATCATCAAAACAAAAAGGCAAGCTACTGAATGGGAGATTTTTGCAACTCATATATCTGAAAAAAAAAATGAATGTCCAAACTATATTAAGAACTCTTACAACTATTAAATAAGAAAAACAAATAACCCGATTTAAAAATGGGCAGAGGATATGAACAGACATTCATCTAAAGAAGACATACAGATGGCCAATAGGCACATGAAAATATGCTAAACACCACTAATCATCAAGGAAATGCAAATCAAAACCACAATGAGACATCACCTCATACCAGTTAGAATGGCTATTATCAAAAAGATAAGAAATAAAGAGGATGTAGAGAAAAGGAAACCCTTAACCCTATTGGTGGGAATGTAATCTGGTGCAGCCTTTATGGAAAACAGTATGGAGATTTCTCAAAAATTACGAATAGAACTACTGTATGATCCAAAGAAGGTATTTGTCCAAAGAAGACAAAATGCTGTTACAAGAAAACATTTGCTATGTTCATTGCACCATTATTTACAATAGCCAAGATATGGAAACAACTTAAATGTCCCTTACTAGATGAATGAATAGACGTGTATATATGTTATATATATACAATGAAATACTACTCGGCCATAAAAAAAGAATAAAAGCTTGCTGTTTGTGCCAACACGAATGGAACTTGTAGGTATCATGCTAAGTGAAATAAGTCAGATGGAGAAAGACAATGCCATATGCCCTCATTCAAATCTGGAATCTAAAAAACAACAACAACAAAAATGAGCCAACAAAACAGAACAAAACAAACCCATAGTTACAAAGACTAGATTGGTGGTTACCAGAAGGGAAAGGAATAGGGGGTGGGGGTGAGTAAAATGGGTGAAGAGGGTTTATTCTATGGTGATTAATGGCAATTAAACTTTCAGTGGTGATCACTTTGTAGTGCACACAGATGTTAAATTATAATGTTGTCTACTTGAAACATACAGTCATATGCACCAATTTTATATCAATAAATAATAATAATACATTTATTTGAAAATTCTTCATCAAAAATAATCTCTACCCAGAAATTAGGGTTAGACACCAGTTACTTGGAAAGTTAACTCTTAAAAAGAAGATGCTATTTCCTGGAGGTATGCTATTTCCAGGATAGATTTTAATATCTAGTACTATACCTTTTGAGCATATGGTCAATTAATTCTAACCATATTGAGTTAATTATATTTATAATTGACATATGATAAAGGTAGCATTTTAATGAAAAGTCATATTTATGTAGAAAATGTGACAAACTTCTCTAGAGACACTATTTAAATAAAAATAAAACTAGGCTATCACAGTCATCCCTAACAGTGGGATCCAAACTGTGAGTGTGTATTAAATCTCACATAAAAATATTTTTTCACATAAAAAATTTTAAAATGTTACCAGTACTTAGCCTAGATTGATAAAACAATGAAGAAATTGTATTTTTCATTATGTTTTTTACATTTCTATGTTTTCTACAGTGTACATGGCTTACTTAAATCAGAAAATCAATGATATATTCAAAATTATGAATTAAAGATTACTACTTTCCTCCAAACTCATCAGATGGTCAGGAAATAATTAGTCTTCATTTCCTCAGTTCATAATTGATCCCTAGTAGCTAATTGTTAATATCTTGTCTCACTTCTCTTTTTACTTAACTTTTTCATTTAAAATCTTGATAAATAATTAAAAATATAAGATTCATATTAAAGGAAATGCCCTTATTCATCCTAAGCTTTCTTTGGTTGATACAATGTTTTTCAGTACAAAACTTTACCCATTTGCAAAGTGATTTATTCATTATCTTCTCTTTGAGCTCAAGTAGCCAGAAATTAATTCTTTACTTTCATGATTATTTTTCATAACAAATCAGTCGCTGGCTTCAACTTTTGTTTTTACCAAGTGAAATCATGAGGAAGAAAGTTAAAGGTGAAAAGGTCGTTTCATGGATATGAAAAGCATATCTAAAGTAATCACAGGATAACAAAGGTTAACATTCCTGACTGTGCTGTCTACTGTTCTAGGTGCTTAGTAGTCATTAGCTCATCGAGTCCTCCCTGAACCCACTGATAGAGGTACTATTATTAGCTTCATTGTCTAGGTAGGGAATCTGAAGCACAGAGAGTTTACATACTTGACCGGGTTTGCCCAGCAGTAAGGGATAGCATGGGACCCAATCCTAGGCAACTGTGCCCCCTAACTGCACAGTTGCCATGATGTAATGCTGTCTCTTCACATCGAGAACACCGACAGAATAACGTGTAAGTTTTCAACAACTCAGCCTTTGGTGAAAGAAAGTTGCATCCTCCTTTATTAGCTAAAGGAAACAAATTGCTTGTATGTTGATACCATCTAGAGAGAGTCTCTAGTTTTTACTTTTAGTGGATCTGCTGTGGTACATTAGGTAACTTTGCCAGGAACCAATAATGGGAATGACAGAGGCAATATCAGATTCAGAAGTGACATAGTTGGCCAGTGTCAAGAACAATAACAAAACATTGTATCCCCTTGAGTGGGAAGTACCATATAACATCAAGATATGCATTCATTAGAGTGTGTCTGTTTGTGTGTGTGTGTGTGTGTGTGTGTGTGTGTGTGTGTGTATCTGATGCTGTGTATCTGTCCTTCAAAGTATCTTCCCCAATTCATCATCCAACTTGACAGGCAGACCTGCAAAAATGCTCTAGACAAAGGGTGTCCTGTCAATTGATCTGTTTGTTTCTGTAGTAACAGCACATTTTCCGTGCACAGCCCAGTATTTTAGAATTAAGAGCATAGTACAAAAAAGATACAATCTTCAGTTAAATGTCCGTAAAATCATCGAGCTGTGTCACAAGCAGCTTTTATGATTCTCAAAAAATAACGTCAGAATCACTGGGGCAATAAAACAATTGCACTTGTATAACTGACATTTGTTGAGGTGAGATAAATGTTCCTTCACACTCACAAAGCAACATATCTAAAGTAGCAGTTCAGAGTGAAGATGTGTGTGTGTGTGTGTGTGTGTGTGTGTGTGTGTGTGTGTGTGCAGGTGTGTGTGCACCTGCAACTAGTTGGTCTAATAATTAAAACACAGCTATTGTGTGTTGTGATGCTCTGGCCTAATTAATGCACATATACGTGTCTGATAACATTGCCTAGTAATCAAGTGCATATGCCTGATGAATTCTCTTTAATTGCAAGAAGCTGAAAATAAAGCTATTTCTCAAGCTTTTGGTGTCTTCAGGCCATTTCTTCAAGTGCCGTAGCATCAGGCTCTCAGATGCTTTACATGCCTTTTATATTCAATTCAGAGCTTGACTGAAGTCTAATTATATTTTACATGAGACTGAAGGAGGAACGCTAAAGTGGTTTGGAAAGTATCAGCAAATATCTTAGACCATGTTCCAGAGATAGTTTTAATATGTCCAGGATGATTTTACCAATTTACCTATTGGTTTTTATGTAGCAACTACTAGTTTCACAATGGCTAAAAAAGTAAATAAACAAAAATTTTAAAAAGTAAGATCTGGAAAAAATTATTCTGAAATATGAAAATAACTAAAACTAAAAATTTTAAATTAGATCATTTCTGCAAACAGCATTATGTCATTCTGTATGCTGCAATTCAATTATAAGTGTAGTTGTCTTCAAAAATTGAAGGAGTCTGGTTGCCTAAGTATTCTTCAGACATTAAAGTTTGGGAGTTAATCATCTAGCGTACATGAATCATCCAGGCCTGTAGAAAAGATGACTAGTTTGGATTTAATTAACTTCTAAACCTGGCCCCTACCTCCAGTTAAATGAGGACAACCAGAATGAAATAGTTATGGAAGTTCTACTACAAAAGTAAAACATTTGTTAAGATGCTGAACCTTATGCTATATTCATGCACACAGCATGAATACCCCACCCCCCACCAATACTTCTTTTTTATTAGCAATACTCACTTCCGTTGGATCCATGGTTTTGATCTTGGCTGTACATCAGAACCACACATAAGATTTTTAAACTACGCATACCCAAAAGGAATAAATCAACAAAACTAAAAGGCAGCTGATGGAGTGGGAAAAGATATTTGCAAATGACATATCAGATAAAGGGCTAGTATCCAAAACCTATAAAGACCTCACCAAACTCCACACCCGAAAAACAAATAATCCAGTAAAGAAACGGGCAAAAGACATGAATAGACACTTCTCTAAAGAAGACATCCAGATGGCCAACAGACTCATGAAAAGATGCTTAATGTTACTCATCATCAGTGAATTACAAATCAAAACCACACTCAGATACCGCCTCACGCCAGTCAGAGTGGCTAAATGAACAAATTAGAGACTATAGATGCTGGCGAGGATGTGAAGAAACGGGAACCCTCTTGCAGTGTTGGTGGGAATACAAACTGGTGCAGCCACTCTAGAAAACAGTGTGGAGGTTCCTCAAAAAATTAAAAATAGATCTACCCTATGATCCAGCAATAGCACTGCTAGGAATTTACCCAACTGATACAGGAGTGCTGATTCATAGGGGCACATGTACCCCAATGTTTATAGCAGCACTTTCAACAATAGCCAAGTTATGGAAAGATTCTAAATGTCCATCAACTGACAAATGGATAAAGAAGATGTGGTTTATATATACAATGGAATACTACTTGGCAATGAGAAAGAATGAAATCTGGCCATTTTCAGCAACGTGGATAGAACTGGAGGGTATTATGCTAAGTGAAATAAATCAGTCAGAGAAAGACAGATACCATATGTTTTCATTCATATGTGGATCTTGAGAAACTTAACACAAGACCATGGGGGACGGGAGGGGGGAAAAAGTTACAGAGAGAGAAGGAGGCAAACCATAAGAGACTCATGGATACTGAGAACAAACTGAGGGTTGATGGCGGGTGGGAGGTAGGGGAGGGTGGGTGATGGGCATTGAGGAGGGCACTTGTTGGGATGAGCACTGGGTGTTTGTTGGAAACCAATTTGACAATAAATTATACATAAAAAAGAAATAGTAAAGAGAAATTCTTCAGGCTGAAAACTAGTTAACACCACATGAAAAAAAAAGAATGCCAGAAAAACTAATTATATAAAAATAAAAGAAAGTTTACATATAAAGAAATCCAGGTCAAGGAAAGAAGTGCTTGAAAATCTTAATTGATGCCACTGTTTAAACTGCAATTTCTAATTTCATTTAACAGTTTTGTATATCATCCAAAAATAAAATCACCCCACTCATTTTTAAAAAATAAATAAATAAACTACACATACCCAATACTTACTCAACACCTTTGAATCAGAATCTCAGAGGTAGACCCAGGCATTTATTTATATTATATATTTTCTTAAAAAAAGATCACAGATAATTCTGATATGCTACCGCTATGGAAAATAAATATTCTAAAAAGTTAAAATCATCACATTTCTCTGGTGCCTTATCAAACAGAATTTCGATTGGCTGACAGTGTTGTTAACCATATGATGTGTCAAACTTGGTCACAGTTTAAAGTGCCAATTCTGGTTATGTTGCTGCGTTGTTTTAAACAGACTGTTTTTCCCATACCTTCAAATGAAAACAATATTTTCTGTGAGTGCTTGAGAAATATCAATTTTCTGTGGAGACTATACGACCACCCAACAGAATGAAAAGCCACTATTTACTTCTTTAATGCTGCCAAAGCACCTAGAGAGAGACCATTTATCTTTCCTGATGTTTCAGCATAGGACAGACAAATACATCATCTTCTTACTGTATTATCAAAACCAAACAAACCAAAAACTGACTCATTTAATTTCTAAAACAATGGCACATTTCATGGGAAATCTTTGAGATAACAGAATAAAAATATTACCTGTTAATATTATTCTGCATTCTGTAAGATCATCTGTATTCTGTCTCCTATTCTTTAAGAATGCTTGCCAACATACCAAAATAAGATTTGCCCAAGTTCTAGCATCAAAATAATGTTGTATTTAAAGAAAGGAAGATTTGGAAACCTGAGAGCATTCTGTCCTTCCACTAATAACCTGACCCTTTTAAAATGATAAATTAAACAGTTAAAAAAAAAAAAACAGAAATTTAATCTCTCACATTTCTGGAAGCCAGAAATCCAGATCAAAGCATCAGCAAGGTTGGCTTCTCCTGGAGGCTTTGAGGAAGAGATTGTCACATGTCTCTCTCTTCACATGGCATTTTTCCCATGCGTGTCTCTGCCTTCACATTTTTTTCTTGTATAAACACAGTCACTGCATTTAGGGGCCTCCTAAATCCAGAATGACCACGTATTCACTTGATTATATCTTATTTCCCAACAACGTTATATCCACAGGTTTGGACGTTACGATTTCAACCCATATTTTTGAAAGCACAATGCAATTCACAACACATTTATTCATTAATTACAGTTTCAAAAAGAGAAAGAGAGAGAGGAAGAAACTGGCTAACTTTGCATGTGAATAAATCACATCCCCCAGACTTTCCTGGAATCAGCCATATCCCAACCAGGTGAATTTGAGTATCCGTAGACATTTCCCAGAGTATCAATCTATTATTTTCTATTATATGTGGCTGTGGACATTGACTGACAATAATAAAATATTTGTAAAAGCACAAATAAGTCTAGATAATGGTGGGTTCATATTTTGTTTATTAATTAGCCAGAATATGACAAATAAATGACTTACTGGATTGTGTAGCTGAAAGGAAGCTGTTTACCTTGTGCTTAGGATAAAACACTCTATCATGTTCTTCAGAGCCCGCATGACCTGGCTCCCTCTTGCTCTCTCTCTCTCTCTCTCGCGCTCTCTCTAGGCTCCTTCTGCTCCATACACAGAGCCAGGCTCTTTCTCGCCCAGGCCAAGTAGCCCTGTCAGCCTCTGGGCCTGGAACAATCATCTCTGGCTTTTGCACCACAGTCTCTTTAAAGACTCAGCCCTCAAGTTCCAAAGCCATGTCCCCAAGAAGACTTCACCTACACCCCCCCCCCTAAATTATCCCTTGCTCTAAAAGCACTTCCCAAGGCTCATTTACTGTCAAACACCACAGCTAGAAAGCATCTTTGGTTGGTATACAGTTTGTAATGTTCTAGGCTCTTCCTCTACTCCACTCCTTACCAAAAACCACTAGAACGTAAGTTCTCAAACTCTTGTGCCCATGCACCCTCACACCAAAATAAATACTGAAGGGTTCAATTTACTCAGCAATCACATCCAAATAGTTTGTATGGAGTCTCACAGAGCTCACTGTGGTTCCCTCAAAAAGTTACATTATTCTGTGGGCCACTGTGAATTTGTTTCCCTGTAGTGCCCGCCTCAGCAGCGTGGGGACACCTGTACTAGCAAATGTCTCCTGTGAAAATAGCACCTTGATCTCTGTTGCTTGCTGCTGTGTCCTCAGGCCAAATCCAGTGCCTGGCATATGAAGACTATTGTTATTATAAAGAGCAAAGACCTGGAGGAAGACAGACCTGTATCCTAATCTGCATTTGGCCACACGTGAGCCAGGTGACCCCGAGCAAAGTGGCTTGTCTAGCCTCCATTTACGCATTTGTAGAAGACCACCTCACAGAATCCTCACAGGGATTAACCAGGAAAATATACACAATTTTTTAATGTATGAGTAAACATGACCATGTTTCCAATTTTTTTATGTATGATAGGTACATAATAATGGCAAACACTTATAAGGACTTATTATCTGGTCCAAAACTAGTTTTATTTTTTTAACGAACAAATTGACACCCTACAGATTTGAATGATTTACTAACAGCACAAGATCTAGGGGTAAAAAATCTAAAATAAGCAGATTTCCTAAATCTGGAATACTTTTCATTGTATGATTTTGTGCTTTCAGAGCTGTAAAAAAAAATGGACTTTTTTCCTTTGAGTTATAAATGTTATAAATGTTAATGAACCTCAGCCACGTGAATGACTTAGTTTAAATTTGCTTTGGAAAGCAACAAGCAAATAGATATTCTACGTGTGTCCTTATTTCAATTCTCAGTCCTCCACTCTGCTGTGTGTATATGTATATATAATACATATGCATATATAATATACTATATATATATAGCTTCTATCTTTCCTTTAAACTTTATACTCTTTTACTCACACTGTAGTATCCTTATTTCTGAAGATTTTCTTCCAATACTATATTTTCCTCAATTATAAGGAAGCCCGGGGCATCACTGGCCACAAGCTCAGTCAAGTTCGAGGGAGGCAGCCAGAATCAAACATGTGACAGGGGTTTCTTTAACCAGCAATCCATCACCTGGAAGTCGTTTAAATTTGGTAACAGCAAGTGGGACATGCAAAACTCTGCCAGCTTTATTTATGCAAGTAAGCCTACCAGCGTTGAGTAAAGTGACCTTAACTCCATTAGTGAAAATTAGAGTGTAAGTGAACCAGGCAACTGGTTTAATGATTTAAACGAATGACATTGAACTCTGATAGGGTCAGCTTAGCTAGAATCAAGGCCATCAGAAACAACATGATTTCATTATGCATTATTAATACAAAATAAAACGGAGCTCATTTTGCTTTTAACTACATTATTTACCAATTGACTCAGCAGTTCTTATTTTAGTCTTTCATCAGTTTTATTCTGAACGATTGCATCAATCTATCAATTAATCTTGCCTAAATAAACTTCATGTTTATAGACTTTTGAATACACATCATTTTGAAAAGAATCACTTTATTATATAGGTGTATTTCATCTATTTTTAAAGGCAATGGGAATTATTTATTCTAAAGGAATTAAAAGATTGATCACAAAGTATTCCGTCATGTCATAAATTAAAAATAAAATCAGAAATCGAGAACGAGTAATGAAAAAGTGATAAACTTTGTTGTCAAGTTCTATGATTCACAAACCCTCACTCAAAATCCTGTAGCTCAACTCTAGAAACCTTATAATCAGTTTTTTTTTTCTGAGCAAACCTATAATCACTTTTATTTCTCATGTCAGCAGTTTGTGCCACTTGAAATTTCTCCCGAAGCATTCTAATTTTACCAAGTAAAGGTAACACTAAGAGAATTTCTCCTCCCACATAACACAGAGTAAGTTTTCTCGGTCTTATAGCAGGACTCTCCTCTCTTAAATCATCCGAAAAAAATAACTCACCTCATACTGTAGAAAAGTGATAAACATTTCTGTAAAGATAATACATTTTTCATATTCTAGTATAAAATGCAATCATCTGATATAAAGGTAATAGTACCACCAACTATTTTAAAAGATCTTTACATTAGTCAGCTTTGTGGGTAATTTAAAATCGTATCCAAATAGATAGAGTGAGTGAAAAGTCAATTATGCAAACATTCGCAAAATATCAGGTAGTCTGATAGCTAGTATCTCCTCTAACCATTTCCACGGTAATAAGAAAAGCAGCACCACCATGGAGAAATGACACAAGAAACATGAACATTATGTTAGAAATTTTGATTGTCATGTCATTTGTGTGACTATCATTTTCATCTTCTTAAAAGTAAGAAAGTTTCATTTTGTGGTTTATTCCTATTAAAACAAGGGGAGGGAGAAAAAAAGAGTAACTTTATAGTGATGAAACTTGGCAAACACTATTTTGCCAGTTGGTCAAGGTCAACATCAATAGTCCTGAGTCATGTTGATAGTATATACCTCTGATGTGATGTGATCAAAATGGTACCTCTGTAGCCTTACTTTCCTATAACCCACAACCCCAGTTTTATCATGAGAAAGACATCAGACAAATTCTAATAATAGGCATCCTACAGAACATCTGACCAGTACTCTTCAAAAACAGTCAAGATCATCAAAAATAAGCAATGTCTAGGGCGTCTGGGTGGCTCAGTCGGTTAAGCGTCCGACTTCATCTCAGATCATGATCTCGCAGTTCATGGGTTTGAGCCCCATGTGGGGCTCTGTGCTGACAGCTCAGAGCCTGCTTTGGATTCTGTGTCTCCTCTCTCTGTTCCTCCCCTGCTCACGCTCTATCTCTCTCTCAAAAATAAATAAAGGTTAAATTTTTTTTAAATACACAATGTCTGAGTAATTGTCACAGTTAAGAGCAGCCTTAAAGAGACACAACAACTAAATGTACTGTGACATCCTAAATGGTATCCTGGAACAGGAAAACTACATAAATCTGAGTAAACTTTGATCACTACTTAATAATAACGTACAGGGACTCCTGGGTGGTTCAGTCAGTTATGTATTCGACTTTGGCTCAGGTCGTGATTTTGCTGTCTAGGAGCTTGAGCCCCACGTCGAGCTCTGTGCTGATAACTCAGAGCCTGGAGCCTGCTTCGGATTCTGTGTCTCCCTCTCTCTCTGCCTCTCCCCCCACTCATGCTCTGTCTCTCTCTCTCTCTCTTTCTCTCTCTCAAAAATAAATAAAACATTTAAAAAATTTGAAAAATAATGTACAAATATCAGTTCATTAATTGTAACAAATGTACCATACTATTGTAAAACATTAATAAGAAAATTTGGGTTTGGAAGTAAGAGAACTCTCTGTATTAGCTTCTCAACTTTTCTGTAAATCCAATACTGCACTAAAAAAATAAAAGATCATTGTAAAAATTCCCCACATTACCCCACTTGGAAAAAAAGCAAGTGTGGACATAAAACCCACTCACATATGTTCAATAAGACATTAGCTATAAATAAATGCCTTTTTCCTTGCTCATTTGCAAAGAGAAGATATTGATATTCTTTATCCATGCAGATTCTTTCTTCTTTATTTAACAAACTAACAATGAAAATACACAATTATATACAGAAAAAAAGCAATTTATTTAGAAGAAATAAATAAAAAATCAGAAACTATCCAGGAAATATAGACTGATAGGCTCATATCATTATTAATTTAGATTAATCATCTCCTGCTACTACTCTATTTCTAATCATAGATGGCCTTCTAAAACAGTAGTTCTTTTTCTACTCTTTATGCCATTTGAGCCTAAGTCAACTTCTCTCTTAAGAGGATGTCAAAAGCAGAAAGTAAGTCAGTCATATGGTACCTAAACTGAAATGGATATAGATTTCAAATAAGTAAAAGGACAACTGTTAAAATAAGAATACTTCACATGTCAGCAAAGATGATATTGAGACTTGGTTCATTTCTCTTGGTTCCTCATCACCACTTTTTTTTTTAATGTAAAACTTTTTGTTGAAATATAACAAACAAAATAAAATGCACAAATAAAAAAGTTCATTGAGCTAAAGTTGATTCTGGTAAAGTGATTTTTGTAAAGTGATTCCATCCGTAAAATAAACACCTAGAAACAGAGCATCTCCAGAACACCAAAAGCCCCAGCACCACCTTCCAGACAGAAGGCCCTGTGGTAACCACTATCTCAAGTTCTAACAAAATCAATCCATTTGGGCTGTTTTTTGAACTATAAATAAATGGAATCATGCAGTGTGTGTGTGTGTGTGTGTGTGTGTGTGTGTGTCCATCATTCTGTTTAGGAGCCCTTTTATCTAACATTATGTTTTGTCAACTTTGTCCACGTTACTGCATTTTTAATACTATTGTTAAACTGCATTCCATTGTATGAATATGTAACTATTTATTTACTTATTCATTCTATAGGACATGTTGACTGTTTCCAGTTTGAGACTGTTACAATCAGCATTGCTAGGCAGACGCTCATAAATGCTTACTACCCAGTTCTTGACTTTATTGTACCTTCATGGCCTTGAACAGAGGCCAACTAATTATTTCCTAAACTCAGAAAACCATTGTGTTTTTTTTTTAAATCATTTAAAAATTTCTGCAGAACTTTAGGGGCGACTGAGTGGCGCAGTTGGTTGAGCATCCGACTTGGGCTCAGGTCATGATCTCGCAGTGTATGAGTTCGAGCCCCGCAATGGGCTCTGTGCTGACAGCTCAGAGCCTGGAACCTGCTTTGGATTCTGTGTCTCCCTCTCTCTCTGCCCCTCCCCTGCTCACACTCTGTCTTTCTCTCCTTCAAAAATAAATAAACAGTAAAAGAATTTTCCGCAGAACTTCAATAATATCATTCAAAAACAAAATCCCAAAAGGAAAACTAAGGCCATTTTTTCTTGGTCTCTCCAGTAAGTGATGAAACTTTTCCGTTAAATGTAAGCAAACTGAGAAGGATGATGGTATTGAAAATAGCAGTAGACTAGACTTCAGGCAGCAGGGAAGGCTTCACATGAGCTGACACCGGTACTGTGCTAGTTAGTGCAACAAATACTTAACATTAAAGCATAATCCCAGAAAACAAAAAAATAGCCCTGAGCAACAATACATTTTTGTTCTTTGACATTTTACCAAGCTACTGATACAATGTATCTCTAAATTAATAACTAGACCCATTTCCCCAGCCACAAAGATCATTTTCAAGAGGAAAGGCAAGATTTCCACATCATCCCAGGCACTAAGAACTATAGGTCACAACTGTGGTGATGTGTGTGTGTGTGTGTGTATGTGTGTGTGTGTGTGTGTGTGTGTGTGTGTGTGTGTGTTCAAATCCTAACAGCTGTAACAGAGCCTTGTAGAAATGTACATAATCCATTTGGTACAAAGGCACAGAAAAATATCCTTATAAATCCCAGATTTGTCTGAGATCAAATTATTCAGTGAATGTCATTTGAAATTCGCATTGTCAAGTTTGTTCGTTGAACTCTGGGAGAGAATCTGAAAAATGTTTGAATATGTGTACTCACATGCAGCATCTATTAATCACAGTAATATTTTAATTTAAAGAAAGATGCATTACAGATTTTTGGAATGGCCATTAAGTGACTTCAACTGCCAAATCGATTCAGAAAGCTCTTAGAAGAAAAAAGAAAAAAAGTCATTTTTGATAACTTTCTCTAGCGTTGACTAAAGGAAATGAAAGTAATCAAGGCCCCATCTTGTGAGTTGTAGTAAAATTGATTACAAGGTCTTTTACCTGTATATACACAGAGCCTAAAAACTGCTATGAGCTTTCTTTTACAATAACATGTGGAGGGGGTGGGGGGAGTCTTAGTTAATATGTCCTGAGAGTTGCACATTTTCTTGATCTCCATAGTATGAACATCTCTCAGATACAGAAATCATTGAGTAAGATTTTGAATCCTCGAATCCTCAGCCTACAGATTATCTCCCTAGTAGGTGCCAAAGAAAAAGTGCACAGACAGTAGCTGGCAGAGGACCATTTCTCTTACTGTTACTGGGCTCCAAATTCTCATCTTCTCTCCTACCACTGAGAAAAGTCCAGATGTGACAGATCAAAAACTCCTTTTGCCTTTTGAGCATATAATGAGAATAGGTCAAGCTCCTGAGAGGATTGAATATTTTACTAACAGGGAAAATTACTAACTGGAAATGAGCACACAATAAATGTTAGCTATCATTTGTGTTATTCCCTAGGTTCACTTCCTGATCCTGTCCCTGTAGCTGTTCATATTCTAGTGGTGACATCAGGCATACAAAAATAAGCCAATGAATGTTTGCTCACCACGACTTTTCATTCTCTCACTTCTTCTGTGCCCTATGGTGGCCATGTTTGACTTCTAAAGTTCAAGGAGCCTTGCCCCAAAGGAGAAACATCTCCAGTCCCGTTTTGCTGTATCGGCGGCATCTGAAAGAAAGAAGTAATTCAGGAAGAAGGATGATGCAAAAGGGGAGCTATCCTTAAAAAAGATGGGGAACAAACATCAAAAATCCCCCCAGGATAATGGTCTCGATGTGTGTTATGCATTATGACAAATACTTCTTATAGTGGTGCAAGGGAGCAAATCCATCAAGGGCAGGGGTGACAGATACCCATTTATAATAAAGAGAGAGGTTAAGGCTATATGATCTCCTATAAAAACATAGCACTACAAGCTGGGTTTACATGTGCCACACACAAAATACTTTCTGTATTTTGAAGACAAAAGTACGTTCTTAGAATCTACAAGGCAGAATATTGTCCTTCTCCCAGTATCTCCACCAACCCCAAATTATCCCAACTAAGAAAGAGGATTTAGATGTCAGTTAAACAAAGAGTTTATACTGCGTATCCCATTCCCAATCACTGATGTGAATGTGGTCAACAGTCTAGTATCATGGTTTTGTCTCAAATATTTTTTGGTTCCACAATTCTAATTCTGGACATTTCTAACATATTTTGACACAAAGAATTCAGTAACTAAGCCCATAGAAAATAGTCAAATAACTCCAGGAAAAAAAAAAAATGGGTATAGCTAGTGCTCGATACAAACAACAGACAATATGTGAACACAAACAAACCATTAGGGAAAATCTTCTTCATCTTCTGTGATCTTTTCATTTTGATAAAAAAGGCACAGAAAAACCTATGCTGCAATATGCAGAAGGTGACCCATCAAATCAAAGAGCTCTGTATATCACACGATGCCACAAGCCTTTGGAGATGCACGAAACAATAGCACAAGCCCCTGAAAAGTTTAAAAATAGGGGCATTCTGAGTCTCTGAAAATCCTTGGGGAATTAAGAGTATCTATAAAGTCAATATATTGCTTTTTACAGCTTACAACACTAAGGGATTTAGGAAATGTACATTTTATATGCTTCTTCTATAACGTTGGTTAACATAGGAGGTCAGGGTATTTTCTTTACAGCATTTTGTTTTGTGTGGAACTTTTGAAATTGCACATAGTTGAATGCCAGAGGGAGAGTAGAAATTTCTGTGTTGCATTTTGGATAACAAGCATTGCAGATAAAAGGTCAGTGATCAATGTTCTGATGAGTACCCTATAAACCCAGGCTTTTAGAAATAATGGCATATGCCTTTCTTCTGCAAAGATAATAATGTGAGAAAGAGAAGGGGGTCCCAGTTGGGAGGCCAGGGCAGACTACACTTAAGAGTCTGACCCCATCACAAAGAATAACTCTTTTCAGAGATCTAGTGGCCTGATATGCATCCTACCAATGACTCTGGACAACCAACCCATTGTCTTAATATACACTATTTGTACATTGGAGTATGTGGGATTGTACTAAGAAACCATGAAATCTCATTCCTCAGAAAGTGTACCACCTAAGGAAATAACAGGAAACAAGCAACTGTTGGGTCCCCACAGCAAAAACAAAGCTCAACAAAGAAAAATAAATTTAATTTTATACCAATATTCTATATCAAAATTTCATGCATTAGAAAAACAGTTATTTGTACACATAGTATAATCTAAACGCACAAATATTTGGGGGCACCTGGGTGACTCAGTTGGTTGAGCTTCCAACTCTTGATTTCAGCTCAGGTCATGATCCCAAGGTCATGGAATCGAGCCCCATGTCAGACTCTGTGCTGAGCGTGGAGCCTGCTTAAGATTCTATCTCTATCTCTCTCTCTCTCTCTCTCTCTCTCTCCCTCTCCCTCTCCCTCTCCCTCTCCCTCTCCCTCCCTCCCTCTGCTTCTCTCCCCAGCTTGCTCCTGCTCTCTCTCTTTAAAAAAAAAATTAAATTTGGGGCGCCTGGGTGGCTCAGTCGTTAGGCGTCCGACTTCGGCTCAGGTCATGCTCTCACGGTCTGTGAGTTCGAGCCCCGCATCGGGCTCTGTGCTGACAGCTCAGAGCCTGGAGCCTGCTTCAGATTCTGTGTCTCCCTCTCTCTCTGACCCTCCCCTGTTCATGCTCTGTCTCTCTCTGTCTCAAAAATAAATAAACGTTAAAAAAATTAAATTAAAAAAATAAATGTACAAAAAATTTTAAAATCCCGAGGACTTCACATGATGGCATGATGTAAGTACTAACATGGCAGTTAGAGTGCACCTAGGCTGACTGTGACATTCCCACCGGGATTGAATTACTGTTATCCTCCGATCCCTGTTGAAGCAATCAAAGAAGAATAAAGTCAAGAGGAAATGGCAGTAACACTAACACAAAGACAAGATGACATTCTCAGGCCACAGTCTTTGAGACAGTGTCACCTGAAGTCCAAAAGATCCAGTACGTTTTCTGAACACCTTGAATTTAAAGTATGAATGCTGGGCGCCCAGGATGAATAGAGAACAGAGAGAAAACATTTCACAGGGCTTTCTGACAGCGACCGTACTCAGAGGCACAGAACCCTATGGAATACGAGAGGACCTGACAGGTGGCCCGTAGCACCAGGAAGGAAGCAGACGTTATGCCAGCTCCCAATGCACAAACATCTACGATGAAGTCTGACGAAAGAATGAGACATGGAAAGCCTACCCCTCCCAAAAAAGCATCACCAAATACAGAGGACACACTGCACTGAAATAAAGTCCATTTATTTGGAATGTCCTTATCCCAGCTGCTGGATCCCAGAGCTGATAATGTCACCTTTCACCAATTCTTCTGCAAAAGCCACCAGAATAGAATTCTAATAACGTTCTTGTGGACACTGAGAGGATGCAAATGAACTGCGTCTGACTGTGCTTGTGATAAATATCGGGCTGGATTGATTATGTGTTAACGAAATCCTGGATATATTAACATTGGGCCTGGATATTTATCGTGCAAAGTTAAAGAAGTACAATATAGGCCGTTAATGATATTTACTGAGAAAACAGAAATAAATGATGGACTGTTATGAAGTTCTCAATATAACTTTATCAAACATAAAGTATTTAAAATAAGAGAAAAAAAACATTAGGTGACAAGTAGGTAAGTAAAATGGACTTGAATAAGGCAAAGAAGTAAAAAATTGGAAATTCCATAGATAAAAGCAGGATTTAAACGTAAAAATAGATCAGATTTAATCCAAGATAAAAAAATTAATTTCCTAGATCTGTTTAATCCAATATATCAAATTAATCAATTTACCAGAACAATCAGAATCCACTGAAATAGGACAAAGAAGAAAACTACCAGAGAAAATACAATATAGAGGACAAAATGGTTATATCACATCACAGGAGAGACTATATAAAATGGAATAGAAGCAATAACCAAATATATTATATATATATATGCATATATATACATACGTATCTCTTATTTGAAGGCTACAATCTGCATATCTAAAGGGACTTAAACTTTCCAGAAACAAAATTAATGAATATAGTTAAATACCTAATGTACTCTTGTGAAAAAAATTTGAGCATCAAATCTGAAAAAAGAATCATACAAACATCAAGGTAGAACAAAAGAAAACTATATTCTGCCTAATTATTTGAAAAAAACGTTATGAACTAAGTACATACATTTGTGAGGCATGAAAATGTTAGAAAGTAGACATTCTTTAACAAAACAAAAGTGAATGTTCCACATAGGAAGGCAACAGAACATTCTCAGATACTCCCTTAAAGTAAGCATATATTTAAAAAAGATCTACTTACAGACATACTCTGAGTAACCATTAGAAGGACTCAAATGAAGAATGCAGAATAGAGAAACTGAGGCGGAGCAAAGTTGCCTGGTAGTGAAATCACACCATTAACTTGTATACAATTAACAACAACTTATTGTTGTACAAGTCATTACAAAAACAAATAAACAAAGAATGGAAATTTTATAAATAATTATGGAGAAGTAAAATCGTACCGTAAAAATAACATTTAATAAGCTGCAAATATTTGCAGTGTGCAGGATGAAGATACTTTATGGGTAAATTCCTCTAATAAATTGTTAAGTATAAACACCACAATTAAGGTCCACGGATACATGAAAGATGCTCAACATCACTCATCATCAGGGCAACGCAAATCAAAACCACAATGAGATAGCACCTCAGACCTGGTGAATGGCTCTTACCACAACAAGTGTTAGTGAGGATGTGACGGATAAGGAACGTCGCGTACTCGTGGTGAGAATGTAAATTGGTGCAGCTGCTATAGAAAACAGTGCGGAAGTTCCTCAAACAATTAAAAATAGAACTATCCTTATAATCCAGCAATCCACTTCAGGCTCTATTATCAAAGGAAATGAAACCACTGTCTCAAAGAGATATATGTATGTGCATATACACACACACACACACGATGGAATATGATTCAGCCATGAAAAGGAGATCCTGCCATTTGTGACAACACAGGTGAACTTGGGAGGCATCGTGCTAAGCGAAAGAAGTCAGAGGCTAAAAAAGCCAAACTCACAGAAACAGATTAGAACGGCAGCTGACAGGAGCTTGGAGTTGAGGGTAATGAGGTTTGTCAAAGGGTACAAATTCTGGCAATCTAATTAATGCACAGCAGATCAATGTAATGGTGACTATGGTGACCAACAATACCATATTATATACTTGAAAGTCATTAAAAGAGTAGACCTTAAATATTCTTACCACACATACACACACACACACACACACACACACACACACACACAAAAACGGTAATTGTGTAAGGTAAGGCAGGTATGAACTAACCTTATGGTAACCATTTCACAATACATCTATGTATCAAAGCATCAAGTTGTATACCATAAACATACACAATATTATATGTCTATTATATCTCAATAATGAACACTGCAGTTAAAAACAAAAATAAACAAACAGGCAAATCTCCCTAACAAAAAGCCGCATGACCATTTTTTAAGAGATTTTTAAAATTCTAATTTCATCATCTCAGCCTGGAGTATAAGAAAAGGAGAACCAACTATCTATCTGCATGTCAGGAATTTCCAACAGATGACTTATAATTTTTTCTCCTCTTAGAGAAGGAGAGGTAGTCAAAATGGGTACAGTTAGGTTCTGTATTGAATATACTTTATTTTAAAATAGATAATGAATTACCATTGTGCACTTATCAGAAAGACTTGGCCAGAGAATATTTACGTAACCACCTGGAAATTCTAGGGAAATGAACCGATGAGGAGTTCCAATGTCAGATGTAACACATACGGTAGAAACAGACCAGTCAAAAAAGAATCAGCCTTTTCTGACAGGGGCTAAGGCAAAGTCAACAACCTAAGGAGGCCGGAGGTACAGCTGCTTAAGTATAAAGCCTGGGAAACTGTTAGGAAAATCAACCTGATGATTTCCCCGTAAATACCTGAGACCTGACCCCAGCTTCACCAGGGCCCAAGAGAGGTCAAAAGGACAATTTCCTCTGCCAGCCACACTCAAGAAGGTCCAGACTGTCAACCGGGGGCTCAGGAGCAGGATGGGGGGCAGAATGGGTTATCAGTGGGATTTGGATTAACTTTTTATTCTTTCTCATTTTCTCCAATGACCTCATGTGACGTTTTCATTCAGGAAGAAGAAAAAGTTTAATTTTTTTAAAATGGTGGGTGTAGGTAATCAATAACATGGGCCATGTTCATGATGTACGTGCTAAAGGAGGTTATAAAACTGAATGCGTTCTATTTACAACTCTGAGGAACAAAAGCGTTTGCAGAGGGGGGAAAAAACCCAAAATGATATGGACAGTAAAATGACAAATGATTGTTTTTCCTAGTGTCTAAACATTCCGTAATATGGTTATATTTTAAATCATTTAAAAATATTTTAAACATAAGATGTGTCCAATTGTTGTGCAATATAAACTAGTGACATTTGTGATTTACGTGTCATAGTGGTAATACACTTTTGAGTCTTTAAACAGAGTATAGGATGACTTATCCTATTATCCTATATCCTATAATGCATATTATAAGTGTATTTAAAAGTATATTGCATTGAAATAGTAATGAAATAAACTTGGAGACTTTAAATGGAGGTAATTTCTAAACGAACATTTTTTTCTGGACCCGTCCTTTTTACAGAGGGTAGTAGTAATCACTGATGGACTATTGGCATCATCAGAATTTTACCTGTAATAAAGATTAATTCAAATGAAGCAAATTTCACAGCTAATCATGCCATGGGTGACAGTCGCTTAGAAACCGGTTGTATTGCAACTAAGGCAACCAAGCAAATACAGGTTATTTTGGACCTGGTAAAACTCATAAAGACTTCTATGAAAATTCAGTTCCTTGTGAGGAGGAAATCCACAAGGGCCAGAGCACCTTAACTCCTACAACTAACCACTGTTCTTCAGAGCCTTTCAAGAACCCACTGTCAGAGAAATTGAACTCGATCCTGCCTTTGATTTAGAGTAAGTTCTTATCACAGAACTGTCACTTTCAGGCATTCCAACCTCAGGCACACGATGAGCTGTGGCCTGACAGAAGCTGTAATCCGAGGTAAAGCAACTAGTGATAAAGTATGAGATGCCATGAGTATTTCTATAAATCAACAGAGAAATTCTATCTCTATCCAGTTAAATCATTTATAACTTTATTGTCTTCTAGGAAATACAACCTGTGTCAAAAGAAAAGCAAAGTCAGGATCTGCTGCTGTAATTCCTATAATTTTTCTTTTCCTTTTTTTTTTTAAACAATCCTTCAGCTAAGGCTTTTGTTCCAGATATTTGTAAAGACCATTACTGATTCAAGTACTTCACCTTAATCCTACCCGGCCCGAGGGTAGAATTCCACGGGCTGTTAAAAGCTCACAGCTGCTTTTCCAGAAATTGCTCTCAGCTGGTAGACGCTGTCTTATCCTCCCTACCTCCATCCCAACTACAGCCCCCAGTTAATGACAGAGTCAGTCAGGGGTTCAAAAGGTCAACCACCTTACCTTTTGTGAAGTTAATCCTCCAGAGTTCCCAGTGCCCACGCCCCCACACATATATAGCCAGCCTCCATGCATCAGATCAAGGTCAGACTTCATCTAACAGGAGCTGGGCTCCTTCCTCCTTTCTCCTTCTTTCCCTTTCTCTGTGTCCCATTCTTTCTTAAGGATTTTCCCTGAAGAGTATTTATTTCCTCAACAAATCACAGGCACCCAAATTCCTGTTTCAGTCTCCGCTTGCCTTTAAGAGACAGTATCGGAACACCTGGGGGGCCCAGTCGGTTGAGCGTCTGAGTCCTGATTTCGGCTCAAGTCACGATCTCATGGTTCTTGGGTTTGAGCCCCACGTCTGGCTCTGCAATGATAGCGCTGACACTGCTTTGGATTTTCTCTCTCCTCCCCCCCCCCCCGCCCCTCCCCCTGCATGCATTTGTTCGCCTTTCCTCCCTCCCTCTCTCTCTCTCTCACTCTAAAAAAATAAACTTTAAAGAGACAGTATCAGTTCAATAAATGGATGTTGACTTCTCGGGTCTATGTGGCAATGCTTGTATATTGAGAAGCATGACCTTAAGATTGGGGATAATGTAATGACAGCAAGATTCAGCTTACATACTTGCACCTCATTTTTGCACCCAACAACTCTGAAATTAGTAGTGGGGGGAAAAAGGAGAGCCTCTCTGCCCTTCACGTAACGCTCTCCTGCACAAAATAAAAATGCAGAATGCCTTTCGATGCCCAAGTGTAAGCTGTTGTACCTTGCCCTTCCTCACCTTTCTGTGACTCCTAAATCATTTAGCATATGTGGGAGAAGTTGTTTTGATTTGCTTTAATTCCTGCTAAAGAGAATTTTATTTTCCATTTCAATCACTGGGAAAAGAAATTTTTAGAGCACCTGCTATGCACCAGGCCCTGAGGATAGAGCAATAAACAGAACACACAAAATCCTTATTTTTATGATCCTTACATTCTAATTCTGGAACACCAAAGATGAGAAACAGAAAATAAATATAAATTATACGTTCTAGTAAAGGAGCAATTTCCAAAAATAACATATTCAACTTTGCCTCTCAACTATAAGATAACATGTTAAACACACTGTTATTCCCTCTCTCCGCCTTAGTTTCTAGGCCAGGGAACTTGGTAGTCATTGAAATATTTTAATAAAATAGAGATCAACCTAAATGTTG
This sequence comes from Panthera tigris, assembly GCF_018350195.1. Classification (NCBI taxonomy): domain Eukaryota; kingdom Metazoa; phylum Chordata; class Mammalia; order Carnivora; family Felidae; genus Panthera; species Panthera tigris. The sequence continues at coordinate 21,766,197 of NC_056663.1, read as the reverse complement.
TAATTGCTAAGATATAATTTCTCAATAGTGGTAGGTTGAAGGAACTTTTCTAAGTAGATGTTGGGTTTACACAGTAATTGCATTGCACAATTATCTGCAGACTGATAGTGCCTTGTCAACATTGTGGCATCAGCACGGCCTTTTTTCACAATATATGCTAAGACTGTGTCTCCAGTCAGACCATCCAAGGAGTGGACACCCTCACAGGGGGGATGACGGCCAGGTGACAACAAGGAGGCACATGCAGCCTTAGCCCCAGAAGAGATTGTGAACATGACCAGATGGTGAAATGCTTGAGGAAGGCATTCCCAGCATAGAAGATACTACATAGCTATTTCTGGAATGAAAGAGTAAATAAATATATAGATCCAAATAGTGAAAGGCAGCATTTTATGCTCCTTATTCCTCCCCCCTGGCTCTGAGGAAGTATTTTATGTAATCTTAGACCATAATTTTCCCAATGATAAAGAAAATGACTTTAAACCAGAGGCATTTTAGAAATTATTTTCTGTTTTTACGATGCACATTCATGATTGAGTGATTTTTCCAGATTCATAGGTCATGTTCACTGTAGCTGTACAAATAGCATCTTAATAATAATATTCTGTTCCTCACATCTTCATTACAGACCTAGATAAAAAGCATATTAGTCTATTTTTCTTTTTTTAATGTTTATTTTTATTTTTGAGAGACAGAGAACATGCACAGGGAAGGGACAGAGAGTGGGGGGTGGGGCAGAGAATCCCAAGCAGGCTCCACACTGACAGCAGAGAGCCCAGCCCCATATGCGCTCAAACCCATGAACCGTGAGATCATGACCTGAGCCAAAGTCAGACGTTTAACTGACTGAACCACCCAGGTGCCCCTACTTTTAATTGCTGAACCCAAAATTGACTCTCAACAAGTAGTCCTATTGATTCTCTAGCTAGCTTCCTTTCTTGACTATTTAAGGGTCTCCTACAGTTTGCGTTTGAACACTTTGCAACGTATTGCTCAAATTCTCCTTCAGTCCAACTTGTTTTACTCTGACCTTTCATACTTTGGAGATATTTCAATAGTCTTCACATGAGCCAACATTTAAGTTTCAAAAGCGTCTTTTTTCTTGCAGTAGCTGTTTTGACTTTGCCCATTACCCACACTATGAAAATTAAGTGAAATACTTTACAAATACACAGCACACTTAGGCTTAACAATTAGCGTAATTATTTTAGCTGTAATTAAAATGTAAAATTTTTTCTCACCACATCTGCAGATTTCACAGAACTGGGAAGCAGAGTAATATAATAAAACTAAGATCACATATCACTATGGAGGTTGGATCTCAAATTTAAAAGATAAATTAAAAACTCTGTATTGGGGTGCCTGGGTGGCTCAGTCGGTTAAGCCTCGACTTCGGCTCAGGTCATGGCCTCACGATTCGTGAGTTCTGGCCCCGTGTCGGGCTCTGTGCTGTCAGCTCAGAGCTTGGAGCCTGCTTAGGATTCTGTGTCTCCCTCACTCTCTGCCCTTCCCCAACTCTCTCTCTCTCTCTCTCTCTCTCTCTCTCTCTCTCTCTCTCAAAAATAAATAACACATTTAAAAAAAATCCTCTGTATTTACGTTAAAAAAGTAATTGCACAAGTGCAGAAGGGAAAGATGTGAAACACAGCCAACATTTACTTGAAAAACATATCTAGGAGACTTAACTCCCAACTCAGATCAATATTGAAATGGGGCGGCGTAAATACTGGATCCTGTCTTTGCGGTGTTGATAGAAGTCACATCAAACTACGGGTCCAGTGTAATCTGGTGTTTCTCAATGTCCATTCAGGAATATTTCTCATCTAAATACCACTTTTTTTGATCAGCCACAATGTTTTACAGTCTTAATGCTTGATCAGCTTGATTCACTGAACTATTTACTGGGACAACTGGGGCTACTTCGGAGTGAGATGAACTGGAGTGGAGTGAACTTGACTGAAGAGCTCCAGAGAGAGCAAGTGAAAAATGTGGATTCAATGAGGTGGAAAAGAAGACCTTAACAAAAGGTCGTAAAATGCTTTTCCATCAAATACTAATGAAACGTTCTCCGTTATCCAGGGGTACATCCTATGGCAGAACCTGAATAACAATATCTAGTCAATGAACTAATGCACGCATCCCTAATTCACAAATAACTAAATAGGTATTTGCATTTATCTTCTCTCTCACGGCCTGGATGAGACTTATCACTGCAAGTACATTTGACCCATGAACAGTGCAGGGGTTGGGGACCAGCCCCCTGCACAGTCGAAAATCTGGCTATAACTCTTGATTCCCCCACACTCAACTACTCTCGCCTACTATCGCCTTCTGATAAGTCAATTAACATGTATTTCATATGTCCTATGATTCATATACTGGATTCTTACAGTAAAATAAGATAGAGGAAATAAATATTAATAAAATCATAGGGAAGAGAAAACAGGGAAGAGAAATATTGCACCGTATTTATCTAAAAGAATCCACTTGTAAACGGATCCTTGCGGTTCAAACCCATGTTGTTCAAGGGCCAACTGTAACGATAAATCATTACTGTTTGCATAACTGCCTCCATTACAGGAAATAAGTGATAGCATCCTAGTGGATCCTGATGACATATTTCCACATTATATCATGATTGTTAGCAAAAATGGTATCTAATCCATTATTTCTTTTCAGAAAGTTTGACTTAATTAGGTGTATCAGTAAATGTGCTATTAATGACATTTTTAAAATTCTATATAATACTGTCTCCATTTCAAGAGTCATATGCTATTTCCCTCCCCGCTCCCCCACCCTTTCAGGATTCCTGCTGCCTCTACTCTATATATTCTGCTTCTGCAGAATATATCAGGTATATTCAGTATTTGGTGTGTATTTGAGAGATAAGAGAAAAACACATTATTTGTACATCTTAGCTGTTTGTGTACTGATTTGAAATACTATTATTATTATTAAAATTACTTAACTGTATATTTGCAATAACTATTTCATGACTACACTAAGAACTACACAACTAACAAATGAATCCTGGGTTTCCTGTGATCACCTATTTAGCATTTTATGTTTTCTCTAAATGTAATAAACTACATGACATTGAGGCAATTAAACATAATGCCCTGCCTTATATTCCTGCCACTTCTTCAAGTCATCTCCGCTCAAGCCCCTCTCTAATTAAGAAGACACGAAGAAAATGGGCAATTTGGCAAACTGCTTTCTCACCCTCAGTGACACTGTTTCCCTTTTAAAAGCGAGCTAAAGAAAATTCTTTCAGGATTCCTGCTGCCTCTACTCTAGTAGCAGGACCAGTTCAGAGATGTGGTACAACATCAAATTCGACTGCATTAATATTAGAGTAAGGCTCACTTTGAAAACACCACTGAACATTAGAATATCATTTAATGGCTGAGTGGTTGGAAGAATTTAATCTCCTTCCTTCTACACAGCACAATAACTGCCGCTACTCTCAGCGTAAAGGTCTAGTACCAATGGTGGGACAATCTAGCTTGAGGAGTATAACAGGTGCCATCAAGTCTGGAAGGGAGCATGTGACTTGAATGTACATGAAATGTACAGGAAGCCGCCATTTTCCTTCCCAGAAACGTCTCTTGTCTTAACATTGCCGTCTTTCCTTTCCCCCAAAGGAAAGATAAACAAAAGTCCAAAGAGCTGTCTTTATTAACCATTCACATCATCTCCATTACCATAAACACACAGCTAGACATATACAATTTTTATACCCACATACAAATTGAATCAAAAGGGAATAGACAAGAGGTATTGAAACTGTAATTTAGACACATAATGCAATGTTTGGCTCAATCCAGACAATAATAAAACTGATTTGGTTCCTCACAGAGTGATTTGAAGAAATTTCTCCGTGATATAATTGATCTCAAAAGAAATGGAATAATGAGAAAGGGGCAGTGACTATAATATGCTGGGTATCATTAGGGTGTTATTGATTGCACCATCCATTAAGACATACAGAACCCTTTAGGAGTACCCATGAGAAAACCTTCTCTACGATTTCAGTACCAGAACTTATTCATTCTTACTTTTATCTTACAGACACAATCATTCTTTCAACCGCTTATGTTTCTCTGTTTATTCTAGCTACGGGAAGGTCCAAGCTAAAGTTTTGACCTCCTCTTACAAAGGAAAGTGACTCCTATTCTTTCGTCCCCTCGTCTTTGTTTGGCTTCATGTTATCACCTTCTTCTTCTCTCCTAGCTCAGGTACATTTGGAAGTGAACTGTCGCGACCGGCACGACAAACACCGAGGTCAGGGTCCTGAGGGTAGGGGAATGCAAGAAAAAAAGAGACAGAAGAAAGTTTGGGAACAGGAGGGTCCCCTGGGCTGATGGCCCAAGTGACGGCTTTATTGTTGCTGTACACAATCTTTTATAAGACTCTTATGGATCAGGTCATTCTAAGAATAAACAGGTTTCCCATGATCGCTGCCAGCCAAAACATTTAGTTCTGTGTACCTTGTGAACTTTCTGAACAGGTCACAAGACCTTGTTGATAGATTGCTAGCAAAACACAGTTCCCATGTTTGTGTCTATCTGACTCGGGGTAGAAAAAGGGAGGTAGCATTACTGCCAGCACCTGCAGACCACAGGCTTCAGGAATTAACTTTCTCAGCCTTGACAAGGCTTTCGTATGCCCTTGAAAGTGGGGGACTGTGAGGGGGAACCACCGGGTTGGCTTGAGTCAACGGGGAACATTGCTCGACCCGGTCTCAGCCTGGCACCGGGGCCCGGCCCCCCACAGTGAACTCAAATTTTCACTTTTTAAAAAAATTTATGGAATAAAGTACAATATAAATAAGCACACAGTTAAAGGGAGTCTTGTCATTTTTAAAAGGGAACCACTGTAATCCTTCAAAAGAGGCAAGTTTTTCCTTGGCCCTACTCTCAGTAGAATGTCTGGTGGTTTTACAAGCAAAGTTCATTAAACAATACAAAGGAAAATATCTACCAAGACAATTTTATAGACGGTGGCGAGCTAGTTCCATGTAACAAGTTCTTGTCTCAATCTTCGATGAACCATTGAATGCATCCTTGCATTTAGGATACCACGCTTGCTTGAATTTCCTTTGGCCATACTAATTATGCATGTCTGGTCCTGTCTTGTTCCTGAGCCCACAATTTTGGAGTGCTCAGCCTTTGATCTCTTTTCTTCTCTATTTATGCTTACTTCCTTAGACTCCCGTCTAGTCTTATGGCTATCGCTACCATTGTTATGTTGGCAAGTCCCCAATTTGCCTTTCTGGCCTAGACCACTGTTCCAAATTCAAGACTCACGTATCCAACTGACTGCTCAAAATCTCCACTTGGATATGTGACAGGCATTGCAAATGCAGTATTCCTTGTTTTTTTTTTATGCTGATTCATTTTTGAGAGACAGAGACAGAGCACAAGGAGGGGAGAGGCAGAGACAGAGGGAGACACAGATTCCAAAGCAGGCTCCAGGCTCTGAGCTGTCAGCATAGAGCCCCATGTGGGGCTCAAACTCAGAAACCACAAAATCATGACCTGAGCCCAAGTCAGATGCTTAACCAGCTGAGCCACCCAGGTGCCCCTTCCATTGGTTTTTAATACCAATTTAATGCTTTAATAAACCTCCACCCCAACAATGTTCAGCTCTCCTAATCTCTGTTGTTTTGCTCTTTTCTTTTTCATAGCACTTATCACATTCTAGCATACTATATTATCCACTCAATTATTTTTTTAATTTTTTAATGTTTATTATTTATTTTTGAGAGAGAGAGGCAGAGTGCAAGAGGGGGAGGGGTGGAGAGAGAGGGAGACAGAGAATCTGAAGCAGGCTCCAGGCATCGGACTGTCAGCACAGAGCCCGATGCGGGGCTGGAACTCACAAACCATGAGATCGTGACCTGAGCTGAAGTTAGGCACTTGACCAACTGAGCCGCCCAGATGCCCCTATCCACTCAATTATTATCTCTATTATTTTTCTCTCTCCCCCCCTCACTAGAATTGAATATTTAGAAGGACAAAAATCTGCTTGGGGCTCTGACATGTGCCAGGCATCTACCACAGAACTAGGAACATAGTAGGTGCTTGTTAAATATTTCCTGAATGAATGAATGACCTGAATACCAGGGAATAGTGGCAGTAAAATAGAATGGAAGGAATAGATGTGAAAGATACTGAAGAGAAAGTGTTAACACTGATCAGTATGCATCTGAATGGATCTATGTGCGTGTATTAGTGACTGTTTTACATGCTACTGTTCCCCTTGATTAACACAGAAAATTAAAGCCTCTTCATTTGGGTCCACGATTCATATTTCAATCTGAGGATGTCTGACTCTTTTAATTATATTTATTCATGGCTTTAAAACAGGTAGCAACTCAAAAATAAAATTATGGCTTTTATTCCATGCAGAAAGTGAACTACCTGTGAATTCAAGTGATAACAAGACATTTCCCCCTCACTGATTTTAGAGACTGAACATATATTTCAGTGTTTTTTTTTCTTTCATTACATATAATCACGCTCTAAGATCAAGAAGCGTATTCAGAAAGTTCCATAAACTGACCTTTATGGCTTTGTTTGTGTCCCTTAGAGGAGTAAATTGAAAAAAGATAAAGTAAAAAATCTTCTTGGGTTTGAATGGCCATGAAGGTCTCCTCAAAGCTGTGGATTCCAGTCTGTCCTAAAGCATCAAATAAAGTGTATTTGGGGTGAGATCCCCTGTCTTTGCTGCCATTCACAGTGAGGTGACATTAATGGCTAAGCTAGTATGCTGTGATGAGTTGTAATGCTAAAAACGTGTGTCTTAAAGAGACACAGTAAGAATCCTTAGGGAAATGCTTTCGCATTTTTATTTCCATCAGAGAGGGAAATAATTACAATAAAAGTCGAAGCAGATAAATCCAGCTTATGAATGATAAATAAAAATTTTAAACCAGATGTATAGGCCTAAGAAGTGCTCATATAACTCCATAAGGGGACAGTTAGGATGTTCATGGCTTCTTGTTCGGCTACAGACTGGTGGATGTATGCTCAGTGTCCATTACAGGAAGAATGGATAAGAAAATGTGTGCCCAGCTTGGAATATCACACAGCAGTTAGCAAGCAGGTGTGGAGACATGAAATATGCATGAATATTTGAAGATAAAGTGCTAAGTGAGAAAAGAATCTGATGGAAGCATATAACGCAACCCCGTCAATGATAAATGTGTAAACCAACAAACAGTATACATTTTTACAAGAGCACAACAAAAAGTTAAAATATTTGAAAATGGTTGCCTGTGGGGATGGGGTAAAAGTAGGAATGGAGAACGAGGAAAGTGTAAATCAAGACATGAGAGCACAGATGACAGTATTTTGTGTGAACTGAAGAGAATGCTTTCCAGAACTCTCTCCCCTCCCCCACTCCTGGCCTCCCTCCTCTCTGCCAACTACACAGAAGTAGACAAAATACACCAAGAAGCAAAGCTTGAGTACACAGAGCGTGCTTATTTTTAAATTTGCGTGGCAACGATTTTGGCCTATTCATAGATGGTTTATATATGCTTATTTCTATGTAAACCTTTGTGTTAATATTTCGTCAGTAACAAAGTTCACCTCTGCCTTCAAATTTAAACCTTTAAAAAATACGACTCTGAAGCATCCATTTCTCTGAAGCAAAGAGTCTTGGGACAAGACACACCTTCTCCGTTTTTGTTTTTTTGGTTTTTTGTTGTTTTGTTTGTTTGGTTGGTTGGGTTTTTTTCCGAGGCTGTTTTCCTGCCTCGAAACCTTGCTCAAGGCTCTCAGCAGAATATTCCCTTGTAACAACACTCTTATCTGGCTGTTCTCCGTCTCGTGAAGCACTATAGCTGACTGCAATGTTGGTTTGCTTCAGTGATTCCAATCACTTCAAACTGAAAAAGGCAAAGGATGTTGCCAGACATCAAAGGTTCACGCTCACTTTTTAGAATGAATTATGTTTATTACTAAGTTAACAGGTTTCTTCAAAATTATTTTAGCGTTACGCTTCTGATTTCTTTTTGAAAATTTCTAATATCCACTTTAGCATTGCTATCCCGTGTTTTCACCAGCTATGCTCCTAGTTAAAATACATCTTACTGCCCTCATGTAACAAGAAAAAGTCACTTCTGATATTTACTAGCCTCATGTGTAACATTTAGTTGGCTTTCACGGAGCAAAAAATGGATTCCTTTTATTAGGCCTTGAATAGAAAATAATCCAGCTTTAAACAATTGAGATAAAAATGATTCTGTTTAAACTGCTTGATATTCTCTTTTGATTGTCTCAGAATTCAATCATAGATCCAATTTAGGTAAAATCTAGTTCGATATGTACTTCTCCAGAACATTTCTGGCAATAGAAGGTGCTTTGCTTAATTTATGGCTTGTAATTTTCATATCAATTCTTAGCCATCAATAATCTAACTTTGAACATCACAGTTGCTATTTTGTATAGCACACATAGTCATATTCACATTTTTAAAATGTTTATATTTCAGAGAGGGCGGGGAGGGGCAGAGGGAGAGGGAGACAGAGAATATGAAGCAAGCTCCAGGCTCTGAACTGTCAGCACAAAGTCTGACTCAGGGCTTGAACCCACGAACCATGAGATCATGACCTGAGCTGAAATGGTACACTTAACTGACTGAGCCACCCAGGTGTCCGTGTAGATACCCACATTCAGATGTAAAGACTCAGAACTAACTTTGAGAGAATATAATATGAGGCAAGACATTTTTAATATTAAACTATAGATTTATGTTGACAAGTAAAGAGAAGAATATTTAGATACGGAATTTATCTGACAGTTTTGCCAGTTTTAAAAGGTAGTCATCAACAGCAATTAGGTTATTCCAGTCAGAACTGCACTATTAATCACCCTAACAAGGGAGGTATATATCAAAACATTAGAAGATAATAGAATAAGTTGGGAATTATACTTAAATGTCAGGTAGATCATTGAAAAACAGCCAGTGTTTCTATTTTAAATTGTACGGCCTCAGGGATTTAGAAGTAAACTCAGAAGACTTTTGCTTACTGTATTTCCATTAAACAAGTTCTGTAGAACTAAGGTTTTCTGTTTTTGTTAGTGATATATAGGTAACAGATGTGATAAACAAGAAGCAGAATTTTCTAGTACCACAAGTATGTTTTCTTAAATTCCCACAGGAATATATTCTCTTAATCACAGTAAATAAGTTTACTTATTTATTTTGAGAGAGGGTGTGTGAGCAAGTCAGGAGGGGCAGAGAGAGAGAATCCCAAGCAGGCTCCGCACCGTCAGCACAGAGCCTGAATGGAGGCTCAAATTCATGAACTGTGAGACCACGACCTGAGCTGACATCAAGACTCCAACCTTTAACCGACTGAGCCACCCAGGTGTCCCAAAACACTTCAGTTTTTTTTTTTTAATTTATTTTGAGAGAGACAGAGAGAGAGAGAGAGCATGAACAGGGGAGGAGCATAAAAAGAGAGAGAGAGAGAATCCCAAGCAGACTTCACACTTTCAGTGCAGAGCGTGGCGCAGGGCTCGAAATGGCAAACCATGAAATTATGAACTGAGTCAAAACCAAGAGTTGGCTGTTTAACCAATTGAGCCCCCCAGGTGACCTCAAAACATTTCATTTTAAGTAACATAATTATTCCTCACAACAAGGGTGTGTGTGTGTGTGTGTGTGTGTGTGTGGGTGTGGGTGTGGGTGTATAATATGTATGTATATATTATATATTACATGTATATATAACATATATATGTTATATAATATATATAATATATACATATATAATATATATGTTATATACTTCATTTGTCTACACATGATGTTGATAATGGATTCACCAATTTGAACTTCAACATGCACATTATTAGATATCATCCCCTCTCATCAGCATTATAGAGTGGTATATATATATAATGCATTATCTGCCTGGCTATTAAAAAGTTATTATTGTATGGGACCAGAAAAGACCCCAAATAGCCAAAGCAATCTTGAAAAAGAAAGCCAAAGCAGGAGGCATCGCAATCCCAGACTTCAAGCTATACTACAAAGCTGTAATCATCAAGACAGTATGGTACTGGCACAAGAATAGACACTCAGATCAATGGAAGAGAATATAGAACCCAGAAATGGACCCACAAATGTATGGCCAACTCATCTTTGACAAAGCAGGAAAGAATATCCAATGGAATAAAGACAGCCTCTTCAGCAAGTGGTGCTGGGAAAACTGGACAGGGACATGCAGAAGAATGAACCTAGACCACTTTCTTACACCATACACAAAAATAAACTCAAAATGGATGAAAGACCTAAATGTAAGACAGGAAGCCATCAAAATCCTTGAGGAGAAAGCAGGCAAAAACCTCTTTGATCTTGGCCGCAGCAGCTTCTTACTCAACACATCTCGGAGGCAAGAGAAACAAAAGCAAAAATGAACTACTAGGACCTCATCAAAATAAAAAGCTTCTGCACAGCAAAGGAAACAATCAGCAGAACTAAAAGGCAACCCACAGAACGGGAGAAGATATGTGCAAACAATATATCAGATAAAGGGTTAGTATCCAAAATCTATCAAGAACTGATCAAACTCAACACCCAAAAAACAAATAATCCAGTGAAGAAATGGGCGAAAGACATGAATAGACACTTCTCCAAAGAAGACATCTGGATGGCCAACTGACACATAAAAAATGCTCAACATCACTCATCATCAGGGAAATACAAATCAAAACCACACAATAAGACACCACCTCACCCCTGTCAGAATGGCTAATGTTAACAACTCAGGCAACAATAGATGTTGGCGAGGATGCAGAGAAACAGGATTTCTTTTGCATTGTTGGTGGAATGCAAGTTGGTGCAGCCACTCTGGAAAACAGTATAGAGCAAAAAAAAATAAATAAATAATAATAAAAAAAAAAAAAGAAAACAGTATAGAGCTTCCTCAAAAAACTAAAAATAGAACTACGCTATGACCCAGCAATTGCACGACTAGGTATTTATCCAAGGGATACAGGTGTGCTGTTTTGAAGGGACATGCACCCCAATGTTTATAGCAGCACTATCAACAATAGCCAAAGTATGGAAAAAGCCCAAATGTCCAACAAGGACATTATATATATACATAGGACATATATATATATACAAGGACATATATATATACATGTATATATATACACATATACAGAATGGAGTATTACTCGGCAATCAAAAAGAATGAAATCTTACCATTTGCAACTGCATGGATGGAACTGGAGGGTATCATACTAAGCAAAATGAGTCAGTCAGATAAAGATAAATATCATATGACTTCACTCATATGAGGACTTTAAGATACAGAACAGATGAACATAAGGGAAGGGAAACAAAAATAATATAAAAACAGGGAGGGGGACAAAACATAAGAGACTCTTAAATATGGAGAACAAACAGAAGGTTACTGGAGGAGGTGTGGGAGGGGGGATGGGATAAGTGGGTAAGGGGCATTAAGGAATCTACTCCTGAAATCATTGTTGCACTATATGCTAATTTGGATGTAAATTTAAAAAAATAAAATTAAAAAAAAGTTATTGTTATCTACAATAGGCTTACATGGAGAAAAAATAACATAATACAGAGACTCATTGAAGTCTTATTGAGTAATTGCTTACATAAATGCACGCAGGAGTGAAAAAAAGGCACATGCCACAGGAATGCTATATTTAGAGAATGACATTTTCCTAAAGTCTTTAAATTCTTCTAATGTATTTATTAAAGAAAGCCTACACCTATAATGCAAGGCATGTCTGAAGAATACTAAAATAATAATTTAACCCCCGTAATAACCCTGAGGTAGGTAATGTCCCTATTTCATGCATACAAACGGTGAGGCACAACCTCCTCAAAATCTACTGAGTTAGAATTCACGGCCAAACACTCTGACTTCCAAGCCTGTGCTCTTGGTGACCATAATGTTGCCATCCTGTATGAGATTTTATTTGGAAAATAAAATATGTCACGTCACCCAACGCTTAATACAGTCTCTCCAAAACCAGTACAAAATGCATGTTTAAGACAAGCAACGCAATGGGTTTTTGAAAGTTCTATGACTCAAATAGAAAATGTTACTGGGTTTTCTACAAATGCAAAGTGTTTTGAGGGCAGCATGGCCCCTCTTAAAGAGTTGAAAAATTCTCTTCATTTCCCTCCACGTGAGACAATGAACGCAACAAAGATGAACCGATTTCAGTCTGCATGGTTAAGCAAACGCTGCCCCAAATTCCTGAGCCCTGTTTATATCTGTACCGTACCACTGGTATATATACTGAGCATCTGCAATGCGATTTTACCCAAGACGACAGATTTCCCCCGATGGTACCAAGTACGGATGTCCAAAGAGAACCTTAGGGGAATCAGGGGAAGTGCAACACTTTTTATCACAAATGTAACAGAAAATGATGAGTTAAAGCCACTTCCATCCAACTGACAAACTTGTTTGTTAACCTAACATGTCTTTGGGTTTGAAGATGTGTAAAAGAGTCAGAGGTGGCCACTTACTGTTTTTTTTTTTTAATTCTTTTAATGTTTGATTTGTTTTTGAGAGAGAGATAGAGTGTGAATGGGGGAGGGGCAGAGAGAGGGGGAGATACAGATTCCGAAGCAGGCTCCAGGCTCTGAGCTGTCAGCACAAAGCTTGGGGTGGGGCTCAAACCCACGAACCCACGAGTTCATGACCTGAGCTGAAGTTGGACGCTCAACCGACTGAGCGACCCAGGCGCCCCTACAATTTACTGTTTCTACCCATGCTCTTGAGTGGCTTGTGTAGCAAAAATTATGTGTTGTCCCCAGCTGCCGGGTCCACCCCATCCCGATCTTCCTTGATAAGGGAACTCTAGTTTTGTGGAGATGGCAACATGCTCGGGGAATGGGCACAGCTCCAGGGACCCAGTCGTGATTGGTCCCAGCTTATCACACAGTTTTCCCTGCCCCTCCTGGACCCCCATCAGCGAAGGGCTTGGCTATAGTCACCTTATCCCGGTTTCAGCAGTGAGGTATGAAGGAAAGCCTGCCAGGCCCGTCTGGGACAGAATTTCTTCCCTGGAAAAAAGGAATATGAAGAGCCCTGATGCTACTGAGCATTAAATCAACCCTGGAGCTATCTGTGTCTGAGCTTCTTTTCATGTGAAAATATAAGTCTCTATTACCAAAAACCGCATGTAGTATGATATGTTATCATCCACAGCCAAAAGTACCCTAATTTGTATACCCTAGTGGACTTGTCTTCAATTCTCAAGGCCATTGTCATAAGTATGTACATGCACCAGCACAATTTCTCCTGGTAGGTACCAGATTCTTTACTTTCTTTTGTACGTAAATTACATTGACTTAAATGAAAATATAATAATTACAACATAAAATATATGCCAGAAAATTTTTGCTGTCTAAATTGTAATGATAACCACCATCACTAATTAGGATGGATTAAACTGTCCCTGGCAGCAAGAAATCTAGCAAATGTCTTGATTATGCACAAGTAGTCCAAAATAAGGTCATATTTTTTGTCAAGCACTTTCACAAATCCCTGCGAGCACACCGTTCTCCTTCTCTGAATTCTGAAGCATACTTACCACCTGCAGATATTGAGAACACTGACAGATAGCTTCTGGCAAAGAGGCAACTATTCTATAGCATTATGACACTGGGAAACATATACTGTGCCAAATAGCATTTTATATGGAAGAAAATACACTAAATTTTCACATTGCAGGTCAAGTTTATATACTTCATGATATCACATTTTGGGAAAAGCTTTCCTCTTCCTTTTTCTTGTATAATACCCTTGTAGCAACTTCAATCACAAATCCAAGTGGAAACTAAATGATATGCAGTGACAACCTTAAATGAGAAAATTGTTCCCTGGCTAGACCTCTTACTGAGTTTTCTAGGACTGTGGGCTTCAATTTGAAGAGACACCAATGATCTGAGAAGATGTGCACGATGCTATAATGGGTCCATGTTTTAGAAACAAAATACCTGGAAGGAGAAGCAAGGTCATTCAAACATGAAAGAAATATTGTTAGGATGTATATCGGCAACAACAACAACAAAAACCTACTGTACATTAGAGTAGTAAGATCTAAACATGGTTTAGATCCCAAGCAGATGAAAGTGTTTCCTAAAATCCATACATTTCAAAGAAAGATTGGTTCCTGAAGGAGAAAACCACTTCGGAATGAACAGACTCATTCTACTGGAAGGCAGTGACCAGGCAGGAGTGAGCAGACCACTCACTCACTCTGGTTCTGAGACTCACTCACTCTGATTCTGCAAACCAGAACTTGACTGGAGCAAACATTTTACTGCATTAAATCTACCCTCTATCACTTCAGTATACAACTTCAGAGATTCGAAACACAATTCTCCAACAGAGACTTAATAGAAGCTGAAACACTAAGATTGAGCCCTTAGGCTTACACATTTATGTTACTGTCACCATAAGCCCCTCACATAGATACAATAACATTAAACATTCATTAAAATCTTTCTATCAACTGCCCACTTCTTCAGAGGGGATTTCATTTTTATCTTGAACAGATGGCAAGCCTATCACAGAGTGTTCTTTATGACCAGAGCATAAACACTGATTAAATCATTCTGAAACCAATTAAAAACTCAACATTTACTTCAGGAAGACATATCTACAATAAGAGAATGAACATGAGCAAACATAGTCAATTTACTCACTCTAGCCCCATCCCCTGAGAAAAATCTGACTGAGGACAATGAGTTATAGGAGAAATAATCTACCTCAGGTTAGCTGTCCCATTTGCTACCTGGGTACTCAATTAAAAGGGCAATTGGCCAGAGATGTTAGAATTCCTTCATCAAATATGTTTTGGAGTTCCCCAGTGATGAGGCCATCAAGTACACAGACACACACACCAAAAATTAATTTTAAAATATTGATTCCCATTACAGAAAAAAAATAAATAAATAAACAGAACAGATGTTGCCAGAGCACAAATCCGGGCTCAACTTACCTTGTAGCTACTTCAGCAAAAATCTTCAAACTTCAAAGTATGAGACACTATCCATGACTACCTTACATTATTTCATTTAGTCTTTATAAAAAAGTGTCCAAATGGTATTCATTATTATTATTTTTTTTTTTACAGAAAACCTTTGGAACTGGGTGGCTCAGTCCGCTAAACATCTGACTCTTGATTTCAGCTCAGGTCATGATCTCACTGCTCATGAGGTTGGGCTTCACATCAGCCTCCGTGCTGACAGTGCAGGGTCTGCTTGGGATTCTCTCTCTGCCTCTCTCTCTGTCCCTTCCCCACTCATGCTCTCTCTCAGTCTCCAAGGAAATAAAATGTTTTAAAAATCTTTTAACTTTTTAAAAATTTAACAGACCTTGCATATTTTCTTGTGATTTTTCGCAACGTAAAAATAAGGCTGTGTTTCTCAAAAAGGCTTTTAAAACTATAGCACGTGCGAATACAAATGACTAACAAAATCCTGCATTTTGGTACTGCATAGCTGGAAAGCAGGCCGGTGGTCAAGGGGGAGGTGTACCCAAATCGAAGGCAGTTTTAACGTTGAAGGCAGAAATCTTCATAGGAATCTATTTGTAATGTTCTGAAATTGCTGCTGTGAGAGTCTCCAGTCTGCCCTTTCATGATTGATGGCGGTCGGGATGAGATGCCGGGATGTGCACCCTCCAATTTGGGAACTGGGGTGGCTGCCACTGCTGTGCTTTCAATTGCACCCTCATCGGTTCCTCTGCGGATCCCAAAATAACCATCTTCGCTCCCGCTAGTGCCCCAGCTATTTTTAACAATCTAGCAATCCACCCCAGAGGCTGTTGGTGCCATGGCCCACGGGCAAAACAGCATGATTAGTCGGCTCAAAGGGGTTGAAAGGGTCTGTCAAAAAACAAAACAAAAAAAGGGTCTCTCAGACCAGTGTAGTAGATAGATCCCCCTGTGCCAGTGGAGGAAGAGATCATAGATTTCAAAAGCAACTGCCATGGGGCCACGACAGGCCAGCTCATTGCAGCCCCGGTAGAAGCCTGCCACATAGTGGTACTCAGAGGAGTAGTAATGGAAGCAAGTCCTCCTTCGGTTTGCATGGAGAATCAGTGCCTATGTAAGGGAAGCATGGCTCTTCTATCAGCCCAAAATCGTGGGCATATTTTCCTGTGATGAGGTACGGCCCACCTTCACAGCCTTGAGCGTGCTGGCTGCAAGAGACAACCTCTGGGGACTCAAGATTGGGGTCTGAGTATTGTTGGTTAGTGTATGGATCCTTGTTTCCAGCATACCCACGGAAGCAAATGAGTAGCAGCTTCCACAAGATGCTTGGCTTCGAACAGGAGGAACAAAATTGGTGCCACAAACATTTCTCCAGTCCCAAGACGCTGACAAATGTAAAACCATTTCGTGTATTTCAACAGTCAGTGGTGGGATTCTCCAGCTGTGGCTACTGCCTCTCCTAATCCTCTCTCCTAGGGTAAGCGTCTCATGTTCCATGTATGTGGTTGCCGTCCAAGACTTCTGGGGGCACCTGGGTGGCTCAGTCGGTTAAGCGCCCAACTTCGACGCAGGTCATGATCTCATGGTTTGTGGGTTCAAGCCCATGAGTCAGCTGTGCTGACAGCTAAGAGCCTGAAGCCCAGATCCTATGTCTGCCTCTCTCTCTGCCCCTCCCCGCTCAGGCTCTGTCTCTCTCTGTCTCAAAAAAATAAACATTAAAAAAAAAATTTTTAAGACTTCTGAACGGCATGGATCACTTTCACAAAACCATGGTTATATTTGTAGAGGGTATTAGAATTAGAAGAGTTTCCCTGGAGACTCTCAGGGTGTGCTGTGTTCATGTTCACCTTCTCAGAGGTAGTTCCCACTTTAGTTCCAAGGAAATGAGCCTACTTCCAGCTTGGCACATCATGCACCCATCCAGGCATTGTCTCTGCGGTGGTAACTCGTTGTGGAGGATAAGCTAAGGAATTCCCTGAGCTCGCACCCATGGGTTAACAAGGCATATAGGAACAGGAAGCCTCAGGATGAAAGCATCCAAAATTAGGTAGACAAGACTAAGTATTCAGGGCGGAAACGCCCCCCAACTTAGTACGATAGCAGAAAGCTGCTTTCAAAGGAAGAAAGGACCAAAATAGGTAAACAGGTGAACAGGGCTATAGACCACAGCAGGGCCAAGTTGCCCAGAACAGAGCTAATTAGCAAAAGAAAGGTGCCTTGTTGACCCTGAGGTAGCATGCTCTGTCTTTCTTGTCCCCTAGGCAAGATAAGGTAAACAGACCTGGCGCCTCATGCCTGCCTTAAACAACCATCTGCCAGGCACCAGGACTTTGTTTGGTATTGACCTAAACCCCTAACGCTGCATATCTTCAAAACCCCCTTTTCCTCACACCCATCACTCTTGCAAGCCTTCTGATCCTAATAAAAATGGAGCAAGGACCCTTACTTGGGGCTCTTGTCTCCTCCCAGACATTACGCTCTCTCACATGTCAATTCTGCATCCACTATCTTGCTGGACAAGAAAGAACTCCAGACCCAGAGTCTACGACTACTGGTTACCTTGCTGCCCTCTTCTTTGTACTTAAAAAAGGCAAACCACTTGTAGTCATTCAACACAATCTCAAAGCCTTGATTGAAAATCATGGTGAAATGGCAAGGATTGCCCAAATTAGCCCATCCTGTATCTAACTTCTCAAGGTGTGCCACTACTTTCTTTTTTTTCTGGTAGTCCCATAGCCATGTAATTGACATCATGTTGGGAACTAATAGGACCCGCCTAGAAGACCCAGGGACCCAGGAGCCCAGGGCAAGTGCAACGGGGACGTGTGTCACAGTGTGGGGTGCTGACAACACAGAGCAGCCACAGGAGGGCTGTGAGCAGTCAGCAGGGCTAGGGACCCAGGGGAGGAGAAGGAAAGGGCAGTGGCCAAAGAACAGTGGCTGGAGAGCCTAAATGGCACTAATTATTAGACCACGTGAAGATAAAGACACTGTCTTCATAAGCTTAAGCAGCTTGCCCAAATCGCATAGTTTAGTATATGGAAGAGTCAGGCTTTTTGCTCCCAGGTTTTGATTTCAGAAGACATGCTTGAAGGTACGACACTCTATTTCCTCTCAGAATAAGTTTTCCTAAGCCCTTTTAGAGAAAGAAAATTAGAACAGGAAGCTCTTTAAATCTAAGTATTGCTAAAACAAATTATTTTCATGCAATGCATACAAACAACTGAAATACTAGTTACAGATCGTTCTCATTTCTTCATTAAAGTATAATGAGAAATTCTAGTTCAAGTGACTATATACACTTAAAAGAAATAAAATGAATTTATAAATATTCTATAATTCAAATTAGTTAAAAGGATAGCTTTTAAATATTTATATTTTAGGGTTTTCATACATACTACAAAATATTAGCTTGAAATAGTACAAATGTTGTATTAAAATGTAAATCAGAATCTAATATACCTGAAATCCATCACTGGAAGAGTGTGTGTTAGTGATACATGACGTGACCTAACTCTTCATGATTCTAGGTGCCTGACAAAGCATTTATGGGCATGGCCCTTACTGGGAGGCAGGACTTTCAGTGTTAAAACTGGAAAGCCCAGGCAAACTGGGATAAGCTGGTCCCCCTAGTTCCGGAATATTATTAGGTACAGGGAAAGTCATAATCCAGAAAAGACACACATATCTGGAAAAATATCCTTCTGATGTGACTTAGATTCAGAAAAATGCATGTCAAATTGTGTACATTCTTGTGAAATTAGGCAATTACACTTTTTCTGTTTAATCAAGTCCCAAATTTTTCCCAGAGACAGTGAATAACTAAAAAAAATCCATGTGGTTCAGAACTTTTTTCTAGGGTAATATCAAAAAAATGTTTGAATAGTCAAATATGACAAAATTTCTCTACTCAGCTTTGCTTGATCTGATAGATTAAGCATCACCCAGAGTTATCACCTTTATATGTATCTGTAACTGGCACATCTAATATTCACTACTTTAGCACATATTTAATGCATATTCGGATTAGGGGGATGATAACTACAAATTCATGAAATGTATGATATTTTGCTAAAATTATCTCACTATGGTGCATCTCAAGCAATGTCCTACCGTGCATAGCCAAAAAACCTATGTTTGTATTTTATAACTGATATTTACTGGATGATAGCAAAGCCATTTCAATTAAGTTAAGGTTGAAGTTAACAGTTTTAACTCTTGTATGGCTATGACAGATGAAACTAAGTGTGGACTCAGCCTTCTCATGAATTTGTCCTAGTGGCAACAAACTAAACTTGGCAAATGAATGAATGAATTAAAATACCACTGGGTCATTATCAAGTTCATCACAACTAAAAGAAAAATAATTAAAAATGCAAAAGGAAATTGCATTTTAATGTATTTCAAGGGTCCTAGTAAAATAATTAAGTGAGAGACATCAGTCCCAAAATAATACATACATAATACCTTTCTAGAAAGTTAAAAACTACTAAAAAACAAACCAGAAAAAAACAGGCTTTTTGAGACATGCACATAAATGCAGGAGAACCATGGAAAAAGGAAATAAGGAAATGGTTGCCACAGAAACCATTTGGGAAGAAGAAGTACCAGGTGGTTGGGGAGAACAGTGTGGTTTGCTGTTCATAGTGCTTATTCCATTGTTTTACATACAAATAAATATATGGCTGAATGAAAGCAAACTATGCCTAGAAAATGAAGAGAGTGTTATATCATAAGGATTACAGTTTTCCCAACTAAATTTTATTTTATTTATTTTAAATTAAATTTCCTCATTTAAATTTTCTTAATATATAATCTTATCACCCTATGTGAACCCTCATTCCTGGAGTTATTGAGACCAGGTAGAAGATCCAGATTCATTTTCCTGTCCCCAGTGTTTCCTTCTCCACTTCGACCTACATATCCCTGTTACGTTCTCTCAGTACTTCAAAAGCTGCATATTGTCCAAAGAATAAAGACCAGGTCAAGAACGCCTAGGATGTGGATGGGATCTGCCTTCTGTATGTTCGCATTGCTTCCTTCACTGATCACCATGCCTGTTCATGCTAGTCCTCAGTTCTCTCTGTTTTCTTGTCATTTAGTATCTTCCCTTCTGTACAAGTCCTACTAGTCTTGGAGGGCCCAGCTCAAGGTCACCAAATCCACCTGGTCTGAGATCTGTTTCCATTCTGTGATCCAGAGCACAATATACATATCTTATAACTGAATTTATCTATAGTAGGTGATTCCGTATTGCTAATTTAGCAAACTCTTATCGACTATTTACTTCTATCAGTGAGGCAATAAACAAATTCAGGAGAAAAACTTTGGCCAAGCCATATGCAATGCCCTCGGAGAGTTTTAGTCTAGAATTACTTACATTCCTAAATCACGTGTTCTACTTGATAATTTTAAAAAAGGCATTCATTATCAATTGATTTCACCTTTGTATATATCTTAGTACTTCCCACACAGAAGTTAATCAACTAATATTACTTTCACATCTACCCAGGGATTTTTTTTTTTAATTTTTTTTTTTCAACGTTTTTTTTTTATTTTATTTTTGGGACAGAGAGAGACAGAGCATGAGCGGGGGAGGGGCAGAGAGAGAGGGAGACACAGAATCGGAAACAGGCTCCAGGCTCCGAGCCATCAGCCCAGAGCCCGACGCGGGGCTCGAACTCACGGACCGCGAGATCGTGACCTGGCTGAAGTCGGACGCTCAACCGACTGCGCCACCCAGGAGCCCCAGGGATTTTTTTTTTAACTTCAGAGACCACTAATCTAAACATTTGTGAAGAAAAAACACACTAACCAAAAACTAACATCCTACTTGCAAAATCTGGAAATAATTTCTTCTAGTAGTAAGTCTTAAGATGCTGCGACAAGAATCACCATCCAGGGTCATGTCCTTTGCTTTAGAGAAGGAGTGCTAAGATTGCTCGTCTTCATTGGGACTTGTTTTCTCATGTGGCCAGGGACAGTTCCTCATTTGTAGCTCTCTTTAATTTTTTTAATGTTTATTTTTGAGAAAGAGACACAGCACGAGCAGGGTGGGGCAGAGAGAGCGGGAGACACAGAATCTGAAACGGGCTCCAGGCTCCGCGCTGTCAGCACACAGCCCGATGCCGTGCTTGAACCCAAGAACTAAGAGATCATGACCTGGCCCGAAGTCGGAGGCTTAACCGACCGAGCCACCCAGGTGCCCCTGTAGCTCTCTTTTAACATGTATTACCAATAATACAAAACAGCAAAGACCTTTTACACCTGTGAATATTGGTTTTTATCCCTGTTTTTTTTAAATGATGGTTTTGGGGTGTCTGGGTGGCCCAGTCAGTTGAGCATCCAACTTTGGCTCAGGTCATGATCTCACAGCTTGTGGGTTGGAGCCCCACGTTGGGGTTTGCTCTGAGAGCATGGAACCCACTAAAGATTTTCTGTTTTCCTTTCTCTCTCAAAAATAAATATACATTAAAAAAATGTTTTTATTTTTAATTTTTTTAATGTTTATTTATTTTTGAGACAGAGAGAGACAGAGCATGAACAGGGGAGAGTCGGAGAGAGAGAGAGGGAGATACAGGATCTGAAGCAGGCTCCAGGCTCTGAGCTGTCAGTACAGAGCCCGACGCGGGGCTCGAACTCACGGACTGCGAGATCATGACCTGAGCCGAAGTCAGACGCTTAACCAACTGAGCCACCCAGGTGCCCCTAAAAAATTTTTTTAAGAATAAAATGTGATGGAAAATAAAAAAAAAAAAGAATAAAATGTGATGGTTTGTACCAGCTAAACATACTTCTGTCCTCAAACTCCATTGCAACTACTGGTGACCATGTGACCAGAGACACAGTTCTTAGCAATGAAACAGAAACAGAAGTGTCCTGAGTGGAGCTTTCACAAATATGCTATTTTTCTAACAACAACAATAAAAAAACTGGACACCCACCTTTTTCTCTTTGTCCTTTTCCTCTTCGAGATACCCATTATAAATACATATACATATACATATTGTATGTGTATATGCATATATAAAACATGAAATATATATTATATACCCATTATGTGTTTTAATATATTGGTAATGGGTGTATATGATATATATACATACATACATGCCTAGATTTGGTACAGCCACTTTGCAACCATAAGAATAAATGACATTGTTCAGGAGAGGCCTTGGTTCTCAGACACTTCCTTGACCCACTGGGTTGGCTCTGGACTTCCTAGCTCTAGACTTCTGGTCATGTGACAGTAAAAGATTCCATCTGATTAAGCCACTATGGCTCTTTCTCCTACTTCAGACTAAAGCAATTCTAACTGACATGACATCCCTGCTTCCCAGGCACAACTAGGCTGGATTCCTGTTCAGGGAATGAATTTAAAATGCCGAGGAAGGGTGGAGATTAGAACATTTTTCTGTAACATGAAAGAACATGGCTTCATGAATGGATTCTTTTAAAGGACACTACAAGCCATACAATTTTAGAAACAGTGTTGTCTGTTCACAAAGAAATTCAAAGGATAAACCTTGGAGAGGAGAAGACAACATACTGGTGTGAAAGAGAATCTGGCTAGGAGGTAAGTTGAAATGAAAAGGAAATAAATTAAAAGCAAAATGGCAAAATTAATATCTTCATGAGATTAGAATCACTCAATATTATATTCACTAAAGAACAAAGCCAACACCGCTGAAAAGTGAATAGTAATGTGTAGAACAAATTTGAACAGCTGCCTCTAAAATATGAGAAATGAAGGGAGATTAAAATCACGAGAGAAGAAAAAGTGGATGTAGTTGATGGAAAAATGGTGTGCAACATAATTTGTGTCCATGAGAAAGGAACCCTTTTAACTAAAACAATAAATCTGGGTTATAATAGGACTGTGTATTCCCAAATAAAAGAAAGTCTTGAGTCTACAGATGAAAAGTCTCAGTGACTATAGGCAACATTAACAAGGATGAAAACCTGAAGTGATTCTGTTGAAATGTATAATTTCAAGGGTGAAGAAAATAACATAAACTTAGTTCTTGACTAGACAGAAAAGTTTGCCTCCAAAAGAAAAAATTCAGACTAACCTCAGACTTCTCCATATTAAATACCAGGAAATAATGGGACAACATCTATAGAGTTTTAGGTGGTAAAAATTATAAACCAATATATAAATACATAAAATATTTCTTCTCTTTGAAGATTAAATAAACACCTTATTATCAGATATGCAACAATTCAAATATATGTCAATTTTACTTTTGAATATGAAAAATTTAAACATCAGATTCTCAAAGTATTCATCAAAAGTTTAAAGGATTACTCAAAAGTTCAGAAATCAACAACAAAGTCACTTTAAAAAATGCCTCCTAAGAAAATAATCAAATATATATACAAAATATCAGTATACACATGTTTATCATGGCACTATTTATAATAGGTAAAAAATGAAAACATCCAAATGACCAGCAATACAAAACTAGTTAAATGGATTATGGTAGCATAAGTGGTGGACTAAGATCTAAGGTTTTTAAACCATACATTAAAAAAATAGTGAAAAATTAGGAAATCATTATAATATATTAATATATGAAATAACTACAAAATAGGTGTGCTGAATGATTTTGTTTTAATAAATAATGTGTGCAAATAGAAAAATATTGAAGAAAATACAACAAATGCTTACTCTGGTTTAAGATATGTAAGTTTTTATTTTCCTCAAAATTTTCTGAATTTTCTCTAATAAATGAAAAACAAATTGCGTTTTTAATAACCTCTCACTTTCTTCCTTTTGGGTGAGTTTATTTAGGTTAGCTCTAGTGTCTTCTTTCTGGTTTTGAAGCTTCTTTCTGTATGTTTTGGTAATGTTTGAAATTGTGATAAGAATTATAACATCACATCACTTATTAGGTAAAATGACTATGTTCTGATCTGCTTTATTGCAACTGACAATCTTCATAAATCAAATTTTCCATTTTGTCTATGTCAAGAAAATACCAGGCAATTTATGTTTTAATAACTTTCTTCCAAAACTGTGAAACTCCAGAAGCTGAGTTTTCAATAAGCCGACCTACTCAGTAGTGCTTTTTGTTTTCAGTATAAAACCATAAACATGTTGGAACTGTAACTGAGCCTCTAATCTTTCATTTTATATCACTCTGTCTGGCCAGTTTTGTAGAATTTCACTCAGCTGATTAATACCTTTTGTGTACCTAATACAGTTTCGTTTTGGAAGAATATACAGCAGAATCATAGACTTTTTTTTACTAAGCATTGCACTTTTCTATAGTAAACAGAGTTACAAGTTTAATGGGAAAGAAAACGGTCGTTTTATTTTCTTTATCTATTTTCTGGTATGATGAATATTTTCATGGTAATTCTCAGCACAGTACTGGCCCTCGGCAGTGAACTTGGGAGCTCAGGCTGCCAACTCAAAGTAATATATGAACTTGAAAAACATGGATTGTTGTGTTATTATCTGAAGGTTACTTTATGGGCTCCTGGGTTCTTAACTCCGCCCAAACACATGGAAATTCGCAGTGAGAGCCACAAGCAGACCCAGGTAGCACTGATTCTCAGCTACACCTTTGCTTCCTCAGTTGCCCACAGGGTCTGCACTGAACCCAAGATGAAGCATCCAGAGTTTGACAATCTAATTCCCTATCTGCCCCTTGGCTTGCCAACAATCTTTGATAAGGCACTTATCTGGTCTGTGCCTATAGCACCCTACAAAGTGAGAATAATATTTTGATCCCAACTCCAAGATATGGTGATCATTAACTAATAATTTATTTTGAAGCTAAGAGACATAGATATGCCTGGAGTTATCAGTATATTTGAATAAACTCCAAAATCCTAGGTATCTTGACTTTCTCATATCTGATTAACCACTATACAAATGAGGAAATGATTAGAAGAGGAAGAGGGTTTTTCAATAAGCAGAAGCAGGTGTTAATATTCTGGATCAACAGATTTGTACTGGAGCTTAACATAAAATCTCATCCATGAGTAAGCTTTCTTTCATTCTTGGATCAGATGTAATAATTATTTCATTTTCATAAAATTTACCATACTGGCATTTGGATTATTTCGTGATTTTTCTGGGAACTGTGTTTTCGTGCTACTTATCTGAATGCGAATGAGGCCACAATCAATTGCAGGTATCTGTAGAACTTGAGTATCCTTTTATTCCAGACTAGCCACCTATCAGTAGTTAAATGGATACAGCTTTTCAATCAACGGCTGTCCTCACAAAGGTATCATACACTATCGAGAATATATTTTTTCCCACATAGTTTCCTTTCGTTTTTTGTAAAAGTACAGTCTGACATACATTACATTATCAAAACAAAACAGCAAATACTATACATTGGAAAAAAATAAATGAATTATACAAGCACAAAATCAAAATGTTGTTATTTTTGTTGACAGGCTGCATAGCACTGGAGGGATTCTTCCTCTGTAACTATGGTAATAAGGATACTTATCTTGAAGATTAAAAAAATTATTCCTTTAAAATTATTACAACAGCATCTGGCATATAATAAGTAATCAATAAATCTTATCAATTACTAATATTCTATGACAAGAATACACTTCATCTTAATCATACTAAAGTTCTGTGTATCTAATAAGTAAAATCAAATATTATATGTATCTTCAAACACTTTAGGCAGCTAATCATATAATATTTCTAAAATTCTTGATCTAAGTTAAAGATGGGAAACTTGAAAGTATCTACAAATTCAACCAATAATCTGATCATTTTGTTCTATGTTCTTATTATGCAGACACCATTATATAATGGGGATACAGTGACCTCAAA
This sequence comes from Panthera tigris, assembly GCF_018350195.1. Lineage (NCBI taxonomy): Eukaryota > Metazoa > Chordata > Mammalia > Carnivora > Felidae > Panthera > Panthera tigris. The sequence goes on along the minus strand of NC_056663.1, from coordinate 21,740,370 downwards.
TACATTGTTCTTGTCTACTAGGATTTTAAATGTTTATATATTTATTTTGAGAGAGAGACAGAGAGCGCAAGTTGGGCAGGGGCAGAGAGAGAGGGAGAAAGAATCCCAAGCAGGGTCCATGCTGTCTGTGCAGAGCCCATTGTGGGGCTTGAGCCCATGAACCGAGAGATCATGACCTAAGTCGAAATCGAGAGTTGGACACTCAACCAAATAAATCACCCAGGTACCCCTCTACTGGGATTTTATATCTGGGTTTGCCTGCCACTGTGCCTGGCATATATGAATACTCAATACGTGAGGCCTATTATTATTCATATTACTTTTAGGTGAGACTGGGTGGCTCAGTTGGTTAAGCGTCCAAATTCAGCTCGGGTCATGATCTCACAGTTCTGAGTTTGAGCCCCATGTCAGGCTCTGTGCTGACACCTCGGAGCCTGGAGCCTGCTTCGGATTCTGTGTCTCCCTCTATCTCTGTCCCTCTCCCACTCACACTCTGTCTCTATTTCTCTCAAAAAATAAACATTAAAAATTTATATATATGTATATATACATACGTGTATATATACATATATATACGTATATATACATACATATATATACACATATATATGTATATATATACATACATATATATGTATATATATACATATATATGTATGTATATATATACATATATACATATATATACATATATATGTATGTATATATATACATATATATGTGTGTGTGTATATATATATATATATATATATATATATATATCACTCCTAATATTTAAACAGATTATATTGTAAACTGCCTTGGATTGCCAGCTAAGTTATAGATAAACGAGACAACTTCTAGATAAAGAAAAATTTGTGGCAGGCTTAAAATTGAGCTCTATTTAAATTAATAGATAGGAAGGATTCTGTTCATTGTTGTGTGCTATACTGTGTTTTACATATATTTTATATGTGTATTTACATATATTTTATATGTGTGTGTTCACATATATTATATATATTTATATAGATACATATATATCAGAAATATACACCATAGTGAAATAATCTATATAACTACCCCAAGACCTATAGCCAACCTTACCACTACCTACTTTTAAAATTAAAAATACATACATGAAAACTTAAGACATGACACACCCAAATTCTCAGCAGGAAGAAAAAGACCAAAAACAATGAGATAACAAATAGATCTTCTATGAATCTCACTGGAGAAGAAAGACAAAAATCTAGCGCACAGCCAAGTGCCAACAAAGAGAAGACAACCTACCTACTTTCTGTCACTCACCCTATGTTTTCTTGTCTCGGTCTTCTGTGCTCAAGGAAATGGAAAGAGCTTCTCAAAAATGCTGAAAGATTACTCCCAAACCCAAACCTTCATTTCTGCCATCTCTGACTACCACTTCCTTAAACCTTGAACTTGTCTTGTTCCACCTCAACACTGTCCAAGTGAACAGTCCTATTCTAGAAACTACCGAATACAGCCTGCACCATCCCTACTATGATATTTAATTGGATAATGTTTTTGAACACTATTTTAAAAATGTTGAGGAAGCATATAAAGAGGGCCATAAATGTGATTTTTTAAGTTTATTTATTTATTTTGAGAGAGAGAGAGAGAGAGAGAGAGAGAGAATTCCAAGCAGGCTCCATACTGTTAGCACAGGGCCAAACACAGGACTCAATCCCATGAACCACATGAGATCATGACCTGAGCTGAAACCAAGAGTTGGAGACTTAACCGACTGAGCCACCCAGGTACCATGCCATAAATGTGGTTTTAAGAAAGAGCCATGGAAAGAACATTCTGTCTCAGGGTAAGCAGATTAAGGTGTCTGATGTCAGCAAAACACAGACCAAGAGGAACCATGGACCTTTAATATAGTACTCATGTAGTTTTTGCTGTGGGAAGGGAATGAGTTCCAAAGAAATATATAAAATAGCTTTCACCATCAATCATCTATTGGGGAGAAAAAAACATTCACTAAACAAGGTAGCTAAACAAAAGAGATGATGAGTGTTAACATTCATGGATTTCTAGAAGGCATGGCAGCCTTGTTCAGCTCTGGATTCCCAGTGTATAGCAATGCTCAAAGCTTGAAACACAGGGATTTGTCATAAATGTTTGCTGAATGAATGAATAAACAAGTATAGTTAATAGAAGTGAGTAACAGAAATGTCCCCTTTCAGCTTTCGTTTCATCAAGTCTTTCTCGAATTCCTATGCTTCAGTCTTGGAATAGATCCTTTGGGCACGCAAAGATGGATAAAAAAGGAACGCTGCCTTCAGAACTTTATATTTGGTGATCATAGTCTCTAAATGAAGTGAAAATTTGCAGGATCAAAGAATATTTACTTTACACAGAAAGGAGAACAAAAATCAAGTACATCATTCAAGAGAATAAGACTAACATGTCTCAGGTAAGATGGGGAAAGAGTTTGACAGCATTGATAAATATTACATGGAAGGTCTATACTGCCCACAATAAATGCCAATACAATTGAATAAAATAGGATGACAACTAGGGCAACTGGCTGGGTCAGTTGGTTAAGTATGCAACTCCTGATCTCATCTCAGGTCTTGATCTCAGGGTCATGAGTTCAAGCCCCATGTTGGGCGATGGAGCCCAAAATGTGATGACAACTATAAAAAAATACGACAAAAAATAAAGATGAATATAATGTGTTTTAGAAAGAGGAAGAAACAACTTTGTAAAGGAGAAACATTTCTGTCTACATAAAAATTAAAGTTTGGGGCACTTAGGTGGTTCAGTCACTTAAATGTCTGACTCTTGATCTAACAGTTCATGAGTTCAAGCCCTGTGTCGAGCTCCACACTGACAGTATGGAGCCTGCTTGGGATTCTCTTTCTCTCTCAATCTCTATTTCTCAAAAATGAATGAATGAATGTTTTAAAATAAGTAAAGTTTCCCATTTCAAGATGGCAGACTACATACCTATGTTTCTCTCTTCCTTTTGTGATCTTGAAAATAACAACAAGAGTGTGCCTGGGTGGCTCAGTCTAGGTTAAGCATCTGACTTCAGCTCAGGTCATGATCTCACCACCTGTGAGTTCGAGTCCCACATCGGACTCTGCTCAGCTCAGAGCCTTGACTCTGCTTCAGATTCTATGATCCCCTCTCTCTCTGCCCTTCCCCTGCTCATGCTCTGTCTCTGTCAATAAATAAATAAATGTTCAAAAAAATTAAGACAGAAAATTTAAAAAAAATAGAAAATAATAATAGGTGGGGTGCCTGGGTGTCTCAGTCAGTTGAGCATCCAGCTCTTAGTTTCAGCTCAGGTCATGATCTCACCCTCTGGGGGTTCAGGCCCCACATCAAGCTCTGTGCTGATGGTGCAGAGCCTGCTTAGGATTCTCTGTCTGTCTCTCCCACTCCCCCAGTCTTTCTTTCTCTCTCAAAGAAATAAGTTTTTAAAAAAAGAAAATAACAATAAGAGCATCACAAAGCTGTAATCCATCAACAATAAAGAGAAAAGGTGGGAGGCAGTCATGAATGGGGTAAGTTGGTCTATGAGAATGAAAGCATACAGTGTGAGAGAGAAGGAAGCAAAGGGTCCTGCAATGGAAAGCATCAGCCTGCTCATCAAGAATCTCAGAACGATCTGGAAATCTGTATGGTCTGAAAGAGCATGGCAGTAAGAAACTGAGCATGAGGAAATGGGTTAAAAGTCCTTATATTGGGTGGGGCACCTGGGTGGCTCAGTTGGTTGGGCTTCCAACTTTGGCTCAGGTCATGATCTCGCAGTTTGTGAGTTCAAACCCTGCATCAGGCTCTGTGCTGACAGCTCAGAGCCTGGAGCCTGCTTCTGTGTCTCCCCCCTCTCTCTACCCCTCCCGTACTCACACTTTGTGGCTCTCTGTCTCTCAATAATAAACGAACATTTAAAAAATTTTTTTAAAGTCTCTACATTGTAGTTTTAAATTTTTTTTTACAGTTTATTTTGAGAGAGAGAGAAAGAGAGCAGAGAGGGGAAGAGAAAGAGGGAGAGAGAGAATCCCAAGCAGGCTTCGTGCTGTCAGCACAAAGCCTACCATGGGTCTTGATTTCACAAACTGTGAGATCATGATTATGTGCCAATATCAAGAGTCAAAACTTAATTAACTGAGCCACCCAGGTGTCCCTCTATATGGGATTTTTAACCCACTTCGACTTAGATCTGTTGCACATGCAGACTCTAGAGAAAAATAAAAGGTCTTTGGTAGTAACAATACAATACTCGAGTGAATTACCCACAGAGAACTAGGACAGCTAATGTAAGTGCTGATACTCAAGAGTGAGGTCCTCAGCGTTTGGGCTTTTGGGCTCCATTATTAAAACCAGCTCCCATTCTACTGTCCTTACAAAAAGCCTTAGATCTGACTAGCCCCATTCACGTACCCAGATCTCACTTGTCAAGTTTTCTATTAAGTTATTCTTTGATATGTATGAAAATTAATTCCATCATTTCAAGTACCTCTGGTACTTGCTGGTACCTCTGAAATCTATACCACAATACCAATTTCTTACTGTTTTTAAATCTCAAAAAGCAAAGAACTCTTAATCTACCATCCCTCAAATCTCTTTTCTGCTCTATTATTTTTTTTAAATGACAATTCTTGACAATTTTAAAGTGTATTATTTATTTATTTTTGACAGAGAGAGAGTGCACACATGCACATGCATGAGTGGGGGAAGGATGTGGGAGGGAGGGGAGAGAGAGAATCCCAAGCAGGCCCCACACTGTCAGCATAGAGCCCAAGAGTGGGCTCAATCTCACCAACCTTGAGATTGTGACCCGAGCCGAAATCAAGAGTCGGGTGCTTAACCGACCGACCCACCCAGGAGCTCCTTTGCTGCTCTCTCCTTATCTTGGTAGATGGCACACCAGGCCACTGAATTGCTCAGGCCAAAACCTAGGAGTCACGGTTGATGCTTCTTTTCCCCCTCAGTCCATACGCAAGTTCTGTCAATTTCTACTCCTAAACCTACCTCGAACTAGTCCACTTTTCCTTGCTTCACTGACACCGTGAAGTCCTAGCTAATACCATCTTTTAACTGGGAATGTCCACAAAAGCCTTTTAGCTATCCTACCTCCACCCCTGCCCTGGGTTTCCTACAAAGCATTCAGATGTATTGTGATTTCCTACAATGCATTCTCCACTGAGAACCCAGAGTGACCTTTTCAGAACGTAAATCAAAAGTTAGATCCCTCCCAGAATCCACCCAAAGGACTCCTTCGTCACTCACAATGAAATTCAAACCCTTTACCACGGCGAGGAGATCACAGGTGCCATTGCCCCTGCCGGTTTTCCTTACTTCATCTCATGTATGCCTCCTTTTCTCTCACTCTGCTGTAAACACTCCAGTCTGGGCTCATTAGAGATTACTGAAGACTGCCCCAACCTCAAAACCCTGATAATTGCTCTCCCTCTCCCTGAAATACTCTTCTCCCAGACCTTCGCATGGATGGTTACTATTTTTTTCTTTAAAGCCCCAGGTTCCTTAGACGGGTTTTCCCTGACCACCTAGTCACTCTCTACCATATGAATATCCCACAGCTGAGTGGTATGTCAACTTATTATATTTATTTTTTGTCTACTCATATATTTTTCACACTCCAGGATGAAAGCTCCGTGGGGCACGGTTGTCAGCTTTGTTTCTGACAGTATCCACAGTGCCTAGAACAGTGCCTGGGGCACAAAAAGTGCTCAAAAGACTTTTTTGAATAATTGCTCAAAAATGTCTGAAAATGAAAGGAGAAAAAAGCCCAATATCAACCAAAATAAAATCAATTCCAGAAAAGAAAAAAAAAAAACAAAAACACAGAACTTATGTAGTAGCAAAATAATAACTAAAGTAATTTAATTATTAACTCAGGGTAATTTGAGAATAAATGTACCAATTTGAAAATAAGACTTCATACACATGAGAACGATTTTTGGTTTTTTTTGTTTTTGTTTTTGTTTTTTTTTTTTGATATCTAAAATAGCCACTCACATGCAATGCTAAAGCAAGTATGAACTTTAAGGAGCATTCTGGAAAGTAATCCAATAGTGTCTATCAATAACTGAATGCACATACCTTCTGCCCCAGTAATTCCCCTTTTGGAATCAATTCAACAAATATAAAAGCATTAGTATATGCAAATGTAGCACTTTAGTATCTTCTGAAGTATTGTTTACAGTAACAAAAAAGAAAACGCTCCTGATAGTGGTATAATTGAATAAGATTTAGCACATCCACATAACAGACTCTCAGGCAGCTCTGTTTAAAAATGAGTTAGATCAGTGCTTGGGGAAGAGATTTACTGGGGATTATTAAGCTTAAAAAAAGCAAATTTTTGGAGTGACTGGCTGGCTCAGTCGGTGGAGCATGTGACTCTTGATCTCAAGGTTTTGAGTTCAAACCCTACCTTGGGTGTCGAGATTATTAAAAATAAAATCTTTAAAACAAAAGCAAATTTTTAAAAAGCAAATCTCAAAGAGCATATGGAGTAGGATGCGATTTTTGAAACAAATAAAAAAGCATATTCATATGTTTATATTAATAGCAGAAAGAAAACTATGGATATATACATATAACTATTAACAACAGTAACCTCAGGAGATCATGGTGGGGGAGTGCAGAGCAAAGAAAAAATTCTTCTTTATACCTTTCCAGAATGTTTTCTTATAATAAGAAACATGTAATTCTTATTTAAAATTCCAAACCAAATAAGGAGGAAAAGTTCAGTGAAATGAAAGGAGAGAGAGAGAGAGAGGGACACGGAGGAGGAACAGGAAAAAGAATCAGTTACTGAGTTAAACTCTACCCAAAGAACAAGAGGAAAAAAATCTCCACAATAAGTCATTTGTACTTTAGAAGAACTCACGAACAACATGAAATCAATGAAACAAGACATTCAAGATGAAAGGATAAGACAACAGAATAAAGTGAAAAATGAGATTACAAAGCTAAAAAGATAAACTGGGGATCAAAGCAATACTATTACAGAAATAATAAATAAATTTGAAATCGCACAAAACAGAACACGTGAGGCCAAATACCCAATCAGAGGCCAAAAGAAAACAGAGAATAAACACATAGATGGTGAATCCCTGAGGAGAGAGTTAATAGATACCTCAGACAGATAATGATGATCTAGCAAAAGAAAATCAATTGGTCTTCATTCTGGGGAAACCTTGTATTCTGTCCTATAAATGGAAGAGAGGAAAACAGTACATTTCTATATTAAAGAAATTTTTCATGAGATATAAGAGGGGGAAAAAAGTGGATCTGCTAATTAAAGGAGACTACCATGTCTAGAAATAAAATAAATAAATAAATAAATAAATATTAAACAGAATCATCAAAACTGAGATATATACTGGAGATTTTTCTGAAATTTATAAATGAAAAAACAGATCAACAGGAAAAGAGCCAGGAAAAGCAAAAGTGAAAAGGGAGGAAGAAGAGAGGGAAGGCAGGAGGAAACAAGGAAGGAAGGAGAAACCAGGCTTGAATATGACCAGTAAGTTGAGGAGGAAGTTTGCTAAGAAGAACACGAGGGGCGCCTGGGGGGCTTGATCAGTTAAGCATCTGACTCTTGATTTTGGCTCGGGTCGTGGTCTCACGGTTGTGAGATCGAGCACCGCCTAGGGCTCTGCGCTGACAGTGTAGAACCTGCTGGGATTCTCTCTCTCCCTCTCTTTCTCTGCCCCTCCCCCACTCATATTCTCTCAGTCTCTCTCAAAATAAATTTTGTTAGCTTCTCTGTTAGCTCTCCTTCAAAACCCAGGCGGAGGGCAGTGACCCGCAGAGCTTGTCACACTTGCTTGAGATGATTACCTACATGAAATACAGACATTTGTATTTTTAACCGTGAATAAAGCTTTAAATCAATGAAGAAGAAAGTTAATGGAAACGTATCAGACAACAAGGAGTTAGTGGAGAAAGTATTTCAGAGATCTGAGAATTCTGAAATCATACCAAGTAGATAGCAAACACTAATCCTTCTCAAAAGAAAAAATACTAAATTAAAAAAATATATATATATTATTTCATATACATATTCTATATATGTATATAATACATATGTATATAATATGTATTATATGTATATCATATACATATGTTATATATAATATATATATTATAAATATATAATATATAATATATATAAATAATTATATGTATATAATATATATATAATGTTATATATAATATTCTGCCCTGTCATTTCCATCTACTTTTTGAGACCAGAACCAGAAATTTGGTCAAAAGTGGCAAAGGCATTACAACCATGATCAAGGAGAAGCATTCAAAGTTTCCAAGTATAATGAAAGACTTTCAATCCTCTGGTCCTTAGGATTGGAGAAGACCCTGAAAATTAAATACCTGCTCAAAATAAGTAAAAGCAAAGAAACATCCCAGCCAGATCTTAATTTTATACTAAATTCCTGCATCACTTTGACTTACCTGGATTTCGCACTCCAGTACATAATTATATTCAGTCTCGCAGATCATCTGAAGGCGTAAATGAATATAAATGCTATGTCACCTTTACCTGAGGAGCATTGTTGCGAAGCTTAACCTGGCTGGTACTGAATCTGGACCAGAAAGAGAGTTGAAGCCATGGACCCAGAACCTCCCGTGAAAGCCTCAGGAAGCAAGGTATTATATCTAGAAGTACAGTTATGTCGCAGAGAAGGCTGTCGGAACCTAAGTGGAAAAGAACCACTGTTAGTGGATTTTGCGTCCAAAAAAGGGCAAATAAGTTTGTATAACAAGTACAGACTGCCATAGGCTGCCTTAATTCTTTTCTGTAGTGTGGTTAGTTGAGATAAGACAGTTTTCAAAGTTCTGCATTATTATAGATTCAGAGGAATATAAATAAATAAGTAGATAGGTGGGTAAGTAAGTAGGTAGATAATGTTTTTAAAAAATGAAATGCCATGAACACGAGATAGGAAGTAACTCAATCAAATTTTATCTTAGGCTTCGTTCTCTGGTCTGAATATGATCACTATAAACATATTTCAGGGACACCAAAAAATTATTAAAATGTACATTAAAAATCCACATCTTTCTAACGAATGAGTTGTAGTTAAATTTGAACTTCAACCAGTTAAACCAAGCAAGAAATAATGGAAACCCATTGATCTGAACAAACAATGATTTTCTAGATCAGAGTGCAGCTACTTAAGTGCAATGAAAATAATTCCAGGTCATGTCTTGATCCTATAAAAATCTGTGGTCTGTGATATTGGATTTTGCATTTGACTCGCAAAGGTCAGAAGAATAGCAGGAAAGCCACGGTTCCAGTTTATTCATAAACATTTCGTATTCATGGAGGTACTGCTTCATTTCTAGGAGAACTGCCTAGAAACCAGATTGAAAATGTCTATGAATTGAGTAGGTCCCAGATGGTCAGTGATCTGCACAGTGACCACACATTTCAGAACTTAGAAAAAAAAATTGTGTGTGTGTGTGTGTGTGTGTCAAAGTTTGTTGAAATTAAGACAATTTTCAAAACTCTACCTTTTTATAGATTTAGAACTGCTTTCATCAGCCATGGATCTCTTTACGACATTAAACTCTTAAAAATCATCACTAGTCATCAAAACCGGGCTTTAATAGAGATGAGATAAAATCATGTACTATTTTTTTTTCTTTTTCTACTTACCTTCTGAAAATTCTAGGAGTTCTACATAGTTCAAATATTCCCTAACATGGTAATACAGAACTATTCTTTCTTTCCACAGAGTATATTAAAACACACATATGGACACAAAACTTATGAATTTGCAATCACTGCTTATGGTCATCACTAGACTTTGTCACTAGTAATAACATTTTCTTCATAATCTCCATTTCAAGATTCCCATTCTTTGACCACCACCTTTGATCTTGTTTGCTCACTTCCTGTAGCACCCATTTCAAACAATCTTTTGTCCTCACAGAAATGACAATCCATTATCACCTCCAACTTTTACTTTCAAACACCCCCTGCATCCTACTTCTTTCTTTACCCCATTGAGATTCCATGATCAATGATTATAATCACATCTCTGCATATGACTTCAATGATCTCTTTCTTCTTGTTTTCTTATGACAAAACCACATGCAGGGTAAATCCAACTCTCTCCCTTCTCTCCCCCTGAACTTAGGTGAGTAAATTTAGATGAAGAAAAACCCACAATCAGATTGACGCGTCTTCCTTGTTTTATATTCATGAGCATGAAACAATCAATCTCATAATGCTTTCTGGGAATCATGTTATACTTTATTCAGTCCATTTATACTCCACTTACTTAGATGACTATCTCCCATCTTCTCCGCTCCACCTCAAACCTCCAGCCCTTGCTCCCTTTCTTCATTCTCAGCAGATGATCTTGTTTCCTACACTATTCAAATAATCTGGAAAAAAAAAAAAAACGCTCTCAGACTCTCACAATTATATCAACCCTCCAACCAGCATTTTCGTTCACTCTTCCATCCCAACTTTTCCCTGAGATAAATGGTTCTTTCTCTTTTCTAACAGTACTTATTTGACCTGTAGACTATAACCCGTTCCCTTTAACTTATCCAAGGATATCTGTCCAGTGATTCCTTCCTCCCTTTGCTATATTATCAATTTCCTCTTGCTACTGGATTATTTCTATCAGCTTATATTCTACTGATGCTCCATCTTTAAAGTAAAAAAAATGATGCCATTCTTTCTTCTGGATAGTGCCACATATCTTTGTTTTCTTCCACACCGAAGTTCTTCAAAAGATCTGCCTTTTTACTTGGTCTCAGATTTCTCTCTCAATTTCATTCTAAAAACTCAAGACTCAGTCTTTGGTCCTCCATCTTCTCTATCTGCATTCCCTGCTTTGATGGTCTCATCAGTCTAATAGTCAAAACTCTCATCTACATGCAGATACCTCCCAAAAGTATCATTTAGATCTTCAGTTCAAGCATCTCTTCCAAATCCAAAACTTATTTTTCCACTGCCTACTCAAAATTCCTGTAATGGACTGAATGTCTGTGTCCACCCCAGAGCTGATGCATTGAAGCCCTAACCCTCAGCTTGACTGTAGTTGGAGATGAGGCCACTAAAGAAGTAATTAAGGTTAAATGAAGTCACAAGGGTGGGGCCTTGATCCAACAGGATTACTGCCCTTATAAGAAGAGACACCAGAGAGATTGCTCTCTCTTCATCAAAATCACAGAAGGAAAGGCCAGTTGGATACAGCTCAAGACAACCATCTGCAGGCCATTTTCCTCAGCAGAAATCATAATTGCCAACATCTCGATCATGGCTGTTAAGCCTCTAGAACTATGAGAAATACATTTCTATCGCTTAAGTCAGCTAGTCTGTGGCACTTTGTTCCAGCAACCTGAACAGACCAATACAATCCCCATTTGGATGTTTTCAGTACATCTCAAACACAGCATACTCAAACCTAAACTCCTAACACTTTCCCCAAAACCTGCTCTACCGCCTTCCTGTGTCATTGCCAAATTGTAACCATCTCCGATCCCTCTCTTTTGATCATACCCCATATCCTTTCCAGAAGTAAATCTTCTGGTTACATCATCCAAAAATATATGGAATCCAACCCCTTGTCTTTACTTTTTTTGTTACTTCCATGGACCAAGCCACCTCATCTCACTTAAGTTACTGAAATATCTTCATACCCGATATCCCTATATCCTTATATTCTATCTTACAGTGCCAGTACATTAAGAAAATGGTTGAAAAATAATGGGGCATGTCAAAGGACACCAAAACTAACTTGTAGCTGGGACAAATCTGGGACAAATGAGAAATACTGGTGCAGCCACTCTGGCAAACAGTGTGGAGGTTCCTCAAAAAATTAAAAATAGAGCTACCCTATGACCCACTACTAGGTCATAGTAGTGGGTCTAAATTCCTAGTGACTACTAGGAATTTATCCAAAGGATACAGGAGTGCTGATTCATAGGGGCACATGTGCCCCAATGTTTATAGCAGTGCTTTCAACAGTAGCCAAATCATAGAAAGAGTCCAAATGTCCAACAACTGATGAATGGATAAAGAAGTGGTTTATACATACAATGGAATACTACTTGGCAATGAGAAAGAATGAAATCCTACCATTTGCAACAACATAGATGGAACTGGAGGGTATCATGCTGAGTGAAATAAGTCAGTCAGAGAAAGATAATCATGTTTCCACTCATATGAGGAACTTGAGAAACTTAACAGAAGACCATGGGGGAAGGGAAAGGTAAAAAATAGTTTCAAACAGAGAGGGAGGCAAACCCATAAGAGACTCCTAAATACAGAGAACAAACTGGAGGTTAATGGGGGTGGGGGGCAGGGGAGAGGGGAAAATCAGTAATGGGCATTGAGGAGGGCACTTGTTGGGATAAGCACTGGGTGTTTTATATATATATATATATATATATATATATATATATATATATATATATTTATATTTATATTTATATTTATATATATATTTATATATATATATAAATTTATATATATATATAAATCTAGTTGGTGAAAATATTACAAGAAACACATTCTCAAAGGATCTCCCCACGATATACTGGCGGTTTAAAAATTGACAATTGTAACTTCATATCACAGAAATCTGGCAGGTACCACCTTAATCAAGTGACCATCACTGTAATGAAGCCTATCAACATCATGTACACCCTGGCATGATCCACCCAGAAGGGTACATCACTTCTGCATTAGTCTTGCAAAAATTACACGTCAATTTGATCATGGCAAAACATCAGACGAAATTTGAGACCCATCCTATAAAATAAATAGCTAGTAGTTTTCAAAACTGGTAACAAATAAATGCAGTAGTATGAGAGTGTAGAAAAGGATCTAGAAAGGGGGCATTAGTTCTAATATTGGGAAAATTTAAATAATGTCTGTAGAGTAAGTATTGCATCAATATCAATTTCCTTGTTTCAATAATTACACTGTGGCTACATAATGTATTAACATTGAAGGAAGTTGGGTAAAGGGTATACAGGGACTCTCTGTACTACTTTTTGTAACTTTTGTAAGAGTGAAGTTCATTCAGAATAAAACGTTAGACAAAAATGTAAATTACATCATGCTGCTTCTCTGCCCAAAACCCTGTAATGGCTTCCAGTTTTCCTCGGACATAATAACTAGCTGAGCTCATCACTCATTATCCTCTCTGCTCCACACTGTTCTCTCCTGCTGTCCCTTAAACAAGCCAGGCAAGTTTCCACCTTAGAGGCTTTCACTGGTGTTTCCTCTGCCCGGAATGTGTTTCCCCAAGACACCCACATGGCTAATTCCTTCACCTCTTCCAAGTCTTGTTTCTTTTTTGTTGTTGTTGTTTATTTGCCTTAAGGTTTTATTTTTAAGTAATCTCTACACCCAATATGGGGCTTGAACTCACAACCCAAAGATCAAGAGTCCCATGCTCTACCAACTGAGCAAGCCAGGCAGCCCTCAAATCTTGTGTCTGATCTTACCTTCACAGTGATACCTGACGACGCTATTTGGTATTATAAACTGAAACTCCCCATTCTGCCCTCAGAATTTCTGATTGCCTACCTTGCTCTATTCTGTCTTATTTTTCCATAGTACTTTTCATCTTCCTCCATGCCGTTTAATTTAGTCAGTATTTTTACTTTTATCTGTCCCCACCCACTAGTAATAAACTCCAAAAAGGCAGAAAGCATTCTCTACCATGTTCCAAATATCCAAAGTGTATCCAAAGTGCCTAAAACAGTGCCTGGGACAGAAAAGGCACTCTGTAATTAGTAACTGCCAAATGAATGAATTCTCAGTACTTTAATGGGATTTTAGAATTGTTTCCTTTTATCTTATATTGTTCCTTACATTCTTTTATTTTGGTATCTTCTTTCAGAATATCTTTATAGATTGGATCTTCATTTTCTGTTCTGATATCTTGGACATCGTAATACATTATAATGCCTAAAACTGGAAAAAAAAATCATTCACAGTATATATTGCAGAGTAAGTTAATATATTAAATACAGCAAGAACTATTGAATTAATAAGCAAAAAATAATCATTGGAATAGAAAAATGTGTAAAAGATATCAATAGGTAATACATTGAAAGAATTATGGTTGCCTTGCAAAAATACTAATTAAGTTACTAACAAGGAAATTCAAAAAAAGAAATAATGCATAGGGGTTAACTATCAAATTAGGAAGGAAGAAGTTAATGGCTTCATAGAAAGTAACTACACGGAGCTCCTGGGTGGATCAGTTGGTTAAGCATCCAACTCTTAGTCCCCTCTCAGGTCTTGATCTCAGGGTTGTGAATTCAAGCCCTACATTGGGCTCCACACTCTGGACATGAAGCCTACTTAAAAAGAAAGAAAGAGAAAGAAAGTAACTTGCTCCTCCTGGAGGAGGGGCGTCGCACAAGAGGAAAAGTTGATTTTGATCAGATCTTGTTGTAAATGTGCCAGTGGAATTTTACAGACATGAAGAAAAGTGGGGAGCCCTTATTAAAACAAAAAACAAAAGCAGTTTTTTAGTCAAATATACCTGGTCAGTCTAGATGAGTAGTTCCCAAGGAGGAGTGATACTGTCCCCCCAAAAGGACATTTAGCAGTGTGTGGAGCTGGGTTTTCCTGGTTGTCACACTGGAAGAGGAACTACTGACATCTAGTGGTAAAATCCAGGAATGCTGTTCAACATCCTCCCATGCACAGGTCAGATCTACACAACAAAGACTATCCAGTCCAAAATGTCAATAATGCGGAAGTTAAGAAACCCTGGTCTAGATAGATGACTGTAAATAAAGATGGAATTTAAGAATTTGTCCATTGCAGTTGAGTATAGAATGGAAGTGAGCCCTGTAATCTCTTATTCCCAAATGACTAACCAAGTGTGAAAATAAAGAAGCTCTGTGGGCAGAAGAATGATTTCCCCAAACCACCATGAGTAGTGATTATATCCTAATCATCAGAACATGCATATGACATTACAGGCCAAAAAGAACTTGACAGGTGTGATTAAAGTGAAATAGGGAGATTATCCTAGATTATGCTGGTGAACTCAAGCTAATCACATAGTCTTAAAAGATGAGGACCTTATCTGTCTGCAGAGAAAGAGAGAGAGAGAGAATACAAAAGGGAAGGCAGAGTAATGAGGCATGAAAAGAACCTAAGCCATAGTTGCTGGCTTTGAAGACACAGGGACCCATTAGCCAAGGAAAGTAGGTGACCTTTAAGAGCTGAGAACGATGCCTGGAACCAAATTACAAGTCTACAATACATTATTATTGACTATACTCAGCATGTTGTACATTAGGTCTTCAGAATTTACTTACACTTGCTTTTGATGTTCCCCGCAGATGGACCCAAGTCTAAACTCCTTAATAAATTCAGTCTTCAGAAACCAATTCCAGAAAGACTATTTACCTGGTTTCCCTCCCTACTGCATCTCTACCGTGAGTCAATGAATAACAAGTAGACTAGTTCAACGGGGGTGGAAAGATACTGAAGGAAAAGAAATTTTTTAAATATTTCCCCCAGAAACTTCTCTCTATTTATTGCTAGTGCCAATACTGCATCTAATATTCTTAAGAAGGAAGTGTCAGAGCCCTGAGAAGAGCAGGGTATAAACTCCAAGAAGAGAGCTAAAAGCTTTGTCTCAAGAAAAGACCCGCTTCCATCTTGCAATGTCCATAAAATGAGAAACAAAACAAACGAGCACATTTGCAGGAATCAAGTTAGCCAGATATCACTGACAGGTTAAAAACTAAGAATTAGAACAAGTGTCTTCAATAATAAAGGACCTAATGTAATAAGCAGTTCTTTGGTCAAGGCCAGACTACATGGTAACAAAAGACAGTCCAAACCACTCTGTTTTGTTTTTCTTAGGCTCTTACCTTAGCCAGAGAAGTTAATGGACGTTCCCAGTTCCTCAGAGATTTTTAACAAGAAAATAATGCCTTCCCTTTCCCCCTAACTTCATATAGTGCTATAAACACATACAAATTCAGTAATTTATGCAGTATTTTCATTTTTAAAAGGGGGTTCATTCAGTCATCCCCAACACATCCCTTTAGGTATCTAGAAGTCTCCAATAAGAAAAAAAATCCCTCGAGGTATTTTTATATTAATAATTGGGGTAGGAAAAATAATACAATCTACTATGTGTTCAGCACTGCACAAGTGTTTTACGTGTATAATTATTTTCAAATCTGCCTAACCTGTGAGAAGATCATGAGAACCCCCTATCTAACCATTAGAGTTAACATGGGGAACCCACTCCTCTGTGAACAGAATTCTGTCCAACATGCTCTATATATCCTGGCATATTACCTAATCTTTTTGGACATGCTGTTACTCTAAATCAGTACAACCATTTTAAATTTAAATGAGTATTCCCCTTTTATTACCATAAATCTTTTATTAAAGGTCAAATTTGATGGAAATGAGGAAAGACCAACAGAAAGTGGTGGTAAGGATTAGGTGAAGATTCAGCCCTGACGTTTCTCCTCTGTTGCTCAGCCACTGCATTTATTCTGCTTCCAATTTAAAAGTAGTAAATCTCTAGATAATCTTTTGAATGGCTTCCAGTCACTGAAATATATTTTATAGCTTCCATGGAAGTGTAACATTGATTGTAAGTAAGATTTGTGAAACATCCAGCAGCATTAGATCCTCAAATTTAAAATGAGGATTCGTATTCTACAAGGCTGTTTGAGATAGCCTTTAGGCCAAATCAGCTGATTTGACTCAAGGCATATCTGCCCCAGAATTATTGTAGACAGACTTTTTCGGAGAAGTTTCACAGACTTGTCCATTCAACTTTCTAACAGCTTTCCCTCAGACCCTGGCCACTATACTCCAAGGAAGCAAGCCAATTGGAGAATAAAACTGTTTCACTTTGAATAATAACAATATTAATAACAGCTTTTATTTTTAACACTTATTAGACACTAGGTATTTACTATGCACTAAACGTTCAACAAATACTAATCAGGAAATTGAAAAATGATTATAGAGTTAGAGTCTTCAACTAATCTCCCTCGCTATGGTCTCAGGTCTACCACTTTTAACTAAATAATCTTGGCCACAACATTTAAATTCTCGTGTGTAAAACAGGCTAAAAAAGATAGTGTCTACGTCACAGATTGTGAGAAATACAAGAGTGTGTGCAAGAGGGAGGCCCCAGACGGCAATGTAGAAAGACAATGAACTTACCTCCTCCCACTGACACACTGAATCTATACCTATGTAGACCAAGTCGTTCTGAAGAAGAACTGAGGGCTGAATGAGCAGCATTTGCAGAACAAATGGTAGAGGGACCACACAGACAGGGTAGAAGAGTTGGGGACAAGTAATGATGGGAACCCTACCCCCACAGTGGGGAATGCAGTAGAGAGGAATATCACTGAGCAGTGATATCAATGGGCCGACTCACCCACACTGGGGCACAGTGGGGAAAAAAAGACACCTGTTTAAAGGGAAACTAGACTTCTAAGTAAGGAAAACCATTTCCTAACCCTAGGGCATCTACCAAACTGGGAGAAAACTGTTGGAATTCTTTCTAGAGTCCAAGACACTGGTGAGTGCCATTTTTTTTACATTCCCCTCTATCTTGGGTGCAAGTGGGAGCAGGGCCCAAATGCCTTTTCCAGCCCGCTAGGGCTGCCTCAGTGCACGCCAGGCCTAGCCTACACCAGCTCCAGCCATCTCCACAGGGTGGCTCCAGCTCCATGAGCCCCAGGCCTCCCCACCTGTGCCCACCCCAGCTCCAGCCATCCTGCCAAGGTAGCCCCAGCATGGCACACTCTGAGACCAACTTGCCTGTACCCGATGCAGCTGTACCCCCAAGGCAGCCTTGGTGCAGCACATCCTGGGACAGACCCGCCACCCATGCCCACTCCATCTCTAGCTGTCCCACCAGGGAAGCCCTGGTACAGCACACCCCAGGACAGTCCCAGACCACTTTTGCTCCAGTCTTAGCCATCCCACCAAGGCAGACCATGATCCCACACGAACATGCCCCCCACACACACTTGCTCCAGCACTAGCCATCCAACCAAAGTGCCCTGACTGGGCACACCCTGGAACCCCTGCCTCAACCCGCCAAACTGCCAGGTACCTGCAGTCTACACAGGGGATGCTCCTACACAAGGCCAGTCTTTCCAGAACAGAAGTAGTTTTTCCACCTAATTCATAGGAACAAACACAGAATGTCAAACCAGTTCTAAGAGGGAAGCTCATAGCCATACAGGCCTACCTCAAGAAACAAGAAAAATCACAAATAAACAATCTGAATTTACACCTAAAGGAACTAGAAAAAGAAGATCAAACAAAACCCGAAGTTAGCAGAAGGAAGGAAATAATAAATATCAGTGTGGAAATAAATGAAACAGAGACTCAATAACAGAAAAGATCAATGAAACTAAAAATTGGTTCTCTGAATAGCTAAAGAAAATGGCTAAACCTCTAGCCTGACTTAACAGGAAAAAGTGAGAGAGGACTCAAATAAGTAAAATCAGAAATGAAAGAGTAGAAGTTACAACTGACACCACAGAAATACAAAGGATCATAACGAATAAATCCCTGGAAAGACACAACCTTCCAAAAGTGAAGCATAACCTCCCAGGGCTGAATCATAAAGAAATAGAAAATCTGAATAAGCTGATTACAAGTGATGAAATTGAATTCGTAATTTTAAAACTTTCAAAAACCAGAGTCTAGGACCAGATGGCTTCACAGGTGAATTCTACCGAACTTGAAGAAGATAGTAATTATCTTTCACAAATTATTTCAAGAAATTAAAGAGGAAGAAATGCTTCCAAGTTCATTTTACAAAGCCAGCATTACCCTGATATCAAAACCACAAAGATACCAGAGAAAAACAAAATTACAGGCCAGTATCCCTAAACATAACATAAATGTAAAACCCTCAACAAAACATTACCAAACCAAATCCAGTAATGTGATGGAAGGATATACACCAATGATCAAGTGGGATTTATTCCAGGGATGCAAGGCTGGTTCAATATTCATAAATCAATCAATATGATACATTACATTAACAAATGAAGAATAAAAATCATATTTCAATAGATGCAGAAAAAGCATTGACAAAATTTAACAACCGTTTGTGATAAAAAGTCAACACAATGGGTTTAGAGAGAATATACTGCAAAATAATAAAGGCCATATAGGACAGGCCCACAGCTAACATCAAACTCAATGGTGAAAAACTTTTGAGAAAGCTTTTCCTCTGAGATCAGGAACAAGACAAGGAAGCCCACTCCTTTGAAACACTTCTTTCAAAATGGTATTTGGTATTTGGGCAAGAAAAAGAAATGAAAGCATCCAGATTGGAAAGAAAGAAGTAAAACTATTGCCATTTGCAGACAACATGATGCTACATATAGAAAACCCTAAAAACGCCACCAAAAACTATTAGAACTAATAGGGGAATTTAGTAAAGTTGCAGGATACAGAATTAACATACAGCAATCTGTGACATTTCCATATACTAATAAAGAACTATCAGAAATAGAAATTTAAAAAATAATCCTACTTATAATTGCACCAAAAAAATGGAGTATCTAGGAATAAATTTTACCAAGGAAAGGAGATATCAGTACTCTGAAAATTATAATATATTATGAAAGAAATTAAAGACGACACAAATAAATGAACAAACATAGTATGTTCATAGATTGGAAGAGTTACTATTGGGGTTTTTTTTATGTTTATTTATTTTTGAGAGAGAGAGCAAGTGTGAGCACAAGCAGGGGAGGGATGAAGAGGGAAGGGGACAGAAGATCCAAAGCAGGCTCTCTGCGAGGACAGCTTTGGCACTGACAACAGCAAGCAAGATGTGGGGCCCAAACTCATGAACTGTAAGATCATGACCTGAGCCAAAGGTGGACGCTCAACTGACTGAGCCACCCAGGTACCCTATTAAGACTTAATATTGTTAAAATGTTCATACTCCCAAAAACAATCTATGGATTCAATTCAATACCCATCAAAATATCCATGGCATTTTTCACAAAACTAGAGTAAATATTTCTAAAATTCGTACAGACCACAAAAGACCCCAAACAGCCAAAGAAATCTTGAGAAAGAACAAAGCTAGAAGTATCACACTCCATGATATCAAACCATATTACAAAGCTATAGTAATCAAAACTATAGTACTGGCATAAAAACAAACATATTGATCAATGGAACACAAGAGAGAGCTCAGAAATTAACCAACACATGCATGGTCAACTAGTCTATGACAAACAAGGCAAGAATATAAAATGGGGAAAAACAGCCTCTTCAATGAATGATGTTGAGGAAACTGGACAGCTACATGCAAAACATCAAACTGGGCCATTTACTTACACCACATACAAAAAGCAAATTCAAAATGTATTAAAGACTTGACTTTACGTAAGACCTAAAACCATAAAAATCATGGAAGAAAATATAAGCAGTAATCTTTTTGACATCGATCTGTTTGTAAAATATTTTTTGGACCAACTATTTTCAGGCAAGGACACCAAAAAATTAAAATAAACAAATGAGATTACATGAAACTAAAAAGCTTTTGTAAAGTGAAGTAAGCCATAACCAAAATGAAAATGCAACCCACTGAATGGGAAAAGTTCACTGCAAATCAAACATTCAATTTTGGTTAACACCCAAAATATATAAAGAACTTACATAATTTAATTTCAAAACACCGACCTGATTTTAAAAATGGGCTGAAAACTTACAAACGTTTTTCCAAAGAAGACATACAGATGGCCAAAAGGTACATGAAAGTGTGTTAAACATCACTAGTCAGGGAAATGATTATCAAAACTGCAATGGAGTATCACCTCATACCACCACAGTGTATATATGGCTATTACCAAAAAGACAAAAATAACATCCTGGCAAGGATTGGAGAAAAGAAAACCTTCATACACTGTTGATGGGAATGCAAATTGGTGCAGCCACTATGGAAAACTATATAGAGGTTCCTCAAAAAAATTAAAAATAGAACTACCATATGATTCAGCAAGTTTACTAGTGAATATTTATCTGAAGAAAATGGAAACACCAATTCGAAGAAATATATGCACCCTCTATTCATTGCAGCATTATTTATATTAGCTAAGGTATGGAAGCAACCTCCATATCAAGTGATAGATGAATGATACACATATAAATGTGTATATGCACACATAGGTATATATCCCACATCTTCTTTATGTATAATAGATATATAGATATATAGATATATATAGTATACATACTATATAGATATAGTATAATAGAATATCATAGGATATAATATATATTATATAGAATTATATGTAATGTATAATAGAATGTATATAACATATAATAGAATATTATCAGCAATAATAATAGAATATTATCCAGTCATTAAAAAATGAAATCTTGCCAATTGTGACGACATGGATAGAGGGTATTGCACTAAGTGAAATAAGTCAGACAAAGAAAGACAAATACTGTGTGGTTTCACTTATATGCGGAATCTGAAAAATAAAACAAATGAACCAACAAAACAAAAAAGAAACCCACTCCTAGATACAAAAACACTGTAGGCTACCAGAGGGGGACAAGATGAGGAGAAAGGGCAAAATAGATGAAGTGGGATTAAGAGGTACAAACTTGCAGTTATAAAATAAATACGTCATGGGGATGTAAGGCACAGCATAGGAAAAACAGTCAATAATATTGTAACAACTGGATGTTAACAGATGGTAACTTAGAGTTACTGTGGAGATCGTTTCATAATGTATAGAAGTATCAAGTCACTATTACGTACACCTGAAATAAGATATCGGACATCAATTATATTTCAGTTTTAAAAAATGAGGGTGCCCGGGTGGCTCAGTCGGTTGAGGGTCGGACTTCAGCTTGGGTCATGATCTCACGGTTCGTGAGTTCCAGCCCCACATCAAGCTTTCCGCTGTCAGCTCAGAGCCCACTTCAGATCCTCTGTGCCTCTCTCTCTCTCTCTCTGCTTTTCACCCGCTCAGGCTCTCTCTCAAAAAACAAATAAACATCGTTTTAGAATGCATACACACACAAAGAACATGTGCACGTAAAGGACTTGAAGGGGGCCTGCCTACCCCAGCTCGCAATAAATGTAGCTGTTACTGTGCATGACAACTCTACTCCACATGATTACTGGCCCTGGAGATAGTGTGATGAACAAGATACCCAAGGTTTTTTACCTCAAGAAACTTACATTCCAATGGGGGAGAAAACACACAAACTAGAAAAGAGTAATTTTGCAAAAGATAACTTTGTATCGTGATAAAGAAAGTGAACATGGTGATTGAATTGGCAAGAGCTAGGGGAGATCAACTGAGATAAAGGAGTACGGGAGGGCTGTAGGTATAGGGATCATTTAAGGTGGACCTAGGAAATGACAGTGAGCCTCCTGTACCCGGAACCGGTGGGGGGCGGGGGGGGGGGGGAACCTTCCAGGCAGAAGAGGCAATGAGTGCAACAACCCAAAGCAGATGAAGTAGACGAGGAAACAAATCTCTGAAGTCCCTGCTGGTCATGGAAAGGCGTTTAGGTTTTATTCTACGAGCACAAGGAAAATGTAGAATGATTTTTAGGTGAGAGGGTAACACAATCTGATCCGGTTGTTTTAGTTTTCTCAATCACTTTGGCTGCTGTGTGACAGGACGGGAAACAGAGAAAATCAAGACAGGAATAAGAAGCACCAAGAGGGACTCAAAGCAGTGTCCAAGAGAGAGATGCCAGGCAATTAGGTCAGGACAGTGACGACAGATGTGCAGACATGTCCAATCACAAGATGACTGGGGGTAAAAAGAAAAATAAATAGCAATAATAAACCTGTGGAATGGGTCTGACAGTTATCCTAATTTGGTAGATAAAGAAACTAAGGCGTGTAGAATTTAAAACATAGTCAAAGAGAAGCTGGGGTTCAAGCACAGGAATTTCTGACTCTGCCAGTTTAGATGTTAGATGAAGATGTGTCGTTTGCGGGGGAAAAAAAATAGCATTCACTTTAACACTTCCTAAGCCAGCCTGTTCAGAATCCAACTGAACACTTGACAATATTTGGTAAGGATGCATCTGCTGTGTGTTTGCTAGATGGAGAACTCCAGTTTTGTTGTAAGTTCTGTAAGTTGTCAGAGTTGGAGGGAGGTTGTGTGTTCTTTTCTTTCCTTCTGCCTTCCCTTTAGTCTCTTAAGATGTGCTCTGAAACAAAGCACTGAAGGATAACTCATTACCATTTGGATTTGACTTGAAGTGAGACTGTTTTCATTGCCAGGCTCTCCAGAAAGTAGATTGCTTTCTGAAACGTGTGAACGTCTGCGTGAGAAGGGGAACTTGGAATCGTATTTATCTCTAACCCTGCTTACCCACATGGGAGAACCAGCATTACAGGATTATCATTTTGCCGTATGCTGATGTTCACCTGCAGCAGAATTCTTGTTGCAGAGAAAAAAAATCTTCCGAAGAGAATTTCTTTCAGGGCTGCCTGCATTCCTAATCTATCCACCCAGACAGCTTTCACAATTTGGCACTGCATCTTCCTGAACACACTCTCATCCCAAAAATCTTTTGACCAATATGATTGTCCTCTGTTGTAGAAGTTCATACTGGGAAGTAATGAGGAACATTAGAAAGATTCTCTGTGGTCAGTAGCGGGAGAAAGGTGTTTTTCTGAAATATATTTAGGAAAGGTAGGTAACTTGGCCTGATGCTTTCTCTCTAAATTTTCTGGAAAACATGAGTTTTAGGATCTGGTTAATTGGAAGGAGAACTAGGGTACACAAGATGGGAGCGTGTGCTGAATTACGTAAAGCTCAAAATGAAGACAGGAGAGGGGGAAATGATCAAGTCCTCCTTAGTAAGAAGTGTGGCAATAACTCACTCAGACATCTTGAGTGTAATTTCACCTCCTTCTTGTAAAAAAACATCTCCAGAGTAATGCTGTTGTTTTTCTCAAAGTATAGTCGACACCCAAGGTTACGTTAGTTTCCGGTGTACGACAGAGTAATTCAACAGCTCTATGCACTATACTCCATGTGGGAGCTCACAGGTAGCTATCATCTGTCTAAAAAGGAAGGGTATCAGAGGGCAATTTTTTAGGCTGACAATATTTTACATATGTTGTATATCTAAACTGACCGGCCTTTCTACTTAGGAAAACATTTGTAGAAGGAAGGCAACAAGAAGGACACGGAACAGAAGGGGTGAACATTTCACAGGTCTGTGATTCTATTACTTTTGCTAAAGTCTCTTATTTTCCCACTTTCCTCTTCGCTTTATTTCCTGAGTCCAGAGGAGATCGTAGTTTGTGTCAACACAGAAAAATCCAACGGCAGAAAAAAATTCAACTAGAATTGAGACAAAAATCATAGGCAGTAGTGAGCCGTACGTAACAGTCAGGAAGGAACGCTTAGCCTTGCGTACAATACAATGACCTTCACCCTGACTTTATTACTGGGAAGGGGGTATATTTGCTTCTCGGTGTTGTTGAACTCCGCCATGAAGTCCCGCAGGGTTTAATTTGTATGGCTCTGGTACAAAGCCATTTGTGTTAGTCATCTCAATGTTCTTCAGGAATGTGGTAGGATTTGCCACTTCATTAATGATTAGAGGATCCTACATGAGATGGGTCAGTGATGAGGCTTATCTGCAGCTTTGTGATGCTTTCATTTCAGCTATGAATTTCTTTCAACACCTCACACTGGGGGGGGGGGGGCTCTACTTACGTAAGAGCCTCTGAAATAATTATCCAACGCTTACCATAAAGGCTGTACAGAATGTGGCACATTTTGACCGGCACATTATTTCCCCCTCATTGCCATATAGAAAATTGTCAGTGGAAATGAGGAGACAGGATTGGAAAGGGGACACAGTTCTGTTATCTCTTCTTCCCATGACTTCTCTTTCCCCCATTATAATTAATGGTGGAAAAATCAAGCCGGTCACCTCCATGTCTAGGGGTATGCTCGTCAGTGTCTAACAATCCGCTCTCTCAAAATAAAACAACCTTGATTTGTAGAGCTTTACAATTGTTTGGTACAAATACCTGCCATGTGGCCAATTTCAAGCTCCCAACGTGATGACATTGAACACGGAGTCGGGAAATGATGCACAGTCTGCCCTGGGGAACTACCGCGAGCGCTTCGATACAACGTAACAGGATCGTCTCTGCATGGCAACAGGGACAATGAGGATGGCAGCAAGGACAAGGGTGAAAGAGCCAAATTGTCAGCTACCCTGGTGCTTGCCACTCTAAATCGCCATAATTCTTCTGTAAAAGCCACCTTTATCTCTTATGGAACGCATGCCTCAATCACTGGATAATGCCAGAATGCTGTGAATAGCTATGAAAGTACATAACTAAAAATGTTCATAGAAATAGAAACTCATTTCAATAGCTCCTATTTATATTTGCACGTTTTTGCACTTTTTTCTTGCCGTGGTATAAATGATGTGCTATGAAAAAGTGTTGGTATCTTCATGAGAGTAAGAGAGGCTGTGTTCTCCCTTTCATCCTGAAAGAGTGACATTGTCGGCTCTTGATCTGAAGTGACACTTTGGTTTGCCATAATATAGTTAAAACATGAACACAAAAAGTCATGTAACAGAACCCACTGGAATAATAAAATGATCAGGGGGAAAAGACATGAAAAGATCTGCTATTTGGCATTCAATTACAAATACAACTGCAACGCAAGGAACCCAGCACACCTGAAGCCTTCCCTGAATTCTTCTCATCTAACACCTAGACAGTCCTCCTGGCCAGTTGGAGAAAGCAACTTGAATCCAGAACAAGACTGAGACATTGTAATTTTCTGACAATTTGCATTCAATCACTACTGAGTGTCACAATATGCCTTCTGCAGGGCAAGGGCTTCCCTTCACATGATTCAGAGATCCATTGCCTACAGAGAATAGGAGAAGGAAAATCATCCATGAAAGCATAGTCCCTAAATTGCCTACCCTATCTGAAAATGTACACTCCTCCCTTCGTTTAAAGGTAAAAGGCAAAGTAGAGTCATTTTTGGGCAGTGGCAACACTATGTGACATTTTAATTCTAATTCTGGCATCTAAGAATTCTAGTCAATGAAGATAAATGCGGCACCCGTGGCTTTGTTCCGTCTCTCAGATCTCCCTGTCAAGGGGGTAGCCACTAGCAACATGTAGCTATTTAAATTTAAATTAGCTAAAATTTAAAAATATATATAAAATTGATTTCCCAATCACATTATCCACCTTGAAGGGCTTAATAGACGCATATGGTTACTGGCTACCATATCGTACGGTGCAGATATAGAACACTGCCATTACCACAGAAAGTTCCATTTAATGGCATTGACGTGACGAAGATATTCTGGCCTCATTACACCAGCACACCAGAAAATGAAGCAAAGAGAAAAAATTGGAAATCGCCCTTTGCTTTAACCTCTTACTACATTCTCACAGAAATCATTTTGGCCCAGAAGCATCTTTTGAATAGTCAGATGTCATAAGCATCTTAATCTGGAACCCAATATCCTTAAGCAGGTATTACAACTCCTTCTTTCATATTTAATTATAATGGGAGGAAATGGAGAAAACATTGATTGAGCCATGCTTAACAGTAATTCCCAAGCCTGGCATTTGTCAGCAGGAGAAAGAAGTTTCTGGCTGCAGAGAATTGATTCCTTACTCTCAGTTTGCTTTCGCCCTGACCCTGCTATCATAGAACTCTTTGAGCAAGCAGTATTTTAGTCCTTAGGAGGAACCGCCCCAAAATGCTCCCCAACCCCCTTAGTAGCCCAGATGCTGCTCTACTGAATCCTGACTCTCTCCAGCTGGATGCTAAAGCAAGTTCAGAGAGCCTCCTCTCTTGAGCCTACTAAATGAAGCAGAATTTTCTGTCTTTGACAGGCAAGGTCTAATTATTGTACTTGAGTATGAAAAATTTGCTCAAAGCCCTCTGAAAGAGAAAAAATATTCTAACTTAAAGCCAGAAGTTTCTGAACTGAATTTTACAGAGCCTCAGATGGATTAATCTCTAACTCATTCAGCAACAACTCTGTCCTTGGGCATAATCTGTAGCCTTTCAATACAGTGGTTATCACAGAAGTAAAAATAACAGCAAAACCAGCCCTATGATAGCTAAAAGGTAATGTTTTGTAATCGTGTATCTGCCGTTCATGGGTTCATTGTCTAGTCAAACAATCTTTGGATAGAAAATAGATGAGATGGCTAAATAAATAAATAAATAAAGGGAAAACCTTCTTGTGTGCACCTAGATAAGCTCTAGATAAGCTCAGAGCAGCCTAGCTTGACACATAAAATTAGAAAGTGACATTTCAAAAAAAAATACACTACATAAACGTACCATTGTCTGAAATAAAAGATCCTTGTCTGAATTATTTTTTTCACTTCACCCTTTTCCTATGTGCCTACCACCCCAGTCCTTATCCACTGTTTCTTCTTGTCAGGCACCTGTTTGGCCTTTCCTAGAGGCTATACAACCTCCCAGCCAGAATCTGAAAGTGACTGATCACACTGTAATCTCCAAAAGGGATCGCTTACCAGTAACAAATTACTATGAATGTATCACCCATTAAAAATATATAAATTAGGGAGAATTTCACCATTTTTCATAGCTTCCTTCATTACAATTGGAGAAAAAAATATAGGGGATTTGAATCAATGGAAGATAAACTAATTGTCTTGTCATTTAAAAAAAATTTTTTTAACTATTGCATCTGATATTTTTTTTAGCTCTTATCTGTTTCCCTTTCCTAATTTGAAACTATGTGTCCTCTTATGATTAAATATGAGCAAAAACACTTTTCAAGGGAATCCTACAATATAGTGTTAATTTTATTTCCCTTAAGTCATTTCCAGTGCAGAAAATCATGAGCACAGATCGCGGAGTAAGTGTTTAAAAACTGGATTCCATTTCCTCCCTGAATATCATGTACCTAGGAAAACGTGAGTGTTGTTCATTTACGTACGGGAAGTTTCCATGTCAGTAGTGGCATGAAGTTCCTTCACCTACTAGAAAGAGGAAATTCTACGTCCCATTGGTTTCTGGTTTTTCTAACCTCTACTGAATCATGAAAAATCCATGAACAACTTTTATTTCTTCTCTTCTATTTGCTCTGTCATCTGTGGGATTTAGCTGAGGTAAAGAGGCACTTTTTTCTCATTAATCATTGTAAGCTAAGGAATAATTTTATTGCTGTGAATGTTTTGGGCAGAATGCCCATCTCAAAGTGGAAGATGTTAAGCCGACCCATTTTCTCATAAGATGTATGTTTCTACATCTTCAACCAATATGCTTTAGTCTGCTGAAATGCATTAAAGATAGGAAAGATAAATAGACCCACCTAGCTGTTTGAGGTAGTGGATTGAACTATAAGGCATGTGGAAGAGATAGCTTCATGCCCGCTTATAGTCTAATAAATAACTTCAGAAATAGACAGATTCTGGGTAAATAAAATCTTGAAATAAGCCAGAAAGCAAGGAATATGAAAAGCTAACTGATCAAGTTGAAATAGAGATACCTCGCTTCCCTTGGTGACCGAACCTGATTAAGAATAAAGCAAACATGAAAGGTGCCAGAATGTTGAGTAGAAATACCTCTGAATAAATACAATGAGCATTTTCTTTGGAAATTTTTGAAATCTCAAATTAATAGAGCCCCCAAAAAAGGTTTCATTATAGAAAATCTGGCGTTAAATTTGCCTCTTGTTAAAAAAAGAAACTGAAGAATCATAATATATCTTTGAACAGAATGTAAACCCTATAAGGGCTGTGTGTGTGTGTGTGTGTGTGTGTGCATGTGTGTGTGTGTTCGTGTGTGTGCATGTGTGTGTGTGATTCACTGATGCATGGCTGACATATAGAAGGTGTATAATAAATATTTGCCCAATACAGTTTATAAAACAATTTCCTGTATATGATCTCATGTGATCTCACCTGACCCAGCAGTCTTGAGGAGTAGATACCAGTCACATGCCTTAGCCTGTAGATGGAGACTAATGAAGGACAGCACCTCAGGTGTTATCATAGAAATGGAACTCCGCCGGGAAACCAGGGGAAAAACTTTTGGTAAAAGACACAGTCATCAATGGGTGTCAATACCAGTGCCTCACAGATACCAAATCAATGTTGACTGAATGGTGAAGCTCTCCGTAAAGACACAGGCTGACTTAACTTAGCCCCCTTCCATTTACTATCAGAGTGTCCGATTTTGCTTTCTTCATACTTCTTTGTATAATAATTAAATCACTCAGCTATGCATTTACTTGTTTATTGTTTCTCTCATCCCTCTAAAATGTAAATTCCATGAACGAAGGCTGCTTGTCTGCCTTAGTCCCTCAAGAAGTGTCTAGCCCATAGTAGGTACTCTATAAGAGTTGGATGAACAAATGAATCAACCAGTCAATCATCTACCTGAAATGACTGACTAGATTACTCTTTTTTCAATTGCTCTCTCTCTCTCTGCATTACTTGGGTAGGGCAACTGTTTTGTCTGTTTTAGTTTGTATGTGTTCTATGTGTGCTGCTTTGCTTTCCTTCTCTTTCTTCCACTGTAATTTGAACTACGTCCTTCATGAGGAGGTGAGAAGCCCTCAGAAAACCTAGCAAGATTATGGTAGAATCCAAGAAAAAGAACCATGATTTGGATGGCTCAAGCTAGCTCTTCTCTAATAGCTTGAAATGCTATAGATGAGATCCTGAGGCTCAGAGTGGTAATGAGACCGAACGTCGAACACGTCTCCCAACTAGAAGGCATTGTCTTCCCTCCTATGCCATGCTTTAATCACTTGTCTCATCAAGAATATAAAAAAGAAAAGTTTTAAAGAAGCTTACTATGAAAATATACACTTTTTTTTTTTTTTAGTTTATTTATTTTGAGAGAGAGAGAGAGCAAGCAGGCGAGGGGCAGAGAGAGAGAGAGAGAGGAAGAGAGAGAATCCAAGTAAGTTCTGCACTTCCAGCACAGAGCCCAACGTGGGGCTCAAACCCCCAAATTGTGATATCATGACCTGAGCCGAAACCAAGAGTCAGATGTTTAACTGACTAAGCCACCAAGGTGCCCTGAAAATATACATTTCTTACGATCATTTCTTCTTTAGTCGAGAAGTAAATTACATGATTTGTTCTTAAGACAACCAGGCAATACAAAAGATGTAAAGCTTTAAAATAATGGGAAAATCCTATCATCACCTTGACTCTTTTGTCATCTTCATTTATTGCTTCCTTTTCTCCTTCCAGGCGATTTTCTGGAAATACTGAAAAGTTTTGTTCTCATTTTTTTTTCAATATGGCAGTAGTCTTAAATCTCGAAGCAATAAAAATAGTCATTATAAATTTAAGTAAAGACTTGGAATATTTTTTATAAAAATCTGGCTATGTCTTCTCATTCATGTCACTTAAAGAGTTATTTGTGAATAACTCCTGCTGCTTTTTGAAATGGCTGGATCTCTAGTAGAGGTAATATCTTTCCTTCTTCAATTCTACACATTTCTTCCCCATCCCAGTCAGCACTGTGGTCAATACTCATGATGGGATTTACTGGTCTCACCCCCAATAATTATGACTTTTCTTCCATCTGTGTGTTTCTTCTCTTCTCATATTGTGAAAAACATGTTTTGTACTTACCTCTTGTCCCCTCTAGAGCCTTAGTTCTTTAAAAGCAAGAACACTCTATTACATAGCTTTTGATCTCCAACAGGGCACGGACTATATAAATGAAAGCAAGGGTTAATATACTACATTTATGTCTTCCTGTTTGTTCTAGTCATCCCCAATGGTTTAATATGCTTGTGATAATGTGATAATTAGATTTGCATTGAAAATGGAAATTGAGAAAAAGCCTTAGACTAATAATGGACATTGTCCCATTATTGGACATTAGTTGTAACAAGTCTAGGCTCGATCTTAAGGAAATAACCAAACACCCTGAGCACTTTCATCGTCAATCCCATTACATTTAAATGGCTATCTGGGTTCTTTGAAATTTTAATCACCTACAAAGCTGCTGCTAGTATCCTAGAGCCTGCTGGGTGAAATTATTATCCCACAGTTTTTATTCTGCAAGTACTCAATGCTCTTGGAGCAGTAGATCCACATAACTTTCTCTTCCCCTTACAGTCAAAAGTGGTAAAATCTCCAAACAGAAGACTCAAAGATCGGTCGTGGAATTATGCAGTAAATACAGTAAACTCATGAGTTGGTCAAGGGAAAGATTGGCTCCTGACACAAACCCAAACAGCTTTTTCTTCAATCCCAGCATTCTGGGAGAAAAGGAGAATGATAGCTTTGTACAAAGTGGGTAGACAGTGCCTAGTTCTGGGTGCTGATATACAGACTTAAAAGTGAAAGGGAGGAATTTAGTTTGGGTGTGAAAAAGTTCTCAACTGTAGACATCACTTGACTGGATTATAAGCTAAAGGAAAAGGGCAATGTTGAATCCATAGGATTTTAGGTTTTTAAATGTTGAAGTGGGCTCTCTAGGGGCTACCCAGACACAAAGAACCTCCTAAAGAGGAGTTCTGGAATTCTCTAATCATACTTAAATATACTAGTTTCCTAACACGAGATTTTTAGGCTGTGGCACCAGTCATGGGACAAATGAAGAATATCCTCCTGGAGGTTTAAACACAAAAATAGATGTATGCTTCAATCCAAAATGGTTTTAAAACACACTCAGTTTTCCAAAATACAACCCGGCCCGAGTCCCTCTGGAGTCAACAATCAACACTCTGTACTCACAAAATACCTGACACTAAGCAAACGTTGCCAAAATGAAGCGCTTGCCCTTTCTGGGTCCACATTCTGTACAGAACGGCACAATCCAAATATTTCACAAGGTCGATCTATATTCATTTTAAAGTTTGAGTTATAAATCACTTTTATTTTTTAAAGTTTACTTATTTATTTTGAGAGAAAGAGAGAGAGAGCGAGAGAGCAGAGGAGGACCAGAGAGTGAGGGATAGAGAGAGAATCCCAAGCAGGCTCCACACTGTCAATCCCAGAGCCCAACACTGGACTCACACTCATGAACCGTGAGATCATGACCTTAGCCAAAACCAAGAGTCAGATGCTCAACAGACTGAGCCATCCCAGTGCCCCTATAAATCACTTTTAAAATTAGAATTATAAAACTTTTGAAAGGAACACTGATCACAGCTTTATAAGACTAAAAGCATTTTTCTGTTTGGTCTTTTTTTTTTTTTTTTAATTGCTTTTCTCTTTTGTAAGTACAATACATATATTAACCTTCTGAAGGACTGTCATGGTCACATTTTAAGTGAAGGAGTAAAACAATCCACATCATTTGGTGGACCACAAGTGAATTAATCCAGTTTTCCCAGAGACAGTCAGGATATTCTCATCCCACTGTTACCAATCAATAACAGAGACCCAAGGGACTCTCATTTAAATGCAAACAGCATGTGAAGCTCTTTTTCTTTTCTTTTTTTTTTTTATCATTTCAAGTAAATTGTTTCATTAGGAACCTCACGAAGGAGGCGGCTTCCTGTGTTTGTACAGAAAAAAGTGCCAGGAACAGATAGATTAGTCAGTGGAGCCCCAATTAACTTACTTCATTATCTCATCCACTCACCTACACAGAAGCATCTACCTTTTCTCTCGTCTCTTCTGTCCTGCCCTCTCCTTCCTGCCGCCATTGCCTCCCATCAGGGAGAAAAAGACCAGTGAACAAGTCTCAGTTCATGCTCTCCGAACAGCCCCTCTTCCCCCCAAGACTGTGTTCACTACACGATGTGCTCACATGCTATTCAGCAACAGCTGCTGGGCATCCTGTTGGGGCGATATTTAAATATTATGCCTACAGCTGTGGGGTTTGTTGTTGTTGTTGTTGTTTTTTAACCGTATCTTTACAAATCAGTGGCTCTGTTTGGGGCAGACTCTCCAAGGCATGGACTATGCACTGAAAAATCATTTTCTCCTCTAGAGGTTTAATAGTTCCAAAAATGGCTTTACAGCAGTAAGAAAAGTTTGCCTTTCTTCACCGCTTCCCTCACAGATAACTGAGTTAATGAGTGTCTTTGCTTGCAGCTATCTTTCCAAAGGCAGGTACCAAATAGGGAAAAACATTCATCAGTGAAACTTTAAGTAAGAGACTAAGCCCATCCGTTGAAAGCTCGGTGATGGGTTCAGGATGACTGAAGTTGAACAAGAGGAACCACTGGGGCTGGGGGCCATTATGATCACTATTAATATAGGTGACGTTAGCTCTAATAGTTCTTTGATCATTTTTTGGGCTGTAGCTCACAAGCTCCTGTCATGAAAAATTCTAAGAATTACTATGCAGCTGACTGTGCAATGAACTTTTTTAATACATGGTTTTTTAGAGCATGGTCCTGAGCCACTCTTCTTAAGGTAATTCTGGAAACCACACTTAAAAAAGGTAAAAAAAAATCTAAATTAGGAAATGTGATCACAAAATACTGACTCACGTACAGTATTCTCTGAATTCAAATGATCCCAAAGCACATCATAAAACAGTTAAATGAGTGTGGAAATTTATGTAGGAAGACAGATTGGTATCTCCTCACTATAAAAGGGAAAGTGACTCATTTCCCCCCAGGGTAAGCTAGCATCCTGCTACATTTTTCAAATGCTATAAAGTTAACTTACTTCCAGTCCCCAGTGTCTCCAAAAGCTGCAGTCATGGTAGCTGCTGCGGATGAGCAGAACGGAACAGTTGGACAAGACCAGGGGCTCGTAACTTGTCAGGTGATATCTAGAACTGGTCTGACTTAGATGCATTGAATTCCCACCCACCGCATCTTCTACTTCCGAGATCCAGTGCCCCTTCCCCTTTCTTGGAATCTTTTCAAACCTACCCTGTCTTCACCTTCTATACTAATTGTATATATCCTGCCATCTGTCACATTTTTCGCACGTTGTCAAAAGTCCCAAATCCCTTGTGTCATTGTTCTTCCTTACCCAAGTTGTAGTCATTATAAATTAATGAGAGACGCTCAAGTCAGGCTAGTAGCTGCTTAACACATGAAAGTTCCATTTGCATCAAATCCTTCCATAGTCCCTGTGTAGAGTACATTTTAGCCAATCCCAGAATTTGCAATTTTTCTGCACAGTGAGGCTATACTACATGCATTTTTACCTTTTATCACTGTTATCTCTGGTTGGCTGCTGAGAAAAGGATATTTTCTTCACTTCCTGAGCCCCGATGACCTTGTTCATTTGATATTGGTGGCTAATGAATTCATAATGCTAATAATCTTAAAACAAATACATCTAAGAATCCTTAAGACGCCATGAGCTGACTTTCCAACATGGTTCAATATAGGGGATATATGCCCAGCCTCCAACAGCTCTGGCTGAAGATGCTGCAAACATCATCACACAATTAAGAAATCCTGTGCCCTTGGGGCGCCTGGGTGGCTCCATTAGTTAAGCATCTGACTCTTGATTTCAGCTCAGGTCATGACCTCATGGTTTGTGGGTTTGAGCCCCACGTCGGGCTCAATGCGGGCAGTGCAGAGCCTGCTTGGGATTCTCTCTCCCTCTCTCTCTGCCCCACCCATGCTCCCTCCCTCTCTCTCTCAAAATAAATAAAATAAACTTAAAAGAAAGAAATCCTGTGCCCAGTGACTTGAGATTTTTTTTTTTTTTTTTTTGCAGATTCAGGTAAACTTTATAGCATTTCAATGATACCCCAAAAAGCCAAAATTCCTCTACAGGAAATGGAGATGCCAACAATCATCAATTAGCAACATATGGCAGGAAAGGACAGTCGAGTTTTTGCTCATGCATGGTAGAAGCAGAAGAGGGTTGACTGACACTAAGAAGATTATCCCTGAGTTTCAATACAGCAGGCAAATGAATATTGCTGATAAATGCACTATCAACCTTCTTCTTACAGCTCTGATAGTGACTTTAATCCTGACCTTGAAATGGCTTCTCCTATGCACACAAAGCCTTTTTGAAATGGCATTTTACGGAAAAAGAAAAAAGAGAAAAAGAAACAATAATTGATCTAGTGATGAACTTTTATTCGGGTGGCCACTGTGGACCAGGCAAATAAGAGCTTAATCCTTAGAACACTATGATGAGAACAACTATTAACTTCCACATACAGATGGGGAAACTGAGGTTTGGTGCAGAATCAGGTCTATCTGCTACCGGGGCCTGAACTCCCATGCCTGTCTGAGTTTGTACCCCCATAGTATGCATTTCTTCCATCAGCATTTAACTGTCCAGGCATTTGACAATTACTGATAATTCTAAAAAGCAGTTCTAAAAATAGTGCAGGGCAAATGCCAGCAGGTAATTGATTGCATTTAGGCTCTAAGAAAAAGGAAAATTACAGCAAGTTCCAGCCTTGTCTATAGGAAAAGCAGGCCTTGTAAAAGACTATGTAATGACATTTACAGAGACCTTAAAACTTCTTTCACACAGATAGTAAAGACATTTCTTGCTAGTTTTCTTTAGAGCCAAACATTCTAAACATCCTTATGGGCTTTTTTATAAGGACACACTTATCTTAACTGGGTCGATTGTTCTGTTTTGTAGGAAATGGAACGCGTTAGCTAATAGAATGAAGGAATTAATTCATCCACTACTCTCTCTTTTTGATTAACAGAGATACTTACAATTTAATCTTAAGTATTAAGATTTCTAGAAAGAGGTGAAAAAAAGTCGAGTTTTTCTTCACTTCCTGAGCCCCGATGACCTTGTTCATTTGATATTGGTGGCTAATGAATTCATAATGCTAATAATCTTAAAACAAATACATCTAAGAATCCTTAAGACGCCATGAGCTGACCTTCCAACATGGTTCAATATAGGGGATATATGCCCAGCCTCCGACAGCTCTGGCTGAAGATGTACGAAACGACAACGAAACAACGAAAACGACAACGTACGAAAAATGAAAAACTCGACTTTTTCAAGTCCTATATGTGTCCCATATTTTTACTGAGACTCTCTTGCAAGGTCACCCTATTGTCAGATCCACTGGGTATTTTCAGTCCTCACTCTCTACAGCCTTCAACACTGTCGACATCTTCCTCCATTTGGAATAGCCCCTTTCTTTGGTACCAGGACATCACAGCTCCTTGTTTCCTATTTCTCTGCCTCGTTCACACCATTTCTCCCGGGGGCTACTGCTCTTTGGCTCATCCACCAAATGTTGGATTTCCTCAGGCCTCTTGTCTTCTCTGTGGACCCAGTCTGGGCCATCTCATCCATTCCTGTTGTTTTGGCTTCCATATTTATGCAGACAACCCTGAAATCTCTATCTTAAGCTCAGAATTCTATTCAGAAGTTCAGATCCATACAGCAAAATGTCTACCAGATCTCTTAGATATTCATGGGACATTTTATTCCACAGTTCCCAAAATTCAGTTATTAATTGTATGGGAATTAAATTATTAAATGTATGGGAAAACCATACATCATCAAAACAAAATTTTATGCTTGAAAACAGGCACTAAGGATATTTACAGAACAATAAACAGAAATTAGATCCATCCTGGAAAGCTAGCACATGTGGTCATACTATCAGACTGCAGTTAGAGAGATGTCTTTGTAAAACACATCCTTCACCATGTCATGTCTCTGCCTACAAGGTGTCATTGGCTCCCCAGGGCCATCAGGAAGGAAGCCAAACTTCTTAACAAGGCTCTTCATGGTCTAGTCCTGCTTGGCTCTCATGCTTTGTATCTTACCCTTATTACCTGTGTGCACCACACTTCTACCACAGGTTTAATTCCCCCCAATTCACCTACTCTCTCTTGGTCCTGGGATGCTTGGGTGCTCATGAGTCTTCCCAGAAGCTTTGCCTACTCTCTGCTACCATGTTTCTATGTACATGTCTCCTAACCCTGAGAACTGGCTCACATGCCCCCAGGGGGCTGCCAACACACCTAATTCTTATCCCTACCCATGTGGTGCTGTAATTGCTTAGTTTCTTGTTTTATTGACCACGAGACCATGTTAGTGCCATAAGTTTCCTATCTATAAGGCACTTAAGAGCAAAAAAAAGTAATTGAGGGGGTAGAGGGAGGGCGACTTCTCTTGAAGCTGAATTTAAATAGTAAGCGTACCATTTTCACTTATATTTACCATTTACTGTTTACTGCATGTGGGGGGATTAATAAATACTACAAGGAGACAGAGGGTCTAAGATTTCTCATAAGCCAGAGGTTAGTACCACTAATGTGCTAAACCAGAGGTCTCAAAATATTTTTGATTGAAACCTCATGCACTTTTCATATTGGTGGATTTTATGATTTATAAACTATACATATGTTCTATTGTGCTAATGTATGATGTATGTTCTAAGAAACAGAAATAAAGAATTTTTTTCTGAAAAGGTAAATAGAGGTTCTAAGTTTTTCTGTACCTCAGTTGATCATTATCTGTTTATTCTGTTTTGAAGAATATTTTCTTTTTTGTTTTATTTTTTTAATGTTTATTTCTGAGACAGAGAGAGACAGAGCATGAGTGGGGGAGGGGCAGAGAGAGAGGGAGACACAGATTCTGAATCAGGTCCAGGCTCCGAGCTATCAGCACAGAGCCCCATGCGGGACTTGAACTCACAGACCATGAGATCATGACCTGAGCCGAAGTCAGACGCTCAACTGACTGAGCCACCCAGGCGCCCCGAAGATCATTTTCAAGGATGGCTTTTGAAGACAAACTGTAATGAGTTAGTTGCTGTAACACCAGAGCCAGGCCTAGTACAGAACCTGGCACATAATAAGTCCTCAGTTATTGAGTGAAAGAAAGTTTGGACCAGGGAATTGAGTTTACTATAGGGTGATATCTAATTCCCAAATAGTCACAATTATTAATGCTATTGGGAGGGCCAGTAAGAAGAAATTCATTTCTATAAGTGAGATTAACCGATATATTTGTGAATAATCTTCCATTTTATATATTTTCCTTAAGATTTATGTCTTAAGTGAGTGAGTTTTTGAAGGCATTTCATGCCATTAATTCATCATCACTGATGTCAGAAAAAAAAAAAAAACCATTGTTCAGGTCAGACAATGGGAAAGGAAGGTCTCAAAGGCATACTGAGAAAGATAAACAAGGTTTATAGTCTGCCCAAAATTAGCCAGGATAAAGAAGATGTGATATATCTATATCT
Source organism: Panthera tigris (assembly GCF_018350195.1). Lineage (NCBI taxonomy): Eukaryota > Metazoa > Chordata > Mammalia > Carnivora > Felidae > Panthera > Panthera tigris. The sequence goes on along the minus strand of NC_056663.1, from coordinate 21,702,237 downwards.
ATATATCTATATCTATATCTATCTATATCATCTAACTATGGTGGAATATTACTTAGCCATAAAAAAAGAATGAAATCTTGCCATTTGCGACAACATGGATAGAGCTAGAATGTACTATGCTAAGCAAAATAAGTCAATCAGTGAAGGAAAAATATATGATTTCACTCAAAGGTGGAATTTAAGAAACAAAACAGATGAACATATAGGAGGAGGGGAGAAAAGAAGAAAGGGAAACAAACCACAAGAGACTCTTAACCATAGACACAAACTGAGGATTGATGGAAGGACATGGGTGGGATACGGACTGGATGGGTGATGGGTACTAAGGAGGGCACTTGTGATGAGCACTGGGTATTGTACAAAAGTGGTGAATCACTGAATTCTACTTGTGAAATCAATATGGCACCGTGTATTAACTAACTAAAATTTCAATAATCATTTTAAAAAGCCAGGAAAATTTTTTTTCTTAGTATCCACGTCACTTCCAAATAATAACATTAAATTGTACAAGATATGCAAACAACATAGTGTCCTCGAGAGAAAAGGACCAGACCTGATGGAGTCTAGTTGCATTCCGTGTGTGATAGATTGTGTGTGCTAGAGAGGAAAGTATCATAGGTCACTGGCAAACACAAGCCCATAACTTGAATTCTGATGCTTTGATTCAGGAGCATTTGACTGTTTTTTTTTTTTTTTTTTTTTCAGGGTACTAGAAATCAAAGTCACACATTCTTAATCTTTTCTGAAACTTTGAGACAAGAGGCCGGCATGACCTAGAGGCTGGAATATCTAATGAGTTTGAGTTTCTCTCTCTGGATTTTATAAGAACCTTTCACCTTCAGATTTATTCTACTAATTTTTGCAAGATTTCCACATACGATAAGATTTAAGCGTACAGATTCAGTAATTTCCAGTCAATGTACAGGGTACTGCAACCATCACCACAATCCAATTATAAAACACTTCCATCACCACAGAAAGGAACTTCGTGCCTGTGTGCGGGTATTTCTTATTCCCACTGCAACTCCCAGGCAACCAGTAATTTACTTTCTGTCACCATAAATTTACCTTTTCTTTGAAATGAAGTTATACAACGGGTAATCTTCTGTGTCTGGCTTCTTCCACTTAACGTGTATTTGAAGTTCATCCATGCTATGGTTTACATCACTGCTTCACGCCCTTTGATTGTTCTGTACCACAGCATTACAGGGCTGCACCATTTTTTGTCTATTCACTAGTTGATGGACTTTTGCACCGTTTTCCTTTCTCTGGCTAATATAAATAATGCCGCTAATGAACATTTACGTACAAGTCTTTGGGTAGATATATAACGTCATTTCTTTGGCTAGGTAAGTAGGAGTGATATTGCTGGGTCGGATGGTATATTTATGTTTCTTATTTCAAGAAAGTGTCAAACTGTTTTTACAAAGTGGCTGCACCATCATGCCACCTAACTTGAAGTTTCCTGAGTACCAGATAAATGCCACTGTGCTTTGAACAAGTCCAGAGTTCCCAACCCGAGTGGACTCTAAACTTCTGCCAGTGCTTACTAATTACCGCACCTCCATCATTCCATAATTTTCAATGACCCTATATATTGCCACAATGAGGATTTGATAAAATTAAATCCTGGTTCCTCGGAGCCACTAGAAAATTCAAATACAAATGGACCATTAAAAGCTACCATCCTTTTTTCATAAATCTGCTTGAAAAATGTCAGAAACATTCATATCACTATTAGGTTTGCCGTGAGTTACATCAAAATGGTAACGCAATGAAGACTAATGAGGAGTATGGGCATTGGGGAGATCCTTCGGTAAATCACCTATGTCAAGAGACAAAAGGGAGTCCTCAGATTGAGTCTTTAGAGGAGTGTGACATTTCTGTGGAAAACAATGTTTCATGTGAGGTTGTTATTTAAGTAGCCCATGAAGGATAAAGGGAAAAAAGGAAACTAAACACTGTTCACAGACCAACACACCTCCCCTCCTTAAGTGAATTCTCCATTGTCACCCTCAAAGGAGCTGAGATATAACCATGACTTCTTAAGCAGAGTTCGTAATACCAGGACTGATGCATTCAACTTTTCACAAAGGGAAAAATAGAAATTTCACTTAGAAAAAAAGAAAGAAAAAAAGAAAAATCTATATTTAATGGAAGAACAAGGCCCCCACCTAGTGGATAATTCAAGAATTTGGTTTTTTACAGTTTACGTTGGGGTTTACACAGTAAAATGGCATAAGAGACCTATAGAGAGACAAAACAGAAATGTCAGTAATTAATTCCTATTTACATTTGAAGCCGAGAAAAACCTGGAAAGAATCCCACAATCTTTCAGGGAAACAGGGAAAGGGCACAGTCACCAATAACATGTTTAAAAGTAAATGTAGGCGATAGAAGGTAGAGAAGGCAAGCTTCAGAAGGATGGAGAACATTTAGCTAAATGATTAAAAATGTGCATGACTGAAAGCAACAGTGACTTTTCATTGTAAATCCTCAACACCACATGAATTGTCACAGAGCACAGGCCACCAGTGTCGGGGTTATTTCCCTCATCAGTCCTGTGCACAGGCCAAGATTCTGTGCGGTCAGGAGACAAAAAGTAACTGTGCTTCTAAATTATGTCATTATCAAAGGCAATTATAGGATTCCCGAACCCTATACAATAGTTTCCAAATTGTATGACTTTTATTGAGTGTATTAAAATTCTAGACAATAACAGATTTCAGGTTTATAGCTCTGCTATATAATGTATTTTTTAAAATCTCCGCACTAGTGTAGAGATTAAACAAAAATTATGCTAATTTTTGAGGATTCACCTTGTTCTAGGCACTGGTAAAGACTTGATATAAATTATTTATATAATCCCAAAAACAATCTGAAGCTCCCCCTTTATACAGGTGAAGGACCTTCAAAACACACAGCATCAAGTGGCAGACTGGAATTTGAGCCAGCAAGTCAAACCCCAAAGGCCACGCTCCCCATCTCTGAATGAAAAGAGGAATAAAGTTAGTAAAATATAAAGTAAATGCATATTTCTCAATGTGGTCAAGGATATATGTACATCTTTTTCTTATAACATTTATTTGATAATTTTCAAGACATCATTAACATCCCAATTCAATGTTAGAACAAGAACTGAAGTAATCCTCTGAAGTCCCGGGCTCTAACTTTGCCTTTGACTTCACTCCCCTTTTAACCTTAGACAATTGCTTTAAGCTTTGTGATGAAATGACTTGCCTCTTTTTCTAGTGTTCCTAGTATAGAAGCCATTTGGTGTTGTATTGAAGCCAATGGGACACAGTAGGGTCATCTCTAACATGGATAAATATGTTCCCATTCCCACTGCAAGGCAATCATAACAATATAAAACAGGAGCCCAAACTTCCATTTGTTAGAGAAATACACTTGAGAGAGCATTAGGATCATTTGGTACAACATCCTTGGAGTTTCCATTTTCTTTCCTCAACATTGACTAGAATTCAGTGTTCCCCCATGGTAATGCCTTTAGGGCAACAAACCTTGGTTTCGCAGGATTATCTCATGAGTGCAAGAGAGTTAACAGCTTTGGCCCCCACCTTTAAAATGCCAATACAGCTCTGCACATTCCCAAACTCACCTCTACCTGAAACAGCACAGCCTCTTGGTAAAAAGCATGATAAAATTGCTTCAGGCCCTGGAATCTTCGCCCCTCAGTTTTCTCTAAGTTTACAAAATATAAAGAGATATCACCAGAGAGGAGAAACCACAAACCATATGTGCTTTGAATCAACCAGTCAACAGACATATATGATTGCCCAGGGGGGCCGGTCAGGCGGAGGTGGGGGTGGGAGAGGAGGGTTCACTTTCCCTAGTATGGAAGACAGGATCCAAAGCAGAGTGCAGCACACAAATTGTGAGTGGTTCCTGTTGTGATCTTTTTAGTCTCACTCCTGGCTTTTTACAGATTTAGAAGTTAGCTTTTGAAATATGGAACTATGATTTTTGGTCCTTAACATGCAGTGGTAATTCATCAGACACAGGAAAATGCAAAACAAGATTTACAGGCATGGTGTGCGTGGGTTGGGGAAGGGGGTGGCAAAAATGCTTGTACATGTAAAAGGTAGGATAGTTCAAAGATAGTCTGGGCTTGCAAAAAAGTAGATGCCTTTCCTATTTTTCTGTAACTCAACCTTAATTTCAATACCCTACTCCACATAATAAAAGAAATTTGATCTAATCATTAAAATCAAATACCAGGGTTTTCTCAGCCATTTTTTATTTAAGCTCAGTATTTCCCCCTCTTTTATTCCTTCTCCATTTAGGGGCATGGGGAGTGTTGACAGACTCATAATAATAACCGTAATTACTATTATCATAACAGCTAAAATTTGTTGAGCACTTGTGGTAGAATCCCTCTCTCCTCCTCTCCTGTCTTCCCATCCCCAGGCAACCGAACTGCTTTCTATCATGATAGATTAGTCTACATTTTTATAACTTTATATAAATGGAATTATACACTATGTATGTACTCTTTTGGTTTAGCTTCATCCACTTCATATAATCATTTTGAGATTCATCCATAGTGTTGCACATGTCAATAATTCATTCCCTCTCATTGTATAGATATTCTATTTTATATCCATTCAACAATTAACGAAAATTTTGGTCATTTCCAGTTTTTAGCTATCACAAATGGAGCCACTCTGAATATTCACGTACAAGCCTTTTTAGGTACATGTACTCTGTTTCTCCTGGGTAAATACCTAGGAATGGAATGATGGATGTACATACACCTTTTAAGAAAATGCTAACCTTTTGTCCAAAGTGGTTTTATCATTCCCATCGGGGGCATAAGAAAGTTCACATCTTTACCAACGTTAAAATGTAGCCAGACATTTTAAACTTCAAGTGGGCGATTAGTTTAGTTTATATTTTCCATGATGGCTAATGACCTTGAGAATCTTTTTATGTGTTTATTTACCATCTGTATAATTTCTTTGAAAAAAATATCTGTTCAAATGTCTATTTCTATTTTCTACTAAACTGTTTTCTTTTTATTAAGTTGTAAGACACTTTTTATACTCAAAATATAGCTCCTTTAACAGATGCATCTCTTGCAATATCTTCTCCCAGTTTTATTTACTTAACCAAGCACAAGATTTTAGTTTTGATAACATCTACCATATTGATTATTTTTCTCTTACGAATTGTGTTTTGGTGCTGTATTTGAGAAGTCTTTGCCAAGGCCAACATCACTTAAGCTGTCTCCTCTGTGATCCTCTAGAAGTGATAGGGTGTAAGCTCTTAATATTTAAGGTTTTGAACCATTTCGAGGGAATTTTTGCTTACATTGTAAGGTAAGAGTTGAGCTTCAGTTTTTTGCCTGTGGCTGTGCAATTGTTCTGTACCATTAGTTGAAAGGATTGTCCTTTCACCACTGAATTTATATCGTCACTAAATTCCATTTGTCTGTTTGTCTATCTTTACACCAATACCACACCTTTGCCCCAGCTTTACTGAGATATAATTAGCATATAATATGAAGTTTAAGGCGTACCATGTGATGATTTGATACATATACATATTATGAAATGTATACCCCAGTGAAGTTAGTTAGCACATCTTTCACCTCACATAATTATCATTTTGTTGTTATTGTCATTATATTACATAATTAAAGCTCTAATCTCATAGCAACTTTCAAGTATGCAATACAGTATTGGTTACTAGAGGCTGCGTGCTATATATTAGACTCCTGGAACTTACTCATTAATCATTATGGTTTTGATTTGCATGTCCCTGATGATAAGTGATATTAGCTCCTTTTCATGTACTTGGCCACCTTTATGTCTTCTTTGCAAAACATCTATTCAAGACCTCTGCCTATTTTTTAATTGGATTATTTACTGATTTTTCTTCTTGCTTATTATTCACCTTTTCAGATTTTGTATTTCTTCTTAATTCAAATGGTAGGTTTTATGTTTCTAGGAAATTCTCCATTTATTCTAGGTTGTTCAATTTGTTGACATAAAATTGTTCGTAATAGTCTCTCATGATTCTTTGTATTTCTGTGGTATTATTTGTAATTCTTCTCTTTCATTTATAACTTTATTATTTGAATACCTTTTCTTTTCTTGGCAAGTCTAGCTAAAGGTTTGTCAAATTTGTTTATCTTTTCAAAAAACCAACCCTTAGTTTCTTTGATCTTTTCTACTGTCTTTTTAGTCCCTATTTCATTTATTTCTACTCTGATCTTGTTATTTCCTTTCTTATCCTAACTTTGGACTCAGTTTATTCTTGTTTTTCTAGTTCCTTCATGTGTATAGTTAGTCTATGTAAGACTTTTTTTTTAATTTTTTTTAACGTTTTATTTATTTTTGAGACAGGGGGAGACAGAGCATGAACAGGGGAGGGTCAGAGAGAGGGAGACACAGAATCCGAAACAGGCTCCAGGCTCTGAGCTGTCAGCACAGAGCCTGACGCGGGGCTCGAACTCACGGACCGTGAGATCGTGACCTGAGCCGAAGTCGGCCGCTTAACCGACTGAGCCACCCAGGCGCCCCAAGACTTTTTTTTAATTAATATAGGCATTTATCACTATAAAATTCCCTCTTAGTACCACTTTGCTGCGGCCAATTAAGTTTGGTGCGTTGTGTTTCCAGTTTCATTTGTTTCAAGATAGGTTTTTATTTCCCCTTTGATTTCATCTTTGAGCCATTGGTTATTCAGGAGTGTGTTGTTTAATTTTCACATGTTGCGAGTTTCCCCGTTTTACTCCTGTTACTGATTTCAGTTTCATTCTACTATGATCCAAAAAAGATACTCGGTATGAATACAAGCTTTTCAAAATTGATGATACTTGTTTTGTGATCTAACAAATGATCTATCCTGCAGAATTTTCTATATGTGTTTGAGAAGACTGTGAATTCTACTACTGTCGCATAGAATGTTCTGTATATGTCTTTAGGTCATTTGGGTCTAAAGTATCGTTCAAACCCAATGTTTCCTTTATGATTTTCTGGCTAGATAACCTACCCATTGTTGAAAATCTGGGTATTGAAGTTCGCTACTATTATTGTAATGTCTATTATTCCTTTCAGATTTGTTACAATATCACACTTTCTTGATTACTGCAAGTTTATAGGTAAGTCTTAGAAGCAGGTAGTGAAGACCTCAAAATTTCTTCTTTTTAAATTTGTTTTTCTTTTTTCTTTTTCTTTTTCTTTTTCTTTTTTTTTTTTTTTTTTTTTTTTTGGTAATATCTAGATCTTCTACATCGCTATGTAAATTTTAGAGCAATGTTTTAAGTTTCCAGAAACAAACTTTCTGTGATTTTTAAGTATGATTGTGTTGAACATATCAAGCAATTTAAAAAGAAAGGATAATATTGTATCTTCTAATCTAAACACAATATATTTCTCCAATTATTTGAGCCTTCTTTAAATCATCTTAGCACCTGATAGTGTTCCAGGTATAGGATTTATACATCTTTTGTTAAATGCATTCCTAATTATTTCAATGTTATTTTTAAAGTACTAACTCTCTCTCCCCGGTATCTCACCGCTGCGTCGGTGCAGGTAGGGGATTGAGCTCGAGCTAGCTCGAATAAAGGCTCTTTTGCTTTTGCATCGGAAAAAATAAAAGAAATAATAATAATAAAGTACTTACTAAATTTTTATTTCTGATTGCTTATTGCCCAAATGTAGAAATACAACTGAATTTTGTTTAATGTCATCTGTAAATAAAACTAGTTTTACTACTTCCTTTCTTATTTATATGCCATTTATTTGTTGTTATTTCCTATTGCATGGGCTAGTACCCTATAGTACAAGATTGAGTAGAAATGGTGAAAGCAAACATCTTGATTTGTTTCTATTTTTTTGAGAGAAAGCATTCAGTCTTTCATCATTAAGTTACATGTTAACAACAGTTTTTTCATAGATGCCCTTATTAGGTTAGGAAAACTCCCTTCTCTACTGAGAATTTTTATTGGAAATGGATGTTGGGTTTTGTCAAAGCTTTTTTTCACATCTAAAGAGATAATCATATGTTTTTTCTTTTGTAATCTGTTAACGTGGTGGATTAGGCAGATCAAATTTTTTTCTCACTAAACTTTTGTTTTAATAGGTCTCAAAATTCTGTGACAGATTTTAGATCGTTGTTTCTATTAAGAAGTACTGATTTTAAAAACTAATAACTTACAACTGCCACATATATACATACATACATACACACAAATAACAAATGGTCCACAAAACATTCTCCTTTCCTTCTGAAGGTTTTACGATGCATTGCTGTCATTAACCAGTCTTTTACCATTCAACTTAAATGGCCAATTGACACAAACAGTTCTGAGACCTTCCTTCCACCACTGATGAAGACGGGGTGACAGGTATTGGGGATAATATTCATTTAGCCTTCAGAGTCTTCTGGGCAGACTTGGTGACCTTGCCAGCTCCAGTTGCCTTCTTGTCCACTGCTTTGATGACACGCACAGCCACCATCTGTCTCACGTCAAAACAGCAAAACAGTCCAGAGGAGGATGGAGAAGCTTTCAACACACATGGGCTTGTCAGGAACCATATCAATGATGGCAGCATCAACAGATTGCAAGAACTCAGGACCATCTTATAGCTTTTTGTCCCGAACGACGATCAATCTTCTCCTTCAGCTCAGCGAACTTGCAAGCACTGAGCTGTGTGACGATGCAGCACAAGTGCATAGCCAGCACTGACATGGCCTGGATGGTTCAGGATAAGCACCTGAACTAGGAAGCCAGCTGCTTCCATTGATGGGTCACTTTTGCTATCACCAGCCACACTGCCATGACAAACATCTTTGACAGATACATTCTTGACATTGAAGCCCACATTGTCCCCAGGAAGAGCTTCACTCAACACTTCACGGTGGATTTTTTTTTAACGTTTATTTATTTTTGAGAGATACAGTGTGCGAGAGTGGGGAGGGGCAGAGACAAAAGGAGACACAGAATCCGAAGCAGGCTACAGGCTCTGAGCCATCAGCACAGAGCCTGATGCAGGGCTCGAACCCACAAACCTCAAGATCACGACCTGAGCTGAAGTCCAGCGCTTAACCGACTGAGCCACCCAGGCACCCCCGTGGTGCATTTCAATAAACTTCACTTCAGTTATAACATCGACTGGAGCAAAAGTGACTACCACGCCTGGTTTAAGAACACCAGTCTCCATGCAGCCCACAGGAACAGTACCGATACCACCAATTTTGTAGACATCCTGGAGGGGTAGGCTTGTCAGTTGGATGAGTTGTTGGCAGAATGCAATCCAGAGCTTCCAGCATCGTGGTTCCACTGGCATTGCCATCTTTATGGGTGACTTTCCATCCCTTGAACGAAGGCATGTTAGCGCTTAGCTCCAGCAGGTTGTCACCATTCCAACCAGAAATTGGCACAAATGCTACTGTGTCGGGGTTGTAGCCAACTTTCTTAATGTAGGTGCTGACTGCCTTAATGATTTCCTCATATCTCTTCAGGCTGTAGGGCGGCTCAGCAGAATCCATTTTGTTAACACTAACGATGAGTTGTCTTACACCCAGTGTGTAAGCCAGAAGGCATGCCCCAGGGGTCTGCCCATTCTTGGAGAGACTTGCTTCAAATTCACCAACACCAGCAGCGACAATCAGGACAGCACAGTCAGCCTGAGATGTGTCTGTAATCGTATTTTTGATGAAATCTCTGTGTCCTGGGGTATCGATGATGGTCACATGATAATCGCTGGTCGCAAATTTCCACAGGGAGATGTCAATGGTGATACCATGTTTACGTTCAGCTTTCAGTTTATCAAAGACCCAGGGACACTTGAAAGAGCCCTTTCTCATCTCAGCAGACTTCTTCCCAAATTTTTCAGCAGTTCTCTTGTTGATTCCACATTTGTAGATCAGATGACCAGCAGTGGTAGACTTGCCAGAACCTGCGTGTCCAATGACGACGATGTTGATACAAGGCTTTGCCTTTTCCATTTTGGTTTAAGTTTAGCAGTGTTTTCTACGACACCTGTGTTCCGGTGGCAAACCTTCGTAGGCTGAATTTCAAGTGGTTTTTTTTTTTTAATTTTTTTTTTAATGTTAATTTATTTTTGAGACAGAGAGAGACACAGCATGAGCAGGGAAGGGGCAGAGAGAGAGGGAGACACAGAATGTGAAGCAGGCTCCAGGCTCTAAGCTGTCAGCACAGAGCCCGACGCGGGGCTCAAACTCACGAACTGTGAGATCATGACCTGAGCTGAAGTCGGATGCTTAACCGACTGAGCCACCCAGGCGCCCCTGAATTTCAAGTGTTAAACCGAGGTGGACTCCTGCATAAACATCATTTGATCAGGACATATTATTATTTATAAATATTTTTGGATTTGAGTTACTGAAGATTTTATAGAATGTTTGCATTTATCTTCATGAAGGCCATTGGTCCGTAGTTTCCTTATAATATTTTTGTCCAGTTTTGGCATCAGCATCATATTTAGATAAATTGGGAAGAATTTTCTGGATGAGGTTTATAAAATGGATATTATTTCTTGAATATGATTAACATATATTAACATTTTAAATCTTAACCTCTTTGAAAATAACATGAGGTAGGACATTATTATTACCATTTTATAGGATGGTTAATCTACTTGCTCAAGGGTCACAATTTATAAGAGTCACAGTCATGGAGCCAGAACTAGAACCTTGGCTGTCTGATACCAAAGCTCAACTCATAGCTACTTCAATATACTGATTTCTGTTACAGCCAAATAAAATGAAATAATTTCATTTCAAATGTAAATAGCCCATATTTTCTAATTCCTTTTAGCCCCATACATGAAGACTGAGAACATAGTAGAGACAGTGGAAGTCTTTTACTTAGGAAATATCTAGTCTTTGGAGGAATAACTGTGTAATGGGTTGTTAAAATGTGAAATTTTTTTTGGCCCCAAATTTTGCTGAGGTTATAAAAGGCCCAGAAACAAAATAAAAGGTACAAAATTTGCAGAAGGGATGGTCATAAACTCTTTTGCAGACTTAGCTTACAATCAGCCAACAGCAAGAAACAGTTGGCAATTGAAGAGCCTGGAATAAGGAAAGTCGGAGAACTGTGTCATTTTTTCACCCACCAGCCCTCGTTGTAAGTTGAGAGGAGGAGGTTTGAGAAGACCATAGGTAGAGCCAGAAGTTTGGTCCCAATTGTCTAAGAGGCAAAGAGATTGGCCTTTGACGCTCGCCTGAGGAGAACAAATGCAAAAGTCAATGCTGTGAGCTGCCTGCAATGTCAGGACAAAGAAAGAGAAAAGGTAAGGAAGCAACTGTTCTTCCCTTGATGCATGAGAGTGAAGCAGGCTGAATCCTCTCAACAGATGTATCCAAAAAGGAGACCCAGCCAGGGTGAGCATACCACAGCAGTGAGAGGCTACGGCTCACACCAGCAAGAAAAGGCTCGGAAGGTGAGTCAGAGGAGGTTAGCTAGAGAGTGCATCATCCAGTCATAAAACTGCAAAATGGGACATCCAAAGAACGCACAAACGTGCACCCAAACATGAATCAGATTTGGGCCTCCATCAAAACTTCCAATGCCATATCTACTGGCTAGTGTCTCATTTAAGACCTGAATTAATATCCATAAATATGATTTGTCTTAATGTAGGCACGTATGCGTGTGTGTGCATGTGTATGTGTGTGTACGTGTGCTCACGTATGTGTGTGAATTTTGTCAGGGTTTTGATAGTGGTGTTATATTGGCTTTGTCCAAAAAATTTTCCTTCACGGCCCAAGTACAACTATGCTTCTTCTGATGTTATTACCCTAGATAAAAGTTAAAGGAGGCCCAGGGAAAAACTTGTATTCTCCTGGTAAAGCTCTTTCCTACCCAATCTTACCTTTACAGAATTACCATTTGCTACAATAAAGTAACTAACAGGCCAGTGCCAAGAAGCAGGATGTTATTGGAATACGTTTTCCACCCACCCCCCACCTTCTTTTCCTGAGATATCAACATTACGCCCTCATTCCTTTTCACCTCAAGAAGTCCAGTCTTCTTGGGCATCCCTTCCTATCCAGACTTTCCATCTCATATGGCTTTGTACATCTACATGTAAACCCAATACTTCAATTCTCCCCAACTTTCTATATTCCTCCTCTAAAAGTCATGTTCACTCATCAACATAATCTATTATATCTTCAGCCTCTTTTTTTAAACATGTATTTCCCCTTCTTGCTCATGATTACAGGCTGTTTCCTGAGGACTCCAATTTCCTGCAGCTCTCTCAGGAGATTTTTCTCCCACTCCATACATACCACGAAAACTAGAGGTCAATTAGGTGTGAGACTTGCTCCTCCTTGCTGCATCCAGACAACTTATCCTTACTTCCTAAAACTTGAAAATTTCGAGTACATGCCATAGAAACATGATACCGTTCATTCGCGGAGAACTTTACCACCTAGGTAGTTTTTTTCTTTCAACCACTAGCCCCATCAACAATTAGACTGACACTATGCCTATACAGATTCAACACTTTGACCACCCCATTTTCTTGACCTCTCTGCTTTCAATAATTTTGTCTTTCATTTTACCTCTTCCACGAATAACTACATCATCTCCAGTATCTGTTGCAGTCAACCCATTCCCTGATCATTACATCCTATCTTTAGAGTGCACCCTCTAGAACCACCACTCCAACAATCCTCGTTCCAAGAACTCACTGCAACTTCCAATCCACTGACCGGACCACTTTTTTATGCTGTATCACACATCTCATGCCCTCACTTCCTTACTTACCCAGCTTACATTCTATGAGCGATCATAATAATCACTAACTCCTACACCTTCCAGTCCTAGATCTTCTTTCCCTTCATTATATTCAGCTAACAAAACATCAATCGTGCTTAAATTCAATTCCAAATCCAACCCTGAGTTCTATATGCTGATTAATCTCTTGGTTGGTTGGATTTCTTTATTATATACTTCATCCAAGAACTCATGGATGCTATACTCCCTGAGCCCTTGCAGTTTTGAGTCGATTCATCTGTAACATTTACACCTTAACTGAAATGTCTCAGGTATATTTTTCTTCAAAAATTTACCCTCTACCTCCCACAACATTTCAAATATTCTTCCACTGTCTTCTGGCTATTGTGAAAAAATTGTCCTGATATTTGAGGTGAGTTTTTTCCTGGAATCCTGAGTAATCATGTAATTTTCCTTGAGGATCAGTAACTTCACCTTGATATAGATTAGCATTGACTGTTCTGGAACATGGTGTACATTTCAATTTTCAGATGCTATAACATTAATTTCATTTCAAGAACTTTTTAAAATTATATTTTGGAATATTTTCAGTTTTTTTTTAAATTCTACAATGGTGTTCATTATCTTTCATATATATTATATTTCTCTAATTTCTTTTAGTCTCATTTTTCTTCTTCATATTATCTGAATTATTTTTCTAGCCTCTTTACCACTGGCTCGATTTTCAACACTATTCAACACTATGACATTATTTTCAATTAGTTCCAAAATTATGTCTTTTTATATTCAATTTATTTATCTAACTCTCTCACATTATCTTCTTTAATATTCTTTTCATCTCTGGCTTATGGTTTCATGTATCCTATATTCTCTTTAATTTCTTTGAAAATGCAAAACATTAGTTGTGAATATTTCTCCTTTAATACTAGGGTATGTAATCATTTAGAGTGCTCTGCATGGGAAGTTTATTTATCTTATTTTTAAAATACCCATAAGAATTTCTCATTTGTTATCCTATCTTTTCTCATTTCAACCATATTAGATATGGGTAGGTCTTCTTTTTTCCCATGTGTGAACTCTCCTCAAATCCCTTCCTATCTTATGTGAGTCTTTCATGGCACCATTGTAAAGACTGGGCTGGATTCACCCTGCTCTTCATTCACCTGTAAACAGGAGGTGATGAGAGGAAGGAAAGGCAGCCATGGGCAGTATGGATTGGTGATGTTGGTCCCTTCTCCATGTTCTTATCCATTTCATACAATCCTGGTCTGTATTTTCTTTTGTCCAGTCACAAGTTGACCTATTCCCTTCATTTAGAGTGAGCTTCTGCGCCTTCATTTCACAAAGTATTTATTACCCACTCTGGGTAGGTTTTTTTCTCCCTTTTTAGCTGAATGTTAAGTTCCTAAGTGCAAATGAGAGGCTTTCAACCTATCCTTTAATCTGTTCCTGCTCTGTAAATGCCATAATAAAACATTATGAGGGATTAAATTAGTAAATCTGGTTAGAAATGATCTCAGAATGAAATACAAGCCGGAAAACTGGAGATGGCTATATTCCCCTTCTCAACTCTATATGCTCATAAGTTGAACTCAACTTCCTGAAAATGATTTTAATGCTGTCGTTCCTTAATAATAATGACTGCAGAGAAACTTCAAGGAGCTCTTTTTTCTTTCTTTCTTTCTATTCCATCCCACTGACAAGTAGGCAACATATTCAGTATACCAAGATCTTAAGCATTCCTTCCAAATTAATAATTTTTCTTTCTTCTTACCCATTTAGGAGAAAAAATAAGTTGCTGAGTCCAAAGTGCTACCATTCTAAATGAATTTCTTCCAATTTAAGCACTAGAGAGATTCTTATCAAATATGCAGTGCATACAAATTTATATCACGGTTTCCAAAGATTTTATAGCTGCAATTTGAAAATGAAGTTTTGTCCTATTAAAATTAAAACTTTAAAGCCATAAGGAGAAAACATCACTTTCCAGTGCTTCAATTACCACTTTGTACAGATGACTTCTAAATTTAAATCTCTTTTAGGAATCAGAAACTTTGGCGAATTCCTACAATTTATGTAGTTATTCTATTCTTACTTCAAACTCATAGGGCCAAAAGAAAACTTCGCATTCTCCCCCATTGAATAGGTACGTTTTCCTGCTTCCTCATCTGTTAATGCCATTACCAACCTATTAGACCAATGGGACCAATTCTGAAAGCCATCTCCCTCTCTTCCTTTATCAACAAGCTCCTCAGTTATTCAGTCATCTGGTTCTGTAGACTTCTCTCCACCATTTGAATCAGATTGAGTTTCCATCCATTCACGTATACCACTGGGAAGTTCAGGACTTTGGCACTTTCCTCCCATTATCGCAACAACGAGTCTCATGATTGTAAACAAAATTTCCTTGAACTTGATCCATTTAAGTTTACTGTCCAAAAACACAGTTCCAATCATTCAATGGCCCTCCACTACCTACTCAGCCTCTTTTCATTATCTTTAATATTCCCCATGATGTAGGTCCAAACAGTCTCTCTGTCATAAGCGTCTCCTCACAAAAGCATACATGGCTGAACCCCAATTGTTCATTATTTTATATCGTTAATGACACTGCTTCTTTTGTTAGGAAAACCTGTTCATTCTTTCCTCTCTTGCTTCATCTCTACTTGTTCAATCCTATTCAAGCTTCAAGGCCGGGATCAAATAGTCACTCTACTACAAAGTTGTCCCGTAAGGAAATAATCTCTCTATATGACATTTTAGTGCCAGCTAATTGTTATTCCCACTTTATAGTTATATTTGTATCCTCACCTCAATATTCCTCATATATTCTGTCCCCATCTCTTTATAAAATCCTTGAGCATGAACTTGGTGTCAAGTTTATTTTTGTGCTCTCAAAGTCAGAACGCAAGGCCATGTCAATAATAATTCCTCTATAGTTGGAAAGAGCGCTGAGAGCAACAACCAGGTACGTTTTTTTTTTTTATCAGAAATGTGTCACTACCACTTAACGTAGTGCCTGTCACTATTTTGAATGAATGTTGAATAAATGGATAAGTGTTGAATTGATTTTTTTTTCAAGACTTCATTGTTACCTTTAGTTTTAAAGACATCTGAAATTCCCTGTTTTGTCAGAAAAGGCAGCAATGAATCAAGTTCAGGGAAATTTAGTTATAGGCATTGCCACAAAAATTGTGTCTTCACATAATGACATCCTTTGCTAAGAATAATCCAATAGTGAAAACACATCTTTCTTTGGTTCTCATGAGCAACACATCTAAGTCAAAATTTTGTTCAAATACCAAGGTCACCTCTACACTGGATTGCCAATAAAAATTCTTAGATCTATGAAACTGTGATATTTACATAAAATACCCATGTGTGTTCATACCTTTAAAGTTGCTGGTGGTTCCAATGAAGGAATCACCTTGGGGTTATTAATTGTGGTAGTTTCATCATTTATGTAGATTTGGTCTTCAAAAGGAGAGAAAATGAAAACGTCTTTTATTTTCTTTTCCTGACATATTAATAACATTTGTTTAATTCTTTCTAACTTCAAAGCATATTCCACACATTATCTTACCAAAATAGCCCCAAAGTATCTAAAGCTGACTCAGTGAACAATATAGTCAGTTAAAGTAGCATTCAAGAATTCCTCTGGAT
This sequence comes from Panthera tigris, assembly GCF_018350195.1. NCBI lineage: Eukaryota > Metazoa > Chordata > Mammalia > Carnivora > Felidae > Panthera > Panthera tigris. The sequence continues at coordinate 21,685,835 of NC_056663.1, read as the reverse complement.
TTTAGTCTCCTCTGTAAATGACAGACTTGTATTAAATGCCCTCTGAAGATCCTGCCAGTTCTAATTCTTCATTATTTTTAGTGCATAATTGGTCTTTTTTTCATTAATAATTTTTCATTATTTTATGTGTCAGTTCAGTCTGGAAACGAATCAAAAAGGAAAGGGCCCAAATGTTTGAAAGTGAGAGAATCGTCAAGCAAAAATTACAGGCACTGCCTTGCTGTAACTTTTTTTTTTCAAATAATGCCACACTTTGGAGGTGTTTGCATTCCTTCATGGCTCAATAGACCTGCAGGTTTACAGCTTTATAGATCAAATCTGGCCTGAGGTTTGTTTTTGTAAACAAAGTTTCATTGGGACTCAGTGATTCCCATTCATTCGCTATTGACTGTGAATACTTTTGCCTGGCAGAGCTGAGTAGTTGAAAAAGAGACATTTTGCCTAGCAAAACCTAAAATATTATCACCTGACTCATCCAAAAAAAAGCCTGCTAACCCCTGCTTTATAACAGTAACTCATTTCCATGTACTATTAAAAATGTTAATTCTTGAGAGCAAAGATAAAGTTATGTTAATTTTTCCAAAAAACTCTTGTCACTTTGTAAATTATGAATGAGTTAAATCATAAAAAGTGATATATACTTAATTCTGTTTCTATTAAATCTGATACAAAAATTTTCACAGTTTTCTAATATAATGATGTTTCAAAAAACATACTTAGAAATAAAACTGCCCCCAAACATCTTTCCTTTCTCCTTTCAGTAACCTGGTAAATCCTGTACCAATTTGGTAATATTTCGATTGACCAGTAGAGGGAGCGCTTGATTCAACATAATTATATGCACACAATGGCTGCGCGCTTCATTTCGCCCAGAAAAGGTCAAGCGCTGCGTGGAGGAAATTTAACAGAATTAGTGAGTTGGTTTTCTATTGTTGTGTTGGTGGTGAAAGGGAATAGAAAAGCACTAGAAGACTCCGTATTACACTTAACCGACGGTAATGTTTCTCCCTGAGAAGAAAATTGTTCATCTACTCTTATCTTGTCTCATCTCGGCGTTGGTTTGCAGGGACCTTGAATATTTTCAAGAAGAGATGGCAACAATTTGGCTACGGAAAACAGGATTTTTTTTCCACCAAGATGATACAGAACATCTTGTGATAGTGGCTACTCTTTCTCCGCCTTCCATCTCTTTGCATTGTTGCCTCCTTGTGTGCTGATGCCATTAGTATTGAGAGAGCCATTGTCCATTGTAAGAAAATATAAAAGAAGATCATTAGAAGTTCAGATTTCTGTAGTGCTCTCTGGGTTTTTTGATCAACACAGAGGCTGTCTGAAAAGAGAAACATTTCCAAGGAGAATGTGCTGCGGGACTAAAGAATGCTAGGACCCTAAAAAGAGCTTGAAAAAAAACCCACCTACCAGCAGGCTAGACAAAGGGTACAGGTTGGGGCCTTTTCTTTGAAAGACCTGATTAATGTGAGGTCTTGTTACCTGCTTTATCACTGTTTTGTTATGAGTGAAAGGTTTCAGCATTCTTAATTTGTCTTGGGGATGGGAAAAGGGAAGGCAAACTTGCCTGATGGGGGTCTGAGGGTGAAGTCGATCCATTTGCCCTCAGTGAAAAATAACAGACACGAAAGACGCAGTATGTTGTACAAATTCATACTGAAGGTTTTTTTCTAAAAAAGCAGCCTGAAGGCACTCATCGCTTACCCACTTACCTGGAAGAATAAGATGTAGTCTCTCCTGGTTGCTAAAACTAAAAGTTATCCATCATGCTAAAGCAAAAACAGATTCAAAGAACTGAACGGTGTGTGTGGGGGGGTGGGGGGGGAATCTGTTGTAGAAAATTGTGGGGAAAATAAAGAACACTCACGGAAAGATAAAAATGAGGTAATAATTCCGTGAACCCCATTACCATAATTTTGTTATTTACTAGGTTATTCTAAGTCACGCTTAGGTTTAAGGTCTCTAGGAATATTCCTCTCATAATATGTACAATTTAAAAATTAATTCCATAACACTTAGTCATATCAACTGTGAAATTGGAAGGTGTATACCATGCTGTACAGATTTGGAGGTTTTTACACAAGAGGCAGGATGTGGGCCTTTCACAGTGTTTTATTTCTGGCCCCCTGAAATTTAAGTCTTGAGAAAATTCTAGGAGACACATGCCGTAGTTCATGGCAAATGTCCAATATGTATTGCCAAGGGATGGAGAGAGAGCATAGAGGGACATACTCCTGTGGGCGGAGTATTTCATGAATACTGTTTAGTGAAAACTAATAGTTAATGGAAGCTGGTACTTCTATTATTGTATTGGCTGGTCATAGTTTTATTTATTTTAAATTTTTTTTAGTGTTACTTATTTTTGAGAGACAGAAAGAGAGACAGAGCACAAGTGAGAGAGGGGCAGAGAGAGAAAGAGAAGGAGACACAGAATCTGAAGCAGGATCCAGGCTCCGAGCTGTCAGCACAGAGCTCAACGCGGGGCTCGAACCCACAAACTGTGAGATCATGACCTGTGCCGAAGTTGGACCCTTAACTGACAAAGCCACCCAGGCGCCCCCATCGTTTTAAAGTAAAAGATATAACTGGGTTGGTACTAAGTGGAAAATACCTACAATAAGTAAGCAAATGAAACGTTGTGTGAAAAAGCATAGCATCTGATCCAGAGAATTATTAAAGCAATGGTCTCTAGTTATCATTATCATAGTATAAGTACAATTTGGTTTGATGGGATTCATTTGGGCAATCTTTTTATTAGTGTTTTTATTTCACACGTAATATAAATTATCCTTGTCTTTTCTTCCTCCTCATGGCCAGACTTTGACATAATGTAAGAGACAGAGTGATTGAAAATACAGATACATATGCAAACATTTATTTTTATCTATTTATCTGGATACATACAACTTTTGGCCGCAGAAGATTAATTGTTGCTTGAACACATTAGCTTAGTGGTTGAAAAATAACTGGTTTCTGCTTTCTTTTGCAATATTTAGTGCGTCCGAAAACTACAAGTTGTTTGACAAGACGGCATGTACGTTGGGTCGTAAGCTCATTACAAGACGCGTGTATGTCTTCCTCATCTTTCTATTCCCCAAGCTCAGGACAGCCACTTGTAGAAAAGTTCCTTTTCAAAAAATGTTTGCTACATGAATGACTCCAGATCACGTACAACTAAACTTTTAAATCACTTCCCCTGCTCCCATCAGTTATTTTTAAGAAGATATAAATTCCCATGCTCCCAAAGCACCTAACTTCCCCTGTAATCAACATAATCAGCATGTTGCCACCTCTCTGAGTCTATCCTGGAAAGCATTTGTTTGAGCAAAGGAAACCTGTCCATTTAAATTTTGCCACAGCGATCTCTCTCTCTCTCTCTTTCTCAGAGCCAAATTTGATGAGATCAAAACACTAAGATAAACAAATATTTGCTCTACTGAGAATATTTATGACCATGCCTATTTGCCTTGACTAGCGCTGTGGAAGCTCCTTGATACAGGACAGATGATATGGGCCCAAGAGTGATGGTTTTAACTCCACACTCAGCCTGACCTGGTCTCTTTGAGGCTCAACTTCCTTGTCTGAAAAACAATGACAGTAAGATCTCTCTATATTTCCTGAGGCTCCTTAGAGCCCCTTTTCCATCTAAATAGAAGCCAGCCACCGTTGGGGAGCATGTCACTGTGCCAAACTGGCAAGGCTTAGAAAGTTGGAAATCATTACATATTACACATTGAGCTCTCAGCTCACCTACAAACACTTGCTTTAACTTCGGCCGCTGACTCCTCTCATATTTTCTCAGAAACCCCACAGAAGACCAGCTCTCCCTGAGTTGTATTTTCATTTCGCTAGTTGACAAGCAGTTATTTGTGGCAGGCATTTGTTCAAAGCACCTTCCAAACCATACCTGACTTGATCTTATAAGCTCGATGCCACCCCTTAAAATATGGCCTATGGTCTTATTCTACCTAAAACCTTCTCTTCATTGTAAAATATTTCAGCGTTCACTCCTAAACTAAATGGGGGAGCAAGGGCAGTAGTGGTTAACTGTGGGGGAAAGCTTTAAATGCACCATAGAAAATCTGCTGGAGAATATTCAAAAAAAAAAAAAAAAAACCATGTGGAATTTTATTTAAGAGAAAAGAAAATAAATACCTTCCACCTCGGCAGGGCTATGTGATCGTCAGAGGACATTTCCTGTCAGCGAGGCCAGATCCAGGAGAAGAATCCAGATGTCTCTCTGCAAAACCAAATGCCATGTTGCATCCCTTTCATTTTTGCTGAGGCTTTGAAGTAAATAGGAATAGAAGCAGCCCTAGCAAATTACCTGAGGACTGAAACATTTTTGACATAAGTCTTAGGAACAGAGCAACATATTTCTTGCCCTCCTTGAGAACACTAGCTTCGTTTCATCTCAGAGCCCCAAATGACGGAAACGATGACGGACTGATTGGACAGCAAGCCTCACTCCCCTGATGCAGATACAGACCACAGTCACCCAGCTGCTGCTTTGCAGACTCCTGAGACCTGATTTGCATATATATATTTAATTACGTGGGTGCACTGGGACCGCTGTTAGAACATTTTAATATTAGAATGGCATGAGGATTAACACAGCAGGCTTGATCAGGTAGACTGCCTTGCTCAGAAAGCCGGCCTGAGTGACCCTGAACAGAACATTCTTACACGTGCATTGGAAAGCTCACATGAGCTAACTCATCTAAAGCGCTTAACATGGTACCTAACTCATAGTAAACCCTCAACAGATGATATGCATTCCTATTACTATTCCCCCAGGTTATTTATAGGAATTGAGCTAAATTTCTCTTTGCCACGTGGCAAAGGCACTGTTTCCCAGACTATGTTCTGAAGCCCACTATTCCCTCAAGCTCAGAAAAAAAGAATTACCTTCACCGAATCATCCCGGAAACCGCGGCATTTGCCTTGAAAACTCAAAATGCACTGAAACTGAAATGCTAAAAGCTTTGAAAGGTCTGCAATTAAGTTTCGGGTTAACTTTATGAGTCTCAAATTTCCAAGACCACTTGAGCCTTTGGTTCCATCTCTGATGACACCATTTCATTCTTCTTTACCACACACGGAAACCAAACAGTTCCAAAGGAGCTTACTTTGGAAGCACTGGGGTATAGTAGGTCTTTGCAGATCAAACTTAGTTAAGAATCTTGAGATAAAGAGATATCCTGGATTATCTCCGTGGGCCGCAAGTCCACACTTACAGGAGAAAGATAGAGGGAGGTTTGAGACACAGAAAAAAAGAGGAGGGGGCAAGCTGGCCACAGAGGCAGAGGTGGGAGGGCTGTGGCCACAAGCCAATGAATGCTGACAGCCAACAGAAGCTGAAAGAGACAAGAAATGGATTCTCCCCTCGAGCCTCCAGAAAGGACACAGCCCTGCTGACTACTTGATTTCAGCCTTCAAGCTTCCAGAACTGTGAGAGAATACATTTGTCATCGTAAACCCACTGAGTTTATGGCCATTTGTGATGGCAGCCTTAGGCAACGAATACACCCAGCTTCACCATTTACAAAAGCCCACCCTGGCCTGTGATCTGTCACAACAGTGCCGCAAGAATCCAACGTAACAGTATGTGTGAAAATACACAATTTAAAGTACTCTTGCACCTATAACAGTATCTCTATCGTTAGTTACTATGTGGAATCTACAAACTGTTTTTCCTCCAGCTGAAAGAGTGATTCCAACTTTCGTTTGCTTGGCAACTTTTCGGTTTTCTCTTACTTCTTTGTTTTTTGTTGTGTTTTGTTTTGCTCTATGATAACTAGATCGGGGTTCTCATCTCCTCTCATTCAGAACCCACCATGGCAAATAGTGGACTCCTAAGGAAAATCTCAGCGATATGAGACATATAGCAGAACTGATCTGAAAGAGAATAGCTCTTCTTCCAAAACAAACCAAGGCTTAAATCAACATATACAAATGTAAATTGAAACAAGCCCACTGAGATAATAGGGAAGATTATGATAAACTAATACTCACCGAGATTGCAATGAAACACCTCTGGTTAGTAAACTACTTGCTCCCGAGATAGTTAGCATTATATTTCAGTTTTAATAAAAGATACAATGGACATATTTCAATGACATCTGTCTCTCTGGATTCTGGAAATAAATCTATTAGCCTTCCTCAAACTTTTTTCCGGAAAACCACAAAAGCTCAAACCATAAGAACTACGGCTTTTCAAAGGAACCGAATGCAATTAGAGAAGCCGCCTTCTACACAGGGAGGCACATGAGAGCCCTCTTTGTCAGAGACTCACTTCCTCAACTACCTGGAGAACAGAGGCTCAGAGATGGCACACCAAGAAGCATATCGAAAGAGCCAACCTCGATACTCTCACTTTCTTTTTGAAACTGTGTCCTTTTCCTATTCACCTCAGCAATTGACTTTACCTAGTCCCAGCAGTGATCAAATTTCTCTTTCCTTTTAAAGGAAGAATCTTCATTTGATAGAATCTACACTTGACTGGATATTTAGCTCAGAGTGGCAAGCAATGAGAGTTTCCAAGGGGTCGTTGGCTGTGGCATTCACATTTAAATTTATTTCTAGAAACTGACTCTTCTCTCAAACCGTCCTAAATGTTATTGGAAACTCAGTAATTTTATGGGGAGCCTGGCAGAAACTGAGGAGACCTACCATTCTGACTCTCCTTTTTTCCCCTACGCTCTCTTCACAACAGCCGGTACCCTCTAGTAGTTCTGACAAGGTTTTCCCCTAAAATCTTTTAAATTCTTTAAGTGGGTAGTCTGGGAGAATAGTTTTGGGTTTTTTTGTTTTTGTTTTTGTTTTTCCAATTTGTGTGTGTGGCTTGCTCTACACTTACCTCAGTTTAGCCCACACATCCCTGTAAAACTTCCATAATGTCCAATATGTGACATTATTCTAAATCTGCGGTTTACGAAGGTAATTCTATGACGATGTATCCTCTTGACATATCATAGGCTCTTGGAAATTATAACAGGTGAAGGTCATGGGAAAGGCTTTCAATGGCACGAGCCATCAGTCTGACAAATTCTTACAATTCTCCCTACCGAAAGCCAGCATTTCAATCTCCATCTTACGAATTTTTAAACCCCAAATATGTGTCCAGGAAATTAGAATGTATCAGTGAATTAAAGTAACAAAAATCTTTGTCTTCAAAAAAGCTTTCATTTAAGTGAGTAATAGCAGTTCACGCTTACTGTGAGTGAAGTGCTATTTTTAGTATTTAATATATATATATATATTAACTCATTTAATCCTTACAACAACCAACATCCTGCTGAGATTGATATAATTAGTCTCCCCTCTTAAAAGAAAAGAAACCCAGGACAAAACAAACTTAAGGGACTCGCCCAGAGTCCTGAGAATGAAGTGTTGGCTTTAACTTTCAAAGGAAAATGAAATGCAAACGTTTACAAAGGAATATAAGAGGTGCTCAATGCTTAGTTCAGCACGTGATAAAATCTGGTGAAAAAATTCATCTTCCCCGACTATTAGGGGATGTCTTAGTTCATGTGAGCTGCTATGACAAAATACCACAGGCTGAGTAGCTTATAAACAATAGAAATCTTTTTCTCACAGTACCGGAGGCTGGAAATCTGAGATTAGGGTGCCAGTACAGTGGGGTAAGGACCTCTTCTGGGTCGCAGATTTCTTTTGGGCCCTCACATGGCATGTGCTTCAACGTATGAATTTGGGGAAGCCATAAATATTCAGATGACAGCAAATGACTTTTGTTATGTAGCTTCTTTTTACAATCCACACAACAAAAGTTGGTAATATGAGCATGATAATATTTTCCAGATGTAAAATGATAAAATCCATATAAAAATTAATTTTTCATTTCTAGAAGAAAAGTGCAATTGATGGTAGCTTTATTACTGAACTATTGTTTTTAATAAAAAAAATCATGTTAGTACTTCCACAGTTCATAACTATATGTACATTATGTCATTATGTGACTAATGTCTTGCTATAGCCACTTTCTTGCATTTAGATATGCCTCTAGAGTAGCAAAGGCTAAACACACAAAGCCTTCTATATTATTAATTTATAAGTTTAGCATTTACCTCTAAGTTGCTTTGTAAGCATGGTGAGGATATTGACTACAGTATACAGAAACCAAATATATGCACATTAACTTTCAACGACAATTGCGCGCAACAAAAATTTATGACTGAGCAAAGGCACGAAGAAAATTTAATGGAGGAAGAAAGTCTTTTCAACAAATGGTGCTAAGACACTTGGATATCCTCATGCAGAAGGATGGATCTGAACCCTTACCTCACTCCACACACAAAAAGTAACTATCATAAACATAAATATAAGTACTAAAACTTTAAAACCTTAGAAGAAAATGTAGAGGTCAATGTCGGTCACGTAGGACTCTGTAATGATGTTTTTGAATACATCAAATACATGAGGAAAAGAAGCATTAACAATTTGGACTTCATCAAAATTCACAATTTTTGTGCTTCACAATACACCAGCAAGAAAGTACAAAGACAAGCCACACACTAAAAACACATTTGGCATCACATATCCCATAGAGAATTCTATCTAGAATATAGAACGAACTCTTACAACTTCATAATCGAGAAGATACACAACCCAATAAAGTAGCCAAAATATTTGAATAGGTATTTCATCCAAGAAGATATAGGACTAGCCAATATGCACATGAAGAGATGCTCAACATCATTAGCCATTCTTTACCAGTAAGAATATAAAATGGTGCAGCCACTTATAGAATATTTCCATCAACCCAGGGCAGCCCGAGGAATTGCCTTCTCTACATTTTGGATTAGAATCAAAACACTAGTTCACCTACAACCTCAGCGAAAAAAAGACAAATATCCCCCCTCCCTTATTCCATGGCCCATGAAAGTCAGCCCTAATTGATCACTGGACTCTTCCCCCAACCAACCTACGCACAGCTTCACAAGTTTTTCAATGGAGAATGTTTACAAACATTTCTACTTGTCATTTCTTGTTATTTTTACTCCTTTTAGACCTCCCCTCAGCAGGAGGGAAGGGGAGAATTTCTTGCCCACACCTTCAAATTGGACTGCAGAAGCCATCATACAAGGGATGTCTTATACAAAAATCATATTCTAAAGTATTGGTTTATTTTTAGTCAAATAGTAGTTCATTTCTTAGTCAAACATGATGTTAGAAACCTTAAAAAAAGTGTGTTGTTTTAAAAGATATAAGGAAATAAATTATAACATTCATAGGTTAACTCCTTACAATAATTCTGGGGGGTAATTATCATTATTATGTTACATTATACTACGCATGTATATATGCATATAATTACTTCATTTTAAGATTATCCAAGGAAGGAAGGAATATACAGACTTTTAAAAAAGACTTCCTGGTATGAAATCTCACTGCTTGCAACATCTTTATACAGGAAAATTTTTATACAGTAAATAATACTCTTTTGCTGGTGGTGGTAAGTTGGTTCAGCCACATCAGCCTTTGGAGCATCACTACTTTTTGTCAAGCCATTTCACACCCTTGCTAACAGTTGTGAAAGAAAACTCTTCCTTAATTCTAGTTCCTCACCTCTTGTGTTGAGGTTATACTTATCACCGAACCTCCCACAGGTATCTCACAGGAACATATTTCTTTCATTTCATCCTCAACCGAAATAGAACCCATAGCCTTGAAATCACCTGCTGGGTACTTTGTTGTCAACTGCCTTAAATCTCACACTATACCCTCCATGGCTAAGTACAAAGTCACGTAAGGCAGACCAAATTTCCTGGAATGATTTTAAATGCTGTTGTATTCCACAATATTGTAAGTCAAATCGGCCTAATGTAATATGATACACTGTCAGAGTAATAGAAAGTAAGATAAAAGTCTTCATTAAGGATCAAATTTCTATTATCTTACCTACTTGGTGTGTCCTTTTAAGGTGCACTTAATACACTTCTATCTGTTGATAAGAGCAACCCCAGATTATAAAAAAAAAAAAAAAAAAGTAGTGATTGTCCCCATTCAAATGATACCTCAGGCACCTGTTCCCCACAGACAGCATAAGCATGAGGTAACAGATCAATTTGAGATCTGGCTGGTTGTGCCCAAATCGCATCTTTCCAGGGCACTGTGTGCCATGGGTTCGCACCTTTGTAAAATATTCTCTCTACTCAATATGTTTTGGTGGTCTGCCTCCCTCCGGGTCGTTAATACCGGCATGACAAAATACGCAATTAGGCTCGCCTATCTTAGCCTAGTTCTTTTGACAAGAAACAACACTGTGAACTTCTCTGTGTTAACATGAACAGGTGACAAAGGGGGTCAAATACCTAATCACAGCTGCCAATATCAGAGAGTTCCTTGAAACACAGAAATCTAAAAGCCAGCTATTTAGCTCAAGCCCCAGGGAGAGGAGTTAGCTTTTCTAACTCCTCTTTCCCGGCAAGCCACAAGCGCTTTCTCTCTATATAGCTTGGCAGCCCATTAAAGCGCAAAATTCTTTAGTCGGTGAGGCAATAAAGTTGAATAATTGCCGCCCTGAGTCTTTCTCAAAGTCATTGGAAAGATGACCGTTGTAAGATAGGTTTGCTTCTGGTAAACGATCTATATTAAAGAGCAGGCTGCAGAACAGCAGGGACTAGCTGGCCACAGTTACCGGCGGAGGCAGCGAGTGGCAAGGGATTGGCTGAAAGAACAGCCGCTGCCTCAGTGACCAGGGCTCTGCTGGACCTCCATAAGCAATATGGTTTGGCTTGCACCGCTGCTGGCCTTTGCTAGCAAATGTCAGGTCGGCTACTGCTCTGCGTGGACTCGTGGAACAATTGCTTTTACAGGCAAAGATAACCATCTGGTCACTCAAAACTAAGTAGGGATAACCCTGGGAACACCGGGAGATTGCAAGGCGAAAAAAGATATTAGCCCCACCCTAAAGTCATTTCATATCTAACAGACGAGACGGAAGAACAAATATTTCTAACCCTAGCAGCAGGCACGGAAATGTACAGCTCGTAGCGAGAACTCCAGGTGCATTGTCTTATTAGATAAACGCAAACGCTGCCGTGTGTCAATTGGGTGATCAGTGTTCAAGAACCTAATCTCTTCCTGCCTCTGTTTTCAATTGCAAAATTAGAGTGCTGCCCTCTAATGCCATTGTGAGAAGTAAAAGAAAGAATTAGCCTCCCCCCAGAAAAGTGAAAAGCTTTGTCCCTAGTACTTGATAAATATTAGCTTGTCAAATTTTTTCTAATAAGGCATGAACAGCAGAAGCACAAGACCACACCGAGACACTTACGTGGCGCTCTGGAATCAGGTATTAATACAACGGAAATGATGGGCCTGTAGAATGAACACACCATGCCAGCTGTCTGGGAAGGCTTCAAGAAGTAGACATGGTCTGATGGAGAAAAATGGACAAAATTTCTAAGGGGAGCAGAGGGAGGAAAACCTTTTCAAGGAAGAAGGGGAAGTTGTTAATCCGGCAAGTACAGAATGAAACCACGAAGAGGAAATTCATCTGGTGAAACGGCAAAGACAACACGTGATCAATGCTAGATTCAGAAGATCTTATTCTGATATTAACTACTGTATTGATGAAATACAGAAATGGAACTGGAAATAATCCAAGCCTCTTCCAGAACTATCTTATGACTGTAAGATATTCTTAACATGAAATTCTTATCACAGTACTTTTGATCAAGAATTCAGAAAGGCTCGTTAAATAGGTTAAAACTGCATCATTTTAAAAGCCTGCTTCGATTTGCTCTTGCGTAATAGCTCACTTAATTCCATGACTTTTATACCACTGCTGAAGTCAAACAGTTCAGAATTCCATTTAACCTCTCTGCTCTTATCTAACTCTCACATTCCATCGGTCACGTCCTTCTGACTGTATGTCCATAAATTCTAATACAAAACTTGGTTTCTTCCTACCCAAAGGATGTCCTTCTTCTAACTTCTAATTCAATTCAGATTTTATTTATTAACGCTTATAGAGGACTTCAAGTTCCAAGTGTGAAGGACCACAACACTACCAGATAATCCCCCAAGATGAGGAATAGAGTGAAAAAATTAAAAAAGAGAGAAAATGTATCCCAGGAACCTGATAGATAATATCAGACAGTCCAACATAACACAAAAGCCTGAATCCCAGGTGGTTTTTTTTTTCTTTTTACACAAAATTTTACAATAGACAAAACCGCTCTTTTCTAGAGTAGATTAATGGCTATATTAGCCAGGTTTCAGGGGTGGACAACAAGAGCAAAGGGGCAGAAGGAAAGATTTGGGGGAGAGGGACCTGGGTTAGATCTAGGTTGTGGTCTGCTTACACGACTATATATAATTACTAACATTCATTAAACTGTACATGTACAATGAGTGATCATTATTGTAGGTAATGAATATCTTAATTTAAAATAACTGTTAAGAATCCTTGCCCAGGGATTAATCCCTAGACTTGGGATTTAGCATCAGGGATACAAAAGTGAGTAAAATACCACACCACCCCTTCAAGATCACAACGGAGACAAGGACGTCAACATACAAACATCACAGTTACAGGATCGTGCAGAGGGGTCACTGGTGACAAGGAACAAGAGAGCCACAAATTCGTCTTACAACCTTTCCCAAAATGCATGTGAGAACCCAAACTAGAGATGTAGAGTAGATTCTGGTAAATGAAACAAATACGCATGGCAATGGACTACAGTCGCAAGTTTATTAATGGAGAGTAGCAGGATGGCACAAACTTACTCCTGGCAATTCAAGGAAGGTGTACAAGATGGAGGCCATCCTGTGGCGGCAGATTGGGATGGGTTCATTGCGTAGAGTGGGCGATGGAGGGATAGAATTCAGATGTGTTTACCTGAGAATTAGTGAAAGCACGAGATGTTGGGTGGTTGCTGCTCTCTGTTTTCAATCAACTGCTGATCCGAAAATATTCTCCAAACCACAAGATCTCAATCTGACTTTAAATTAAAATCAAAGAAGTAGCATTTTTAACATACCAGACCAAAATTTTCATGAAATTCTCCAATCTCCGTTTAAGAGTCTGGGTCAGCTATTAAATGTTGGGAAACAATTCTTCATGAGTATTTTCACATTTCTGGACAATCTGAGCTTTCTTTTTTTTTTTTTTTTTTAATATATGAAATTTATTGTCAAGTTGGTTTCCATACAACACCCAGTGCTCATCCCAAAAGGTGCCCTCCTCAATACCCATCACCCACCCTCCCCTCCCTCCCACCCCCCATCAACCCTCAGTTGGTTCTCAGTTTTTAAGAGTCTCTTATGCTTTGGCTCTCTCCCACTCTAACCTCTTTTTTTTTTTTCCCTTCCCCTCCCCCCATGGGTTTCTGTTAAGTTTCTCAGGATCCACATAAGAGTGAAACCATATGGTATCTGTCTTTCTCTGTATGGCTTATTTCACTTAGCATCACACTCTCCAGTTCCGTCCACGTTGCTACAAAAGGCCATATTTCATTTTTTCTCATTGCCACATAGTATTCCATTGTGTATATAAACCACAATTTCTTTATCCATTCATCAGTTGATGGACATTTAGGCTCTTTCCATAATTTGGCTATTGTTGAGAGTGCTGCTATAAACATTGGGGTACAAGTGCCCCTATGCATCAGGACTCCTGTATCCCTTGGATAAATTCCTAGCAGTGCTATTGCTGGATCATAGGGTAGGTCTATTTTTAATTTTCTGAGGAACTTCCACACTGCTTTCCAGAGCGGGTGCACCAGTTTGCATTCCCACCAACAGTGCAAGAGGGTTCCCGTTTCTCCACATCCTCTCCAGCATCTATAGTCTCCTGATTTGTTCATTTTGGCCACTCTGACTGGCATGAGGTGATATCTGAGTGTGGTTTTGATTTGTATTTCCCTGATGAGGAGCGACGTTGAGCATCTTTTCATGTGTCTGTTGGCCATCCGGATGTCTTCTTTAGAGAAGTGTCTATTCATGTTTTATGCCCATTTCTTCACTGGATTATTTGTTTTTCGGGTGTGGAGTTTGGTGAGCTCTTTATAGATTTTGGAGACTAGCCCTTTGCCCGACATGTCATTTGCAAATATCTTTTCCCATTCCGTTGGTTGCCTTTTAGTTTTGTTGGTTGTTTCCTTTGCTGTGCAGAAGCTTTTTATCTTCATAAGGTCCCAGTAATTCGCTTTTGCTTTTAATTCCCTTGCAATCTGAGCTTTCTGAGCAAAGGGCGTTGGTTAAAGGGTGATTGAGAACAAAAATGCCAGAAACTAGAGACAATATATTGCTGCAGAGAGATTTAGAGCTATCTCCCCCGGAGCCATTTGCTTATATTGCAGGGAGTCTGGAGACCTTTTCCTCCACCTCCCTGGAGAAGAGTTGTATACACTGCAGAGTAAAGATTTCCTTCTCCCTTCTTGCAGAGGCCAGGATGGGTTGGGATGACAGTCTCTCTGCATGAGCTTGGAGTCTCAGAATTTCAGAGTTCCTCTCCTGGGATATAATCCTACTTTAGTACAGGGTAACGTCAGGTGTTCACCATGATGCCCCACAGAGGTGGGTGCTCTGGAAACCAGTGCTGAGATAATAAATAAACTAATAAATGATCTGTTTTCTCATCCAGAGTCTTCATGTTGCCTGCCAGAATATGAATATATATGTTTTATGTATAATGCATATTTGTATATTATAAAAATATAATAAATATGTGTACGATAAATATATGCATGTTAATATTTTTAAAACGTGTTAAAGGTGTTGTATTGCCTATTGTAATTCAATCTCCCTACACCTCTCTTACACCTTTTCCCCAGGACATTTTACGTATCAACATTACAGTTTCAGAGCAAGGCTTGTAGTCACTGAAACCAATCATTGGATTTATTTGTCTTGTAGGTTGGTTTAGGAATATTGACCTTAAATCGTCAGCACATCTCTCTGAAAGCAGAGACAGGTTCAGGAATGAGTAAATGACCCAATGAAGACGAATGATGTAAAGAGAGTTTTGCTGGGGAATTATGAAAACTCCCCTTTCTTTTAAGAAAGCCACAGAAAGATACGTACTCTCTCCTACTTGGCTACTTTTGGTAATCCTACAGCTTAAACGGGGACCAGCATTAGTATGCAGTAGAAACCACTGAAGGGAACTCAAGTAACCAGGAAAAACCTGAGTCTTTGATGACTTAAGCATCAACCAACTGCAAAGGCTGTCCTAATTCTGAACTTCCTATTTTGTGAGCCAGTTAATTTCATTATTGTGTTAACTCACCTGATTTGAGTATTATGTTACAAGCAACCGAATGCATTCTTTTTTTAATGTGTATTTATTTATTTTTAGACAAAGAGAGAGTGGGAGATGGGGAGAGAGAGAGAGAGAGAGAGAGAATCCCAAGCAGGCTTCACACTGCCAGTGCAGGGCCCGATGCACGACTAGAATTCACGGACCATGAGATGATGATCTGAGCCAAAATCAAGAGTCAGCCGCTTAACCAACGGAGCCACCCAGGCACCCAGACCTGAATGCATTCTGACACATAATTAATAAAATATCTATGGACCATTAATTCTGAGGATCTCTTTTGCTAAAACAGGTTGTGTACGATGCAAACTTTCCTGTAAGGTTAGTCTTATCTAAAGAAGAATATAATTATACTAACTAAAGGAAAAGTATAATTGAGAAGGAAAATGATTTTAACGAATAAGTGAAAAGATTACAACAAATACATTGATAAGTAAATAAAATATATACACATACACATATTATTGGTTACCTAGCAAACAACTGCCAAAAAGAAAGTTGTCTTTTCTTCCTTAAGGAAGGAAATTTATGCGGCACCTGGGTGGCTCAGTCGGCTAAGCGTCCAACTTCGGCTCAGGTCATGACCTCACAGTTCATGGATTCAAGCCCCTCATTGGGCTCTGTGCTGACAGCTCAGAGCCTGGAGCCTGTTTGGATTCTGTATCTCCCTCACTCTCTGCCCCTCCCCCACTCATGCTCTGTCTCTCAAAAATGAATAAACATTAAAAAAATTTTTTTAAGACAGATTTATATACATGTAATTTATATATATTGGTAAATTTAGTTGTTGGAAAAATTTTGAAGTGTTTTATGAGAAGAGAAAGGGAAGTTAATAAAAGAGCATTAAAAACATATTTAACTTATTGTAACTAAAACAATGAAGTCAAAAAAATCAAAGCAATGGAAGAACATTATGGCCCAGTAGAAAAACCTAGTATATATAAAAATTACTATGAGCTTAAAAGATAAAATATACACATAATGGGTAGAATATTCATTCAGTCAGTCAATAATTGTTATATACCAGTAATGTTCCAAAAGCTGGTGATTACTGGTGAACATATTATACAAGAATCCCTTCTTTTATTGTGTTTCATTTACCATTTATTACTTGAGGAGCATATTGGTTATTTGCAAAACAACTCATTTTGAAAATCACCTTATAGATATTGCCAAAATAAAACATGGGATAAGAGGCCAAAAGTTATCCTTAAATGAGACACTCAATTATATTTGAATATATAATATTAGGATAATGACAAAACTGGATATTAACTGATATTAAGAAATTATTCACAGGGCACCTGGGTGGCTCAGTTGATTAAGCGTCTGACTTCGGCTCATGTCACGATCTCACGTTTGTGAGTTCGAGTCCCATGTTAGGCTTTGCGCTGACTGCCTAGAGCCTGGAGCCTGCCTCAGTTCTATGTCTCCCTTTCTCTCTCTGCTCCCCACCCCCACTCACATTCTGTCTCTATCTCTCAAAAATAAACATTAAAAATTTTTTTAAGAATAAATTATAAAGGAAATTATTCCCTATTAGTACATTGAAAGGCATTGGGGGGGCCTGGGTGGCGCAGTCGGTTAAGCGTCCGACTTCAGCCAGGTCACGATCTCGCGGTCCGTGAGTTCGAGCCCTGCGTCAGGCTCTGGGCTGATGGCTCGGAGCCTGGAGCCTGTTTCCGATTCTGTGTCTCCCTCTCTCTCTGCCCCTCCCCCGTTCATGCTCTGTCTCTCTCTGTCCCAAAAAATAAATAAAAAAAAAAACGTTGAAAAAAAAATTAAAAAAGAAAAACAAAAAACAAAAAACAAAGAAAGGCATTGGGATTCTTTAAAAAGTCAAGATCTTATCTTTAATAAATATATGTTGAATATTTATAGACAAAATATATGATAGAGGGAATATAATTCAAAATTACCCAGTTGAGGAGAGACAAGATGCAGAGGAAGAATACATAAAATAAGACTGGTCAAGAGTTGATCATTGTTGAAGCCGAGTTGTGAGTATATGGGGTTCATTGTACTATTTCTTCAGTTTCCATAATAAGAAATTTTTAAAGGCAAATTATACCATATTAATTAACCAAATTTCATAGTTTGAGCTATCAGGTATAAGGCAAAATAAAAACCAAACAATAAAGGTTCAGTGTAAATCAACATGGAAAAAATTTGGATAAAGTGATATCCAACATGATATCACTTATCAGAAAATAAAAAGTGTATTTAGCGGGGCGCCTGGGTGGCGCAGTCGGTTAAGCGTCCGACTTCAGCCAGGTCACAATCTCGCGGTCCGTGAGTTCGAGCCCCGCGTCAGGCTCTGGGCTGATGGCTCGGAGCCTGGAGCCTGTTTCCGATTCTGTGTCTCCCTCTCTCTCTGCCCCTCCCCTGTTCATGCTCTGTCTCTCTCTGTCCCAAAAAAAAAAAAAAAAGTGTATTTAGCTGCCACAATTTTCATTTCTATATCAAATACAGTATTTTCTTATCCAAAAGGATTATCATCTCCTTTTCCCCAAGTACTTTGCAGTATATCTCAATCAACAGGAGCGTTTCAATCATGAATTCTGCTACGATGTTAGGAAACTTGAAAATGGGTTAATATAGTCTAGACTGAACAGAGAGGTTCTTCTATCTCAGTAACTAATAACTGCAATGAAATAATTTAGTCCTATTGACTAAACTGTCTTCCTTGAGCCTCTTGAAAATGAATAACTTTTTTGATAGCCCTATTGCCTAATTATTCAAGGTCAAATTTTTAGCCATCTTTAAATTCTGCTTCTAGCCCTTCAAGCCCAGTTTGAAAGTTTTATGACTCTACCCTAAAAATACTTTCACACGATCTGTTTCTATCAACAATGTCAGAAGCTTAATGCAGTCCTCCTTGATATTGTAAAGCCTCTTTTCCTTTCAATATCATTACAAACTTCCCCTGGATGACTGATCCTAAGGCACAGATTAAATCATATTACCCTTTGATCCAAATTTAGATATGCTTTCCTATTACCTTTCCAAGGGAAGCGTAATAAACAGAGGAAGAAAAATAGGAATAGCACGAGAAAACATGAATTTGAATCCTGACTACATAATATACTCACTGTACTTTGGGAGAAGACAAGTGATAATTCAAAGAAAATAATATAAATGAAAATGTGCTGTGTATCTTTAAATTGATGGTGAACCAACATGATATCGATTATATGTGTATATAAAAATAATGCATCAGCTTACTATGTGTCAGACGCTGTTCTAGGTACTGGGTATATATGTCCATGAAAAAAACAAAAATCCCTGCCATTGTGGGCTTTATATTTTAGCGGAGAGAGAGATGGTAACATGACAAGCAAAATAAATAGCAAACATGGTAAATCATACATTATCAGATGCATCAGAAGGTAGTAAATCGTATGGAGAAGTATAGCAAGGTCAAAGGATTTCGGAGTGCCATGGTCAAGGCAGGCCTTCCTGAGAAGGTGACTCGTGAGCACAGGTTAAGGGAAATAGGGAAGGCACCTGGGGAAATGTGTTAGGGGAGAGAAGGCAGATATAAGGTCACAGAGCACTGATGCAATAGATACAGCTTGGGACCAAACACAGCCATGTGAGCCATTTACTCTGAGGGAAATGCAGAACCGCTGGAGGTTCGTGAGTAGGTGTGACCTGTTCTGTCATACATTTTTGAAAGACCACTATGTTGGCTTTATTGAAAATCAACTCTAATGGGTCAAGGCTGAACGCAGGGAGATAAGTTAGGAGGCCACTGCAGTCACCCAATGGGAAGATGATGATAGCTTGCAACAAAATGGCGGTAAGTAGAAAATGAAATCTAAAAGTTTTCCTCAAAGATTTATGTGGGGAATGAGAAAAGGTGAGGCTGAGTAATTGGACGATGGATTTGCCATCAACTGAGATGAGTACATTTGCAGGGACTGCAGATCGGGAGTCCAATACTGGGCTGTTAAATTGGAGATTCCTAGAAGACACTGAAATGGAAATGCATTTCTCTCCCAAATGACAAAACAGTGACCAGTATCATACTAGGCATCTTATATGCATCATTCTATTTGAGATGATTCTCACAACACTTTTATTCATAATTTTTACCCAGATGTTAATTAACTTGCCCGAGATCACTGAACTAATAGAAGGTAAATCTGGAATTTGGACCCATTCTTCTTTCTGCCCCAAATATGTGCCCTACCCTCTAGTCCACACAGCCTTATTACTAATAAATGTGAAAATGATATCAGAGTGTCATGTTTCTTAGAATTTATTACCTGAGCAAAAATTCGCCAGCTATTAAAATAGGACAGTAGCTAAAGTGGAGTGAATTGCAGAAAAGTACCTGAACACCAAACAGAAGAACAACTTTGCAAAATTCGCCACACAATGCCCCAAAGGTACAAAAGGAAATCCAAATTTGGCATCACGCCAGCCTTAGAGCTTTCATCATTTTAATCTGCAAAGACTATTATTCCAACTTTAAGTAGCTTATGTGATTTACCTTCGTAGGTCAGACCAAAAAGTCAGTAGTGATTTGGAGAAAGACCCTACCATTGTGCTCAAAGACATTTTATATTGGCAGGAAGTAACCGTTTATGCAATTATTTAGTGTAATCCTCACATTCCTATTGGCATAAGCTAGAGAAGAGAAAAATGTATATATGATGATCATGTTCCTTAGTGTGAAAGTGGACAAAATGCCGTCCCCAATGCTTCTTTCTGGTGAAATGTAATCAAGCCACTGAAGGACCTACAACTAAGAGAAAATGAAAAATACTTTTCTTACAATGAACCAAGAAGCTTGAAATAGGGACATTTTTTTCATTACTTTTCCACTTTATTTCTCTAGCACTTTACTTCTCCTTAAAATAGTGTACATTTATACAACTAAACAAAGGCACCACTGCATTCCTTTAAAGAAATTAGAAACTAGAGTGATAATCCTAAATTCAGCATTGCTGTCTCTATTTTATTAACCATTGTAATGACCATTAATTTTTTCTCTCTTCCTAATTGAACTGGCCTGCCAATAAAAACTGTTAGCTCTTGAATGGAAATAAAAAGAAAAGGCATACTGTTTCTTCTATATTCTATTTCTTAGCTTAATATTTCTCTAAGTAGCTAAGTCATTAAAAAAATCAGAAGGACTTTGTTAGTATAAGCAAAGATTAGAAATTTTAAGGCCCACATGTATAATATAATTTACGTTACACTTGAATAGTACTTTTTTTTTATCTTAGTGGTTATATCATATCTATCCAAAATACTAAAAGAATTATAGTTTTTAAGGCATCAATCCACTTTATACAGTCCAGGGAAAAGACTGAGTACAGATGACAAGTGATTCTTAATCCTGGACACACTGGGTGTGTTAGTCAGGGCTCCCCAGAGAAACAGGAGCATTAGGAAATACATATGGAGAGAGAGAAAAGAGAGAGAGATGGGAGGGAGGAATGGGAGGTAGAAAGAGATTTATTTTAAGGAATCGAGTCATTCTATTATGGGAGCTGGCAAGTCTGAAATTTGCAGGATAGTTGGTCAAGCTGGAGACTCTGGGAAGAGGTGACATTGCATCTGGAGTCCAAAGGCCAACTGCTGGCAAAATTTCCTCTTCCTCAAGGGACCAGGGTCTTTTCTTTTAGGGTCTTCAACTGATTGTATGAGGCCCACCCACATTAGGGAGGTTAGTCCTTCTTTACTCAAAGTTTACTGACTTAAATGTTAATACCATCTTTAAAAGAGCTTCACAGGGACATCCAGGCTGGTGTTTGACCAAATAGCTGGGTACCATTGCCTAGCTAAGTTGATATATAAAATTAACCATCACAGGAGATTTGGAAGACTTGAAGATACAACAGAAATTATGTAGATGGCACATGAGTGCCATGAAGAAGAGCAGGCCCCTTGGTTAGATGCACCAGTGAACAACAAAAAAACTAATGACTTTCATCCTTGTTAACAATTCACATGGTATTAACTAGACCAGTAGATCTTAAAGTGTGGCACCATCACGGGACCTTGTCTTGGGCCTCATCGCAGACCTACTGAATCTGAAACTTGAGTGTAACCCCAGCAATCCAGGTTTTAACAAGCCCAGTGGGTAATTCTGATGCTAGACTCTAAGAGCCAGTGAATGAGACCATTGCTTGCATCGCTACAGAATTCACACATTTCTATTTGCCTATTTTTAGTTTATTTTTAAATTGCTATTGGTGCCTACACAGTGTCTTCTTGTTCACCAACAATCATTCATGGAGTGCCTACTACGTGCCAGGCTCCGTGCAGAACTTTTTCTGTGGTAACAAGGTACGGCAAAGAGAGGGGAGGATCTGGGCCACTTTGTATCAGATTCTATCTGCCATGTTAAGGTTTGTCGGTTGGTCTGTTTAGATGCTGACAACTTACCAACTTTTTAAAAACAGAAGTCCAGTCATCAAAAAATAATTCTAATAGCATGATGAGGAAGTAGGGTAACTGAGAAGTGATAGAAATGCCTGTTGGAAGAGTTGGGGAGCAAATAGAATCATCCAGACAAGAAAGTGGAGAGGAACCAAGGAGAGCATGATGATGGCAGAACTACACTTAGTGGAATCAAAGCACTGAACGGGTAAGGGGCATGAAGAAGAGAACACAGAAGACACTAAGTTTCGTCTCAGAAGCCTGGTCATGTGGATGTACACAGGCATATGCACATACGATGTAAATCAGAGATGAAAGATAAATACCTCTGTATAAGTAATAGATTGGGGGTCCTTTGGTATAAAGAGAGTGAAGTCATGGGAGCACAAAAAAAACTGTACAGTTTACAGCATGTAAGCCATGACTTTCAACCAGCCTGAATAGTAGGGAGGGGAGAGAGGCCGTGATTTTCATCAGTAATATATTTGTCCAAGCATACTCACATACCTGATGCACACCAAAACAGGCAAGTTTCCCAAGATCTGGGCCGAGGAGACGTATAGACATCATGTCGCTGCATTGCAGAGTGCACAGGTTAAAAGAGGTAAATTCCTGCGATAAAAATAAGAAAACAAGGAATATCAAGGCAGAATCGTATAGAAGAACAACGACTCCAGCAGAGGAAAAGAAAGCAATAAAGGAGGCTAATTTTCTCTTTAGCTTATTTTTATTAGGACACTAATAATTTCCATTTTTCCAGCAGCTATACAATCTACAAAAAATGTTTTCCCTGGAAGAACAATATTGAAAAGAAACGAGCCTCTGGTAACAAGAAGGAGGAGGAGGAGGAGGAGGAGAAGGAGAAAGAAAGAGAGAGAGAGAGAGAGAGAGAGGGAGGGAGGGAGGGAGGGAGGGAGGGAGGGAGGGAGGAAGGAAGGAAGGAAGGAAGGAAGGAAGGAAGGAAGGAAGGAAGGAAGGAAAGAGTATTTGTCTAATGATCAGGGGCATCCTCTGAGGACTATTTCAGCAAACATTTACATCTGTACGGACATACGGAATGATTCAAACATACCAGGGACAAATACATGCTCTTACTGTTAAGATGAGTCACTTGTATTTCATCATAAAGAATGAACTGCTTTGCTAACAGCTACAGCAGTGGCAATGAAATGAAGAAAGAGGTTTGTGAAGAGAATAAGAAACGCTACTGAAGCCCAAAATTTCTCAGATGTTGGTCAATGAATTTTTAAAAGTAAACTGAAAAAAGACACATTGGTTCTAACTGTACCATGATCAGGGCACATATGGTTGGACATTCTGAGAATGGAGGAGAATAAGAAAATTTGGGCTATTCTGAAAAATTATGCCTGGTAAATTCTACAGCCCACTGTGTAAGTTGAGGGAAACAATAGCTCTGGAACACAGAGGAGTTGGCTGATTTTAAAACAGAAGGTGATGAAGACAAAAGCCAGGTTGTGGAAAACACAACCAGGTTGGAGGAAATATAATGTAATAATGCCCAAATGACATTATCAAAAGCAGCAGTAAATTATTAAGTTCTCAACTAAAAAAAATTTTTTTTTCAAAAAGATTTTCAGAAATCAATTTTCAATTCAAATTCCTTTTTGATTATTTCAACATTTCTATTTCAATTTAACAAAAATCTTATGAAAAGTAAAGAAAAAGGGAATATTTTTAAAGAGACAAGTATGTTTTTCTTCTTCCTGATGTTCTACAAGATCATTTTTATCAGGCCCATTTTATATGGACCCAGGTGTACATATATATACCTATATCTAAAGATATAGGTATGTATATATCTTTATGTAGTTATATAGATATATATACTCTATGTACCTAGATCAATAGATTAGAAAGATAGAGACACAGAGAGAGAGAGAGGGAGGGAGGGAGGGAGAGAGAGAGAGAGAGAGAGAGAGATGCACATATATTCAGGTGCCAAATTATAACAAAAGCAACATACAGATACACATTTCAGGTACTAGTTATTGAATGTTGGACCAATGTTCTGACCTGACACAGAAGAGAAAATACTGAATAAAAGCTTAGATCTGTGCAAAACGTTAAGTTTGTAATTATACTGTGATAAAAATAATTGTAATCACTCAGTGATTTAAGTGACTAACAGTGTTTATGATCAAACTATTTAAAATAAGTCATTTTGTTTTATAGCTATTCTCAGTATCTAAACCAGTGACATAAATATTATAGGAGATCAGAGGTAATTGTGGGAAAGAAGAAAATTATCTTCAAGCTTATAGAAGCATCTACTGGCAAAAACTGATAGACGCAATTCTTAACTATTTATTGAAACAAGAACCTCTCTATGACATGTCTTTACTAAGTCACTAAGATTCAGGCTATAAATTTAGGTGTTTTGTAAAATGTTTTTACTTTATTAAGTTTTTTATATAGACTTTCCTTCCTCCAAGAGTTCTCAGTAAGGTTTTACAATTAATCATATTGCAAACATACAACATTATCCTGTTTTCAGTCTCGACATAGAGTATATGGTACCATAAATATCATTATTTCTATTCGAATTTATGATTATTCAAACATTTATGTCAGAGACACAAAAAATGGAATCAAAAAAATGTGATCAGTGTGGACTTCTTATGCATGAAATATTCTGCATTAAATTATTCTAACATGGGGTGACCTACATAGCAGCCAAGAACTCTTTGAGCTATTAAAGAAAGTTTTTTCTTTCAATAATTGCTCAAGAATTTAGAGTTCTACATTTAAGTAACCTTCCAAACAGAATTTTTTTCTTAGTTCAATGGGAATACAAGCATAATCTTAGAAGGCTACAAGAAAAATATATTTACATAAAGGGAAAGGAGGGGCGCCTGGGTGGCGCAGTCGGTTAAGCGTCCGACTTCAGCCAGGTCACCATCTCACGGTACGTGAGTTCGAGCCCCGCGTCAGGCTCTGGGCTGATGGCTCGGAGCCTGGAGCCTGTTTCCGATTCTGTGTCTCCCTCTCTCTCTGTCCCTCCCCCGTTCATGCTCTGTTTCTCTCTGTCCCAAAAATAAATAAACGTTGAAAAAAAAAAAAAAGGGAAAGGAATACGCTCAATAACAAGATCAATATTTAGAATTAAACTACAATGTAATGAAATGAGAATTGTTTTAGTATTTATTTACATCCTCAACAGCACAAAACCTTCCTGGTTTTCTTTGGTCTTGCAGTCAGGGGAAAAAAAAAACCTATTATTTTTATATTGCATTTTTTAATAAAAAAATATTCCAAGATGTAAGCTGTTCAAAATATACAGCGGTACTCTTTGGTTACATAAAAATCGTTATTGTTTCTACTGTAAAATCCACCTAATACAAATTATTTTCTACATTTTCTGAACCAAGTCTCTCGTAAGAAGCAAAGATCTAGGATTACCATTCAACATGGATGGATATGTTTTGAAAGAGGCTAATCTTACTTGAGTCAAATTAAATAGGGTCAGACATGAAAGTCCACATGAATAGTCTATTTCCTGTTCCGTCTCAGCAAAGGAGCAGCCTAGAGAGGCTCTGAGTCTGCAGCTGTCATGCTCCCCAGCCCTTGCCTGATGAAGGAGTCTTTTGTTCCACTGATAAGTGATACATTGTGCGCTGCTCAGGTGCCCAGAACAAAAAGTGTAGGGCACACAATGGGCCTCTCTCCGGTCAGTTTTAAGAAGATGAAGAATAAAAGTAAAACTAGCTTTACCTGAGATGTGTTTCTTTCAGTGAAACTTGCCTTGCCCATTCTAAAGGAAAATATCATTTTGTCTGTTTTTAAAAGCTTACTCTATAGTTTGCTCCTCCCCCGCAGCCCCCCACTCCCCCCGCTTCTGGGACAAAAGCAACGGGAACAGAAGGTCTTTTTTATTAAAATGCTTAAGTTGGGTGAATTGCTGGGTTTTGGAAGGGGCTTGCTGGAATGACTCTATCTCAGATAAATTGCCCCAATGTGTCTAAAAACAACTAGACATTTAAATAATCGTTGATTTTATTTAGTTCTCGGTGTAGAAAGACTATTAAATCTCTTCTATAGGTTCTTAAACTTACCTAAAACATTTTACTTTTATTCAACGTATTTCTAAGTATAAAAAAGTATAATGTAAATAAATAAGACATTTAATAAATATGGATAAAATACATAAATAATTTATAATAAATAAAAATCTCCAAAAATAATTTAAAAATTAGTGTAGGACCGGGGCACGTGGGTGGCTCAGTCAGTTAAGCATCCAGCTCTTGATTTCAGCTCAGGTCATGATCTCACAGTCAGGGAGAGTGATCCCCGCATTGGGCTCTACCCTGTCAGGGCAGAGCCTGCTTTGGATTCTCTCTCTCTCCCTCTTTCTCTGCCCCTCCCCCGTTTGCACGCACGCATGCACTCTTTCCCTGTCTCTCTCAGATGAGTAAATAAACTTAAAAAAATCAGTGAAAGATATATAATTTAATGAAATTATGTCTTATACTTCAAGAAAATGTTGGTATTTTTCCAGAGATATTCTCCAGCCACAGTGTGAAACATATTGGGGAGTAGTGGGAGAGGGAATCACCTCCTTTTCCAGTCTCCTGTAAATAGATGAAGAAGTCCCAACAAGCGTATTTTGCGTGACCCAAATGGAATGTGCAGATAAGCCACACTGATCATCTATGGCTTGACAAGTATACTTCATCAAGAAAAAAACTGCACTGCATCACTGAGGGTTATGGAAACAATCGCATGGGTTAACGCTGTTTAGATGTCAGTATCTGAGCTTTTCTCATCCACCTTCCATATCAAGTTATTGCATTTTTGGATTGACAACTCCATGATTATTGCAATCACCAAGATCAACAAAGTTTTTCACATAGCATTTCCATGCTGTGTATGCAAAGTATTTTTTGGATAATGAATAATGGGTCTCTAACATGTGACTTAATATGATGCATTCGAATGGTTCTTTAGCCTTTAGGTGCACCATTTACATTGTTTACTGTGTTACAAAATTAATTAAGAGTGCACATGCATTTTAAACACAGCATAAATGTGCATAAAATGTACACTGTATATGTAGGTAATGGTTGGGCAGGATTATGTTATCTGTTTTGTTTGTCTATTTTGTTAGCCTACAAATATCAAGAGCCTGGAACAAGGACTGGTAATCGTGGTGCACAGTTTGCTTCATTAATTAAATAATGAATTGGCAATGAGATGGTAAATACAAATCTTGAAGTGACAAAGAAACTTCCATACCTTCTGCTTAGTGAAATCCTGAATATTTTTGTATTGACTCTATTTATTACTGTATTCTAAATTGTACCCAAGGTAAATTAAATATTGCTCATTTCTTTTGCATTTGGTTGTGAGTTTTACAGTAAATTAGGCACATCACAGCTGGTATTATATTTGCCTTCTAGAATCCATCCTTCTAGAGAGCCAGAGAATTAAAGAAATTAGAATTCTAAAATGTTCACCACTTCTATTTCTTAAGATTGTAAATAATGAATATATTAGTATGTCAACCTATGAAATGAATACAGACATTATTCATTTTTGACAGCATTGAGAATGTCAAAATCAAGTCTCAAACTTACTCAATGTTGCTTTAAGTTTGGGCAACAGAGTAAGAAAGGAAAAAAGGAAAGCAGTAGTTCATATGTTTACTATCTCATTTTACTAGGACCATCGAGGTCAAATGCTTGTCAATGTCTTAAATTCAGATAACAACAAGTTGGGATTTTCTTACACAAGTTTATTTCTTTTGGTAATCCAAATGCCAAAAGCTGCCCACTATGGTCATTTGGAAGCTCTTAAGTGACCCTGGATGAACCATTTCTTTCACATCTTTTTCTCAAGTCACGTACGTGGTAAAAGTAAGCCCACTGCAAGTTAAATCCTGCTGGAACAAGAGTAAAATCCAAAATCGATATCAAAGATTTTATTTGAAGTTCATCTTTTGAAATAAAAATTCTCCATTCCGAACATCCCAGCTAGCTCTCCATTCAATCTTAGGAATAGAACAGAAAATCTTAGGGTAGAATAGAAAGCAAATGCAGAATTTAATAGTTATCTTGTACATTTTAATAAAATACATGCATGTGTATGAGGAGAGACTAAGGGAAAGAACAGAGTTCAATCAACTTTTACAAAAAGCATTGTTTATTTTTCACTCCTGAAATGATATGCCTCATTTTAAAAAATCCATAACTCAGAGGCTAAAAAAACTTCACACTACGAAATAAAGAAGTTTTCAAGTATCTTTGAGAATTTTGTCACCAGCTTGAATCACCTTGTGTTTCTTCATTCTAACTACATTTGATTCCATCATCTTGGAATCACAGAGACATTGCTCTGTGGTGCTTAGTTTTTATGTCCAAATATGTAGGAAACCAAACCATCCCAACCCACGTTGTTCAGGTGGGAAAGGTAACCCATCCAAACATGAAAAGCAGACTCAAGAGAAGTCTTGAGTCTTTCCTCAAGACACTGGACTGTAAAATCTGACAACTGACAAACCGGTAGGTCCTAAGTAACTATTGAATGTCTCTATAGTTCAGTTTCCTTTTCTGTAAAGTACATGCCAAAAAAACTCCCGGTTTTAAGGATTACATGAGATGCAACATGAAAGTAGGCTTTGTAAACTTGTAAAAAAAAATTGTAAATATTTAAGAACAGTTTATTTTTAATGGCAGTGCTTCCATGGGGATAGCATCTGTTCCAATATTGAGTTCTGGCTAGTTTTATTTACAGATAACTCACATTTTTATAATACATTAGATATTTCATAATTTCTTTCTCCCCACCAAGAGGACTGAGGTAAATATATGTAAGCCAAAATGTGACTTTTGCTTAAGAATTATTTTCTTGGTAGCAGCTCACTCAATGAGCACATTTATGTTAATGATGAATTGGTAATTTTTTACATATTCAACCAAGCAGTCAATCAATCGACAAAAATGGAGTCCCTACTGGAAATACCAAGTCCTGGCCCTAAAGTCTAGAAGTGACAAAGTAACGTCAGTGAAGGAGTGGAAGAGAAAAGAGTAACAGAGAGCAGAGCACTATGGGGGAAAGTAGACTTATATAGATACCACTGATTATACCAATTAGTAGAAATCCTATTGAACGAGTTTTTGAAAGAGCAGCCTTAGAACAGGAGTCCAAGTAAAGCCACCAACACTGGAGTGCTTGTTTGCAGTTGAAGCTCTAAAGTTCCCATTACGAGCCTCACCCACAAGTGCTGGAAAGATCTCACCGCACTTTGATCCGGCTTGATGTTTGTTAGCCAATCAGTATACACCGAGGGCTGGATTCTGTCCTAAGAGGTGGAGATAGTTTTAGACGAAACAGACACAGCC
The DNA here is from genome assembly GCF_018350195.1 of Panthera tigris. Taxonomy (NCBI): domain Eukaryota; kingdom Metazoa; phylum Chordata; class Mammalia; order Carnivora; family Felidae; genus Panthera; species Panthera tigris. The sequence continues at coordinate 21,656,786 of NC_056663.1, read as the reverse complement.
CTTTCCTCTGTAGCTGATGGTATAGCTGAGAAGCCAGATAATCGACAATTTCAAAATAATTAAATCACTGAAACTGTGAAAAGTGCTGGAAGAATATACAACATGCTCTGGAAGTATGTACCATAAAGAACTTGTCAGATTTCAACATTCGTGTTTTTATTTGACAGCATGCAGGCTGCTTTGTGTTCAGAAAAATTAAGTATCAAAATAGAAATACGCTTCAACACCATCACGAAAGCTGCATTGTTATCTTTGGGGTAAAACACCCACACACAGGCTACCTGTGAATGACTGTTTTATCATTGTCAGCAGCCCCTTCAGGAAGGTAACTTTTGTTTAGTCCTTTCAACTTGTCACTTTTCTCTAGTTCAAAGTCTGACAGGTAACTTTGGAAATCAGAACAGTTCAGGACTCCATGGGCTTTAACCAACCTGTTGTATTTTCTAAGTGGCTAATAAGTTATCCTTTGATCTCTGAAGGAGTTCATCAAGTAGGAGGCAGTGATTAATCATCGGATTTCTATCTGGGTTCCACACTAAAAAATCACCTAAATTACTTAAAACCCAGCTTATAAATTGTATCAACTTAAAATTGAACCCAAGGGAAATATTTGTAAACGTCTGCCTCCAAACCATATCATAATCCTTCAGACAACCATGAACTTTACTAGGAAAGAAAAAGTATCAGTTACATTTTAGAAAAACACACAAACAAAAATCTCTAATGTGCTAAAAAAAAAAAAAACATAGATTAAAGAGGGAAGTAAAGCATTTTTTAAGTTAAGATTTAGTAAGTAGAACAATTCAGAATGGTCTCCAAACTAATCGGAATGGTTGGAGGAAGTTTGTTAAACACCTCTATATGTAAAAGGAGTCTGTTTCGGGGACAGTCTGTACTATGGTCAGTCAAATACGAAACCTGTGTTCCAGTCAGTTTACAGTACAAATACTCTTTTAGAGATTTGGCTAGGTGCCAGATCATGATATACCTATAACTATGCCTGCTTCTTTTAAAACAAAGCTTGTAGGGGCGCCTGGGTGGCTTGGTCGGTTGAGTGTCCGACTTCGGCTCAGGTCATGATCTCACGGTCCGTGAGTTCGAGCCCCGCGTCGGGCTCTATGCTGACAGCTCAGAGCCTGGAGCCTGTTTCAGATTCTGTGTCTCCCTCTCTCTCTGCCCCTCCCCTGTTCATGCTCTGTCTCTCTCTGTCTCAAAAATAAATAAGCGTTAAAAAAAATTTAAAAAAAAAAGAAAAGAAAAAAAAACAAAGCTTGTAAAATAAAGCAGTTTTTTTCCTCCTTTCCTTATTTTAATTATAAAAATGACATGATTAATTCTCATTGTTAAAAAATCACAAATAAGGAGTTCTAGTTCCTCTAGGAACATGGCCCAGCTATATTCTTCACCTTCCCACTTTTCTACATGGCACAGTCCAGTAGAAATAGCTGTGATAATGGAAATATTCTATATTTGCTGTATCCAACAGGCCACCTGTGGCCACTGAGTGCTTGAAATGTGATTAAAGCAGTGGAGAGACTAATTTTTGATGTAATGTAATCTAACTTTAAGTAACTTATGTTTAAATTTAAATAGCTATATGTATATAATCACTGTAGTATTGGACAGGGAAGTTTCAAAAGAAAACATGGATTAATTCTTATCTTCAGCAACTTTGGTTGAGCAAAATCTATAAATAGGAGGAAAGGCAGTAGCCATGTGTAAAAACATTGACTAACCAGCCCACATAAAAACTACGACTTCTTATTTGCCAAAAGAAATCCTTAATAATGCAAAGAGACAAGCTCTGTTACAAGAGAACATAATCAAAAAAACATGACAAAGGACTCACACCCAGAATATATAAAGAACTTATCAAAATAAATTAGAAGAAAAATCCAATAGAAAAATTAGCGAACAACTTGAATAGTCACTTCACAAAAGAGGATATCCAAATGTCCAATAAAAATATGAGAAGATATCTGTCCTCATTAGACAGAAGGGAAATTAAAATAAAACCACATCGAGATATCATTCGACATGCACTAGAATGGCCAAATTTAAGGAGTTAGCAGGAATGGGGAGCAACGGGGAATCTCCTACATTACTGATGGGAGTGTAAAGGTGGTACAATTATTTTGGAAAACCGCTTAGCAGTATCTAGCAAAACTCGAAATAAGCATTCCTAACGACCCAGCAATTTTATTCCTAGGTAAATAGAAATGTTTATACAGGCACATTTATAAGCATGTACAGCAGCAGTATTTTTAATAGCCCAAACTAGACTAACCCAAATATTCAACAGTAGAGTGGATAGAATATTCACAAAATGAAATACGTATCTAAACATATCTATACACAAAAGGATGAATCTCAACATATTTCTTTATGTTTATTTATTTTTGAGAGAGAGACAGAGTACGAGCAGGGGAAGGACAGAGAGAGGGAGACACAGAATCTGAAGCAGGCTCCAGGCTCTGAGCTGTCAGCACTGAGCCCGACGCGGGACTAGAACCCATGAAGTCAGACGCTCAACTGACTGAGCCACCCAGGTGCCCCTGGATGAATCTCAACACGTTAAGAATGAGAAGCCGACACATTAGTGTACACATTTTACTATTCCATGTTTATGAAGTTTAAAAAGAGATAAAATATTAGGCATAAAGTTGAATTTAGGTATGAAAGGATGGCTCAATATTAAGAAGTGTATATAATATATATATATATATATCTTAATAGAACATTGATGATCTATACAGGAAATCCTATGATCATCTCCACGGAGAGTGAAAATAACTTAATAAATTCAATTCCATTCTTATATTTAAAAGCATTCAATAAAAAAGGAGTTAGTAGACACTTCCTTAATGTGTATGCTGGCTCATCCCTGCTTGGCCCCTCTAGATCCACTTTGCCTCTTCTCCATCCGGCTCTTGTGTGGTCTGCAGTAACCATACAATGTGGTTTCTGTTTGAGTTAAGCCAATTCGAGAAGACTGCAGGGTTAAAGTGATTTTTTCCTGAGGGCTGCAGTTTTTATCAGGAGGCTCTTGCCTACAAATCTCTCTGTTCCCAGAACCTCTATTTCCTATGTCTTTTTCAGTCCTAAGGAGAGAAATTCTGTCTCCCTATTGTTAGTTCCATAAATTTCACCAACCCCTTTTGGTATCCTTAATATGGCCCACCATCTTATAAAAGGCTTCTCTTCATTAAACTCTCATTAATTACTTAGTTGTCTTGCACTGTTGTGATTGAGATATAATAAGACATATCTGTCTATTCTTTATCCCCAGTTCCTGGCACAAGAGTTTCTAAAGCCCTTGTGATTTCCTGAGTGGTAGGGGCTAAAGGAACATCTTCTGTTATTCTGGTATTTGCTATTCTGTTATCTGAAAGAATAAGCCCCTTTCAAAGTCATACTTCAATTAAAGCAAATGAGATGATGCTTCGAAGATGGGGGCTGATTACCAGAGGAATCGATCATGGGATTAGAAGGTCGAAAGTTTCAGCCCCATTCCCCAACATCCAGGGAGGAGAGGGGGTGCTGAGGATCGAATTAATCACCAATGGCCAATGGATTCAAGCAATCCATTTTATGAAATCCAATAGGGTTTCATAAAAATCCTGAATAAGAGCGTTCCTAGAGGTCCCAAGTTGGTGAACACTTCTACATGCCAAGAAGGTGACCTACCCCAAATTCCACAGGGACAAAAGCTCATACATTTTAATTTTTCAGGGCTCACCTCGTGTACGTCTCCATTTGTTCATTTGTGTCCTTTATATCCTTTATAATAAATCAGTAAAAATAAGTATTTCTCTGAGTTCTGTAAGCTGTTATAGCAAATTATTAAACTGAAGAGGAAATCATGGGAACCCTTATTTTGCAGTCAAGTTGGGCAGAAGTGTAGGTAACCTAGGAACTCATTACTTGCAGTTAGAGGCAGTCTTATGGGACTGAGACCTTAACCTGAGGGGTCCGCTTCAACTCCAGGTAGTTAGTGCCAGAATTAAACGAAAATGTAGGACACTCAGTTGGTGTCTGCAGAGAATTGGGGAATTGCTTAGAGTGAAAACCCCCATACATTTGGTGGCAGAAATGTTATGAGTAGAGAAACAATCTTCCTTTAATTGTTTATTGCAAAGATCCCAGCTAATACATGATTATAGGTCATCCCAGACCAAACACCAACAGATTTTCTAATGAGCAAATATTGGAAGAACAAGAAAAGGATGGCCTTTATTAACACAGCTATTTAACCTTGTATTAAATGTATTCAGCTACATATTTATACAGGACAAAACATTTGATGCATAGAAGCTGGAAAGGAAAAGGTAAAATTATGTTTGCAGATGATTCTACACATAGAATGGTACGTATAAGATTATCCATTGTGGGCACTGTTTGTAGCAGAAAAGGTCTAGAAATAATCCAAGAGCTTAGCAAACATTGGACAAGTTGAATAAACTAAGTTAATTTCATACTGTGGAACATTATTCAGTTGTAAAGAAGGAGGAGGAGGAGGAGGAAGAGGAGAAGGAGAAGGAAAGAGAAGGGGTAAAGTATATATGTACCAAAATGACAAGATCTCTATTATATAGAAATGCAAGGGAAAAAAAGCAATGTCAAGAACAAAACATAGTTAATAAAGGGGGAAAATAAGAAATATTTGTTTTTGTTTCATTGTCATTAAGATTAATAAGATGCTAATCTATAATCTATAGGTTGCAGAAATGGATTGGATGGAGAAAAGAGTGAGAGCTGATCTTCTTAGCGTATTTGATTTTGATTTTGATGTGAGAAACAGAAAAAGTATATCACCTACTCAAAAAAATTAAATTAAAAAAATTAAAATAAATTCAACAGTATAAAATAATAATTTTAATTCCCTCTTTACATCCAATATTAATTCTTAGAGATAAAGATTATAGTCTAGTGGCTATTGTTCCTGATTTTTTCTAAGCACTCACACAAACATACTGTGTCAGTCAGCTATTGCTGCAATAACGCGGCATAACAACCAACCTCAAAAATCAGTGGCTTAGAACATTTATTTTTATTGGCCAAGGGATTATGGGCAGCTAGCACCACTCTGGTTCAGGCTATAGATGAGTTCAGGTTCTCGTGGCAGACAGCAAGCAGGCATGTAAGAGAACAGGCAAAACCAGACAAGTACATTTAAAGCTTCTGTTCACATCCTGCCCTCAGGCATTCCGTTAACCAAGCCGCATTATATAGCCAGGAAGGCAATGGGCAGGGATATACAAACACAAATAACTATAGCAATTTAGTATGTGACAATACCAGCATTTCATATAAAAAGGATGTTGGGGCACCTGAGTGGCTCATTCGGTTAAGTGTCCGACTTCAGCTCAGGTCATGATCTCAGGGTTTGTGGGTTTGAGCCTCACATCAGGCTCTGTCTGTGTCTCCCTCTCTCTCTCTGCCCGTCTCTCTCTCTCTCTCTCTCTCTCTCTCTCTCAAAAAAAAAAAAAAATTAAAAAAAAAACTTAACAGTGTATCTTAAAGAGTTTTCCATGATAATGTATATAATCTTAGCTCAATATTTTAACCACTCCATAATTTCCAATATGGCCGTAAATTGCCTACCCATTCTTCCATTGATGGACATTTGGTCTGTTTCCAGTTTCCACTTTTGCAAACACTGATACAATGAATAGCTATATCTAAGTCTTTATGTGTATATGAAATTTATCACATATTTACTTCTAAAATGTGCACAGCAGGCATAAGGAATAATATGATATATGATATCCAATTTTGGAAGGAGGCTACAACCATGTACTGTGTTCATTTATAGGGCCTAGAATATGGAAAGTATCCAGCAAAGGAATGCTTTAATGTTCATAAATAGATTGAAATAACAGAATCATAAAAAGAACATTAAGATTGTTTCTCTTTTGCATCATAGATCACGTTTTGCTGTATACACCAGCATCATTTCTACCGCTAGATTTTGAGTCATTGTATCTTATTGATTTTATCAAACAAGCAATCAACCGAAGGTTGATTATAAGGTTAATTAAAAAAAGGTTTTAATTGTTTTCCTGGAATGTCTTACCCCCAATCACTGTACTCTGCCTCGTTTTCCCTGCTATGACACATCTTAGCACCTTTCCCCCAACTGCATATTTTAAATGTCTGCTATGTTGTTTATTATCCATTTCCCCTAACTTAAATGTAAGTTCCACAAGAGCAGCAATTATGTTTAAAATCTCTTGTCTTGTGGCGCCTGGGTGGCTCGGTCGGTTAAGCGTCCGACTTCGGCTCAGGTCATGATCTCACGGTCTGTGAGTTCGAGCCCCGCGTCGGGCTCTATGCTGACAGCTCAGAGCCTGGAGCCTGTTTCAGATTCTGTGTCTCCCTCTCTCTCTGCCCCTCCCCTGTTCATGCTCTGTCTCCCTCTGTCTCAAAAATAAATAAGCGTTAAAAAAAAAAAAAATCTCTTGTCTTCACAGTGTAGATTCCAAAGGCCTCCAATATGTTTTGAATTGATGAAATTTTTAAAAATTTCCTGGTATATTTATAAAAGACATAAATAGAAATAGAAATGTTTAAATAGAAATACTTAAGTATAGCCCTCACAATATTATAAGGGATCTATAAATTGGATCAAATACTATTTTGAAATTTGGTTTTCCCTCTGATTGTCTCTATAATAAAAATATTTTCTTAAGGTCATTAAAAAATAAGCTAAAGTTACTGGGGTACCTGGGTGGCTCAGTCAGTTAAGTGTCTGACTCTTGATTTCGACTCAGATCATGATCTGACTGTTCCTGAGATCGAGCCCCACATCAGGCTCCACTCTGATAGTGTGAGGCCTGCTTGGGATTCTCTCTCTCAAAATAAATAAACAAACATTTTTTAAAAGTACAAATCAACTAAGTTATTATGTTCTATAGACTATATTCCAGAATGTAGTTATAGAATATATACTTGACAGCCAAAAAAAAAAAAAAAAATGTTCACATGACGGGTGCCTGGGTGGCTCAGTTGGTTAAGCATCCAACTTCAGCTCAGGTCATGATCTCACTGTTGGTGAGTTCCAGCCCCGTGTCGAGCTCTGTGCTGACAGCTCGGAGCCTGGAGCCTGGTTCGGATCCTGGGTCTCCCCCTCTTCTCTGCTCCAACCCAGCTCTCACACTGTCTCTCTCTGTCTCCCAAAATGGAATGATAAAATTTTTAAAAAATTAATTTTTTTAATGTTTATTTATTTTTGACAGAGAGAGAGAGAGAGACAGAGAGACAGAGAGACAGAGAGAGAGCGAGACAGAGCATGAGCGGGGGAGGGGCAGAGAGAGAGGGAGACACAGAATCAGAAGCAGGCTCCAGGCTCTGAACTGTCAGTACAGAGCCCAATGCGGGGCTTGAACTCACAGACGGCGAGATCATGACCTGAGCCAAAGTCGGACACTCAACCGACCGAGGCACCCCAATAAAAAAATTTTTTTAAATGTTCACATGAAATTATGGAATGTTTGTGGAATCGTTCAACACACCTTCTCTATAACATTAGCAAAACAGTTCATTTTTTTCCCAGTTATATCTATGTGGAGGCAGCATTTTTTTGTCATTCTAAAAAGACATGTATATTTGGCATGTTCATTCATGTCCCAGGAATTGTTCAATTTTATATTTTAAATACTTCTCTATCAGAGCTCACTAAAATATCCATGTTTGTATTAGGAGAAAATAAACAATAGCCTTTACTTCTTGGAGAGATTGGCAAACATTTTAACAACAGATCCATCTAAAAAACAATATATAAACATTCAGAGTATCATTTAAAAAACTCAACTGTCATTCTGTAACCAATAAAAATGTCTTCACTGACTGTGGAATCACAGTATTTTATGACAGATGCCTTATTTTTCATTTTAAATAAGTTTTAAAATCTTTTTTGAGAACACTTTTTAGATTCCATATTATCTTTTATTTTTTTTTTAGATAAAATGAGGCACAATAATGTCATAAAATCAAGATTCATAGCGAAAAGCAAACTGTTGGTAAGAATTTCCACTAGTCCCTCTTTTTTCAGGTTAACATTTTAAAAATCCTTTTTTTTCATTCAGGTAAAGTCCTCAATAATAACAAACTTAAAATCCCACAATGTCAACTATTGAAGAAAACTCCACATTCAGTTAACTACTTTTAAAACAATAGATACTTCCTGATTTACAAATGGCATATTTGAAATCTTCTCCATTAAACATTATAGTTGGTGTCTGAACATTTCCAACAAGTGAAATACTGTAAGTATATGCCACTGAAAATAATCACTCTCCAATGAGAGGGATCATTAATATAATTATGATTAAATCAGAGTTAAATAATATTAACTATTACTAGTATTAGTTTATAATGTTTATTTGAGTATTAATAATTAATATAATTATGTTTATCGAGGAATTTTTAATGGAACATTTTCAAGATATATTATGTTTAATATAATTATTCCCAATTTCCATTTTGTCCAAAAGAATCCTTTGGAAGAGGTCCTCAAGTTACATACTTTTTAAAGATTCACGCAGACTAACAAATTAGTAGTGTTTTTAAACAGAGATAATTGAAATACGAGTAATCTCCATGTCATCCAATATTAGTCATAGTAAATTGTTCATTAAGATAAAATAAACATGCAATTTTTTTCTCTGAATTGCTTCCTCAGCTAAAAAACCTAGGTTCCGGGGCACATTCCTATGGGATCAATTTGTTTTCCATAAGTCAGGCTACCACACCAGAAAAAAAAGTCTTGAAAAACCTCTCCTCCGCATCCAAAAGGCTCTGACCTAATTTCTGGGCACCGTGCCACATTTCTAGTCATTCAAATAGATGAGGTAGTGCTCTCTGGCCATCTTCCGACTAGATCCACTCAGAGAACAAAACCTCTTCATCTCCTGGCAGACATCATCTGTGATGTCCTCATTTAATGTAAAAGGCAAGGTTCCTTCCATCTGTGGATGAGGACTCCGAGAAGAAAGCATTCTCATTCCATTTCATCATGCATTCTACCCTGGGCCGCCATCCAGTAGACTCGTCTCCCACTCTGAGTGCTATTAGGTAACCACCATCATTCGTAGGTCAATGGTTGTTACGTTCTCTTAGGAAGAACAACATTTGTCTCCCACATAAAAGAGTCAGTCATTCTTAAAAGAAATAGATTTTTCTTTCTGCTGTTTTTTTTAATTATGTATTTATTTGGGAGAGAGGGGGCGAGCAGGGGAGGGGCAGAGAGAGAAGGAGTGAGAGAATCGAAGCAGGCTCCATACTGTCAGTGTAGATCCTGATGCAGGCCTCAAACTCACCAACCGTAAGCCAAAATCAAGAGTAGGACGCTTAACCAACTGAGCCACCCAGGTGCCCCTGCTTCCTGCTTTTTATTACGTAGGAAATAGGCCCCCACATTTGTAAAATGCACCGTGCCTAATGTTAAACTTTCTGTCATATTCGCCTCAGAACTGCCTCATTTCCTGGGATACTTTAATTCCCAGGAACATCTAAGATTTCTCTTAGGAATAGCAAAGGAAGATTAGCAAACCACATAATGAGCTACCGTTGGCAAGGAGAAGTAGCTAATAACTGAACAAAACTCACTTAATTTTGATCATCAATTAGCAATTCTCCAATAAAATACTGAAAATGTCACACAGGAACATTATTTCTTGTGTGTGTGTGTGTGTGTGTGTGTGTGTGTTGTGTGTTCATGCACAGCGTATCAAGTACCTATAACATTCCAGGTAATATGCTAGGCATTTGTTTTAGGTTCTCATATAATCCTCACAAAAATTCTATGAAGTAATGTCATCATCCTCTTTCTGCAGTGAGAAAACTGAGGTAGGGAAAGGTGAAGTGAAACACCCAATAATAACAGAGAAAAGAGTTTGACCAGCCATTCTCAGCCTGGCCTGTATGGCCCTAAAGCTTGTACTCCTGCTAACGATCTTCCTTCCCATACACCAATCTTAAGGTCTCGCATATCCATGAAATCCAGATCCAGTTCCACCTCTTAAAACATCTCCCAGAATCCCTCTCAATTGGAAGTGAGATCTCTCGGCCATATATTCTCATAGCACTTGGGTTTGCTTGACCGTTGACAGCATATATAACTACCTGCCTGATGTTGGAGTGGCTTACAAAGGTTTCACTGGGCCACCAGATTGATTGAACCACTCAGGAGTAGGAGCTCAGCCCCATCTTTCCATCACCAATAGAGCCTAACACAATGAACACAGCAGTTCACGTTGAACAGTTGGCTTCTATCGTTGCCAACAAATAGAACCACCTGAGTCGCCTTTTCCTAAAACCAGAGAGGCTGCCTTTGGGCCCATCCTGCGCATCTGTGGGAGACTAGTAGGTGTAAAACCTACTGCAGTCTTAGACATTTTCATCAGCGGTAGCAAATTGTGAGAAAAACATGGAACACACACTCTAGAAACACTCTACATTACTAAGTCCATAAAGGCTAAAACCCCCTGAATGAAATACTCAAATTTTAAAATTTTATGATTACAGTCTCACATTATAATAAAATGTATCGTCCCAGATTTTAATTTATTCTGAAGAAAGACTGGTTCTCTGGTCTGTTCTAAAAAGTTTATTGTCAAAACTCCAAAATTTCATTAAAACTGTAAATGGATTTGCTGAAAGCCAAAAGGCAGTATCTATCAAATTACTTTATGTGAACCTGTTCATAGGACATAGAATATTGAAAATAATATATTCCGTTTAGAAGAGACTTTTAAGAGAATCTAATTCAGGCAGTTTGGCTCTTTAACCTTATACATATATATTATATAATACTGACCTAGAGTCTAATCACCACAAGAACGCCTACTCTTAAATGCAGTTGAGGGGAAGAGATCATAGCTGGCTTTATTACGTTTTTAATGTTTATTTATTTTTGAGAGCAAAAGAGAAAGACTATGTGTGTGTAGGTTAGGGGCGGAGGGGGTGGGGACAGAGGATCTGAAGCAGGCTCTATGCTGACAACAGAGAGCCTGATGCGGGGCTCAAACTCATGAATCTGTGAGATCATGACCTAAGCCAAAGTCAGACATTCAACCGACTGAGACGCCCAGGAGCCCACAGACCATAGCTGATTTTAAAGAAACATTCTTTTATTTAAATGATTGCATCACATCTGGTAGTAAAATACATGACTTTAGAATCAAATGGCCCGGGTTCCAATTTCAGCTATGCTACCTCCCAACTGGATGATCCTGAGAGGAGTCATACTTGACCTCTATGCACCTCCATTTCCTCATCTAAAAAATAGAGGAAACAATGGAACCTACTTCATATGGCTGTCAGAAGGCTTGAGATAATCCACGTCAAGTAGTTGGAAAAGTAGCTGGGACATAGCATTTTAATTACTATTTGCATTTACTTAGCAGTCATCATGCTAGTACTATCTTTCTCTTTATTGTTATCACTGTTTTTATGTAAGGTGCTTAGCAGAACACCTTGCTCATAATAAGCACACATTTAACTCTACTTACTGTCATTATTGTTGTTGCTATGATTATTAGCTGCCAACAGTTATATCCCTTCAGAGACCCAAGATGTATTGTTAAAGTTGAGTCTTTAACAATATTCAACAGGAAACAAATCAAATATTCAGTGAACCAATATTGTAGCAGGCCAGCTATCTGGCCATCGCCCTTTATAGTGCTACTTGTTCCAATGAAGTAGAAAAAATTATAGTGGTTGTCCTTCCTGAAGTTTAAAAAATAATTGGCTGTTAGGAAGCTCTGGATTAGTTATAACAAACTGCCATCTGGTCTTATATATCTACTTGTCTGAGGAGACTATCTGTCCCTAGAAGTCCAATTAAAGCAAGTCAGAACCTCACAGTTTTTAAAAGCAAGGGCTCCTTACTAAGGCTTCAGTAAATGAATCGTGAAAACACGCAACTAGACAGCTGAGGATTTTGGAAAGAGTCCCGTCGAAACGCTCCCTGAGCTAGTATTTTTATAATGTGAAAACACTGAAATATTCTCTATTACATTACTATGAGTCTTTGGAATAAAAAAAAAAAATTAGAGAATTTTCCACATTTTGGACAGCACATCAAACATTACATATACTGGTATCCTAAGAAGAGAATCTAAATAAAACAGGACTATACAGATCGTAACGTACTTTAAATTTGACCTTGATTTTGTCTTTCAGTTGTTATAAATAATCACAAATTCATCATTGTAGGTAGAGGGTAGAAGCGATTCAAAGGTTTGTATTTGTCACCCTCCAGGAAGGCCTCACCGTCCCACGAGTCACCTGGCAGGCAGGTGGATGCAGCCTGGTGCCAGAGTGAAGAACCCAGCAGCAGAGACAAGCTGGATCTCAGCCTGCACTCACCGGTCCAGCCCGCACAAAAACTCTCAGGACGTTGTGTGGCTTCACAGATGCAGTCAGATGGTGCCTAGGAGTGAATACCAGTCCAGGTCCCTGAAGGGGCCATAATTTCAAGTTCGTGCAACTCTCCAGCCACATGACACAAGCCTTAATGACAAATCTCTGTAAAGGCTTGAAGGCGGTGAAGCTAAAATTTCTTGAGACTCTGCAAACGATTTGAGTAGGGACTGTCTTAACAGTAGACCCCTGTGGTGACTAGGGGAGTTTCATCTAAAAATATGTATTCTACCACCTATTGTACATTTTTTATTCCTAATTCTTGAAGGTTTCTTTCCTTTAAGAATCCCTTTCAGGGGCGCCTGGGTGGCTCAGGCTATTGAGTGAGTGTCTGACGCTTAGTTTTGGCTCAGGGCATGATCTCACGGTTCTTGAGTTTGCGCCCACATCTGGCTCGGTGCTCACAGTGGGGAGCCTGCTTGGGATTCTCTCTCCTCTCTCTCTGCCCCTCGCCTGCTGTCTCTCTCTCTCTCAGACTCTCTTAAAATAAATAAACTTAAAATTTTGTTTTAAAGAATCCCTTTCAAAATATCTTTCCATTAAAACTTTCAACGCTCCAGAATTCCTTAAAAAACTAAAGATAAAACTACCCTACGTCCCAGCAATTGCACTACTATGTATTTATCCAAGGGATACAGGTGTGCTGTTTTGAAGGGGCACATGCACCCCAATGTTTAGAGCAGCAATATCAACAATAGCCAAAGTATGGAAAGAGCCCAAATGTCCATCAATGGATGAATGGATAAAGAAGATGTGGTATGTATGTATATATATATATATATATATATATATACACACACACACACACACACCTATATATAGGAGTGTTAGTCAGCAATCAAAAAGAATGAAATCTTGCCATTTGCAACTATGTGGATGGAACTGGAGGGTATTATGCTAAGTGAAATTAGAGAAAGACAAATATCATATGACTTCACTCATATGAGGACTTTAAGACACAGAACAACTTAATATAAGGGAAGGGAAACAAAAATAATATAAAAACAGGGAAGGGGACAAAACATAAGAGACTCTTAAATATAGAGAACAAACAGAGGGTTACTGGAGGGGTCATGAGAGGGGGATGGGCTAAATGGTTAAGGGGCATTAAGGAATCTACCCCTGAAATCACTGTTGCACTATATGCTAACTAACTTGGATGTAAATTTAAAAAAGAAAAGAAAAAAAAATAAACGTTCAATGGTCCAGGCTGCATCTCAGGATCTCTGGGGGGTGGGATCTAGGTATCGGTAGTTTTTCCAAATTTCAATTTCAGTTTCAATTTCAATTTCAGCCAAGATTGAGAAACACTGTAAGCTTATCATTGTAATCCCCTCTTTCCATGATTAGGAATAAACATGAGACCTGATCTTTATCAAGGCATTAGAAGAAGTTTCTTGGATGGCTGCTGACCATGACAAAAATCAGCTGAAGGGTGAAAATGACTTTGAAGACATCAAAGAAAAAGAAAGAACTTGAGCCCTTGATGACATCTTTGAGTCACTGTATTACGTACTCTAGAGCCTGACCCACTGCTGGGTCTCTTGTAGAATGGAAAAAAAAACCAAACATATTATTGTTTAACATAGATAGATGATTAGTTGCATAGACAGATAGATAGATAGGTAGATAGATAGATGATAGACAGATTATAGATAGATAGATAGATAAGTAATCTCTTTCCGAAAAATGTTTACGAGGAGGTTAAGTCTTAACCCAATATGTGCTCGTGTCTTAATGATCAATTCATAACCAAGCAGAGATTAGTAACAAGCCACCTGGAAGTACAAATGGCATTCGTGATAGAGTCTTTCCTGAACAGAAGCTGAAGAGTTGGTAAGCCAAATGGGAAATTGGGAATTGTAAAGGCACAAAGCGGTACTGAGAAACAGCAAAGTATCACTGACAAACTGTCTTCTCTACATTCTGCAGAGGGTGATTAAAGTGCTGTCAATCTGCAAAAAAGAGGCTGCTAAGAATTAAAGCGAAAGTCCTGCAGAATCATGTGACACAGTCATTAAACGAAAATTGGTAAAGAAATCTTCACAAAACCATTATTAGTACAAACAAAAGACAGAGTCTTAAATACAGAGAACAAACTGGTATTTGCTAGAGGGGAGGTGGGAGCCGATCAGTGAAACAGGTAAAAGGATGAAGAGTACATTTATCTTGCTGAGCACTGAGAAATGTATGGAATTGTTGACTCATTGTATTGCACACCCGAAACTAACAGAACACTGTAGGCTAATTATACTTCAATTTTTAAAAACATGATCATGCAAATCTAAAAACACTAAGAACTTTGCTTACCGTTTCTAATATAACATTTCCTTTTTAAGTATACCTGTAAAGATCCTGCTCTGCTCATATTCTTTTACATTGAGGAATTGTCAAAAATCCTTGCATATGCATCTATCATCATGAGTTGAGTCGTTGGCAACTGTAAGAAAAGTCATTTGAAATATGATTTTATAGGGTAATAGCAATCTATTCTCACGGAGGAGGCTCTGAATGTTCCTCAACATCTTTTGGGCACCCATGAACATCTCAGCATCTCTGACTATGAGAAAAAGTTGGTAATATGTATTTATTAAAGGAAATCTCAATTTTCTTTAATTTTTTCTTTTGTCGATGTAAACTGGCACTGAAGATGGGAGGAAACAGTAGCTTCTCATTTCTAAATGTATTGTCAACTCATGTAAATTTCTACCTATCAACGCAAGATCAAGAAAGTGAATGTTAGAGGATTAGTTAACTATCAACAACGTCGATTTGGTTCCAGTTTGCAGACCCCAGTTTCCAGATAGGTAGTATCAGAAGAATGTTAACTGTGACGGTGAAAACAAATCCCTATTCTCGACTTTCTTCTTTTATTCTTCTTTTATTTTTTTTATTCTTTGTTGGACTTCCTTTATTCTTACACTTTCTTTACCCCAGGCTGACCCCTGTCTGTCCCTCGGTTTGATTTCTCTATTTCATGTCTCCTATCTCCCCTTTCTACTCTCTCCTTTTCAAGTTTCTTGGTTTTGTTTAGGACTCTCCTCTTTAAAGCCACCCTCTGCTTCCCCAGTCCTGCCTTTGTCATCAGTACCCCACACGTCCCCCCCCCATTCTCTCCCTACCTCCTCACCCTGGCATTCAAGGCCTGCCAAGGTTGACCTGTTGGAGAAAGGTGGACTGCCTGAAGCCAGAGTCTTACTTCACCTCGTCTTGACTATCAGAACAATCATTCAAGGGTGAGTAGAGGCAGCTAACCTTGGAATTTCAGTAACTTCATGAAACAACCTTCCCGAGACGCAAGCCTAATCAGAGCCTCATGTTTATGACAGAAACAAATGTTTTTGTAAGGTGTCAGGAATTTATCACCAATGAGAACCCCCTCCTGGGAATGGGACTCCATTTATCACGTCAGACTGTTTAAATTGGGATTAAAAAAAATCCCTGGGGGCTATGTTTTAAAGAGAAGGGGAAACAAAAACATCTAAGTAATACAGTATAATTCAAAGAGGAAAAGGCAAGTTGGAATAATTATGGACTGGAAGCAGAACTGAGTTGTAATCAATTACCTTGGAATCTAGCTAGAGGGTGCTATAGCATGCATGCGGCTATTTGTCAAAGCATAGTAACTGCATGGAAATCACTTGTCAAACAGATGTTTCATATTTTTTAGGGTACAGGACTCTGCTGGGAATTCAACAGAACATCATAATTAGAATTATTTAAAATCTGACTCTTCCGAGAGTGATATTTTGCCTCTTGGAAAAAAAGGTGTCCATGAATATTCATTACATACATTCTTTGACCTTTAACGTGGGACCATCAATATTCATATTCAGCGGTGTCATCATTTTGAAATTTTTTCTTTTTTAAACCTTGCTCATTAACTAACAGTATCAGCGTGTTCCGTGTATTTGCAAAATTCTTTAGCAGAGACAACTGCTTTAAAAAAATCCCAAGTATCGTTGGGATTTACAGCATTCTGCCAGAAGCTTCTCTTTGATCAAAACTGGCAGGGGCCCAGATGACTTGTCAAGAAATGTTTCCCTCTTTCCAAATTATTCGATTTCAAGTGGGGCAAATGCAAATACATAGTTCAGCTCCTTTACATTTCACACAGGTAGCCAGGTACTAACTTCATAGCTAACTTTTGCAATATGTTACTATTCAGCTTTAGTTATTAATTTAATTGTTTACGTCTTTTCAGGTATTTTGAAGTGCCAAGATAAGCCACTTTCATCAGCAAGCCCACTAAAGAGAAGATTATTCTGTTCTATTCTCATTTCATCTCATCCGTACTAATGCTCCAATTTCTACTTTCAGAAACTGGACAAAAATGATAGAATTGCCTTTTATATTCAGTATCTGAACTATACCCCATAATTAAGCTGTATGGTAAATATCATACGTACGTATCTACATATTCATGCTCATGCACAGTGTACGTGACTACTTCAACTTTAAGAAAAACAGTAAAATTGGGGCGCCTGGGTGGCTTGGTCGGTTAAGTGTCCGACTTCGGCTCAGGTCATGATCTCACGGTCCGTGGGTTCGAGCCCCGCGTTGGGCTCTGTGCTGACAGCTCAGAGCCTGGAGCCTGTTTCGGATTCTGTGTCTCCCTCTCTCTCTGCTCCTCCCCCGTTCATGCTCTGTCTCTCTCTGTCTCAAAAAAATAAATAAACGTTAAAAAAAATTAAAAAAAAAAAAAAGAAAAACAGTAAAATTGAGATGTGTATCATTTGTAGGGCAGATTTTCCATTTTTTTTTTTAAGTTTATTTTCATGTATTTTGAGAGAGAGCAAGTTAGGGAAAGGCAGAGAGAGTAGGGAGACAGACTCTCTGTGGTCAGCACAGAGCCCGATGCGGGGTTTGAACTCAGAAACCGTGAAATCATGACCCGAGCCAAAGTCAAGAGTGGGATGTTTAACCCACTGAGCCACGCAGGCACCCCTCCACCAATGTGTTTAGAACTCTGTAATTCCCAGAAGTGTCACTTAAGCTAGTATGTCACATTTAAGTTGCTGTTTTATCTTAATCTTCTAGACTTTTGGGGGGGGGGGGAGAGCAAGCACACATACCATGCGAGCAGGGGAGGGGCACAGAGGGAAAGAGAATCCCAAACAGGCTCCACTCTGGCAGTGCAGAGACCCTTGCTGGGCTCGAATTCATGAACCATGAGATCATGAACTGAGCTAAAATCAAGAGCCAGATGCTTAACCAACTGAACCACCAGGTGCCCCTTGACTTTATTTTAAAAGCTTCAAATAGACACCTGCCGTGGAAGGGAAGCGAGGCTAAAACAAAATGTTTTTCTGGCCTTTTCTGATGGAACTCCCGCACAAGCAGATGTTGAAACTGTGTATATTGTAAGCACCTACGATTCCTGTCTTTACGGAAGTATCAATGAGCCAGCTGCACCCCTGCCGTCCTGAGCATCCCAGCCATTCCATCCTTTTCCTCATTCATTTCACATTTCAGCACCCGCTATGAGCCAGGCACTGTGCTAGGCAAGGAGAATTCTAAACGAATCCTAAGCAGTCCTCCAAGAACTTTAGAAATTCCCATTTTTAAATGGTGAGGCAGATGCCCAAATAGACACATAGATTACAGTGAGATGAGTACCATGACGGAGATACGCACAGCGTCTGAGTAAGGACAAAAGAAATTCAGGCTCAACAGGCTTCCTGGAGGTGGCAACGCCTGACATAAGCCTTAGCCAAAGACTAGATGTTAACCAGGTAAAAAATCAGTCCCAATGAAACCTCATTCATACATAAGAGTTCTAAGAAGGAACTTGCAAAGACTGTGGGAAAAGAGAAATACTAAAAGAATAAAGCTCCATAATAAATTCCAGTTGGTCCATACACTAATTATTTCCAAATTATGGAAGGCAGACCACAGGCCTTAAATATCTGCCTAAGGGCTGGATAATATCCTCCACTACTTTTCTAATGTTGGGCAAGCAAATCTTTGAGACTTCTATTCCTCCTTTATAAAAAATATGAAAATTATTACTTACGGTATTATGTAAGTATTTAATGAGTTAATGTACATAAAAATATCAAGCACATTGTAAACATTAATTCCCTACCCTTCTGCCTTCAGCCATGGATATAGCCTAGAATACAGGATACAGCCTAGAATAACCCTGGGCATGAAGAACAATCATGGAGGGAAGAGTACTGGATGTAAGTCAGAAAGCAGTTTGTGTCCAACTCTACCAGTTACTAAACTCTGCAACTTTGGGTCAGTTAAGACACTTTTCTGAGCTACGTTTAAACCATTATAAGTGTGCCTGGGTGGCTCGGTCGGTTGAGGGTCCGACTTCGGCTCAGGTCATGATCTCACGGTCAGTGAATTCGAGCCCCGGGTCAGGCTCTGTGCTGACGGCTCGGAGCCTGGAGCCTGCTTCGGATTCCGGGTCTCCCTCTCTCTCTGCCCCTCCCCTACTCATGCTCTGTCTCTCTCTGTCAAAAATAAGTAAACATTAAAAAAAAATTTAAACCATATGAAAATTAAGATAATAAGACCTTCTATACCCACCTAGACAGGATTGTTGTGAAAAACCAAATGGAAAAATACATATTACAGTGCTCAAATAAATAAATATGACACAGGTTTGATACAGACTGGTTGGCAGTATTTTTATTAGGTGGAATGAGTGTGGGTGAGAGAGAGACAAATGCCGCTAGAAAAGTGAATTTATTTGGACCCTTTTGTTCTAGAATCAAGGTCAAAATAAATGTTATTTTATTTTTTTTAATGTTTATTTATTTTTGAGAGAGACAGAGACAGAATGCGAGTGGGTTAGGGGCAGAGAGGGAGGGAGACACAGAATCCAAAGCAGGCTCCGGGCTCTGAGCTGTCAGCAGAGAGCCTGAAGCAGGGCTCGAACCCATGAACCATGAGATCGTGACCTGAGCCGAAGTTGGATGCTCAACCGAATGAGCCACCAGGGCCCCCCAAAATAAATGTTATTTTAAAACACAATGATTTTAAAAGTACAATGCATTAATGAGAAAAAGCTATTTGCATACTACCTAATACACTGACATCATTAATATGGAACAACTCTTAAAATCAGTAAACAAAGAGATAAATACCACAATATAAAAATCACCAAAATATGAGCCAGAATTTTAGTAAAAACAAAATACCTAAATGGCTAAACTGTGAAAATTTGACCAAATTTTTTGGAAATCCAAATGCAAATTAAAATAAGTAAAATTTATCAAATAAGTAATATAAGTAAGAAAAATGACTATAATCCCAGTGTTGGATTGTATGTATGTACATATGTACATACATATGATATGTAACTGATATGTAACGAGGGGGTGACTCTGTCACACGTTTCTGGTGGGGATAAAAAACTGAGTCAATCTTCCCGGAATAATGGAATTTAGTAATATTGCTCATGAGCATTTAAAATGTTTTTTATCCAAGTTATTCACTTTTAGATTCACATGCTAAATAAAAATAATAGAGAAGCAATATATTTATGTAGAAGAATTTTTTTCAAAGAATTATTTAGCATCATAAAATCAATAATAAACTAAAAGTCTAACCATGTCTAACCAAAGTAAACCAAAACTAAAAGTCTAACCAAAAGTCTAATTACGTTGCATTTATACACTCATATTGTATATAGCACCATTAAAAATGTGGTTCTGTTGGTTTATTTAGTATCATGGAAATGTATGGGAAAAACTAGGGAGCAAAACTCAGTTTACATTATCCTAATTTTAATATGCATATATATTTCCTTCTTGAAAAAAAGATAAGAAAACAGTGAAATGTTATCAATTCCATCAGTCATCTATCGCTGAGTCACAAATCACCCCAACACATAGCAGCTGAAAAAACACACATGCATTATCTTTCCATTTCTATGAATCAGGAATCCAGGCACAGCTTAGTTGGGATCTCTGCTTCAACCTGTCACAAGGTGATAATAACTTCATTATCAACCAAGCCTTGAGGTCCCCTCTGGAGCCTTGGCTGGGGAAGATTCAAGCTCACTTACATGTTTGTTGTTGTCAGGACTCATTTCTCTGAGGGGTGTTGGACTGAGGGTTCCTTGCTGGCTGCTGTCAGAGGCCACCCTCAGTTCCTTGCTATGTGGGCCTCTCCAATGTGGCCGCTCACTTCATTAAAACCAGCAACAGAGAGTGTCTGCTAAGCAAGACAGAGGTCCCAATCTTTTGTTACTTAAACACAAAAGTTACATTCTTTCAATGCTACTACATTCTATTAGTTAGAAGCAAGTTACTCAGGGGGAGGGAGTTTACAAAACTAGGACCACCAAGAGCTAGGAATCATTGAAGTTCATGTCAGAAGCCATCTACCACATCAGTGGATACCTAATGTTCTTTCTTTATATATCTCCATTTTTATAAATATTATTACAAACAACTATTTTGCATACAAAAAATTATTTAAAACTAAGTGTAATAAATTGACTAATCTTTTAAGAAAGCAATTAGGAAAGATATGAGGAAAGTCATAAAACTGTGTCCTATGATGTGATAACAAAAATATTTACATATGGTTAGTATCCATCGTGGTTTAAAAGCACTAAAGAGGAGGCACCTGGGTGGCTCGTCGGGTGGGTGATGGGGCTCTTGATTTCAGTTCAGGTCACAATCTCTCTGTTTGTGAGATCGACCCCTACGTCAGGCACTGCGCTGACAGTGTGGAGCCTGCTTGGGATTCTCTCTCTCCCTCTCTCTCTGCCCCTCCCCCACTCATGCTTTCTCTCTCCAAAAATAAAAAAAAAAAAAAGAACACTAAAGAGGAAAGAAAAGGAGGGAGACAGGGAAGGGGGGAGAAAAAATAGTGATTTAATTGTTGAACACTTGGCAAAAAATTTGCTGAAAAAAAGTAAAAATTATGTCATTACATTAAAATATCTCTCTAAGGGGCACCTGAGTGTCTCAGTCGGTTAAGGATCTGACTTCAGCTCAGGTCAGATTTCACAGTTCATGGGTTCAAGCCCCCTGTCCGGCTCTGGGCTGACAGCTTGGAGCCTGGAGCCTGCTTTGGATTCTTTGTCTCCCTCTCTCTCTGTCCCTCCCCCATTCATACTCTGTCTCTGTCTCTCAAAAATGAATAAACATCAAAAATAACTTTTTAAATAAAAATATTTAAAATATGTTTTTAAATGAAAACATACAGCTACATAGAAATGAAAATGTCCAAAAATTTTTAAATGCCAAATAAAAAACATTAAATACAAATATACTATCATGTTATAAGAGCTATGCTGTACCGTTACAATTAAACTTTACTTATATATCAGAGATATGGTGAAGGGATATTTTGTTTCATTTTAGGTTATGCTTGTATTCCCTGTTGAAAAACTAGTGAAACAAATACCTTTTTAAAAAATAAATTAGGGGCGCCTGAATGGCTCAGTCGGTTTAGCATCTGACTTCGGCTCAGGTCATGATTTCATAGTTTGTGAGTTCGAGGCCTGCATCAAGCTCTCTGCTGTCAGCCCAGATCCTACTTCGGATCCTCTGTCCCCCTCTCTCTCTGCCCCACCCCCACTCACACTCATGTTCTCCCTCTCGCAAAAATAAACATTTTTTAAAAGTTTAAAAATAAATCAATAAATCAATCAATAAATAAATAAGGCTAGTTATTCTTAACCAAAGTAGGAAGATGCAAATTATTTTCTCACCTCAAATTTTCCTAAAATGAATTTTAAAAACAACCCGTTTTATAGCAATTCTCCCTGCTTCACACAACTGTTAGAAAAGGAATAAAATTATATAAATCTGAGACGCTTTCCACTTAGACTGCACTGTGTCCTTATGTTGGACAAAATCTCTTTGGGGGCGAAAACAGAGCTGTCTGTGAAAAGAAAAGACCTGTGTTTCAGGCCAGACAGTTTATCTGATTAAGGAAAGAGAAGAAGGTTTACAGTCAAAGATTAATTCTCCAGCACCACACAGTGAGCTCTCCAAACAAGATTTGTGTCACTCCAAACTTCATTCATGACAGCCGCAAAGTTTCTCAGCTCCTGGTGGTATAAGTGATTCTTGGTTGCAACTGTTCGGCCCAATCTCTTGGAAAGTGCTCTGAACAAAGAACAAGCCACGCATCCCTGCGTCCAGGGCCAGACGGAACGACAGGAACTGTGCCAGCTGTTCCGCTCAAAACACACTTGTAATTGGAAGCTGAGACGGTACGTTTCAGAATGGACGCACCGTCCACGGTGACATGTCTCTTCAAAACTACGAAAAACTGAATTCACGCAAACGAAAATTTAATGCTAATGAAATAAGTGCCTAGGAGGTGTCCTTTGCATGAGGCAACCATCACCCCCAAGAGATGGTGGCAGAATGAAAAATATTTAGTTATATGTTGGCTACCCAGTTGGTCACCCCCACAGGGCATGAACCGGTATCAGAGTCCTTCTAGAACAGGGCTGCACGTTTTTCTCTTGGGCTTAAAGAAACCAATACTGGAAGTCAGACGTAGAACGCTGCCATGTGTCTCTTACCTACGAGCATTATCTCCTGCCTACAAACATTAAAGATATTTAAGAAGTTGGAGTTCAAAGACCCTAAAGAAAACGACTCCTATATTAGAACAATGCCAAAGAGCTATTTTATCTTTATCTCAGCAATAACATGCAAAGACTTTTTCTAACGTATAACGTTTCTCCTAACTCGCCTTTGTTCTGCGGGGTTTGTTTTGGAGGGGGATTTTTTCTTTTTTTTTTTGATGTTACTAAACTGAGATTGAATCGTTATCAAAGCAGCAACTGTGGTTCATCAGCTTAGTCACCAAACGAACCACAGATATTCCCAAGGGGTGAAGAGAAATAGGAAATTAAGCTTCAAACTGGAGTCAGGACATCAATTGTGTTAGATGATTCAAGTTTTCCTTTATGTGTGTGTGGCAGTGACAGAACATGATTGATGACAAAGCAAGATTTACGACCACATTCTCCAAATTTATAAACAAGAACTTCACCAATATGTAGGCAGGAGAAAAAAAGAGCAACTGAAATAAATTTTATATTGACTTCTAACTAATCACAATTCCTTGTTCTACTACCAGGAGATCTAACCCTGACCATTCCCATTCCCCTCCCTTCCCATTTAATTCCGTCATGTCTCAATTTCCCAAAATGATGTGGCATTAGGACGTTGAACTCAACAATGCCTAGATCTGATTTCTGTTTACTGCTCGTACAGTCATAGATCAAATACTTCCCTTATGTATGAAACTTAAGCAATGGCCGGACCTTCTGCACAAGAATGTTGAGACAGCAGGCAGGTAAAAATCATTTAGCGGGATGCCTGACATATATGGCAACATTTAATATTGTTCCACGATATTATTATTGACTTTGTTGTTTACCTTGATGCAATAAATAAGTTTCTATTGGTATGATTTTAGAGATAATTTGCCCTTGTATCAGAGTGCCTGTGGTTTCCAATACTTTTGCCTCCAGTGTGCCTAACCAAATCACTTACATAGGTTTACCGTTAAGAAGTATTAAGATGTTTTATGCAAGCCTCATGGTAAATTCTGGGGCCTAATGGACACCACAGGGCCTATACTTAATAAGAATACTGTATGTATTCTCGGAATTTGCTGAGAACTGCTCACCACAACCCCCCAAATGGTAACCACGTGAGTTGATGGATGTGCTGATTAACGTAATTACGGTCATCATCTCAAAATGTACACATATATCAAACTATCATGTTCGTATGCCTTAAATATATAGAATTTCTATTTGTTAATTATGCCTCAATAAAGCTGGAAAAAATTATGTGCCTGTCAGTGTAGAGTCAGGCACAAAGGAATTAAGGCCAAGAAAAGAATAAGTTAAATGAAATCAAGTTTAAAAATATCAGGCGCAGAGAAAAACTAGAAGGGATGACATAATATACTTTTAGAGAATTCTCTCCTTAAAGAAATACTCCTATGGACCACGTAGTTGTGCCTTACAAATGGTTCTCAAATGATAGAATCTCATAAATAGTTTCCTGAATAATCAACCACCGTAAAATGTACCTCTTGATTCTTGCTTTTCCAGTTATCAGCACTTACACCTAATCATTGCTGTTTTCTTCGATAACTAGCTTTCTACTAAACCTCACTTAACCTCAACCCACAGAACTTATTCTAATGAGTGTCTTTGAATGCGATAATGAACTGAGTGAATGTCACACGCTGTCAGAAACATTCAGTTGATCCGTGGTGGATTTCTTCTGTTTTTTACCAACTTCTCACCCTACAGTGATTCTTAATTATGTATTTGAGGAGGGCAGGGCAGTTAGCAAAAATGCAAACTTAAAAAAAAAAAAAAACAGAATTAAGTGTGTTTTGGAAAGAAGAAACACCACACAAGTTTATGGTTTAAAATGGGATGCATAAAAAAAGCACTGTATTCATTTGTTGAGTCAACAAATACCTGCCAAGCATTCACCATTTGCCTGGCATTGTGCTAAGGGCTGGGGATTCATTTCCAGAAGACCTGGGGAGGGAGGGTAGAGAGGGGCACTGGGGAGACCAAAATCAGGATGTCCAGGTTGGCGAGGTGAGCCACAAACCAAACTAATTTACAGAATCAGGAGTTTACAACAGGATATAAGCATCTCAGAAAGTACAGGTGTCTGTGGGCAGCTTTGTGCGTTTACAGAGCACTGACAGTTCTAATCAGGCTTATCTAGATTTCAAAAGATAAGAACTCTAAGTGACGTGTGGATTACTCGGAAAATACCAAGTAATTATAAACCCAGTAATTCTCAATGGACTGTTGTCTACATATTTACAGCCCAATCAGCTATAATCTACGGTTTTCATATTTAGCCTTATATTTTAGCTTGCCTTCCGGAAACGACAGAGCCTGAGACAAAAGCTTGCCTGTGGGTAATTTCTTTGGGGGGGGGGGGGGGCGCGGGATTGGGGAAGAAGGAAGTCAGGGAAAAAGTAAATCCAATCCAACCCAAGGGTGTGGTGCTGTACTGAGTACTACTACAGCCCAGGAGGTCTCCATTCCACTGGAAATAAGGTTGCTTGTAAAATTAAAAGCACTCAGATGAAATTGAATGTCAGATAAACATTTTTTTTTCTTTAGTAGCGGTGTGTCTCATGCAATATTTGGGATATATGTCTACTCTTAAAAACAGTATCTGTTGTTTCTTTGACATGCAAATTTAACTGGAATCCCGTGTTTTATCTGGAGTTCCCGGAACTGGGAACTCTCTGAGGAACTGTGTATACCTTGCCTCCGATTATCTGCCCAAAGATGTGAGACAAAAGAGAATTTGCTGCCTACACCTTCCATCCCCATTGGTGAAAGTTTGCGGGGCTGGAATGAGGCAGCAAACAGAAAGCAGAAAGCAAAAGAGAAGCAGAGCGGCTAAAACAAGGTGGCCTCAGGTGACCACTGCGTGGTGCCGGTTGCCGCAGCAACAGCAAAAATGTGGGCCACGGTCTTGTCAGTCAGCGCATAAAATATGTCTAACGTACCCTACATCGGAGCTGCAATATGAAATTTTCACACTTGGGGAGGGAAATGAGGCCTAAAAATTGATGTTGCTGATCTCCATTCCAATGCCAGATGGAAAGAGCCTATTCTCTCTTTTTTTTTTTACTGACACCGGCATGTAGGAGATGGAACCATGAAACAACAATGACACAAGCATGGCATTTCATCATGCTTCTACTCTCAGAAAAAGGTGAGCCAGGCGGTTCAATAAGGACACATCGAGAAAAGCCACAAAACCGCTAGCAGCTTTTCTGAGCAACTAACAAGATCACCGTGAGCCACTGTAGGGGAACTGGTGTGAACGTTCCCTGGGAAGCACCGTGAAAAGCAAATGAGACGGTATCTGGATCAGAGTGGAGGTGAACGAGAGCAACCTGGGTACACAGCCTCTCCCGGGATAGACCATGCCACTCAAGTAAAGAGCTTCTAAGCACTTGGCAAGAATGCCAAAGGGAAGATTCTCTCTAAACAAATCCTGCAAAGCAAATCCCTTGTGAGTGAGCAGAGGGACCTCGTGTGGGAAGAGTTGAAAGGTCTGCATCGGTGAATCTTCTCCAAACCAGCTGAGACTTTCTCAGCACCAATGTAAAGTTCCAGTGCACTGTTTCTTGATGCATGAGAATAGGGTTTGAGAACCTCATCCTTTGACCTTTGCCAAGAGCCTGTGATTTTCCTTACTTCCACTTGATTTTCTTTTTTTTTTCTTTATCTTTTTTTTTCAATATGAAATTTATTGTCAAATTGGTTTCCATACAACACCCAGTGCTCATCCCAACAGGTGCCCTCCTCAATACGCATCACCCACTTTCCCCTCCCTCCCACCCCCCATCAACCCTCAGTTTATTCTCAGTTTTCAAGAGTCTCTTATGGTTTGGCTCTCTCCCTCTCTTTTTTTTTTTTCCTTCCCCTCCCCCATGGTCTTCCGTTAAGTTTCTCAGGATCCACATAACAGTCACTCCTCATCAGGGAAATACAAATCAAAACCACACTGAGATACAACCTCGCGTCAGTCAGAGTGGCTAAAATGAAAAAATCAGGAGACTACAGATGCTGGAGAGGATGTGGAGAAACGGGAACCCTCTTGCACTGTTGGCGGGAATGCAAACTGCTGCAGCCACTCTGGAAAACAGTGTGGAGGTTCCCCCCAAAATTAAAAATAGATCTACCCTATGACCCAGCAATAGCACTGCTAGGAATTTACCCAAGGGATACAGGAGTGCTGATGCATTGGGCACGTATACCCCAATGTTTATAGCAGCACTTTCAACAATAGCCAAGTTATGGAAAGAGCCTAAATGTCCATCAACTGATGAATGGATAAAGAAATCATGGTTTGTATACACAATGGAATACTACGTGGCAATGAGAAAGAATGAAATATGGCCTTTTGTGGCAACGTGGATGGAACTGGAAAGTGTTATGCTAAGTGAAATAAGTCACACAGAGAAAGACAGATACCTTATGTTTCCACTTGATTTTAAACTATTCCTATTTCTTAGAAGAAAATGGCCCCAAATTTCCTATCTCAAGGATTTATCGTTCTGTGAACCATTTTTATCTATTGACCTTTAAAATAATTCAGTTTAAATCTCAGTTATTTGCAGAAGTTTTAAGCAGTGGCATTTGCTTATTATAAATATGTATGATCACCTAAACTGGGGGGTGGAGGGGAGAAATTGGGAGGGGAGGGAAAAGCATATTCAGTATTCTTAGAGAGTAGATTCTCTTGCAATATTTGGCACCACGTAATCTCTTTTTTTAATAATATATCACAACAATGAACGATGTTGTAAATGACAATAGGAGGATGAATTCCAGTATGTTCTTCAACCCCCGCTGGTTGCACTGGTAATCAAAACACGTTAATGGAAAACATTATACCTACAGAAGTGACATTCTCCCCGCAGTACTGTTTTATATAACATCACCCCGATTGCTCTCATTCTTTAATTTCCAAGATTGTGTTCACCTCTGAGTTCATCTGTTCCTCTTTTCCACCATTAAGAGGGTATTTAGTCCATCTGGCGTCTGATGGGTGTGCTATTCACCTGAATGTGTGTGTTTACACAGATAGTTGCCTGCAAAGTACCAAGAAGTGTCTCCTTTTTCGAACTTTGTTATCAAAGTCAATAGGCCCTGAGTTTACTCTCTGTATAGTTTACCATCTACATTGTCAAAGAAATTCCGTGTAGAGCTAAGCCCATTAGTGTGTCACTTAAGTGAGGAAGTTAGAAAGCTGCAGACAGTAGTGAGGATCCAGATAAGAGAGGAAAGTTTTTCAGCATAAGGAAGGAATTACACATTTAATGAACACTGTGTGCTACCCTCCTTTCTTCCAGATTGCCTAAAACCAGAAAACCAAAAATCACTGCTATGCTCCAACTGTTTGATCATCTTGGAGAAATCACATTGAGTAGGCATTGAAATAAAGTAAGGGTTGTTTCCAATTTGGGGGGTTTTTCTAATTATTCTAAATTTTAGGTGTTCCTTGGACCAGAGGTCATGGATATAGGCGTGCCAAATGTCTGAATTTTTCTATTTTTGTTTATTTAGAGCCCCAAAGGGAGAATGAAAATAAAGCAGTCCCTTTCATGATTTTTAATTATTGAAAAGTAAAGCTTATACTTCTATGTCTGCTGCTATATACATTGCCTCCTACCTATAATTCCCAAACACTCTTTTACTTTTATAGGTGAGGAAACAGAGACTTTCCTGCATCTATGAGCTACTGGTGGAACTGGGACTGGTACTTGAATCCTGCACCTGAAGTTGACCCCAAACCCCCTGATTTCCTTTTACTTGCAGTTAAAATTTCTTGCTTCCTTCCTTCCTTCGTTTCTTCCTTCGTTCGTTCCTTCCTTCCTTTTCTCCCTTCCTTTTCTTTCTTTTCTTTCTTTCTTTCTTTCTTTCTTTCTTTCTTTCTTTCTTTCTTTCTTTCTTTCTTTCTTTCTTTCTTTCTTTCTTTCTTTCTTCTAAGTAATCTCTACACTCAGTGTAGGACTCAAACTCATGAGCCCAAGCCCAAGAGTTGTATGCTTTCCTGACTGAGCCAGCCAGGTAGCCCTAGCTGAGGTTTCTTTTGGTTCTGTCATATCCATCTCATGTCCAACTCCTGCCCTACAACCAGTGGGAGGAAGACTGAAATTCAACAGAAGTCTCCTCTATCTGTTCAAGGTCTAATGGGCTATTCAAGCTTTATAAGAATTTTTATCACTTAACCAGCCTTTCACAGTAGATATGCCTTGATCTCTTCTGAATAACTGTGGTTTTCATGAATCAAACCCTAGGCTTGACTGAGTTCAATGAATATTATGCTCCTAGATCTATTCCCAAAGGTCAGTGATTTTTACATTGATCTTTACCTGTTTTTGGCAATATATATTGCATTCACCTTTTGAAGCCACATGTTCATCTATACAAAAGTAGGGTTATTTGGGGGGGGGTTGTTTGTTTTTTACTCTAACAATTTTTCTTTCAAGTTCTCATTTTTTCCACACAGTAGAAAACCAAGACTTAACCAGTTCTGGCTAAAGTCAGTTGTCTCTAGGGGAACAGAGTTAGTTCAGGATTTCTCCTACCTAATCCTTCCCCTTAGTATGGGATATATCTTTATGGTCACTAGTTAAGGACTCAACACCAACTTAGGGGAGATGTTTAGCCATCAGTCAGCTGGTATCTTGCTGATAGTTTTCACTCTTCTATACTGACCTCCATGGAGACGCCCCCCCCATTCCCCATGTGGTATCAGTCCTTCAGCCCTTCTACCTCAAGCCATAGTCCTCTGTTACCATAATCTTAAATAATAAGCCCCTTTCAATTCCTCAACTTTCTCTACCATCTAATGCCCACATCTTTTGCAAAAGCATGGGAAAAGTCACCATGTTACTCTAGGACTACAGGAAATTTGCTGCCTAGTCAGCCCCACCTATCCAAACGAGTCTGTGTATCATTTCTACTGTATTGTCACTGCACTGCAACAGGGTAGGAAATAACTGGGACCTTATCAACTTCATGGTTTCTGCTTGGGAAACAAGACCCAGGTCTCCTTTACCCTAGAACTCCCCAGCCTAGCTGGGTTATATCACTCCCCCCACCCACCAAGGGTTCAGCTCTTTTCCCTCTATGACTTCTTTGCCTCATCCTGCTTAGCTCAGGGTTTGACATCCAGACTATTACAGTATTCTTTTAGTCTTATCATTATTGTCAGGACCTTGCCCTTAGAAGCTCAAATTCTGTTTCTTTCTACATTTCTTCTGTGGCTTCCCTTCCTTGCAGTAGGTAAAATAATAGATACAGTCTAAGAAGGAAAAAAAGTCATCAGAGTAAACAATGGTATTGCAGTGGTAATGCAACAAATTGGCTGTTTCTTTGCTTTTCTCTTATTTCTTTCCTTTTTTTTTTTTTCTTTTGGCTATTTCTTTTTAATCTTATCCCACCTGCCAAGGAACCAAAAGAAGTTGAGAAAGATTTTATAAGATCAGTTTCTTATTATTTCAAGTTCTAACTAAGACACAATTCTTAATTTTTTTTCCAGATAAGGAGACCCACATCTTGATCTTAATAATGTAATCCAGTTATGATTGTTATGGTTGTCGATGTGTGTGTGTTTTACTGCTACTCTGAGTTAGTGACACCAATTTAACCAATGGGAAATGGCTGTGAGCAAAGTAGGAAAAAAATAAAAGTATAGCAATAGAAAGAAAAATTGATAACTTTGAAAAAGAGAAGCAAAGCAGGAGTTTAATAGGTGTTAAGCTTTGGGATTTCATTTAAAACAGGATGACGAAGACGTAAATAAGTTTTGTATATGTCAGACTAACAGAGACGAAAAATAGGTACACCAGTTTTACAAACTAAGAATATATCTTTCATCTCTGTAATAGAAAAGAATAGAATAATAATGTTACTATTATACATTATGATTAAGTTCAAATAATGTTATCAACCATGAAGCACAGTTTTTAAAAGCTTGAATTTTGGGGGCACCTGGGTGACTCGGTTGACTAAGTGACTGTTGATTTCGGCTCAGGTCGTAATCTCACAGTTTGTGAGATCAGGCCCCACGTCAGGCTCTGTGCTCTGACTGCGCGAAGCTGCTTGGAGTTCTCGCTCTCCCTCTCCCTCTGCTCCTTCCCTGCTATCTCTCTCTCTCTCTTTCTCTCTCAAAATAAATAAATAAACTTAAAAAATTAAAAAAATAAAACCTTACATTTTTAAAATCTAATTTTAAAAATAAAAGCAAGGTATATTTACCTTGGAATACAAAATGCTCAAAATTCTTTGATATATGCATGTTCAGGATAGTGTCTCGGAGAAGTCCATTAAATCGCTGGTGAGCAGTTTTGATGTTCATAGTGATGACAGAAGTGACACCTGCAATCTTTATATATGAGTGGTCAGTTCAATCACTGTGATTTTGTCATTTTCATCTCAGCAGGGGTTGGAAGCCATTGTTCAAAATGAGTTCACACATTTCTGGTTGCCGGAC
Organism: Panthera tigris; assembly: GCF_018350195.1. Classification (NCBI taxonomy): domain Eukaryota; kingdom Metazoa; phylum Chordata; class Mammalia; order Carnivora; family Felidae; genus Panthera; species Panthera tigris. The sequence goes on along the minus strand of NC_056663.1, from coordinate 21,625,356 downwards.
AAGTAAGAATTATAAATAAGCGTCTGCTCAAGAGATACTCCACTGACCAATGTAACACTATAAGAGAAATAACATGTAGTCCCTGTTTCTAGGTGCCTACCATTGTGGGGGGAATAGGACTTCCACATAGGACACAATTAAGAAAAGATGCTGTATATCCTGGATTTATTTTAAAATACGCTGAATTTAATTTTTGTCAATTGCTGAAATGAAATTATAAGCATCTCTGCCATTCCTGTTGCTGCTGCCATCGGTGAGCCGACACTTCTTTCTATCTAAGTAACTCTAGTCGACAAGTATTCAGTCATCTTACCTCTAATACTCAAACTGTGCCCCTAAATATTTTTCCATAGTTGGTTATTTTATTTGTGATTTTGTTGTTTTGTTGGTTTATATTTCAAAATCATAATTCATACTCCTTCTGCACCATTAAAATTTAGTAATAGCCTTACTAATTTTTATACTTTTTAAAATAACTTTTACAACTTTCATTAGTGTTTGAAATGTCCTTTCCATTCTCATTCACCAGGAAATGCTACTCCTTCATCTACAACCTTCTGTGAAAGCCTTCTATGACTTAACTATACAGAATTTATATATGTGATCTATATGTCTATACATGTGGACAATAATGCTAACAGATCACTTCTTACATTTTATTAAAGGTGCTCATATCCACCCGTTGACCTTCCTTGAGAGGCTGGATCTAAACCTGCTGTATCATTTTTGTATTTCCCTGCTCCTACTCCATATTGCTATTTATTAATATGTTTAGAGAAGATACATGAAGACTAAAAATGAAGTAGGTGTAGAGAAAGCGAACTCATTAAGGACATGTTGAGAAAAAGACAAAGGAAGACTTATGGCATAAGGACAAGACAAAGGAAAGACATACTAAGAGTCAGATTTAGAAAAATAAAGGAGAGGGAGCTTCAAAACAGGGCTCAGTGTTGCCTTTTGGGTGAAAGCGATGGCACGTATGATCTGCGTCAGAAAACCAGAGCCAGTTGAAGAAGAGGCATTTCAACAAAATTTGTGATGCTATGGATTTTTACAGCTAAGCCCACACCATTTTCCCCTAACGTCGCAAGAAAGTTGAGGCTTCTGGTTCAGAAGCCTGGAATGCATTTCATACACATGACAGCCTATAAAACTGATAGGTACCAAAAAGCAAAATGTCTCAACTATCTTGTGACTGAAAAGTATCCTTATCCTCACTTTCCACTGGAAAGTCAGAAACTGAATCTGGTTAATTTCAGGTACATTCAGTCCACATTCAGGATTTTTCAGTCAGTGAAGGGTGATAGTTGTTGGTTTCAAAGATATAACTGATATTCTTCTTACCCTCACTTTGCTAGAGTTCATTCTAGTCTTCTAGGGATTTGTACAACTGCTGTAGTGCCGTGCGAAGCGTTCTTATCCTTCTCATGGTTGCTCAGTCCCAATCCCATGCTGACACCCCACTCTAAATATAATTTGCCTTGTCATAAGCCAATCTCTACCGTCTCAGTCCCCATCCCTGACATGCCTCTTTAGAGATGTCTACACTTTAACCACGGTGTCTAGTCATCAAGTAAAATCAGGTCTTTCACAGTCTTCTCTCCCTCAATTCTGGACCTCTTGGGGTTCATCAGCCTGGATATCAGTCCTTCCATGTTCTTCTTGAAGGCAATAGATAAATTCAGTGGTTCTGCCACACCTTTCTGGTGTCCTTGGGAGAGCTGGCGTTGTCAGGGGACACTCTGCAGCTAACACCTCTTCCCATCAATTCTGTCAGACTGCTAGTGGGAGACAAGAATGCGATCTGCAAACCAAAATTTCATCATGTCACTCCTTACCAAGAGCCCTCCCAGGGGAGTGGAATAAAGGGTGATGACCCCCAGGTTCACTTCTAACCCTTCTTGTCTCATTGCCAACCTATTTTCCACTTTAGCTTGAAAGTTGTTTTTCGTTTGTCTGTTTGTGTTTGTTTGTTTTTGCTTTGGTTGTTTCGTTTTGTTTTGTTTTCTAAGTCTGTGGGCAGCAGTGAAGGGACGGAAGAATGGGTAAGGAGCTGTGGATGTACTAGCAGCTCACTGTTTCTCCATTATAACTGAGAAACAGATCGTGACATTTTCAATTTAGAGGTTGAGAATTTGGTTTCTTTTTCAGTCAGCCTGACCCGAGAATCATTCCCTCCAGCCCAAACGGAATGATCACAGAGCAAAATATGTGGTGATTAATAGTTTAAATTATTAATGCATCCAATCTTGATGACCTCCGTGGAATTCAGCTCTGGAAGCTCCTTCTTAGTATAACCATGGTCTCTTCTTTAGCTCATCCACATTCATCTTCCCAGATGTTATGTTTAAGGTCATGGGCTTATTCTACCTCATCATTGTGGATTAACTGGTTTTGAATGGGAAAACTCCCTCTCTACCTATTACTACCAGTTGGTTGTCTGCTCATTCCCCAGGTCAAGCTGGCCAGTATAAATTCATAGAGAGAGACACAGTGGCAGAGAATTAGGAGAAGGGTAATGGACTGCAACAAAGCATTCAGAATATGGTTACATATGGAAAACTGTAATGTTGAATACATTGAATGCAATCAAGTATGGATGGCTTCAAGAACCATGTTTTGTTGTTTTGAAACATGATATATAGCAGGCAGTGGGCCCATGGTATGTTTATAGAAGGGAAGTGATATGATCAAAATGTTTTAAGCCTATCAGTTGGAAGATGAATTGGAAGGAAAATGCCCAAAGCTCAAAACTTCAACTTTCCAGAAGACTCTATCTGCGGTTGCTGTTCCTCATTTGTCAAAATCCTGCTTGAAGACTGGAAGCTATGTGCTTCAACAAATATTTATGCTAGAAACTTGAGCAAAAATTTGTCAACTCACCCATTAAGGAGAACAATTTATAACAGACAGAAAACAATGTCACAATCTTTCTTTGCAGGAAAGACTAATCTGATATATAAAATCATCCATGGTAGGGGCACCTGGGCAGCCCAGTCAGTTAAGTGTCCAACTCTTGATTTCGGCCCAGGTCATGATCTCATGGTTTGTGAGTTCAAGTCCCATGTTGGACTCTGTGTTGACAGCATGGATCCTGCTTGGGATTCTCTCTCTCCCTCTTTCTCTGCCTGTCCCCCACTTTCCCTCTCCCTCTCTCTCTCTCTCAAAATAAATAAAGAAAAATTTTTAAAAATATTTTAAACTAATCTAGGGTTTATAATGTTTATCCTTTATTTATGGGATGGTTGTCCTTCTAAAAAAATAAATAGCCATATTGATTTTATCTTCATTATCTTACAAACATATCTATAGACTCACCCATCCTAGCACATTGCCTCCTGTTATAACAAAGAAACTATTACTCTTTCTACTTAAGATGAATCCTCCCCCCTTCTCAGGTTAAGAGCATGTTGACCTGAGAAAATGGCAGGCAGTGTTGAGAGTGCATTTGAAGTCATTGTCAAAAATGGACTGCAAAACCAAAATTCCGATTGTGTGACATTCTCCGAGGGCTCTACTGTTCAGAGGTAAATGCAGAAAACATGGGTACCAGGTTCACCTTCAATTGGGTTCTTCCAGATAGGTGAAACCAAATGTTAGATGTGGAGGAGAATTTAATGTATGTAATATGGCAGACAGAGAGGAAAGGCAAGGGCTGGTGAATTGGAAGAAAATAGACAATCCACGGGCCGAAGATGCAGATGAAGTCAAAGAGCTATCAGAGTGCTCAGTTCCCTGGGGAGAAAAGAGATTACGATGCTAGAGTAGTATACATATTTGAGGTGATGAGCTTGTAGGTGAGGCTGTTTATGCTCCTGGGGTCAGTGGTATGTTCATGGGAGCTTGTGGCTCAGGTACAGAAGAAGAGATGGTAACTGATGATGAGAAATGCCCCACAGTGAGAGGCCACGCTCTTAGCCGTTCCTTCCATGAGTATACTAAAGCCAGACAGGACGATGGCAGAGACTGATATTAAAAAAAAAAAAAAAAAAAAAAAAAAAAAAGCCTGTGATACAGGTGCCAAAGTTTTAAATGGATAAGGGAACGTCTACTACAAGTACTATTTACAAGCCCTAAAGCTTGCCTGAGGGCCTGTTCCCTTCTCTGATTCAAAAGCAATAAATTAAACTAAGGAACAATTTTAATCTTTAATTTAATAAATACCAAGTCTTCATACTTCCATAAGCTCTATCCTATTTAGTTTAGGTATTTCTATACTCCAGGAAAAACTACCGAGGTGGAATTAGGAAACTCCTTTTCTTTAAACTTTCTTTTTTTAATTTATTTTTGAGAGAGAGAGAGACAGAGACAGGGCATGAGCAGGGGAGGAGCAGAGAGAGAGGGAGACACAGAATCCGAAGCAGGCTCCAGGCTCTGAGCTGTCAGGACAGAGCCCGACGCGGGGCTCGAACCCACAGACCGTGAGATCATAACCTGGGCCGAAGTCAGATGTTTAACCAACTGAGCCACCCAGGCACCCCAAGAAACTTCTTTTCTTAAGAATAACTGTATCTACAAAATGGTTCATTATCTAAATAAGACTGTTCTTTGATAATTGCTGTAAACACACACTGTTTTATCATGTTAGTCACTTCAATGTCTCACGTAAGAAGGTCCAGGAGACTTTCCCTTAGAAAGTCTTTTTTCTTCGAAAGCACTTTCTGCCTAAATATCTAACTTTTTTAAGTTTTTACTTAGTTAGATAGAGAGCTCACACGTGCAAGTAGGGCAGGGGCAGAGAGAGGGAGAGAGAGAGAGAATCCCAAGCAGGCCTGGCACTGTCGGTGCAGAGCCCAACATGGGGCTCAACCCCAGGAACCCCGAGATCATGACCTGAGCAGAGATCAAGAGTGGGACGCTCAACCAACTGAATTGTCCCTCAAAACCCAACTATTGAGGAAGAAAAAAACTCAAGAAATGTCTAAAAATCATCAGTAAAACAGTATTAATATAGGTTTGGGATTAAATTGATGTGGTCCTTGACTGAATACAGATAACTGAATGGGAGAGGAGAAAAGAGAGGGAAACCAAAATACTTAAAATCTGATGTGGAAATCCTCAAATATGAATGGTGTTTTGTGATTAACCACTGCTGATCCTACTGCTAATAATGTCGAGTATATCCTTTATACACCCACTTCTAACCTAATCTTATCTAAATCAGAATCATAAATGCCTTCTCCCAAATATATTTGAGGTTATCGCCAAGCCTATCAGATTCATATGCACCTCCTGGGTGAACTAGGGAAATATGGTATCTTTAATTATGATAATTTTACATGGTGAGAATCAAAGGAAAAGAAAGATTCCTTTGAAAGTAGCCAGTCCTAATTATTGCTATCTGACCAAACAAAACTTGATAAATTTAGACCAAATGACACAAAATGTAAGTGATTAGGAGGACGCTAATCTTGGTTCCCAAAACAGCACAATCCGTGCTTTCCTAGAAGTACCTGATAAAATGTATGTGTCAAACTTAAATAGTCATCATCTTTCCTATTCATCAGATATTGATGAGTATTTCTCTGGTCTTTCTTTCAACAAATATTTCTTAAATTTTTAGTGTAAGTGTATAATTTACTTCCCGAAATTGTTACAGCATTCAAATTTGGCATCAGTTTTTCCAGGGTTCTCAAATTATAAAGACTTGAGAAAACGAGCAAGAGCCAACAAACCTGACTGAATGTCGCAAAGTGGTTCAAGCTTTGCTGGATTAAAAGGTCCTAGAATATGGGCACCTGGGTGGCTCAGTCGGTTAAGTGTCCAACTTCAGCCCAGGTCAAGAACCCACGGTTCCTGAGTTTGAGCTCCACGTCAGGCTCTGTGCTGACAGCTCAGAGCCTGGAGCCTGCTTCGGATTCTGTGTCTCCCTCTCTCTCTGCCCCCCGTCCTGCTGTGCTCTCTCTCATTCTCTCTCTCTCTTAAAAATAAGAGTACACATCAAAAAAAATTTTTAAAAGGTCCTAGAATTAGTTATGGCTTGAAACAGAAGATCAAAATATCAAAGCAAATGACAAACTTCTAATTCACTGCTGGGGAGAATTTAGATGATTGACTACTTTGCAAAACTGTTGGGACTTTCTTTAAAAAGAAATTTTCCACATGATCTAGTCATTCTATTCCTAGATGTTTACCCAAGAAAAATAAATACATATGTTCGCACAAAAACTTGGACACAAATGTCCATAGAAGTTCTATTTCCGATAGCCCAAAGTAGAAACCACCCAAATGTCCATCAACAGGCAAATCAACAAAGTATAATATGTTCAGACAATGAAATACTGCTCAGCCATAAAAAGGATGAACTATTGATACACAGCACAACATGGATGTCTCCCGGAACAATGGGGAAAGAAATTTGATCGAAAGGAGTACATATTGTCTGTATATGCAAAATTCTAAGAAAGGCAAATTAATGTACAGTGACCAGCATTGCTCCGAGATAGTAGGGGCATGGAAGAGAAGGAAAATTGTGGGGAATTACTAAACACCTGAAGGAAACTTTTGGCAATGACGGATATGTTAATTAATGAATATGAGTGAGAAACGTGTGGACATTTTCATATCAAAATATGTTATATGGTGCGCCTCAAATATGTGTGTTTTTACATGTCAATTACACTTCACTAAAGTTGTTTGAAAATAGAGATTTTGCAAAAAGTAGGCATACTGTTGAAAAGAAAATGTTGCTACTTCTTACCAAAAGTAGAGGTTTGGGGTGTAACAAAGACAATAAAAATGAGACTTGTATCATAGAGGCTTTGTTTGGTTATCAGACTTCAAGAGTTCTGTCATCTGCACACTGACTTAAGCATGAATGAATTATACCAGGAGAAAGATTTTACTTTTTGTCCTAACACTTTGCAGAATTAACAGTTTAAACAATCGACAGTGTGAATAATTTACAGCCTCACCTAAAGGTGCTTCTTTCCATCCAACACTGCATTTTAAGTAATTAGAGACAATGTAAAAAGTGGTAAATGAGAAAGAATTAAGAGTTGGGTCTATGTTGTTAAACCAAATATGCCAAAGTTGAACCTGAGCCTCCTCCAATCTTCTTAATCGATTTTGCGTATCATCCCAACACCAACTAAACTTTCTCTCCCATCTTCTGCCTGTTCCATTTCACACTCATTTCGTTTCTCTCCTTCCACCCATCCTCCTTCATTTTCCTCTGTGCTGTTTTTTTTACTACTTTGTCCTGTCTCTTTATATTTTGTACATTGTTTCTCCTTCTGTTTGTTCCTTCTACTGAAAAAAAAAAATTAAATTCAATGTCAAGGCTTTTTTTTTTTAAAGAAATATTTAAGGCTTCATTCACTTTTTAAACTGTAAAAGAGTATAAGACTCTAAGCCCAACAACCATAAAACACTTATTTCAAGAGGGCTAGAAAGAAAGAAGAAACATGGAAACAGAGACCTAATGACCTATAAGGGGGAGGGTGGGAATCTTAAAGGAAGGAAAGCAGGACGGAAAGTAAGAAGAGGCCTTTAAGAAAAGTTGGTATGTGTCTTTCTCTGTATGGCTTATTTCACTTAGCATCACACTCTCCAGTTCCATCCACGTTACCATATGTTTTCACCCTTATGTGGATCCTGAGAAACTTAACAGAAACCCATGGGGGAGGGGAAGGAAAAAAAAAAAAGAGGTTAGAGTGGAAGAGAGCCAAAGCATAAGAGACTCTTAAAAACTGAGAACAAACTGAGGGTTGATGGGGGGTGGGAGGGAGGGGAGGGTGGGTGATGGGTACTGAGGAGGGCACCTTTTGGGACGAGCACTGGGTGTTGTATGGAAACCAATTTGACAATAAAAAAAAAGATTAAAAAAAAGAAAAGTTGGTAGATTTGGCTATTAATCTCAACAGCATAATTGCTGAGATTTACTTTGTGCAGTTCACCTGTGATCCTCAGTGAATTAACTTCACTCTCCAAATGAGGACAGCCATTTCTTTCTTTCTTTCTTTCTTTCTTTCTTTCTTTCTTTCTTTCTTTCTTTCTTTCTTTTCTTTCTTTCTTTCTTTCTTTTCTTTCTTTCTTTCTTTTCTTTCTTTCTTTCTTTCTTTCTTTCTTTCTTTCTTTCTTTCTTTCTTTCTTTCTTTCTTTCTTTCTTAGTTTATTTTTGACAGAGACAGAGACAATGTGAGTCGGGTCGGGGCAGAGAGAGAGGAGGAGAACCCAAGCATGCTTAATGCTGCCAGCGCAGAGCCTGCACGCAGGGCTCGATCTCACCAACCATGAGATCATGACCTGAACCGAAACCAAGAGTCAGATGCTTAACTGACTGAGCCACCCAGGCACTCCTGGGGACAGCCATTTCTAATGGTTGTGACAAGGTCCTCCCGAAGTTATTAGGTTGCCTTACCTTTGTCTTTGAAAAATTATAGTCATCTCATCTCACTGCATGTTAAAACAAGGCTTGGTACCAGTACCGATTTATTTTTCTAAGTCATTTTTGCAGTGATTCAGATGGTGTTTTTTTGTGTTGTTTTGCTTATTATTGAGGAGAGGGGCATTGATTTCACCCTGGTGTGTATGTCTAAAAGCTTTCGTTCACACACAAAATTATGAATCACTCTATAGTTCTTTCTATACTACTTGATAAAATTCAGAAGCTCTTTTTTCCAAATGTAAAAAACCACTGGGGATTAAAAGGAGACCATAGGCCTTGGGTCAGAAGACACTTTTAATCCCTATGCCATACATAATGAAAGTGAGCTAAAGGCTAGTGTTGATCTCCTAGGTAAAAACTCCTTCATGCCTGAAATCCATAGGTCTCCATTCCTCCACCAGTCATGATGGTACAAAAGAAAATGATCAGGAAACTACAGATAGGATGAAGTATTAATACAACTCATTTCCTCATTAAGCCCTGGGGTTCCTGTACGGTGTGCAAATTTCTTTAACAATCATATCATTATCAAAACAAAATCCAAAAAGGGAGCACAAGGCTCAAGCAAAATCGTGCATTACAAAACATGTTCTTATCAGAAATGAATGACCCCCAACTCACGAGTATGAGAAATGTGTTAGTAATTTACAAGATCTGTGCAATCAGACATAAGATAGCTGTCAGTACCGCAATCAGCAGGTGACAGTTCCAGCTAGTTCGCAGGTGAGTATTAAGCCACAGGATTACAGGATGGTCCGATTTTACTGGTATTAAGTCACCTCTGGCGAGTTGAAATTATAGGTATTACTTGAACAGCTCAAAAGGGAATGCAGTTTACTATGTTTTGAAGCACACAAAACGGAGTAGCAAAAGAATAAGGCATCTGAGGATAAGCTTAAAATAATAGTGCTGAAACACACCCCATCAGCAGTCCACAATAGTTTTAAAAAGAAACAAAACAGACACAAAATCTATAGTCACATTGCCTTGAACTATCCAGAAATAACTAAATCCTTAATCAATAGAATATTGACCATGGAGGCACACTAGATTTTTGCATTTTCCATGAGCCAGGCTTCTTTTAAAACATCGTTCGTAATTTTTCCAAGTCATATGTAATAGATCTTTTTTGTTGACCATGAAACCGTGGATGTTACATGGCAAGTTGTTGAAAAGCATCTATAACAGAAATTAATGAGAGCTCTTCTAGCTAATATTGGCTTTCGCTAGTTCTGACCTTAGAAGCCAAAAGCGACCCTAAAGATGCCATCAGAATTGTAATCCCATAAAATATAATCTTACATTTCATCAAATTAAAATGTTCTCAGCTTGATAAATGACAATGCCATGAGAGCTTTACTTTCTATAAGGGTGAGTTTTTACTGAACATTGAAAATGTCAACGCTGGAGTGTGATTTTTGATATGGGTTTGGGAAGTCTAAGTGAAATAATTAAAGTCCCTGTGCTGCCATATCCAACTACCACAGAATGGGTGACTAAAATAACATGTCTCATGATTCTAGAGGCTGGGAAGTCCTAGATCGAGGATCTGGCCAATTGGGTTCACCGGTGGGGCTCTTCCCAGCCTACAGATGGCTGTCTTCTTGCCGTGTTGCTGTGTGTGTGACAGGGAGAGAGAAAGGAAGCAAGCTATCTGGTGTCTTTCCTTATGAGGGCAGTAATTCTATCACGAGGACCTCATCTTCATGCCCTTACCTAAATTTAATTATCTCCCAGAGGCCCCGTCTCCAAATATCATCACATTAAGGTTAAAGCTTCAACATATGAATTTTGGAGGGACACAGTTCAGTCCACAGCAGTCTCTATGGTAGTCCTATAATTTGCTGGCATTCTTATGGCAAAGATATTGTATTTGATAATACAAGCCCTCAAAAGGTTTTGAATTGTTGTCTTTCCCTCTTGACTTCCATTATGCCTCATAATTCTGGTACTCATATTTTTAGAACCACTCCTCCCCATCTTTCACTGGTTTCTTCTTCTCTTCTTACCCCTGCCTCAGGACTGTCACCGTACCAAACACGAACAGCAGATGAGAAACTAAGACCAGGGGAGGAAATGAAATGCAAAGGGTCAAGTCAATGGCGTGGTCAGAATCCAGAAAAGCTACTGGAAATAAAGGAGATGCAGATTCTGGCAGTCAGAATAAGAGCCATGATTCTCTTCACTGGGATTTTTAGCAAGAACTGAAAAAGGAGGGCAAGACAGGTAGTTAAAATAGCAACGAGAAAGAGATGAAGTTATAATAAGGGAATATATTTGAACAGATACTGAACCTAGATTGAGGACAAAGAATTGTTTCGACTGGTTCTCAGCCCTCTGTTTTCTTTACTTTATAGTCTCTTCTTAAATGATCTTATATACTCTCATGATTTTAACTATTGCCTCTAATCTTATCGCCTTTAATTGACAGTTACAGTCCTCACCACTCAAATCTTCAATTCTCTCCCTCTGCTTGGGCATTCTGTGATCACACATTTCAACTAAATGTAAATCTAAATAAATCTAAGTTCATCATCTTTCTTTTGAAGTCAAGCTCTAACACCTAACTTCCTATTTCCAGGTCAGTGGTACTATAATTCTCATAAACAACATGGTATTTCATCCTCTATAGTCAGTCTGTAATAAATTTTGTCATTTTTTCTTATAAATTAATTCTCATATCTGACTCGCCTTTTTTATTTCCATGCTCATCAATCTCAGCAAGGCCTTACTTTCCTTACTTCCTTGCACAAGTGAGGATGGTGATTCTCTCCTGCAACAGAGAGAATGTGGGTTACAGAATAATAGAGATAAAATTACACAATCTGTGGAGTACAGTGGATGTACCTTGTAAATGAAGGTACACCTCTGGGGCACCTTGGTGGCTCTGTCGGTTAAGTGTCAGACTTCGGCTCAGGTCATGATCTCACAGTTCCTGGGTTCGAGCCCCACATCCGGCTCTCTCTGTTGTCAGCGCAGAGCCTGCTTCAGATCCTCTGTCTCCCTTTCTCTCTGCCTCTGCCCCGCCTGCTCTCTCTCAAAAATAAACATTTAAAAATAAAATAACATGAAATGAAATGAAATGAAATGAAATGAAATGAAATGAAATGAAATGAAATGAAACTCTGACACAGATGTGGCTCAGGACACATCTATTCCAGAAAGCTTTCATTTCAATTAAGAATTATTAGAGAAGGGCTTACATTATCACATCTTCAGAGGGGACATCTGAGGATGTGGTCTGGGTCATCTTGCAGGCCAGTGTTTGACCAGGCAGTAAAGAACACATAATATCACTTCATCTACTTAAAATCATACAAGAATGGTAAGCCAGTGAAGTATATAGACTCTTTACTCAAATCAATCTGTAAATTTTCACATTTAATAAGTGGAAAATATTGCTGAAAATTTAATCTCTGGCATAGATTTATTATTTTAAAATTAAAAATCAAGAAATACAAATTATGTTCATGAAATTTTATTTCAGCAAAATGCTTTCATAAGATGCAAATCATTATTCAGCAAATCATTATTAAATATCTCCTTTTTGTAAAGGGCTAAAGGAAAGATAATTACCAACTCATATCTTGTATCTGAAAAATGTGAAGTAGAAGAACAGGAGATAAAGAAGAAACCAAAACCACGGAAGTTTCTGGTTGCCAGTTCAAGAACTTAGATTTTATTCTGTTAGCAATAGAGAGATATTGAAGGTGTTTGCACAGAGGAAACGTGGCAAAGATTTTATATTTTTGAAAGGTTTTTATTTTAAAAAGATTTTTAAAAGATTAATCTGACGTGAAATAGACTGGACCAGGGAAAATATCCCTAGACAGGGAGCCCAGTAAGGAGGTGCTCACCATAGTGCAGGGGAGCAGTGACCGCATGTTTGAACAAAGCTGGAAGTAGAGTGAAGGAAAGGGAGATAGGATCTTGAGCAGGGTCACAAAGCAAAACAAAGCAACAGATTTGATCAGCAAGCACGGGTGGGGCGATTAAAAGATAAGTAGGAAGGATGCTGCTGAGATACAGGAAAACGGTAGTAATATTGAGAGAATTTGGAATTTCAAACAAGAGGCCGGTATGAGGAAAAGAATGATCATTTCTAACCAAACTGCATGTGAAGTGAGAACAACGTATGAAACTGACCCAGAGACATTTGGAAACGAAAACATGAGACTCGAAACAAGGATCCGTGTTTAAGAGGTAGGTTTGGCACACCTGTAGGTCTATAGATACAGACACAGAGACAGATTAGATAGATAGATAGACGATAAATACAGATATTTCATAGCTAAAGAGATGTGAGTAGACACTGGGAGAGCTGGAGGAGGGGGAATGGGATCTGGCCGAGTTCTGGAGAATTCTTTCAGACCAATATATTTTTATGGTAGTGGTCTTCATTACAACTGGATTTAACTTGAGGTGTTACAGTCACACACTTCAATGCAAATCCTAGGCTTTCAAAAGTACTTACCAATTTGTTAGAAAAGAAGTCATTATGTTGAAATGTGAAAAATGTGTCTTTATGATGGAGTCCTGATACGATGCCCAGGGCTGAGACAGGCGCAGGGAGTCTTGGATTCTGCCTCGGATCCCCTCACTCTCCTGCTCATGCAAACTCCTTATTTCTGGCCTCTCAGAACAGGAGCCGGCAAAGAGCCTGACCTTAAAGCCTTTCTTTGCCAACTCCTTCCTGAGACCGTCTACATTTTCGCTTCACCACAACTTGTTTTCAGGGAGGTATTTCCTCTGTGCATTAAGACCAGGTTCCCTCCCTTTCACTCCCCTCACCTGACAGGGACAGTCCTAAAAGCCTCTTATCTCTTCTTCATTTGTTTTTTAAATTAACCAAAATCCCCTTATCTGCTTTTATTTCTTTGTTTGTTGAAACTCCCATAATTTCCTTTGGACAAGAGGAAGACAAAGAAGATCTCAGTTTGCTCAAAGAGCTGACTTAGCTGTGCCCAAAAAGCTGTAAAACTAAGAACATTTGGTTAAAACAGAAGGCATTTGCGTGTTCTGCCTCTATCATGGGAAGAACGCTGCCATGTTGTCTCGTTCTCCATCTTCTATAAAAGTATAATAGTGCTTTCCAGTTTCCCTTCTGTGACTGCTTAGAGAAATGTTACAGGAATTGATGAACACAAAATAGCTTAAGTCCCGAAAGGGAAAAGGGAAACATACGTAAACTCATAGATGTATGCGCGTGAATGTGTTTATTATATATTATATATATAATATACACATTATATATAACATATGTAACATGCACCCTACATATTATGCATGTGTATTATATAGATATGACATACACATTTTTTTAAATTTAAGAACCTATTGCTTTGGATAAAAATCACAGATTCTCACAAAAGTGTGCAGTCTGGTTAAAAACAGCAATTTTATATAATAATTAATATGACTATAGAGCAGAGAATAAATATTATATTACCAGATTGTTTCCAAATTTCAGTCAAAATCCCCCTCTGCAATTAATGAGTTACCCCTGTATTCTCTTAACTAAAGAGTCATATAATTTATTACTCAAACTGGTACACTATTGACAATGAAAGAGGGATTTATAATTAGTAATTACTTCAAGGAAACCAGTATCAAATGGAACCATCCCAAGCAATCCTACATACAAACACTGTAATAGGTTGAACCGTGTCCTGCCTCACCCCACCCCCCAACAAATTCATATGTTAAAATTCTAACCCAGTATCTCAGAATGTGACCTTATTTGGAGATACGGTCTTCACAGGGATCATAAAGTTAAGGGGAGGTCATTAGCCCCTAAACCAATATGACCAGTGTTCTTATAAAAAGGTGAAATTTGGAGACAGCCAGGCATACAGGGAGAGCACCATGTCAACAGTAAGATCCCATCTATAAAACAAGAAGAGAGACGTAGAGCCATTTCTTCCTCGTATCCCTCAAAAGGAGCTAACCTTGACAATACCTCGGACTTGTAGACAATGAATTTATGTCGTTGATACTTTCTAACGGCAGCCTTAGCAAACTAATACAGCCGCTCTACTAATACATCCCTTTTTGTTGCTATGTTAGTTCTGGTTTGATTTTCATTACTTGTGACCAAAAGACTTTTGACTTGAAGGCTTCAGAAAGCTGACATGAATAAGGAAAGAAGAATGGTCCAGATATTGGGGGCAGCAAAGTCTAGGCAACAGGGGTGCTTTACACTCACCCAAGGAAAAATGTTAACAACCACAATAGTGTCATGTGTCAAGCTTGCTTTTCTTTCTTAAGAATCTATCAAGAGTGTAGAGAGTCTTAGCAATGGCAAGAATGGCTTCAGAATACAGGATCATTATCGTGGTAGACTATTATTCAGTTATTCCTTTTTTCCCTTGATTCATGGGACTCATTTTAGCCTCATGGTGGATCAAAAGAACTTCTCACCCTTTTTACTTTGGCCACAGAGATATGGCTTGCTTTGTCCAGTGGGACCTTAGCAAAAGGGATGCAAAATGAGGTTGGAAAGGTATAAGGGCCATTGAACTTGCCCTCTTGCATCTCAGCCATCACACAAGATGAGCTTGGGTAGTTCCTATTCAGCTTGGACCATACAATTAATACACCTGGAGTAGACCTGAACCATACCCACAGGGAGACACCACGCCCAACTTGACCCACAGCTTGCTGCAGAACCAGCCAAGCAAAATCTAAACCAGGCCATTTGCATCCAACCCAAATATAGGTAGCCCATGTATGATGGTCGTTATAAGCCACTGAGTTTTGGAAGAGTTTGTTACACAGCATTACTGTAGCAATTGCTAACTAATATACCAGACTTCTCTTATTGAAGATATTATTAATTGTACTATATGGTAACCAGTGTCCCAATATTTGTGCATACAATCAAGGGAGACCATACTCACACCTTTAAGAAACTTCTAGTTCGGAAAAGAAGACAAAAGCATATCTTAAAATTGACAAATGCAAAGTAGCATTTATCGGAAGACTAAGTAACATAGCATTAAAAGGTATAAAGAGCATTAACAGTGATGCAGACAAAAACCTTGGTGCCAGCTGGGCCATGGATTATGTATTATGTTGGGGTTTCTGCTCTTCCAACTCTAAAATGAGTGCTTCGAATTAGGTTGGCCTTGTGGTGACTTCCAGCTCAAAAAATGGACGATCTCAGGCTTACTCAGGGACCGACTCAGACAGGATTTCTCTCATAAAAGGGCATAAGCACAGAGAAATACAATACACAGGGCTATTCCTCGAAAAAGGAGTTGAATTTACATAGGTCGGTATATAACAATACAAACATTATGTGTTTAAACGATCTCAGCAAGCAAGACCTGAACCGGAAGAGAAAGGAATTATGCCAAGGAAAGCAGCATATCATGCCATACCTGCTCCATACATGTTACTACCCAATGAAACACCTTGACAGTGCTTTCTTTCTAAACATGCTTTTTATGAGATTTTTAAAATTATTCACTGTTCGAAACGACCCTTTCCCCGGACTATTTCAATATTCTGGGGTTGTAAAGTATGAAATCTCTTTAACTACACTTTTTAAAATTACTCTAGCCTCACGTGGTCCCCCAGAAAAGGCTTAAAATTGATTTTTGCCTCTGCGGCAGATCCACAGAGCACAATCTAGCTATGTCTCTGTCTCAGTGAAGAGCCAATCAGTTTGCAAAATTCCATGTTATTGCCACACAGTAACTTTGCTCTATGAATCATGGGAGATGTGAAGACAACTGTCAGGAAATCGTGAATATACATCCTAGAGCTCTTTGTTCCTTTATGATGACACAGTCTTCCAGTTCAAGAATATCATTTAAAAAGAAAGAGAGAGAGAGAGAGAGAGAGAGAGAGCGAGCTTGAATTTAATCACTTAGAAAAGTGAGCCTGTGTCTCTGGTGTAATTACTTGCCTTTGGACAAAGGCCACTTCCAAAATGTTTCAAAGTGTCCTGAAAGATTCCTGGAAGTTTTATTTTGTGTGCAACTGTTCCCCAGCTGCCGACTCTCACTGGGAGAGCAGAGTCTCTCCAAATGCCTCAGCTTTGCAGCATGGGTAAGAATAATGACACAAGAGGATGTCCTTTGGCCAGCGTATGCCTGTGAAAAATAATGAAGGGAACACACCAACAACATTATGACACAAAGGTCATAATGAAGGCATAAATGAATGATTCCTTATCCGTCACGATTCTATCATTTAGCTTTCCAATTGTTAATGTAGGATTTTAAAATTACCATGCACGTTTCTCTATACCTGACCTTGCTCAGTTTGCCGTAGGTAAGAGTGGGTAAAACATTGTTGTAACTCTACCCAGAAAAAAAGTTTTCTTTCTGGTCCCTACCTGTTGCTGGATCTTCAAAGAGAGCTCACGGCAGTGTTTGCAAAGCACACTCTGCAGGGAAAAGGGTGTGGGTGGCTATCTGTAAATATTCTTCTATGCTCTTCTTTGACATTATACTTTCAAAAGTTATTACACAGGAAATCCCCATGGATGACTAATACTTAAATTGAGTAAATAGCTCACACAACATAGGAATCCTAGAAGTAACAACAGAGGCAAACAGCCAATTGACCTCTTCTACACCTCTGTGTAGAAAGGCAACAAAGACATTCATTAATCATTACTCTCAGAGCAGTGATGAATGGTAATTTGTCTTTTCTTTAACATAATGGGAAAATAAGAACTGCTATCAAGTTCCTCTTCATGTATAACACCACACACTGCAGATCGGGCAAGAACGGGAGCAGAGGGTTCTGTTGACCTCCTCTGTCACCATAATAAATATAAAACAGCCAAGTATCAGATCCAAATCATTGATATTAAATTGTACATGGGTTAATTACTCCTTTAGTTATATACGTATTTTCATTTTGCTCTTTTGTTGATAGGGAAATAGCTAAGTAATATAATTTTTTTAAGTTTATTTATTTATTTTGAGAGAGAGAGCATGAGCAGGGGAGGGGCAGAGAAAGAGCAGGAGACAGAATCAAGCAGGCTCCATGATGTCATCTGTCCAGGCTTCATGTGGGACTTGAACTGATGAATCATGAGATCATGACCTAAGTCGAAGTCAAGAGCAGGACGCTTAACTGATTGAGTCACCCAGGCGCCCCAGGTAGTATAACTATTATCATTACTTTAGTTCTAAGGGTACGAATAGGGATAGATTATGGAAGAGGCAATAAGAAACCAGGAATGGAAAATTTGAGAAACACACAGACTGTAGAAGTCTGGACAGGGATGTATTTGAGAGACTAGGTAGATAATTATAAACCAGTGGATTCCAAGTGCCAGAAACAAAATTTACACAATAGATCAGAAATTATGTTTGAAATTAGATACCACACAGACACGTCAGCAATGAGAGGTAAAAACCATTTAGATCAGTGCTTCTCAAATTTGAATGTGCATACATATTATCTGGGAATCTTATTAAAACACAGATTCCGATTCAATAATACTGGGGCAGAATCTGAAATTCTGCATTTCTAGCAAGTTCCCAGAGAATGCCAATGTGGATAGTCCATATACCACACTTAGAGTATCAGGAATTTAGTCTACACAGAAGCAGGAATATCAGAAAGTCAGGAAGGGGGTCTAGAGGCTGCAAGAACTCTAGTCACAGCATGCTAACGATGCCTTCTGCCTCAGCCAGGATGATTTGTACATCTGCTTCTTTCCAACACAGCAGTCAGTCCCAGGGTATGGAGAGCCCACAGCCTGCAGATAGAAGCAGGTGAGCCAGAGGAAGTAAGTTAAACAGACTGGAGGAACAAACAAAAGGGCAAATGCCAATATTATCCAACACAAGTGTCAATTCAAACAATTGTATTTCACGCTCATATTCTGATTTTAATGGAGGGGAGACAACAATTCGGTATTTCTTTGATACAAGTTGTAGACAAAGCTCTTCTTACTCAACTTTCTCATTTAAAGACCTCTCCATGCATTTTAGACAGGCAGTTTAACACAGTGGTTAACAGTCTAGAGACCTGGAAGTCAGGTTGCCACAATTTGAATTCTAGTCTAACATTCATCAGGTTACTAAGATTCATCTCATGACACAAATCATATTACTGAACTTCACTGGGTCTCAGTTTCCTCACCTGCAAAATGGGGGGAAAGAAGAATACTGTGCTGACAGTATTGTGGTGACCAAATGAAAACATACAAAAGTCTTAGAAAGGTGCCGGGGACAGGAAACAAGAAGTGTGTGCAATGATAGTTAGGCCTCGGCGTGGCGTTTCTGGAGCCATGAAAACTCAAAGCCAGGTAAGAACCAAGTGGAAACTGCAGATGGTGTTCTCCTCACACCCATGGGTGCATGCATAGGTTGTCAAAGCCTCGGTGTCCTTGGCACTTTATTTACATATCTCAAGGCTGTTTAACGGAGGGGAGATCTACCTCCGCTCTCCAGTCAGTATCTCTTTTCAACATGTCCAACCTCATTGGCCTCTTCTTCCCCTCAATTGTTAACCTATTTTCAGTAACTTTCTAGATGTGAGTGCCTTAGATTTGAAAATATCTGAGTTGAGAATATTTCCTATTATATCAAAGTATGACTTAAGGAGAAATATTTAGGGATGTGCATTCTGGTACATCTAATCTGTTGATTTCTCCTACCATCTATGCACTGAGCAATTACATGCCAAATCCATATTCTAATGATTCTTGACACAATTCTTCTCAAATTTGCCTTTTTCTGTCTTTCTAGGCAACACCTTCCTTTTGCCCTCTATGGGTCTCGTGTCATTGCCTGTACATAAATACCGTTACGGGGTTACTTTGGCGACTCAGTCAGTTAAGGGGCCGACTTTGGCTCAGGTCATGATCTCGTGGTTTGTGGGTTCGAGGCCCGCATCAGGCTCTGTGCTGACAGCTCAGAGCCTGGAGCCTGCTTCGGATTCTGTGTCTCCCTCTCTCTGTCCCCTCCCTGTTCACGCTGTCTCTCTCTCTCTCAAAAATAAATAAAGAAATATTTTAAAAAGTATTAAAAAAAAATACTGTTATGTTCTCTCGTCTCTAAACATCTGATTTAGACTCTCCGGTGGCCCACTGCTATTAACCTAAGATACTGCTTTTTGTCAGGCTTCTACTCTTCTCAAGAATCTTGCCTTCCACACCAAGCCTAAGCTCTTCTGCCCAGCATAACCTAACATTTCCATTTGACCTCTTTGTATCCTACCCGTCTTTCAAAGCAACGAATTGTGTACCCCTGCATTCACCTACCACCCTGTCATTGGTTGTCATCTCCTTTGCTTTGTTTGCCACCTTTTTCAATGGACTCTCATGATCATAAAGCATTCACAAAGATACGCATGAGGTGAATTCCATGAATTTGACTGGCAGTTGATTGGGGTACACACATTAAGAAAAGAAAAACAGAAAGTGCTCAAAAATACATTTACCCGTATCTTTTCCTCAAAATTCTGATTTCAGCTGAGCACTTATACAAAAGTGACATATTCCAGAGTGTGTTACAGTTTAGAACAAAGTTCTTGTATTGGAAGAGAGTCCTGCGAATGACATATTATCCATTGTTTGACTACAGGTCAACATATCTGAGCTGAACATGATCCCTGCACCCTGCACCCTGCCTGGGATCGCATTACCAGTCTACACACGGGGACATAAAGCTGTCGGACTGTTATTTTAGAAGACGGGCAAGGAAGAACTTGATGACATGGGTCGCCTGCTGCCAGGAATATAGCTTTATGGCATGATATAGCTGCTTAATGGTCCACTGATCATTCTTCAAGTCACCTGAGGTGTTTAAAGTTTGCCACCCAGGGTGTATAAAAGCTGTATAGTTTGACTGCTGCTCTTAAGTATCTACTTTCTAAGTATTTTTTTCAAATATCGAAACTAGATTTAATGAATTTATTTTAAAGTTAAGGTACAGAGAAAAATTATAAACATGGAAAAGGAGCAGCAAGATACTTCTCTAGTCTATCACTCTTGTATTAATAACGAAGCATGGTATACAATTTATATTCTTCTCCTCTTTTGTAATCACTGACATTGTGTCCAACATATATATATGATATATGTACTTCTCTATATCTGTATGTAGATATGTAGGTATGTGTATATATGTGTGTATATATATGTAGGTTTGTGTGTATGTGTACATATATATGCATGTGTATGTATATACACAAATTAAGCACAATTCATCTGTGATACTCAACATTTAAGTGGACTGATACCATGGCTGTCTCCCATTAATAAAGACACCATTATATGTTATACACTGTTCGGTTCTATGCCTGTGTCTTCGATCTCAGTCCAAAATGAAATAGAAAGCAGGGATAAAGAAAGGGAGAGAGGACAATGGGAAGAGGGAAAACCAGGGCAAGAAAACATTTACAGATTACTCCTATGCATCAGGCACAATGTGCTGTGTGATTTTTCACATTTTGCGGTAATCTATTTCCAACTCTTAATCATAAAGAAATGCATACGAATATCTCACATATTTTAATTCCTATTTGGAGCATTTGTGTCTGAAATTCTGCCAGCTCTGATATATTTCTCATTTTATTCATTTTATCATTCTATACAGTTCATCATATATTAGTTTACATTGGTTTTTTTTCAATGTTTATTTTTATTTTTGAGAGACAGAGCATGAGCATGAGCATGAGCAGGGGAGGGGCAGAGGGAGAGGGAGACACAGAATCCGAAGCAGGCTCCAACTCTGAGCTGTCAGCACAGAGCCTGACGCGGGGCTTGAACTCATGAATGGTGAGATCATGACCTGAGCCAAAGTTGGACACTTCACCAACTGAGCAACCCAGGCTCCCCATAGGTTACACTGTTTTTAAACCAACATAGTGAGTACCTTATGAGACTTTTCTGTTCACGCATACTTTCTGTGTCCATGCTTCGTAGACAATGCTTATAGATTATGTTTGACATAAATATAATATTAAATAACAAGTAATTTAAATAAAGTTTTCTGATTATAAAATCATAAATTATAAATGCTTCTTTTTGAAAATAGCTTTAGAGTAGCAGCCTGTCATACAGCCTTTCCTACTTCTTAATAAAGCACCCCTGAAGAAACAGAGAAAACACAACTTGGGAACAGCAATGAAAACAAGAAATGAAAGTCAAGTTATTACAAGAAGCTAGAAGATTTCCACTAATTTCAGACTGATGAAACTGGACAAAAGTTCCAACCAAAAGCTGTACACATTATACCATGAGAGAGACAGAAACTCAGGAATTGGGAAAGAGCCAATAGTCTCCCACCACAACGAAATACCCAGCGAATCAAACAATACCAAATCTCTGTATCAACAAGGCTGCTGGGTAGCTAAGTCAGAGCAAGGGTGTTGGGTGGGGAAGGCACCATGCATCCTCACAGGAATAGATCCACAATTAAATCTCCAGGAGGAGAAAAAGGCTAGAAAAAGCTTGGTCATGGTCAAGTGCATACTTACAAGAGCAGTTTTTCAAACACAATGTTGAAGGTGTGAGAAAGAGAAGATTCCTTCTCAATCCAACAAAACTGAACAAAATAGAAACCAGTCAACACTGGAGGATTAGGTTGGGAATCATTCATGGGAACATATCATAAAGCTGTAGTTGTAAAGAAGGCATAAGGAGACTTGAAGGGAAATTCACTTACCCTGTCTATCGGCAAAAGTTTTAAAATAAATTGATGCAGAAACATTAGCATTGAGACTGTGAGGACAAATATTCCTAAGAAAAAGTGTCATACTCAAGATTCAGAGAAACAGTCTCTAAAAATAGCTTAAAATGGAAAAAAGAAAAAACAGATTTTTCTTAGGAGGATTTTGGAAAAAATAACGTTTTGAAGCCAAATAAGAACAGGGTGAAAATAAATCGTGATGAAATTTTAAAAGACAAAGGTTAAATAAGGGAGGATTTTTAGAAAGTATAAAATACAGTAGGAGAATTAACATGTACAGAGGAAGCAGTGAATGGAAGAACTTGGTGACATGAGAAACCAAACCAATGAAGTATAAGACAATCTTGAAAAAACTCTTAGAATGCAAAAAAAATAAATAATGTAAAGAAAGAGGGAAGGAAGGAAGGAAGGAAGGAAGGAAGAGAAAGGAGGGAGGGAGGTGGGAGGGAAGGGGAATGGGAAGGAGGGGAGGGAGGGAGGGAGGGAGAAAAGAAGGAAGGAAGGAAGGAAGGAAGGAAGGAAGGAAGGAGAGAGGGAGGGAGGGAGGGAGGGAGGGAGGAAGTAGGGAGGAAGGGAGAAGGAAAGAAGGAATAGAAATAGAAAGAAAGAAAGGAAGAGGGGCAAACTGACTAACTGGAAATAATGAGGAAAATAGTAACAGAAGTGAAGAATAAGGAATGGAGACCCAATCAGAATACAAGTGAGAAAACCAAACAAATTAAGATGAAAACAATAACCAGACTCACAACTGAAATTTTTCCTGCTTAAAAGTAAAAACAGTAATGTTTCTAGTTAGTCAAAAGTGACTGCCTTTAAGAAGTATGCTCTACATACAGGTGTACCCTAGAAAAATATTTCAATTACCAGAATAAAATAAGAACTCCATAAGTATTCAGCTGGACATACAAAAATAAAAACCAGGTCAGCCACAAATTTCTATTTTTCTACCCTAAATATCTTAAAAACAATGTACAAGGTCTATAGTCACTACAGGAGAGAAGATTATTATTCAAGAATTTTCTATCCTGGGAAGAGCAGCCAAGATGGCAGAACAGCATGGAGGTTTTTTGTGTCTCGTGCCCATGAAATACAGCCAGACCAACACTAAACTACCCTGCACACATAGAAAATTGATCTGAGGATTAACACAACAATCTGCACAACTTGAACCACAGAATTCAGCAGGTATGTGGCATGGAGAGGTGAACTTGGGGAGACAGAAGTCGCGGAGGGCAGGGAGCCGCTTTTGCGTGCAGAGAGAGGATGGAGACGGGGCAAGGTGGGAGGGAATATGGGAAAAGCACCTCTCTCCAAAAGCAACTGGAGAGAAAGTGGAAAATTGGAAACAGCCACAGGGACTTAACTAAAAAGGGAGAAAGGAGAGGGTTTAAATTCCATTAAGACTGTGAACAGGGGGAGCACAGTCTGCAACTCTGTAGCTCGATAACTGGCAGTGCTCTGGTGGGAAGGGCTAATCCCCAGGAGCACAGTGGGGTCTGGAAGGTTCTCAGGCCACACAGGAAAAAGCGGTTCCACTGCTGAAAGGACATTTGGTAGAGACTCTTGAGGCCGCCTGGTCCCAGCAGCCCCCAGAAAATGGCCACATTCGCTGGTGCTGGAACAAGGTCATTGGGGGTGAAGTGTGTGTTGTGATTTTCCATAATCCCTATGGCACTGCTGCTACACTGTCTCGTAAACTTTTTCTGGGACGGGCTGGCACCTGGTTGCAGTTTTGCGGCACCAGCAGCAGCACAGTCCCGCAAATGTTCCTGGGTGCAGCTGGCACCCAGCCATTGCTTGGTGAGACAGTCTGCAGAGGGGCAGAGTGGGTCAAAGCCGCAGTCCCTCAGAAGAGGGGGGCCAGTGCAGGCAGCCGCATCTGAGACAAAACTTGGGAGGGAGGTTTTACCTGGGGCTTGGTTACAGACAGTGTGGAAGCGGTGAGTGGACAGAAGCTAAAGATGAAGGACGGGTGTGCGATTGCTGATCAGGGAGAACAGAGTTCCAATACTAGAGACAGGTAGCTGGATAACACCATTTTCACCACTCCCGCGCACGCGCATACACATCTACAAACGCCACAACAATCCACCCCAGTAGGCTAGAAGCGCCATCTAATGGAGAACCGAGCCGTTAACACTAAGCCCCGCCCAACTGGGCCAACCTTGCTCTTCAAGAATACAAGTCTCACCGCCTGCTTAGTTTATGGACTATAAAGCGCTTCATAGTTTTACTTCTAGCGGAAAATGAAGTAATTTCAGTCGGATTTCAATCTGTTAGCCGGTCCAACTATTCAAAATCTATCTTTCTTGCCTGCTTTCTTTTTCTTTCTTTCTTTCTTTCTTTCTTTCTTTCTTTCTTTCTTTCTTTCTTTCTTTCTTTTTATTATTTTCCCTTTTTCATTTCTTTTCTTTTTCTTGAAACAGAAAGAGAAAATATTCATTTTTATTGTCAATTTTTGCTAAAAATATTTTTCTTTTATTTTTTCTACTATTTTTTTTACTTTTGTGTAAATTTTTTCAAATTCTATTTTACTTCCATCATTTCATTTTAGTCTACTTCAGTGCATTCATTTTTTCAAATTTTCAAATGATTTCCTTTTTTTTTCTTTTTTCCCCTTATTTTCTATAATCTATCAAGCCACTTTCAACGCCCAGATGAAAACATAACTAGGATCTAGCATCATTTATTTGATTTTGTGTGTGTGTGTGTGTGTGTGTGTGTTTTTAATTTTTTAATTTTAATATGTTTTTAATTTTATTTTTTTAATTTTAATTTTTTCTACCTCATTAATTCCTTTTCTCCCTTCAAAATGACAAAACGAAGGAATTCACCCCCAAAAAAGAGCAAGAAGAAACAACAGCCAGAGACTTAACAAACACAGATACAAGCAAGATGTCTGAACCAGAATACAATCACGATAATAATAATACTAGCTGGAGTCGAATATAGATTAGAATCCCTTTCTGCAGAGATAAAAGAGGTAAAAGCTAGTCAGGATGAAATAAAAAATGCTATAACTGAGCTGCAATCCTGAATGGATGCCATAGCAGTAAGGATGGATGAGGCAGAACAGAGAATCAGCGATATGGAGGACAAACTTATGGAGAATAATGAAGCAGAAAAAAAGAGGGAGATGAAGGCAAAGAGTATGATTTAAGAATTAGAGAAACCAGTGACTCATTAAAAAGGAACAACATCAGAATCATAGGGGTCCCAGAAGAGGAAGAGAGAGAAATATGGGTAGAAGGGTTCAGTGAGCAAATGATAGCGAAAAACTTTCCTAACCTGGGGAAAGACTCAGACACCAAAATCCAGGAAGCACAGAGGACTCCCATTAGATTCAACAAAAACTGACCATCAACAAGGCATATCATAGTCAAATTCACAAAATACTCAGGCAAGGAGACAATCATGAAAGCAGCAAGGGAAAAAAAGTCCTTAACCTACAAGGGAAGACAGATAAGGTTTGCAGCAGACCTATCCACAGAAACTTGACAGGCCAGAAAGCAGTGGCAGGATATATTCAGTGTGCTGAATCAGAAAAATATGCAGCCAAGAATTTTTTATCCAGCAAGGCTGTCATTCAAAATAAAAGGAGAGATAAAAAGTTTCCCAGACAAACAAAAATTAAAGGAGTTTGTGACCACTAAACCATCCCTGCAAGAAATTTAAGGGGGACTCTCTGAGGGGAGAAAATATAGATAGATAGATAGATAGATAGATAGATAGATAGATAGATAGATAAAGACCAAAAGCAACAAAGATTAGAAAGGACCAGAGAAGAAATACAAATCAAAGCCACACTCAGATATCACCTCACGCCAGTCAGAGTGGCCAAAATGAACAAATCAGGAGACTATAGATGCTGGAGAGGATGTGGAGAAACGGGAACCCTCTTGCACTGTTGGTGGGAATGCAAATTGGTGCAGCCACTCTGGAAAGCAGTGTGGAAGTTCCTCAGAAAATTAAAAATAGACCTACCCTATGACCCAGCAATAGCACTGCTAGGAATTTACCCAAGGGATACAGGAGTACTGATGCATAGGGGCACTTGTACCCCAATGTTTATAGCAGCACTCTCAACAATAGCCAAATTATGGAAAGAGCCTAAATGTCCATCAACTGATGAATGGATAAAGAAATTGTGCTTTATATACACAATGGAGTACTACATGGCAATGAGAAAGAATGAAATATGGCCTTTTGTAGCAATGTGGGTGGAACTGGAGAGTGTGATGCTAAGTGAAATAAGCCATACAGAGAAAGACAGATACCATATGTTTTCACTCTTATGTGGATCCTCAGAAACTTAACAGAAACCCATGGGGGAGAGGAAGGGGAAAAAAAGGAGGTTAGAGTGGGAGAGAGCCAAATCACAAGAGACTCTTAAAAACTGAGAACAAACTGAGGGTTGATGGGGGTGGGAGGGAGGGGAGGGTGGGTGATGGGTATTGAGGAGGGCCCCTTTTGGGATGAGCACTGGGTGTTGTATGGAAAACAATTTGACAATAAATTTCATATTTTGAAAAAAAAAAAAAAAAAAGAAAGGACCAGAGAATACCACCAGAAACTCCAACTCTACAAGCAACATAATGGCAATAAATTCCTATCTTTCAGTACTCACTCTAAACATCAACAGACTCAATGCTCCAATCAAAAGGCATAGGGTAACAGAATGGATAAGAAAACAAAATCCATCTATATGCTGTTTACAAGTGACCCACTTTAGACCTAAAGACACCTTCAGATTGAAAATAAGGGGATGGAGAACCATCTATCATGCTAGTGGTCAACAAAAGAAAGCCAGAGTAGCCATACCTATATCAGGCAATCCAGACTTTAAAATAAAGACTGTATCAAGAGATGAAGAAGGGCATTATATCATAATCAAGGGGTATATCTACCAAGAAGACCTAACAATTGTAAACATTTATGTGTCAAATGTGATAGCACCCAAATATATAAATCAATGAATCACAAAGATAAAGAAACTCATCAATAGTAATACCATAATAGTAGGAGACTTCAATACCCCACTCACAGCAATGAACAGATCATCTAATCAAAAAATCAACAAGGAAACAATGGCTTTGAATGACACACTGGACCATATGGACTTAACAGATATATTCAGAACATTTCATCCTAAAGCAGTGGAAGATACATTCTTCTCCAGTGCACATGGAACTTTCTCCAGAATAGACCACATACTGGGACACAAATCAGCCTTCAGCAAATACAAAAAGATTGAAATCATATTGTGCATATTTTCAGACCACAATGCTATGAAACTTGAAATCAACCACAAGAATAAATTTGGAAAGGTAAAAAACACTTGGAGACTAAAGAACATCCTACTAACGAATGAATGGGCCAATCAAGAAGTTAAAGAGGAAATTTAAACGTATATAGAAGCCAATGAAAATGATAACAACACAACCCAAAACCTCTGGGACGCAGCAAAGGCAGTCATAAGAGTAAAGTATATAGCAATCCAGACCTTCCTAAAGAAGGAAGAAAGATCTCAGATACACAACCTAACCTTACACCTTAAAGAGCTGGAAAAAGAGCAGCAAATAAAACACCAAACCAGCAGAAGACAGGAAATAATAAAGATTAGAGCAGAAGTTAATGCTATGAAAACCCAAAAAACAGTAGAAAAGATCAATGAAACTAGAAGCTGGTTCTTTCAAAGAATTAACAAATTCGACAAACCACTAGCCAGTTTGATCAGAAGGAAAAAGGACCCAAATAAATCAAATCAAGAATGAAAGAGAGATCACAACCAACACAGCAGAAATAAAAACAACAATAAGAGAATATTATGAGCAATTATATGCCAATAAAATGGGCAGTCTGGAAGAAATGGACAAATTCCTAGAAACATATACACTATCAAAACTGAAACAGGAAGAAATAGAAAATTTGAACAGACCCATAACCAGTAAAGAAATCGAATTAGTAATCAAAAATTTCCCAAACCATCTCCAGGGCCAGTTGGCTTTCCAGGGGAATTCTACCAAACATTTAAGGCAGAGTTAACACCTATTCTCTTGAAGCTGTTCCAAAAAATAGAAATGGAAGGAAAACTTCCAAACTGTTTCTATGAGGCCAGCATTACCTTGATTCCAAAACCAGACAGAGACCCCACTAAAAAGGAGAACTATAGACAAATTTCCCTGATGAACATGAATACAACATCCTCAACAAGATACTAGCCAACCGGATCCAACAATACATTAAAAAAATTATTCACCACGACCAAGTTGGATTTATACCTGGGATTCAGGGCTGGTTCAATATTCACAAAACAATTAACGTGATTCATCGCATCAATAAAAGAAAGGACAAGAACCATACGATCCTCTCAATAGATGCAGAGAAAACATTTGACAAAATACAGCATCCTTTCTTGATAAAAACCCTTAAGAAAGTAGGGATAGAGGATCATACCTCGAGATCATAAAAGACATATATGAACTACCCAACGCTAATATCATCCTCAATGGGGAAAAACTGAGAGCTTTCCCCCTAAGGTCAGGAACAAGACAGGGATGTCCACTCTCGCCACTGTTATTCAACAGGGTTTTGGAAGTCTTAGCCTTTGCAATCAGACAACACAAAGAAATAAAAGGCATCCAAATCGGCCAGGAGGATGTCAAACTTTCACTCTTCGCAGATGACACAATACTCTATATGGAAAACCCTAAAGATGCCACCAAAAAACTGCTAGAACTGATTCATGAATTCAGCAAAGTGGCAGGATATGAAATCAATGCACAGAAATCAGTTGCATTCCTATTTACCAACAATGAAGCAACAGAAAGAGAAATTAAGGAATCAATCCCATTTACAATTGCACCAAAAACCATAAAATACCTAGGAATAAATCCAACCAAATAGGTGAAAAATCTATACACTTAAAACGATAGAAAGCTTATGAAAGAAACTGAAGAAGACACACAAAAAAGTGGAAAAAGATTCCATGCTCCTGGATAGGAAGAACAAATATTGTTAAAATGTCAATACTACCCAAAGCAATCTACATATTCAATGCAATACCTATCAAAATAACACCAGCATTTTTCACAGAGCTAGAACAAATAATCCTAAAATTTGTATGGAACCAGAAAAGACCCCGAATAGCCAAGGCAATCTTGAAAAAGAAAACCAAAGCAGGAGGCATCACAGTTCTGGACTTCAAGCTATACTACAAAGCTACAATCATGAAGACAGTATGGTACTGGCACAAAAACAGATACTCAGATCAATGGAACATAATAGAGAACCCAGAAATGGACCCACAAACGTATGGCCAACTAATCTTTGACAAAGCAGGAAAGAATATCCAATAGGGTAAAGACAGTCTCTTCAGCAAGTGGTGCCAGGAAAACTGGACAGCAATATGCAGAAGAATCGACCCGGACCACTTTCTTACACCATACACAAAAATAAACTCAAAATAGATGAAAGACCTAAATGTAAGACAGGAAGCCATCAAAATCCTCGAGGAAAAACAAGACAAAAACCTCTTTGATCTTGCCCACAGCAGCTTCTTACTCAACACGTCTCCAGAGGCAAGGGAAACAAAAGCAAAAATGAAATATTGGGACCTCATCAAAACAAAAAGCTTCTGCACAGTGAAGCAAACACTCAGTGAAACTAAAAGGCAATCGACGGAATGGGAGAAGATATTTGCAAACAACATATCAGATAAAGGGTTAGTATCCAAAATCTATAAATAATTTGTCAAACTCAACACCCAAAAAACAAATAATCCATGGAAGAAATGGGCAAAAGACATGAATAGACACTTCTCCAAGGAAGACATCCAGATGGCCAACCGATACATGAAAAAATGCTCCATATCACTCATCATCAGGGAAATGCAAATCAAAACCACAATGAGATACAACCTCAAACCTGTCAGAATGGCTAACATTAACAACTCAGGCAACAACAGATGTTGGTGAGGATGTGGAAAAAGAGAATCTCTTTTGCATTGCTGGTGGGAATGCAAGCTGGTGCAGCCACTCTGGAAAACAGCATGGGGGTTCCTCAAAAAATTAAAAATAGAACTAGCCTATGACCCAGCAATTGCACGACTAGGTATTTATCCAAGGGATACAGGTGTGCTGTTTCAAAGGGACACATGCACCCCAATGTTTATAGCAGCACTATCAACAATAGCCAAAGTATGGAAAGAGACCAAATGTCCATCGACAGATGAATGGATAAAGAAGAAGTGGTATATATATACAATGGAGTATTACTTGGCAATTAAAAAGAATGAAATCTTGCCATTTGCAACTACGTGCATGGAACAGGAAGGTATTATGCTAAGCGAAATTAGTCAGAGAAAGAAAAATATCATGTGACTTCACTCATATGAGGACTTTATGAGACAAAACAGATGATCATAAGAGAAGGGAAACAAAAATAATATAAAAACAGGGAGGGGGACAAAACATAAGAGACTCATAAATATGGAGAACAAACAGAGGGTTACTGGAGGGGTTGTGAGAGGGGGGATGGACTAAATGGGTAAGGGGCACTAAGGAATCTACTCCTGAAATCATTGTTGTACTATATGCTAACTAATTTGAATGTAAATTAAAATAAAATAAAATAAAGAATTTTCTATCCTGTAACATAATCTACATGTGTGAAGGAAATAGAAAGCTGTGCTTATTCCACAGAAGCTCAGAAAATATATTAGTCCTTTTATACCTTTAAAGTTATTTTGAGGGGCACCTGGGGGGGCTGAGTACGTTAAGTGTCCAACTAAAGCTCAGGTCGTTATATCACAGTTGGTGATTTTGAGCCCCGTGTCGGGCTCTATGCTGACAGCTCAGAGCCTGGAGCCTGCTTCAGATTCTGTGTCTCCCTCTCTCTCTGCCCCTCCCCCACTCACACTCCATCTCTCTCTGTCTCTCAAAAATGAATAAATGTTAAAAAAAATTTACGTTATTGGAACATACATTCCAACTAAGCACAGGCAAATACCAAACGGTAACTACAAAATTGGAAGAAACGTCATGAAGACTATAACATGTGTTCTTAACCGGCTTGAACCTCAAACTCCGAGATAGATTATGTTCTATCAGGAGAATTCCACAGAGTAGGAGAGAAATTTGACTTTGAATGTTTGACTTAGCTGGTAATTATTTTTCTCCTATTACTCTTGTCTTGGGAAATGTGTGTGGTTATTGCATCTTTACAATTCATATCCTTATATATCCAAGAATTTGAAAGCAAGATCTCAAAGAGACATCTGTATATCCATGTTCACAGCACCATTATTCGCCATAGCCAAAGGGTACAGCAACACAAATGTCCACTGATGGATGGAGAAACCAAATGTGATCTACACATACGATGGAATGGTATTCAGCCTTAAGTACAAACAAACAAAAAACACGAACACATGCTACAATATGGATGGAAGTGAGCAGCTATGCCGAATGAAAACGGCCAGCCCCCCAAAAGACAAACATGGGGCTATCAAGAATAATCAACCTCACAGAAACACAATGGAAGTTGCCAGGGCCTGGGGAGGGTGGGGAATGGGAAGTTATTGTTTAATAAGAATGCAATCTCAGTTTTGCAAGGTGAAAAAGCTCTGGAGATGATATGCTCAGTAACGTGAGTATACTTAACCCTACTGAACTGTGCACTTAAAAAAGGTTAAAATGGGAAATTTTATGTTATGCGTGTTTCAGCACTATTAAACATTTTGCTTAATTTTGGAAAATGCATATCCATAGTGAGCCAGTTTTTATTAATTTAAAAGAAGACTAATAAACTATACAGTGGCTTATTATCATCTGTGACAACGTTCTTCTTCATATCATATTCTACTTTGGATTTATGGATGGCTCTGCACTAAGAGTGCTATAAAATCTATATATGCACTTATTGCTCGACAACATAAAATACAGGTTCATAAGAGGGGGAAAAAAGTGCTTAATACAATATACCATGCAGGTGCCTGGGTGGCTCAGTTGGTTAAGTGTCCAACTTGGGCTCAGGTCATGATCTCACAGTTTGTGGTCCAAGCCCCGCATGGGGCTCTGTGCTGACAGGTCAGAGCCTGGAGCCTGACTTTGGATTCTGCGTCTCCCTCGCTCTCTGCCCTTCCCCCACGTGTGTGTGCGTGTGTGTGTGTGTGTGTGTGTGTGTGTGTGTACACACGCGAGCTCCCATGCATGCTCGCTCGCTCTCAAAAATAAATAAGCATTTTTTAAAAAGTCACGTAAAAATTAAAAAAAAAAAAATACAATAGACTGTGATTCCCAACTGAGGCAATACCACTCCCAAAAGTACACAATTGGTTATTACAGAGGGGAAAAAAAACCCTTGGAGTTTATATGTACAAAGCACAGGTAAACATAAACAGATAAATAGATATACAGTATATCTGTGGTATTAAAATTTTATGGAATGATGGGGAAGGCAACTGGAAAATGTCTAAGAAGGATTCTTAAGGGAGAGAGAATGAAAATAAGGTTCAGAAATACTAGAATCCATCCAAATATTAATAACAGTAACTTTCCATATGTCAAGACACTGTGCCATTTTATTAATCCTTTTTATATAGTTAATTTTTTCTACACTATGATTATACCATAAAAATTAGCTAATTTTAAAAATCAGTAACTAAAATTGTATATGTGGTATATGATGGCAATCGTATTTTAAAATGCAAAAGAAAAAGACTATAAGGATCTAGGCAGAAATATTAATGGTTATCTTTAGGTAGGACTATAACCATACTTTTTCTTCTCATTTTTTTTGTTTCCCAAATTTTCCATAATGAAGAAAACATATAATTTGTGATCACCTCCCTTAGGTCATATCAGGGAAAACAGAAGAATTTCTTTTTCTTTCTTTCTTTCTTCCTTTCTTCCATCTCTCCTTCCACCCTTCCTTCCTTCCTTCCTTCCTCTCTCTCTTTCTCCCTCTCCCTCTCTCTTTCTTCCTTTCCTTCCTTATTTCTTCATTCATTCAACCACAATTTATGAGGCAGTACCATGTGCCAAGTCCTGTGCAAGGTCCTAGGGATCAATATTGATGAATAAAGACATGGGTCCTGCATACATGTTGCTTACATCTTTATGGGAAGGCAGACAAAGATAAAGACAAAAAGATAATAGCGAACTATGATAAATAGTATTACAAAATAACAACGGGCTAAAATTAAAAAATCAAAACCCAATTTATTAGGGTCGCTAAGGAAGACTTCCCTATGGCCATTTTAGCTATGACCTAAAACATAAGAAGGCGCTAGCAGGTTGAGAGTGAAGGTAATCCAGGACAAGGAAACCCCAGGAGTAAGGCCCTTGAGGCAAGGAAGGCAAAGCTGAGCACACCTGGAAAGTAGGAAGCAGTGGGGAATGTTGGAGAAATGGGGCTCCTCTTGCAGAGCCTTACAGACCAAAAGGGACCTTGGATTTTATTCTGAGGACAGAGGAACTTTAAAGCATGAGAGGAATGTGTCCAATGGATATATTAAGATTACGTTGTTGCTATAAGGAAGGTTTGTTGGTGGGGAACAAGGGTGGAAGCAGGAAATCAGACAGGACCCTGTTGTAATTGTCTGGGCAAGACTCAGAACTCCACAAAGTGCCTGCTAAGATCTCAACCCTCTTCAAGGGACTGCCAATTCCCACATTTCCTGGCACTGTGTTTTCTTCGCAGGCAGCAATTTTACCTTTGTTGCCATTGGTGGGAGAGTTATTTAAATGGCAATATTTTGGGGGTACCTGGCTGGCTCAGTCAGTAGAGCATGAGACTCTCGATCTCAAGTTTGTAAGTTCAAGGCCAACGTTGGATGTAGAGATCACTTAAAAGTAAAATCTTTAAAAAATCATAATAATTCCAACACTTCTTCCAAGTCTATCTCCCTTCTCATGGCTCAAGTTCATGTTTTTGTCCCTGTTGGAACTATCCTTCATCAAACACTACCCTGTTACCTCTCTGCTGTCATTCTTAGAAGCCCTTGCTAAGTTGGTGAAAGATCTTTTGAAATTTCATCTCTTTTGGCCCCCATCTATCAGCAAGTATTTGTTCATATATCTCCAGTTTGCCAGACACTATGCTAAGCACTAGGGATAAGGCTATAAGCAACACAGACACATTCAGAGAGCTTATACTCTAAGAGGTACATTTCCCTCCTACAAAGAATTTAGAACAATTTCCTCAAAAAGTTCATCGAATCCCTCAAAGGACATTTCTCTCTTAAGGATGGCCAGCTGACGTCGTCAGCTTTAACTCACCTTTATATTACCTTCTCCTTTTCACAGGATCTCTACATGTCCATGGCAACTTCTCAGATCCTAAAGCAGCCTGGACTTTCAGATTTCCTTATAAGGCCCTCTACAGTATAGTTCTGATGCCCCCTATTCAACTATTCATTGAGCCACTACCCATTGTACACTCTCTACTCTAGGCGTTCTGCACACCTTTCTCTTTACTGTACGAAACTTGCATTCACCAATGCGTGATTCCATCAGCCTGATACACTCTTTTCCTCCTAAAGTTGCAGGGCGAGGCCCTTTTCAGTCTTTAAGATTTATCTTAAAGTGTCATCTTCTCAAAGAAGCATGTCCTTATTACCCATCCTTAGAAGATTCTACATGATCCCAGTTATCCTGTCGATAGATTACCTCCTAATCATTATAACAATGCATAATTATTTTGTAGATCTTTCTTCCTTATTTTTACTCTGTCTCCTTCCTTCAGTGTAAGTTCCATGTGGGTAGGATCTATGCCTATCTTGTTCATTACAATGCAGCCTGACACATAGAGATGCCTAAAAATGGCTTTCAAATGTATTCTCAGGGTATGAATAAATGAATGAAAGCCACTCTCTGTGTGCAGAACACTCTCCCTCTTCTACTTTAACTTAGTTAATACCAAGCAGGTCCCAGATTTATGGCACTTCTTATGGAAAAGTGTCCTTGGAGCCCCTCGTTCACACCTTTCTATGTGCTCTCTTGCTGTCCTGTAGATCATCGGTTATAGTTTCCTCACCTGTTACTGTGATATCTCATCTATACCTCAAAGTAATTTTGAACTTATCTGAATTGTTAGAAGTCTTCCCACCTTCATTCAATAGATTCTGGAGTTCAGATCAATCAAAAACTTCCTTCCAGTAACTTAAAATTGAAAAAGGGACTTCCATTCAGTCAAAATGCAGTAACAGAGATTTAGGTTTACCTGCCCGACTTAACCAAAAACCAGAGAAAATATATAAAATAATGATCTTCAAGGGACTGAACATGAGACAACAAATAATGGTGGTTGCTGAGAGACAGGAAAAGAGACTGAGCCCTGCATCTACCCCAACTTACTGCATCGAAGAGTTTCCAGGCCACATGAAAGGAAGGGGAGCCAGGCAGAACCCAAGGGACCACCTGAGCTGAGAAGATCCAACACAGAGTTCCAGGCAACCAAAGCAGCTGGTGTTCAAAGACATTGTTCTGGAAAGAAAAGTGCAGCACAGGGAGAGAACATTGGATATGTGTCCTAGGTAGTTATAAAAATATGCATTCAAGGAAACTACCAAGGCGAGGAATAAATACCCAGAAAGGATTAGAGGAAAGACCATGAGGCAATCCCACAGGGTTGACCATGCTGCCTCTTCTCAAGCCAAACTAGAAAAAATTCATTACTTATGGGGCGTGTGGTAAAGTACCTGTGAAAGTGAATAGAATTTGTAGATATTTAAAGGACAGGATGATGAAACAGTACTATAGACAATCCTATTCCAATACATTAAACAACTTAGACAAAATGGGGAAAAAATTTTTGAAAGACAAACCATCAAAGGTCACTCCAAAAGATATAGACAACCAGAATAAATCTATGGCTATTACAACAAATTAAAATTTTTTCACACAGAAAATTTTCATTCCCAGATAGATTCAGTGGTGAATCCTACAAAGCATTTAAGGAAGAAATAACTGTAATATGGTTGCATAAAATATATATAATAATAAAACATACATATTTATGGATTTACGTACATTTATAACATATACACCTATAAATATAGTAATAATGGTAATATGCTACAAACATATACATACTACATAAAATCTTCCCAAAAACTGTAGTGGAGGAAACACTTTTCAACTTATTTGATAAAGACAATATTACCTTTAGGCCAAAATCAGACAAGGCATTACAAGAAAACTATAGATCAATCTTCCTCACGAACTTCGAAGGCAAAACGCTTTTTTTTTTTAGAGAGAGAGATCCCGTGTGCAAGCAGGGAGGGGGCAGAGGAAGAGGGGGAGAGAGAATCTTAAGCAGGCTCCACACTCAGCATGGACCCCAACACAGGGCTCAATCCCACCACCATGGGATCATGACCTGAGCCAAAATGAAGATTCAGATGCTTAACCAAGACAGCCACCCATGTGCCTCACAAAGGAAAAACTCCTAACAAATTTTAGCAGATAGAATCCAGAATTACATAAAAAGAGTAACACATCATGACAAAGGAAGGGGTTATCCAAGGAATACAAAGTTTAACATTGAAAATCTATATAATTCACCATGATCACAAAGTTAAAAGAAAATAATATTATCATCTCAATAGTTACAGAAAAAATTGTTAACCAAACATACCTAAGAGTGGAAGATAAATGTTTTCCCCTAAGATCAGGAATTAGGCAAGCAAGTTCAGTCTTACTACCTCTGTTTAACGTTGTATTGGAGGTTCTACCCAGTGCAATAAGGCTAATAATAATAATAATAATAATAATAAATGAAATACATCCAGTTTGAGAAAGAAGTACAATTTTTTTCACAGACATTGCTTATGTAGAAAACCCAATAAAATCTACAAAAAATGCTTCTAGAATCAATGAATCTAACAAATCACAGTACACAAAACCAACAAACAAAAGTTAAAGATGCTTCTATGTACTAGCAGTAAACAAGTCAGTCAGAGAAAGACAAGTACGATATGATTTCACTCATATGTAGAATTTAAGAAAGAAAACAAGTGAGCAAAGGGGAAAAAAAGAGATTGGCAAACCCAGAAACAGACTCTTAACTATAGAGAACACTCTGATGGTTACCAAAAGGGAGGTGGGTGGGGACGAAGGTTAAATCAGTGATAGGGATGAAGGAGGGCACCTGTTGTGATGAGTAGCCGGGTATTGTGTGCAAGTGCTGAATCACTATATTGTACATCTGAAAATAAAACTACACTGTATGTTAACTAACTGAAATTTTAAAACTTTAAATCATCAGAAGCTGATTTTTTAAATTACAACAGCATCAAAATATAAAATAGGGGACAATACGACAAAAGATACGAAAGACCTGCATGTTGGGCATTATAAAACATTTCGGAGACGTTTTTTAAAGTAAATAAATGGAAAGATATGCCACATTTATGGCTGAAAAGCTCAATATTGTTATGGTGTTACTTTTCTTCAAACCAAAACTCAAGATTAAACATAATTCCAATAAAGCCCCAGCAGATTTTTATGTAAAAATTATCGAACCAATTCTAACATTTGTATGGAAATGCATAGGACCTAGTATAGCCAAAACAAACAAACAAACAAACAAACAAACAAACAAAACCCAAAAACCTCTTTCAAAAAGAAGGACAAAATTAGAGTGCTAACATTACCTGGTCCCAAGGCTTATTATAAAGCTACAACAATCAAGAGAGTGTGGTATTGGCATAAAGATAGACAAATACATCAGGGAAACAAAATAGAAAGTCCAGAAATAGACCCACGCATATATGAAGAACTGATAATCAACAAAGCTTCAAAAGCAAATCAGTGGTAAAATAATAATCTTTAAAATAAATAATGTTCAACAACTGGATAACCATATGAAAAAAAACCACAAAAGTATAAAAAATCCACTCCAAATAGATTATGGATGTCAATGTAAAACCTAAAACTGTAAAACTTTTCAAAAGAATATGTAAGAAAAAAATCTTTGTGACCCTAGTTAGGCAAAGATTACTTAGACCCCTTTAACTAAATCAATTTTTTTAAAAATTACAAACTGAGCTTCTTCAGAATAAAAGCCGTTGTTCTTCAAAAGACACTGTTAAAAAAATTAAAACACAAGCTACACTAAAAGAAACTATTTTGGAGTCATGTATCTGATAAAGGACTTGTATCCAAAATACAAAAACCACCCTCAAAGCACAATAGTGAGAAAATGAATAATACAATGTTTTAAAGGACAAAAAGTTCTGAAAAGATAACTTCATCTGTTCAACTGGTGGCAAATAAACTTAAGCGTGTTCAACATCATTAGTCATTAGGTAAATGCAAATTAAGCCCTCAATGTGATACACACCTATTAGAATGGTTAAAATGTAAAAGGCTGAGCATAGCAAGTGTAGGCAAGGATGCGGAACAACTGGAATACCCATGCGCTGCTGGTGGGAATAGGAGATAAGAACTATGAAAAAAATAGTTTGGCAAGATCATAAAAAGGTAAACTTACACCTACCCTGTGATCCATTCATTTCACTCCTAGGTATCTACCCAAAGGAAATGAAAGCTTATGTCTATAAAAACATTTGTACATGAGTGTTCACAGCGGCTTTATTAGTAATAGTCCAAAACTGGAAATAACCCAATGACCATCAACAGATGAATAAATAAAGTATAGGGATTAACCTCTTGAGTCAAATAATAATAACGCTAAGCGTGCCTTCAAGTGGTAGACATTATTACTCCAGACAAGAGATCGCAGCGGAATGTAAAACTCAATTCATTGTATTTGACAATGGAATAGTACTTACAAATAAAAGGGAATAAACCATCAACACTCAATACAACATGGGCGAACTTCAAAATAATTGTGCTAAGTAAAATAAGCCACATAAAAATGAGTACCTATTGTATGATTCTATTTATTTAAAGTTCTATAAAATAAAACTAATCAATGGAACAAAAGGTAAGAATAGTGGTTGCCTGGGAAAGGGGTGGGAGAGAGGTTAAGGGGAAGGAGAGATTACAAAGAGGCATGCAGAAGCTTTTGGTTGTGATGGATATGCTCATTATCTTGATTATGGTGGCGGTTTTGTAGGCGTATACGTGTGTTAAGATTTATCAAAAATGCACACTTTAAATATTTGTATTTCTATGATAGCTCACTAAAGTTGTAAAAAAAAAAAACAAAAAAAAAAAACAAAGAGGGTCTGAGATAAATGCCCTACACAGAGGTCCCATAGGCTGTGAGCTGGCCCAAATTAAGATTATGTCAAAGACACTGACACTGAAAGTGATTCAGGTCATCTAACACTTCATGCAAGGATTGCCTACATAATTTAAGGCAGCCACCCTGAAGAGGCTAAGCTAGATCCTGTAAAACTTTGCTATATCCAATGCTGAAATGAGAATGCCAATGGGTCATGACTTGACCCAACTTAAAAATATTCAAAAGGTTGGAACAATAAAAAGAGAACCTGGGAGCCTGGTGAATGGACTAGGTTTTCCAGTAATATTTTTGCAATTAGCTAACTGTGACCTGGAGCATATCCCGTGGTGTCTTAGACTATCACTATTTTCATCTATAAATTTCACATGTTGGACTCATTTTATAGAATCCTATCCAGAGCTATAATGCAAGACCTAATCCTATCTTCTTTCTTTTCTGCCATCGTGTTTTTCTATGACCTATGAAAATATACATGTGTCTAAAGTCAAGAGTAATACCAGAAGAGGAAGATGTATATTAAGAGATGATATTTATTCACAGATCACACAAGTGGCAACAACTGTTCACTACCATTAGAGCGAGTCCCTCAATCACCAAAGATTTATTAAGCTCCTGTAGTCCATAGTTGTTTATTGTGTTTAAAGAATAAGTGTAGTATTAATAGTTGGTCAGCATGTTCTTTATACTTACAGGCTCAAAGAGGAAATGAAAGGCATTTTAGGCGGCACCAGCTTTTAGTAACATAAAAATTGAACTGAAAAGAAACCCCCTAAATATTTGTGGTTAAAGTTCCTGCCAAAATCCAGCTTTTCTAAGACGGCCCTCAACCACAAACCTACAGTTAGGGATTAACCTCTTGAGTCAAATAATAATAACGCTAAGTGTGCCTTCAAGTGGTAGACATTATTACTCCAGACAAGAGATTGCAGCGGAATTTAAAACTCAAAAATGGTACTAAAATCTAAGATTAAGGGAGAATTTTCCTTGAGTTTTAAGGACTGGAAAGAAATTCAGAATTGGAGCTCTCTTAAAGAAGCACTATTTCTTTTTGACACGAATGTGCAGCAACATCTTTCAATAAGCTCATCCTTTGCTGGGCTAAGATCATTCTCCTACCTTAGGTGGATGCTCAGGAATAGAAAAGTGCATTACTTTGGTAAAAAGGAAAATTTCTGGTGGTAAGTAACATTACACAAAAATTTTAACTTTAAGGAGTATTATTCTAAAGGGTCTAATCTTGTCAGGAAGAATAGGCTCACAGATACTCAAGGATATTTCTTAAAATTCTTTTTTTTTCTTTTTTTACCATTTTAAGGAACCTGGAGATCTGGCTCCAAACTCTTTTTAACCAAGCAAGTCTATTTATCTATTTCATGTCTCTTCTGTTATATGAGAATATTTGATTCATTTCTTCATCCAGCAAATATGTAATGGACTCCTTCTTTGTGTCAGACAGCATAACGTTTGTGGTTGATAGAACAGAAGGGAAGATATGGTGTGCAGACATGTTCCTAGTCCTTGAGGAGTTCACAGACCACTAGGGAAAACAGGTACTTAACTAAGGGAGAAGAGACCGTCTCTCTGTTCAGCAGCATAGAAGTCTCTACGGAGAGATAGCGCTTGACCTAAGCTTTGAAAGAGGTATTACCGGGAATTCTTTATAGGCAAGAGGGGAAAGAGGATTCCAAAGATATCACCATGTGCAAACGCTCAGGTAGCAAAATATCACTGGTACTTTCTGAGACAGGGAAGTTATAAGGTTTAGTTTCAGCAGTTAGGAAGTTGGCATGGAAAGGTAGAAATGAAACCATCAAGACCTGGGAACAGTCTAGAGTGAGATGGTGAGGGCAGATCTTAGAGGGTGTTGAACATAGTTTAAGATATTTAGATATGAAATTATTGGGATATACAAAGACTTTTAAGCAGAGGAATGGGATGATCAGATTTGGGCTTCAGAAATGGAACTTAAACCAAAGTAGTTTTCAGGTCTCTAAGAAGCCCTACCAAATAGTGCTACTTTTCACGGAGTTCTACCAAGTGTCAAGTGGGCCTCAGTTGCAGGTAAGGAAAATGGACAAGGGAGACAAGAGAGGCCAGGCCCAATCCTCTGATTGCAAAGACATCAGAGGCTTCTCCTTTTATCTGTGTGGTATAATGGGGTTTTTTTTGGGATGCACCTCAGAGTTAGCTTGATTTTAGAAGATTTGGCTGCATTTTTTTAAAATTTGCAAGCCACTGGTATGGAAGAACTAAAAGGAAACTCTACTATCATCAGGGAAAAGAAAAGGTTATTGCAGTAGGCCAGGTACCAGATAACACAAACCGAGGCAGTAGAAGTGAGCTTGCTACTTGCGTTCATATATCAGAACGTCGAGAAACAAAGTAAAACTCAGAGAGAGGGAAGTACATGAATATTAATCAACAGATCTTTGACAAAGGAGCATATGCAATGCAATAGAGCAAAGATAGTCACTTTAATAAATGATGCAGGAACAGCAGGACATCCATGTACAAAAATAGTAAATCTAAACAAAGACCCCACACTTCACAAAAATTAACTCAAAGTTTATCACAGACTTAAATGTGAAACACAAAACTATAAAACACACTGAAGACAACATAGATGAAAACCCGGATGACCTTGGGTATGTCGATGACTTTTAGATACAACACCAAGGCACAATCCATGCAAGAAATAGTTGGTAAACTGGACTTCATTAAAATTAAAAAATTCTGCTCTGTGAAAGACACAGTTACGAGAATGGAAAGGCAAGTCACAGACCGGGAGAAAATATTTGCAAAAGAGACAGCTAAGCACTGTCATCCAAATTATACAAAGAATTCTTAAAACCCAAAGACAAGAAAACAAACAACCTGATTTTAAAATGGACAAAAGACACCTTAGCAGACCCCTCACCAAAGAGTTAGGGGTGGCAAATAAACATTTTTAAAAATGTTCAATATCGTATATC
Source organism: Panthera tigris (assembly GCF_018350195.1). Lineage (NCBI taxonomy): Eukaryota > Metazoa > Chordata > Mammalia > Carnivora > Felidae > Panthera > Panthera tigris. Next base: position 21,583,114 of record NC_056663.1, on the reverse strand, counting down.
GTCAGGAAAATGGAAATTAAAATGAGATACGACTGCACACCTAGTAGAATGGCCAAAATCCATAATAATCTGAGATGGCTTCGTGCTGTGTGATTCCAACTATATGACATTCTGGGAAAGGCAGAACTATGGAAACACTAAAAGATCACTGGCTTCCAAGACTGGTGGAAAAGGGGGTTGAATAGGTGGGTCAAGGAAGAGGATTTTTAGTGAAATTACTCTGTACGATAGTATAATAGTGAGTATACGTCATTACATATTTCTCCAAATCCACAGAATGAACACCAAAAGTGAACCCTAACATAAACTCACTCTGGGTGATAACGATGTACCACTCTCAGTTGATTAATTGTAACAAATATGTGATTCTGGTGGAGGATGTTGATAACAGGGGGGCTATATATTTATGGGACAGGGGGTATAGAAGAAATTTCTGCGCCTTCTGCTCAATTTTGCTCTCAAACTAAAACTGCTCTGAAAAGTACAATCAGTTAAAAAAAAAAAAAACCTCCGATGACTTCCCACTGCAACCAGAATAAAATTTAAACATTTCACCAGCAAAAAAAAAAAAAAACCCACACATCCACACACACACACACAAACAAAACAAAACAAAAAAACCTCACTAAATGCCCATCCCTTGTGTGCATAACAGCTTTGATTTGATTAGTAAAAATAAAACTATCTTTATAAAATACCATTCTAAATATATATTAACCCATTTGATGATTGTGATTAATATCATCATTTGTATTTTACAGGTGAGGAAATAGAGGCAGAGGTTTTGTGGTAAAAAAATCTCAGGAAGCCTGCAAATGACCATGTTCAATGATACCATTTACAATACCTCTCTTCTAAGCTGAAGGATTGTTTCACTTAAGCAAATATGACTTCCAATATATAATTTATGTTAGTTAGTATATGATAGATAGTTAATATTTGTCTGTTGTAGAAAGAATTAAAATGATTAGAAATCATTTTAATGGAAAGAGCCCAAATTCTCAACTGGTGAATGAATAAAGAAGCTGTGAGATATAAATAAATCAATATATATATATATATATATATATATATATATATATATATATATATATATATATATCACACATATACACAATGGAATATTACTCGGCCATAAAAAATGAAATCTTGCCGTTTGAAACGATGTGGATGGAGCTAGAGTGCATTATGCTAAGCAAAATAAGTTGGAGAGAAACAAACACCACATGATATCACTCATAGGTGGAATTTAAGAAACAAAATAAATGAGCAAAAGGAAAAAAAGAGAAAGAGGCAAACCAAGAAACGGACTCTTAACTATAGAGAACAAACCGAGGGTTGCTGGAGGGGAGGATGGGTTCAACAGGTGACGGGTACTAAGGAGGGCACTTGTTGTGATGAGCACTGGGTGTTATATGTAAGTGATGAATCACTTGTTCTACTCCTGAAATTATTATTACACTGTACATTAACTAACTAGAATTTAAATAAAAACTTAAAACAAGGGGCACCCAGGTGGCTCATTCGGTTAAGCCTCTGACTCTTGGATTCGGTTCAGTTAATGATCTCACAGCTCATGGGTTCGTGCCCCGAGTTAGGCTCCATGCTGACACAGCCTGCTTAGGTTTCTCTCTCCCTCTCACGCTGTCCCTCTCCCACTTGTGTGTGCGTTCGCTCTCTCTCTCTCCCAAAAATAAATGAATGAACTTTTAAAACCTTGAAACAAACAAAACAAAAAAGAAATAATTTTAACAATTCCCCCAAATTCAGCAGAAGCTGAGAAAAAAAATTGGCATCATTAACATATCACTGATGTTAAAGAAATTCTCTACTTACAGAAGCTGGAAGTCAACCGAATACCAATTTAACTGGGAAGAAATGGAAGATGGATGTGATTACTGACAAATAATAGTTAACTTGTAGACCCTCCTCCCGGGAAAGGAACTAGCTTGTTGGGAGACAGTCCAGTCTTGAGGCGAGGTAGTGTGTGGCCACTTAGCCATTTTGTCTTGTTGCATGACAGTTTCCATGACAGATCACGATTCGGGGGCATCATTTAGCTAGGAACGGTCAAATAACACGAAGAGATTTCATCAACAGTTTCCAAGATGAGTCAACCATTTCAAGTAATTGGATTCAAGTGTTTTGAAAATTATTGAATAATTTGATGTGTTGCACTTCACCTTCAATCACTTGGTAAGCAGTATTACATTTTATATTAGTATTTGGAGAAAAAGGTCATGTATTTTAAAATTGTGATCTACATATTAATCTATATCAATACTAATTATTAACTATATCAATGTCACTCCTTGATCCAATTGTAAAAGTGAAAAAAGACACAAAATAAAGAACTCAAAGGGTTGAAACTCAATAGGCTCACCCCTATTTTCTTCCAGCTACCATTTAAGAAACAATAATAATCACAGTAAAACTGACCACATACTTGAGAAGTCAATATAATCCACTCCAGTCTTTTTCATGAGAAAGTTTCCCTTTAGGTCCTATGATGCAATAAACAGGTCTGTAATCTTACATAATCTTAGGTAATGCCAAGTACATATATTCTAGAAACCCAAGGACAAACCCAGATAAAAATTGAGTAGCATGGAGAAGTCTTGGAAGTCATACATGTTTATAGGTAAATTTATTACAGAATCTAACAAAACTTCCTTGAATTCTGAAATGTATAGTATGTACATATTAAGCAAAGATTAACTGGTAAAATTCATGAGGAGATTAGAGAGATGGAAAATAAAGGTGTAAAGAGAAAGATCCAAGTATTGGTTTATTTGATCTGCACTGCTTAATCCATGGTAAACTATTGGGCTAATTAACAAATGACACTATATTTAAATTGCATTAATATGTTTCGATTTCATACTGATTTCATATCTTAATAGGAACTCAGATTTTGAAATTATTATTTTTCAAGATATGCAAATGAGAGGCAATTAGTGAATTTGCTGATTAATTGTAGGAGACTGCTTCATGTACCAAAGTCTGCTACCATTACTTTCTGGCAGATGGCTTCACTAAGAGATGAGCTATTACAACTCATCTCACATTAAGGTGGGTTATCTTCAATGTCTGTCTACTACACACACACACACACACACACACACACACACACACACACACACACACACACGTTAACAAAGTAAAGAAGTCAACCCCTGCCCCATTCCTCTCAGAAAGGATCCCCTCGTCAAAAAGGATTTAGGCTGAAAGCACATAACTCTAAAAGATCCCTTCAGCCAGCTGCTGAGTCTTTGGAAACTGATGAACCTGATGGTGGTAGAAAATTCAAGAGGACAGAGTACAATTAATGAACAATATGTCATTTGATTATTGTTGTTTTTTTAAGTTTATCTTATTTATTTATTTTGAGAGAGAGAGAGAGTGCACACATGAGCCTGGTAGGGGCAGAGAAACAGGGAGAGAGAGAATCCTAAGCCAGCTCCACGCTGTCAGCATAGAGCCCAACGTGGGGCTTGACCTCACAAACCGTGAAATCGTGACCTGAACCGAAATTGGATGCTTAACCAACTGAGCCACCCAGGTGCCCCGGTTATTGTTTTTCAAATTGTGTTACATTTTATTTGTAAAACTATTCAAAGACTATGATACTCTGTAGACTAAGAAAATATGTTTTTGTTTATATGTGCTATGAAACTGCCTTAGAACCTGAGAATTTTAACAAATTATAATTTTAAAAACAGGCATTGACTACATACCTAACATGCGGTAAGCACGGAGCCGTAACTTTTACATGCATTATTTTATTTAATCTTCACATCTTTACCCGGTAGATACTGTTAGTGTGTTCTTGTTACTGATTATCAATCTAGGGTTTAATGAAATTAGCTAAGCCAGGAGAGCTAACACCATTTGTTAAAGAGCTGGGGTTTTAAGGTTTACTTTGCAGCAATAACACTCTTATTCTACACTATACAATACTGCCTTCAAATCATAGAATTTCAGTGCTTTCAGGTGTATAAAGAACTTCCAAAGATTACTTTCTTTTAACCCTTATAACCACGTTCCAGAGATGCACATTGTACGTTGTGTGTGGAGGCCAGACTCAGACCCAAGGCCACCACTGCCTTCACCTTGGCCTAATTTCACCTTTCACCTTGGTCAAATCTGAGCACCACTTTCTTAACTAACAGCCACAATCATTTAGATTTCTAAGCAATAGCCATGGAGGGGAAGATGTTGCCATGGTAGCATATAACACTCAGTATGGAATAGCTAAAATATGAAAATATTTTTCTTAAATTTTTAAGTACTTCTGTTTAATTTAGCCTGTCTTCCTACCATGAGGTATTCTAAAGATAAAATGGGGGGGGGGGGGCTTTTTTTTTAAGCTAATAAAAATCATGTCCCCTATGGTAATGGTGATCATTTTAAAGTAGGAGAGGTTTGTAGATAAGTCAATGATGGAAAAAAGTAGGAAAAGTAGAGAGATTTTGTATCTTTGCCTTTAACTAGAATTTTAAATATTCTCAGTAGTTCATTTATTGGGAGATTTACTTGGTGTTTTCTAAATTTTTAACAGAAAGGAGAGGATAAAATTGAGGATGTTTCATTAAATTACCTCATAGATCTAATTGCTGAAATCATCTTTCAAAGCCATTTGGGATGGGGTTTTAGAGAACTCAGCATTTCCCTTCTCCCATACTGAGACCAATGGTGATGATTTAATAGATAAACAGAATCTCGCTATTGATTAAATATGCCAAGGCAACATTTATCTTTTGGTTATTCTTACTACACTGACATTTGAAAACCAAAGAGCTTTTTCCTTTCACTTAACCAGGTATGTAATTGGTGTTTCTTCAGATGCATACTTAGCTTGCAGAAACAATGCGTTTGGCAAAAATAATAACAACAATAAAAATGCAATGGAGAAATCTTATATATCGTGAAATTATACTTTATATGCTCTTTGTTATATGTTATATTTTAGTATGTACATAATTATTGTACAGGCTGTTTGCAGAAAACCAGATATGCTGTACTTTGTGGAAGAGGTAAGGAGTTTTCAAGCCTAATTTTGATTCCATGTGATTTTTGCATGCTCTAACTTGAGAAGTTAGCCCCCCGGTAAGATGTGGTACTGCTGTATTCAAAATAAAAACAAGCAGCTTTTAATCACCTTCTTTTTTTAATTAAGACTAAATTCCAGTATTAAAACATCAATATTTACTATGAAGACCCTAAGGTTTCTTCATAAACATTCAAATTAAATGATATGCAAATGTATACCAAATTTATACTGGCCATTAGGTCACTTCAGCATGGAAGAATCAAATGCTATGTATCCAAAAAAAAAAAAAAAAAAATTAAATGCAACCATTACTCTTGATTCAGAAACCTGAATAGCTCACTATGCTTCTGTATCTTTTTTTTTTCTTTCTCTAATTTTTTTTTTGTCCCTCAAATGTCAATGAAGCAACTGAGAGTAGTTGACCTCTTTAACCTCGAAGGGAACCCTAAAAGCATTCCGTGCCCTCCTGCATCGAATGGCACTGAATTAAGGTGGGACATCTTCCCTCTGGAGCTCATCTGACTTCCAGCCTGCAACCTCTTACTCTTAAGCTTTAACAGTCTCAGCAACTGCAAAGAAAACAATATAAAAGCTCCTCATGGATTAACAGACCATTACTGGTCGTCGACACTTCAGCAGATGAAACCCCCTTGATCCCAGACTATAAAAACGCCTTCTGAACACTCTTCAGCTCCTCTTTGATTCTTGGCCCAAGTCTTAATTTTCTCACAGTACTGAAGCTCTGTATTTCATTAGAGATATCACCTTAAGTCCCTGTGTGTCCTTACTTGTTTGAATGGGGTTTCTCTTCTCCAGATTCATCTGTATCTATTTTGAAGGTGAACTAATAAATATCAAAATATGTTTTTGAAAACTATTGATGGTAAGGGACAGGGTTGGGCTTTTTATTAGCTTGTTTTTTAGATAAAGCCCAAAGGTTACGAGCCTGAATTTTCTTCATTTCAAATTTGTATCATATAATCACTTTGTATTGAATCCTGAGGTTGAAAACACCAAAAACACCCCTGTTAGGATTGAGTCCAGCTTTTATTCCACAGCCAAAGTTATTCTTGCACTTTCTGTCTCAACTAACTTAGAGAATTTCGAATGGTGATAACCAAAACTCACAAAATCTTTTCACCCTACACAATATAAATAATATTGTCACTAGAATTTGAGTCTATAGTTCTATAAAGGCAAAATATGAAAACTCGAATCTTAGTAGGAGCTCAACTCTTAGTGTGCCAAATGTTGTTTATTCTGTATTCAGGCTGCTTTTTTGTAAATGCATTCTAATCTATACAAAAACAACAACAACAACAACAACAAAATGCTTTTTTTCCCTGAGGCATTATTTCAATCTACTGCTTGATCCACAAACACATGGCCTACAGTATCACTGCTTCCTTTTTACTTATTTAAAATGATAATAGTTCCACGGTTTTTCTTGATAGATTAAGTAACACATGCCTATTGAAAATTTTCACAATCCAAAAAAAGAAAAAAGAAAAAAAGGAATAAGAAATAAAAGGGAACTGAAATTATTTTTTCCTCTGATATTGTTTTAGCTAATGAAATTATTTAGTTGAAACTGAAATTATTTATCATGGCATTAATCACAATAGAAAAAAAATGGATAACCAGCAAAGTCCCCATCTTTCAGGAATTTATAATGCACAACTATGTGCCCATGTCTCTGGGTCAGCCATTTGTCACTCAGGAATCTATTAGAAAATCAATCCAATTGGTCTAAAATTACATTAGCATTATTTAAGATATTAAACTAATTAGATAGGAATGTTTAGCTCCAAGCTAAGTCCTAATCATTCCAATAGAATTATCTACCATAAGTATATAAAGAGATCAAAATATAGAATAGATAGTAAAGACTTTTTACTATTAGTAAGTCACAAGTCCTAGGAGAAAGAGTGGGAGCCTAGCTTGGGGCATGATTAAGGCAAAGATAACTCCTCTGACTTTTATATTTAACTAATTAGAAATTTAAATGTTTCATACTCAAGATTATTAATCAAACCAGGGGCACTTGGGAGTTGAATTAAACACTTATAAGGAAGATAGAATTATTCTGAATCATGCTTGTTCTAAATTAAATATTTTTGTTACATGAGTTCGGCTGAGACAGATGTGTAAGTACCTCTAATCACACTATCGTTGGACCTATGTGAACATTGACTTCCATCCCTACCAAATCTTTTCTTTATCTGAACATTAAAGACACATTGCACAGGTGGGCAGGTGAGAGGTGAGCATAAAACTGAGTCAGACAAATCCCCTAAATTACTCTTCCCGAAAACCAGTGCCATACAAAGGTGGATGGATGGAATTTGATGGCCAGCTGGGGAGTCGCTGCTTATTACGTGATCTAAGGCAGGTCAGAGATTTAGTTTTCTAGCCAATCAGAAGGAGCGTAATAGCCTATTTTGTGAGAATATTGATAAATGCAGTGAGAAAATACACCAAGTACCTGGAACAAGGCAGGTTTTGAATCATGTTTTGAGTTATTTCCATTCCTTTTGAAAATAAGAGCTACAACACTCTCCCATAAAAATGAAAATTATCCTGGGGTGCCTGGGTGGCTCAGTCGGTTAAGCGTCAGACTTCAGCTCAGGTCATGACCTCACGGTCCATGAGTTTGAGCCCCGCGTCGGGCTGTGCGCTGACATCTCAGAGCCTGGAGCCTGCTTCGGATGCTGTGTCCCTCCTCTCTGCCCCTCCCCCACTTGCACTCCGTCTCGCTGTCTCTCAAAAATAAATAAATGTGAAAAAGAAAAAGAAAATTATCCAGCTGCTCCCATCACTGAAGGCTTTTAGAAAGCATCTGTGAGAAACAGTGTTACACAATGTATCATGTATACTAAAGCAACATTGTCCCTACCCTAGAAACCCTGTAATCCAAGGTTGGCAAAGCTGATGAATTTAAAAAACCTAAATACAAAGGGGATAGCCATTCTAGAGGCACTTTCATATGCCGTCCTGAAAAATAGCATCCTGCCCTTAATAATGAGAAATTGTTTGGTTAATCATTCACTCTTTGCATGATACACATGTTAGAGAAATCAATTCATTAAAAAATAGATTGGGTGCTTATTGTGGGTTATTAATTTTGAAAAGTGATAATTACTAAAGCTAGTGGATGACTGTCCATAAAGAACATAATAGCATACCACCTGCTCTGAATATTTGACTTCGTACAAATGTGTATATGCATATGCCTGCATTTATAAATGTAAGTTTACATATTTATTTATATTCCAAGCATTTCTACAAAATATTTTATAGGACTTATAAAAATATATATAATACAAAATAATAAAACATATATAATCAGAGAGAAAGAGACTCTCCCAGTAAAAAGACCGTGAAAAATTGTGAGCACATAAAAGCAGGCCTTAAAGTCCTAAAGTCAGTTACTAAACGTCAATTGCTAATTCGGCCCTGACTTCCCTAAGGGTCAACAGAGGTCAAAATACAGAGGAAACACAGACTCCAGTACCCAAACCGATCATAAGACTGGACATCCTGATTGCCTCCAAGAAGCAATGTTTATCCTTACGCTGAGATTCAATCGAAGTTTCTCTACTGAGGTTTCTCACAAATGGGATACCAAAGGACAAAGTGGACAATGCAACAGGAACTCTTAGAAAGTAAACTAGATTTATTTTTTTTTTCAGAAACTATATTCTGAGAATACCACAGTGTAAGTCCAGTGAACTAAACTGAAATCGACTTTGTGGGGAAAATCCCCGACAAAGAATGTTACTGGCCAAATCATAAAATAAAGGAGATAAAAAGACAAAACCCTCCTGTCCCATTTTCTCACTTGTGAAATGAGGGAAGGGGACTACATCAGTTCTAAAGTTTTTGGCCCACCACAGACCTCCACGATAGCTAACCTGAATGCTTGGGTACTAATATTTATATTAAAAGAACAACAAAAACGTCATTAGTAAAGCTAAGAAAGGGGAACATTTGGAGAGGAAGAAATACCGTATCTTGGGTTGATTGGCAATCTACCATTTCTCTGAGCGAACTGTATGAAGAGAAAACTAGTTTCCACAAACTGGAGGCCTGTTGGCAGTGAGCTTTGTTCGAGTCATTTTAGCAAACATGGTGTTTTTTCACTCATTGTCAATCTTCTAAAATTAGAAGTTTTCACATTAAAAAATGTAAATTTCTGGCTTTTATTAAAAGAGTTGGGGATATGCCTGGATAGCAACAATCAGCTGAAGCTGCACGGCCAAGGTCATACTCTAGTACGAAGTCACACGTTCCTCGGCGTTCCTTACCGTGAAATTAAGTCAGCTGACTTTCGTCATGGGACTTGTGCTATTTGCTTTATGTCACAGATTAAGGAGAACAAAACATAAAATATCTCATATCCAAATTTCCCTTTCAAAAGTGAAAAGATAATAGATGGATGAAAACAGCTTATTTCAAGAAAAATTAGACCTCACTTCTCAGTGGAAGTAAAGAAGATGGCTACCTAGTTAAATATGGTAGTTAATATGACCTGGAAATGGGGAGCCATTGGCCAAAAAGCACTAACTTCCAGTTACAGGATCAGTGAATTCTGGGGGTGTGATGTGCACACCATGGTGATAATAGTTAGTCGTTGCTACGAGAGCTCTCAAATGTTCTCACCACAAAAGAGACGTGATAATAATGTGTGGTGATGGAAGTGTCAGCCAAAGCTACGAGAGCAAGCATTCTGCAACATGTAAGTGTATCAAATCAACATACTGTGCATCTTACGGAATGTATTATGTCAATAATATCTCAATAAAACTAGAGAAAATAAATTGCAAAGAATGGAAGAGAAATCTGAGATTAGGAGATCCTCAAGAGCTTTTATTAATCACAATGTGTTAAACCTATTTGGATCTTGGGGCTTGTGAGTGGCTCAGTCAGTTACACGTCCAACTCTTGATTTTGGCTCAGGTCATGATCTCAGAGTTAATGAGTTTGAGCCCCACGTCAGGTTCTGTGTGAACAGCATGGAGCCTGCTTGGGATATTCTCTCTCTCTCTCTCTCTCTCTCTCTCTCTCTGCCCCTCCCCTGCTCGTTCTCTCTCTCTCTCTCTCTCTCTCTCTCTCTCTCTCAAAAATAAATAAACATTAAAAAAATTATAAACTTTCTGGATCTTGAGTCACATAAAGCAATGATAAATATTAAAAATATGATCTGTTGGGTACATCTACCCAACTCTTTCACAACAGTTACACAGTACCCAAAGGCATTTCTGTTTTATATATAATCTTATACAATAACTTATTTAATATAAAACACCATACTTTGGTTTGACAGGTTGCCTTTACTTCAAAGTATCCTGGAACAACTGAGAAAACAACAAACGATGGTATTTCCAAAAGAATAAGAGAAAAAAGAAAATTATCTTAAAAATTGAACTAACTTCCAGAAACTTATCAGCATATAATTTTCTTAAGGTTTACTTGCATGTGAAAAAAACAAATTATATTTTTTTAAGTTTATTTGTACTTATTTTGAGAAAAAGAGAGCCAGCACCAGTATGGGAGGGACAGAGAGAGGAGAAGAAGAGACAGAATCCCAAGCAGGCTCCATGCTGTGAGTGCAGAGCTGGATGCAGGGCTCGAACTCACCAGCCAGGAAATCATGACCTGAGCCAAACCCAGAAGTCAACCACTTTGCCTGGGTAGTTCAGTCAGTTGAGCATCCAATTTTGGCTCAGGTCACGATCTTGTGGTCTGTGAGTTCGAGCCCCACATCGGGCTCTGTCAGCACAGACCCCGGAGCCGGCTTTGGATTTTATGTCTCCCTCTCTCTCTGCCTATCTCTCTCTCTCTCTCTCTCTCTCTCTCTCTCTCTCTCTCTCTCAAAAATAAATGAGCATTAAAAAAAAGGTCAACCACTTAACTGACTAAGCCTCCCAGGTGCCTACAAATTATATGTTTTTAATTATATAAAAATATTACAGATTCAGGTGGGGCAACATGTTTATGGGTTTATAAACGCAAGCACATTAGGCTTAATTAAGCCATTATTCAAGCAGCATGTACTGGAGCCTTACTACTATATTTTAATCATATTAAATTCATTAATATGAGGTTGAATATGAACTCTATAATAAGAAAGATTGAAACCTAGCTACATATAATAAGCTGGGTCTGCAAAAGAAAATTTTTAAGGTTAGAAAGAAGTGCTTAACAGACCTGGATTTAGAAGTTACACTTCATCTTGCCTGGAGTGAATCTAGTCCCTGTATCGTTTATGTTAATTACAGAGCTGCTAATCATACTGGGGAGAATACAAAAACCAAATGGAAAAATCATTCAGGATATAAAGTAAGTTCTGATGAGGAGGAAGTGCAATATTGAATTAAAAGTAGCAACCACACACCTGCTGAGCCTCCGGTGTGTAAGCACAGAGGGGCTCGTCAGTTTGTGGTTGTTCACTCATTTGAACACACGAAATCGGTTTCATTTCTCTGCATTCTTCTGATACACTACAAAGGCCGAGGAAAAATGCTTAGAAGAACAGTAGAAACAAAATAACCACAAAATTCGTAAGCACCGCAGGCAGCAACATTACCACAGAGAACATGAAGAACAACAGTGTGTCGTCCAAATTGTGAGCAGATCTGTGCAAGCACTCTCACCGAAGCTGAGGGGCACGATCAGGCGGCAGGGGCGTCTAAGAAGGAAGGGCCGGGCTTCCTGGCTCTTCTTTTCCCAGTATTCTCTTCTTTCAGCGTTAAGTTCAAGATACAGTAAAACTTCAAAAACTGGACTAGAATCCCTCATTAACTGCTGGGATTTTTCCCCTATTAATTTGGGGGGACAGTGTCAAATCACACAACCATATGCACACACATTCATACTAGATTTAATTAAACAAATGCATAAAACGTTTGTAAATATACCTTGGACTCAGTATAACCTCAGGGGCGCCTGGGTGGCTCAGTCGGTTAAGCGTCCGACTTCGGCTCAGGTCGTGATCTCGCAGTTCTTGGGTTTGAGCCCCATGTCAGGCCCTGTGCTGACAGCTTGGAGTCTGAAGCCTGCTTCAGATTCTGTCTCCCTCTCTCTCTGCCCTTTCCCCACTCGCATTCTCTCTCTCAAAAATAAATAAACATTAAATTTTTTTTTCTAATTTAAGCTCAAACGCTGTGAATCTTTCACATTCACATTTGTGTAGTAAACACTGATCTACAGAGTGAGACTAGCTTGCAGTACAGCCTAGCTCTAGCTCGTAGAGTTAAAAGAGGCTTAAGTTCAAAACCCGGCTGTCCCACTTGCTTGTTAAATTAGTAGCCTTCATTGTATTCATCTGTGTAAAATGGGAATCATAATTTACCTCTTAGGGTTGTTATGACAATCGAAAGAAACCATCCGTGTCAAGCACATTGGAAGTGGGCACTACACTATCACCAATTCAGTTTTCCTATATAAACTCTTAAAGCAAGTGTGTGTGTGTGTGTGTGTGTGTGTGTGCGTGTGTGTGCGCGTGTGTATTAGAAATCTTTTGGTAAGGCAATCTAATGCAGATTTTGTTAATGAATGTACTCTAACCTGCAAATGCAATTCGTTCTAACACCCTATTACATAATTCTTTCTTTTTATTTATTTTTTAATGTTCATTTATTTTGAGAGAGAGACAGACAGAAGTGAGAGGGAAGGGAGCCGAGAGAGTAAGAGAGAGACAGAATGAGTGGGGGAGGGGCAGAGGGAGAGAGAGAATCCCAAGCAGACTCCATTCTGTCACGTTTCATGAACCGTGAGATCATGACCTGAGATGAAATCAAGAATTGGACGCTGAACCGACTGAGCCACCCAGGTGTCCCTATTTCCTTCTTTTTCACAGTGTTATTTTCCTACGTCACCGAGAAGCAATACCTACCACCTGATAAGAGAAGCTGAGAATCAGATGGGGCTGGGTTTGAATTAGCTGAGTGACTGAAAGTTGCTTAAATTTTCCTATTCTCAGCTCTTTCTTACTTGGAATAATTCTTGGTAGAAAGATTAAAGGGGTCATTTGACACAGAGTAGGACCCAAAATAAATCGTAGCTCTTATCAATATTATAACTACATAGTTATTCAATCTTTACATTAAATTTTTATTACAGTACTCAAATATTTAATTTGTATCATAAGCGAGGCTTAACATTAATAACATTTAAAGGATATTTTTAAGTCCTTGAATAAAATGGCTTCACTTTACTACCAATTTCCGTGATTTAAAAGATAAATGAATTTAGTTAATTGGAAGAACAAAAGCTGTCTCGTTTACCAAATTATTGACGCTTGTCGAGTGATGTGGCCTCTTGGGTGAAAGAGAAATGTTAACAGATAAAAAAAGAAAGGAACATGTGATACTAAGATATTTAGGGAAATACATGTTGTCACATGTTGATACTCTGGAGCCCTGGTACTTTTCCATGAGATGCAAACACAGTAATCATTTTTCCATCTTAGACATGCTCAGACATGAAAATAATTCAAAGCATAATAGACGTCCTTTTCCACCAGGATTGAAGAATCAGAATGACAATAACATATTTTTGTAGAAAGAGTGTAAAATCATTATTATATCGTTCAGCCTATTTCAGAAAGAACCACAACTCCTGCCGTGAACTCCAGCAACAATAGATTTTTAAATCAACAGCTGGTTAACGTTATAAGAATGAATCATGGAGCAGGAGTGACAGCTGGATAGGATCCAGGGAGCCCAAGAGATACTAGAGATAATTTTGGCATTTTAAAGGGAGACTTTCTTGAGTGCCTCTGACCTGGTGCTACATACATCTTAATTTAAGGCGACAGATAGTGTGACAAAAAACAAAGTACAATTATAATTTAAACCCAAAGGATCTAGACAAATACAAGTGTCTTAAAAGGTGGTGTATTTTCCAATCACGGCAAAGCATTCACTTCACCTGAGATCTCTTGGTTAAATGCTGGAAATATCTAGTGTTCCACTTAGAACCGTTTAATGTTTATTTTTTTTTATATAAGGAATAAATTGGATCTGTTTTATGGTCAAGTTAAAACAAGACTTCTACCTAGAAGCTTGACAGGTAAAGCCACACCAATCTTTTCAGCTTTAAAACCAGTCAAAAAAAATATCTGTTTTATGCTTCTCAGACTAGACAACAAAGTCATGAGAGGTTTTCCCCTTCAGATTTAGTGTAAATGTCCCCACCTGACACACACAAAAGCCGAACTATCAAACGGAATGATGATACTGGTGTTCAACACCTGCATTTCAGAGCCGCCAACAAAGGGAGACGGAGACTTTGGCCTACACACCTGTCGGATGGGCGGATGCCTTTCACCTCTTCTGCTCGTGATGGGTCCCCGCAGGACAGAAGTGGAAAAACACACTCTTCAAAGGGTGATGCGCAGAACAGGCGAACAAAACTTCTGCGTATTCCGAGGTTTATGTGCCGAGTCATAGGGTTTATCTGGCAACATGCTTGGAAGGAAACTATACACTAACAGGAAAAAAAAAAAAAAGTTTAGTTTGCTCCTAAACAAAAATGGGGGGAGGGGAAGGCAAATTTCTAAAAACACCAAAGGAAGATAAATTATTATTTAAAGGAATCTAAATGTACGACATTCGGTAGCAGTTATGGTAGCTAATTTTTACGTTATTACTAGAAAATGTATCAAGCATAAATACAGCCTATGTATATTTCTGGAAAAAGAATTTTGAAAAACAGTTATCTTATGAATACCAGACACGTATGTAGTTTATAGTCTTTAAACACTTATTTGCATACTTAATTTAATGTCGCGTGTATTCGTATCATTTTAAAAATAGTATACAATTGTTTTAATCTACTCTTTTGAAACCTTGAGGTGATAAATGGATGAGTCACTAAGAAATGAACAGGTACAGAACCTGTTTGGGAAATGTTTAACCAAGCTGCTTAAAGTAAGAGAAAAATAAAAATTCTAATAATTGTGTAACTGAAAGTATCACATTATAGAAAATCTGAAAGATTTCACTTGTAATACCACTTAAAATAGCAGTATGTGTAAAAGATAATAAAGTATTAGGACTTTGTATATGTTAAAGCAATTGGGACTTAATTACATCTAAAAATGTTTTTCAAACACTGGGTTAAATGTCTACATCACCAAACAATAAGACGTCTTTAAAGCATTTTAATTTATAAAATAATTATTTCAAATTACCCTATGCATCTAAAAGGATTTCACAAAACAAGATTTTTGAGGAGCTTTAATAATGATTTGGATGCACAGAATTCTTTTTTTTTTTTTCATCGATAAAAAAATAGGGATATTCAGGTACACCACCGTCATTTCTAACACTGCAATTTGTTTCAAGGCTAGAGGGGGGAAGCTAAAAGTTCGTGTGCATTTCTGATGACAGATGCGGACAGGAGCAGAATCTCTTTGGAGTTTCTGGAAGATGAAAAACAAACAACTTTCGTGCTCTTTTCTTAACAGAGACAGAACAGATTTGTGAAGCTACCACCTAGCCAAATATCAAGCTCTGGAATTCTTCCCAACAGTTGTGACTGGGTAATGTTTCTATTGAAATGAAGTGACTTAGTCATTTACGTATAATTACCATTCAAAAGAGCAAGTGCACGTACGAGACCAGAACGTCTCCAGAACAAACCACCCCTCCGTGGCCATCCTCCTAACCTGTGCTTGAACTTTGGCGGTAGTTAAAACTCAAACTGGATTGTCCACTACCTATAAATGAAGCTGAAATGTGCCGACTGTGAGGATAAGTTTCGAGGAAGCTAATAGGTTTTAGTGTCTGAAACTTTTGGTAATCTGGCTTTAAGTGTCATAGGTCTTTCAAGGTGGATTCCATCTGTCCTATAAAGTTATGTATTGAAACATAATGCATCCCTTTGATCTCCTTTGTAAAAACCCTATGAAGTCAACAAAATGCCCCCATTGACTCAACAGCCAGATCCCCAAACTGTTGACATGAAAGATTTTAACATTTGTAAGTGTTAGTAAACAGTAAGGCAGCTATGTGTTGAAAGCCTCTCAATAAAAGGAGTTGGTGATAGGCTGAGTCTTGCCACAAGTACAGACTGTCCTACTAATATTTTGTACCAAAATCAGACAAAAGAGCACGGTTCAAACCAGAATTAGGCTTGGTAATGTCCATTCACATATAACCCCTAAGTTATTCCCTAATAAAGTATTTATATTTTATTTCCGAATCATTTGAGTTAGTGGAAAAAAGTATTCCAGCAACATAGATTCATACTATGGTAAAGAACATAAAGAATATATACATGGATGTGGACTTACGTATGTATGTATTTTTGTTTGTTTATAATGTTATGTATTTGTGTATATATGTATGCACATATTCAAGGAAGGTGCATAGAGGGAACAGGGTGCAGAGAAAATTATGTTGACTTTTTCAGTCAGAACGATCCAAGTCCAAATATTGGCAATTACTGCTGAGTAGCCTTGATCATTTTTCTTATCTTTAAAAATGAATAAGTATTAATACCTACTTCACTGATTGTTAGATTGAGATCAGCAATATTAAGCACTTAGAATAGTAGCAATCAACAAATACTATTTCTCTTTTCCTTCCCCATATCATCATCATACCCAGACTTGAGTCCAAGTTTTTAATCCAATTTTAGAATTTAATTAGTCTGTTATTTCAGCATTAACATATGTCCTCAAGTTCTTGAGACATTGAACACAGACTCAGTAGGCTCTTATTGAAAGGCAAGGGAATGTGGTCTGTCTCAGGTTTGCAATTCCCTGCTGATCTAACAAAGCAAAATCTTGTTCCTCCTTCAACAACCTGGTCAGGTGTCATATCCTCTATAAAGACTCCCACAATCCTGCTGGGCAACAATAATTAAATGTTCATTTCTCTGTTCTCCCAAATCTTGGCTCATACTATTATCATAGTACTTATTATATTCCATTCTACTTACTTTTTGTCATGCTGTTATCATATTATTAAATTGCATTATATCTACTTCTTGTCCTACCTACTTCATCTCAGAGAAATTGAGTTCCATGAGGTTGGGATCCGGGTCTTAGCCTTCCTGACATCACCATCATGTAGCACGGAGCCTGGTAGAAACATACAACAAAAAGATATAGGGAAGCAGGAAAGGAAGCCAGAAGGACTAGTTCCCTACTTTTCTTATACTGTGTCTTTGATCATGGACTCAACAACAAGTAAGGTTTAAAAATAAATAATTCCATTAACTGGAAGAATCAAATTGTTCTAAGTCCTCCCCAATCTTGAAATATGATTCTATATTATTTCAGCATCTCACTTGTGAGCTGCCTCAAAGATCTGCAAATTTTGTAACACCATCTAGCCAAGCATATGACAGATGGCTCTGAGATCAGCACTGTATTTTTGTGTGTGAACCAACATTCTATCCAGGTGGCATCTGTGTACACATATTAGAAATGCTAGAGGCTTTAAGCTTGCAAACAGAGCCCTAAGTGAGGAAATGCACATGCCATGTGAATTTGTATAAGCACATGAGCCTTTTACCTAATTCAAAATTAGAACTCACGTATAGCTGTCCATTTACAGATTTACTCCCTCTTCTCAGCTAGCCAGTCTTACTCAGATTCCCTTCTGGGTATAGCTTTTTCCTAGACATTTCCGTTTATACACACATATACACATGCACACACATCTATGCACCTACATATACGTAAGTGCCACTTTCTCTCAATCATCTTCCACAGTGATTGCCACCGAAGTGATCTGCCTAACGCTCAAATCTGGTCATTTTGCTTCCATACCACAACTTCTACATCACCAATGATAAAGTCAAAACTAACTGTATACTAGTCATAAGCAAATTACCTTCCACTTACCAGTTATACCAGGCTCCCTTGGGTCTCTATTCTTCTGCACATATTTTTTCCAAATACTAAGTTGCCATTTTCATGCTTCTCTTATTTAAAAAAATATTTCCTTTCCTCTCTCTTTTTTTTTTTTTTTTTTTTTTTGGAGAGAGAGAGAGAGAAAGGGCACAAGTGAGCAAAGAGCAGAGAGAGAGAGAGAGAGAGAATCCCACAAGGGGCAGAGAGAGAGAGAAGTGGGGCTCATACTCACCCGATATGGAACTTGAACTCATGAACTATGAGATCGTGACTTGAGCTGAAGTCAGATGCTTAACTGACTGAGTCACCCAGGTGCCCTGCTTCTGTTTTCAGGTCAACTGTCAACCTGTCTGAAAAACTTCCAATGACAACACTTTCTCCCTTTGCCCACTGAAGAGTTGGATGCCCATCTACTCTACCCCCAGGACACCCTGTGTAGATGTATATACCATGCCTCATAAACTGTACTACATATTTTACATATATACTTGCCTCACAAGATTGTATGCTACTTGAGAATGGGAATGAAGTCTTGTTCATTAATTGTACACTCAGCACGTAGAATCCTGCATGTGCTTACTTATTTGTTAAATAAGTAAATGACTATATGGATACTATCTATAAAGTATTCATAATAACTTTATAAGGACATCCATGGAATTTCAAAGCTTAAAACAAACACTAGAAGATATCATTGAAACATTGGGGATCAGAACTAAAGAAGTCGGCATAATAGAGTAGGATTAGTCATACACAAAACGATGCTTGACATTATGTCACATTATCTCCTCTTTTTTAAATGTTTATTTTTGAGCGAGCGAGCGAGAGAGAGAGAGAGAGAGAGAGATAGGGTGCGAGCGGGAGAAGGACAGAGAGAGAGGGAGACAACAGAATCCAAAGCAGGCTCCAGGCTCTGACCTGTCAGCCCAGAGCCCAACGTGGGGCTCAAACTCACCAACCACGAGATCATGACCTGAGCCGAAGTCAGACACTTAACCAACTGAGCCACCCAGGCACCCTATGTCATATTATTTCTTTAAGTAAGATCAAGTCAGTTTGAAACCTTTATACAGAGGCATAGATTATATATATATATTATATATTTATATATAATTATATATACTATAATTATATATAATTAGATTATATATTATATTATATATTATATATATTTATATATAATTATTATATATATAATTATAAATTATAAATATATATAATTATATTATATTATATATATTATATTATATATATATTTATATATAATTATATTATATAATTAATTATATTATATTATATATATTATAATTATATATTTATATATAATTATATATACTATAATTATATATAATTATATTATATATTATATATATATTTATATATAATTATTATATATATAATTATAAATTATAAATATATATATAATTATATTATATATATATTTTATAATATAATTATATATAATCATATTATATAATATATATATAAATATATATATAATCTATAATCTGTCTTTCTAACCAAGTACCCCCTTGAGACTCCCAGATAGTGCGAGAGCAAGCATGGCGCCCATTGGCTGGCCTGCATCTTCATTCCGGGAGCAGGGCGGTAGGAGATGGAGCAAGCCCAGGAGCAGAGCACAAATGTAGCTCCCCAGGACCGTGGTTTCCCGGCTGCCGGTACTAGTGTCATAACCACAGGCTTCTCAGACCCTCTGGAAAACTTGGAGCCTCAGCCTTCGGAGCAGCGGGTGCACTGTGTCGCCCAGCAGCAAACGTTGGCACGTAAACCCCTCATCGTCTGGTTCCGCCCAAGACGTAGTTCCTGAGTCTCGATCCACGCCGTGGAGCTTCACCCATCAGCCTCAGACTGACAAGAGTAAAGAATTCGCCAGATTGTCATTTTGTCCCAAGCCGGATCCAGCCAAGGTCTGCTGTTTTTGCCTTCCCGGAAACGGATCACCACACAGGAAAGGAAGCAAGGCCTCAGCTCCTGCTATGGAAAGAAAAAGAGACGGTCCAGGTTAGCCAGGACATGAGCAAGAGAGCTGACCTTGGCTAAGGGGCTACTCCTGAGACTTTGCATCTTTAGGGAGTGATGGGGGGAGAAAAATGAAAAAAAACAGAGCTAGTCAAAGTTTATTCACAGCATGGAGAGCAGAGTATAAAGTCCAGCAGCTAACTGGCTGTGTTATGAGCTAACATATTTACATGGGTTTCAGGCTTCATCCTGGCAGTAAGATTCTAGATTGCCCACTTTATCTATGCTTGGTTTCACAAGTTTCCTAAATTCTCATGTTTCCTAACTTTAATTTTTTAATTGAGGGTCAAGTTCTCCAGGACAGCCATCCTCTCTTGCTGTCTTCCGTTCTTGCTGAAGAAATCTCAAACCCCTGTGTCCGTGGTTATTAAAGGGTACGTGGCACAGCAATAATCTGTAAGCAGGAAGAAACTATACATCATGTAGTCCAGCCCCCTATTCCTTCAGGTGAAGGAAGAGAAGCCAGTTGAAGCTAAGTTGCTTGTTCTAGGTCATTGTATCCATTTAATGGGATACATGGAACTTTAATCTTTAACTCCTGATCACCTCCATGACACCTTGCTAGTTTCACTGCCACTAGCAGATTAGGAATATTCTCGTGTTTAGAATTCTCCCTATTATTCTAAGTTGCTATGAGTAAAGAAGCTCCCCCATTAATTTACCTTGAATGTATTCAAGCATTTCTTCCTTCGTATCTGTATTATTTTTTTTTTGACTTGGAATAAGACATGGGAGAGATTAGGTTTGAACATAAAGCTGTACTCCTCGCTGGAATTCAGACATGTCTGGGTACACTGCAGCATTTTCTGGAACAAATATACGATATAAATTGCCAATTTCATTTATTCAACAACTATTTACTGAATACCTACTATGGGCTACACACTGTGATAGGCAGATACACAAACACACACACACACACACAAATGATATACATAAAGATCTATATTGTGCTAAGTGCTGTGAAAAAAATCACGAAGTTAGGGATTAGCTTTGGGCAGGAAGTTACACTTTATGTCAAGCACTAAAGGAAAACAGGCATTTACTTACAAGACGTGAACATTTACAGAACTGTGCTCAGGAGACTGTGTTTTATTTTTGGATAAAGCTTTCCCTACCCCTTGGTGATTGGCCAATGCCCTTATTCTACATCGGTTAATGTGCTGCACAAAGGTAATTCTAATTATTGGTGACCAATTAAGTAGTGCTCTACTTTCTTATTAAATATATGGTTATTCATTCACTTAGACAGCCCCTATGTTGCCTTTTAAACCACATCTTAGCAAGGCTAGACCAACTGTCATCCACAAGGATGAGCAAATTCTTCAGTGTCCACGTTCCTCTTCCCTGCTCTGGATCAGAAATGGTTCACGTACTTAACTCCCTTTAATTATTTGTTGAAATGAGCGGAAGTTCTAGCTACATTCTTGCCACTGCTTTCAAGTTTCTGGCAGGAGCTCGCACTTACTCATACCCTTGACGGGAGATAGTTTTCATCTATCTGGAAGATTAAACACTGAACAAATGAACAATCTGAGGAGAAATGAACAGCAGGGTTGAACAGTAAAGGGACACTTGGCAACCTCTTTAGTTATCTTCTACCTGTTTAGAGCCATCACAACCTCTGCAATATACAGGTGATGAAACATAAAATAGAAATAAATGTGAATTTCACATAATTTGAAGAAAACACAAGTTTCTAAAAGCAAAAGTTATGTAGATAATAATCATTTATAACTTAACAGTTTTCACTTGGGCATGCATGTTAATTACAGTAAGGAAACAATACAGCACATGATTCACAGTTCTTCAACCATAAAGGGCAACCCATGTGACTCCAAAAGCTATCAATAGATTGCTATTGCTTCTAAGAAGATAAAAATAGAGAGTTGTGGGTTTGTTTTTTGTTTTTGTGAGTTTTTTTTTTTGAGACAGAGAGAGTGCATGTGCATGCCAGCAGGGAGCAAAGGAGACAGAGAGAAGGAGAGAGAGAGAGAAGCTCAACCAGGCTCCACACCCAGCACAGCACCTGACATGGGGCTCGATCCTGTGAGATTGTGACCTGAGCCAAAATCAAGAGTCAGTCGCTTAACTGACTTAGCGACCCAGGTACCCCAGTTTGGATTTTTTTATATACATAACATGGCTTAAATAAATTAGTACTTCACTCTAAATACAAAGTCAGGACTAACACACCAGAGGCAAGGAAAACAAAAGCAAAAATGAACTCTTGGGACTTCATCAAACTGAAAAGCTTCTGCACAGTGAAGGAAACAATCAGCAAAAATAAAAGGCAACCTACAGAATGGGAGAAGATACTTCCAAATGACATATTGGATAAAGAGTTAGTTTCCAAAATTTATAAAGAACTTATCAAACTGAACCCCCGAAAAACAAATAATCCAGTGAAGACATGAATAAACACTTTTCCAAAGAAGACATCCAGATGCTTAACAGACACATGAAAAGATGCTCAACATTACTCATCATCAGGGAAACACAAATCAAAACCATGATGAGATACCACCTCACACCTGCCAGAATGGCTAAAACTAACAACACAAGAAGCAACAGGTGTTGGGGAGGATTCGGAGAAAGGGGAAACCCTCTTGCACTGTTGGTGGAAATGCAAACTGGTGCAGCCACACTGGAAAATAGTATGGAGGTTCCTCAAAAAAATAAAAATGGAACTACCATACAATCCAGTAATTTTACTACTCAGTATCTACCTAAAAATACAAAATACTAATTCAAAGGGATACATGCACCCCTATGCTTATAGCAGCATTATTTACAATAGCCAAACTATGGAGAGAGCCCAAATGTCCATTGAGTAATGAATGGATAAAGAAGTGTGTGTGTGTGTGTGTGTGTGTGTGTGTGTGTATTGGAATATTACTCAGCCATCAATAAGAATGAAGTCTTGCCATTTGCAACAACATGGATGGAGCTAGAACATATTATGCTGAGTGAAATAAGTCAGTCAGAGAAAGACAAATATCATATGATTTCACTCATATGTAGAAATCAAGAAACAAAACAGATGAACGTATGGGAATGGGGACAAAAGAGGAGAAAAGGAAACAAAACACAAAAGACTCTTAACAATAGAGAACAAACTGAAGGTTGATGGAAGAAGGTGGGTGGGGG